>NC_082661.1:18280000-18905000 GCF_025265405.1 Mesoplodon densirostris | reverse complement strand
AAGTTAGTAGAAGGAAAGAACTCATAAATATTAGAGCAGAAATAAAAGAAACAGAAACAAAGAAAGCAATAGCAAAGATCAATAAACCTAAAACCTTGTTCTTTGAGAAGATAAACAAAATTGATAAACCATTAGCCAGACTCATCAAAAGAGGGAGAAGGCTCAAATCAACAGAATTACAAATGAAAAAGGAGAAGTAACAACTGACTGCAGAAATACAAAGGATCATGAGAGATTACTACAAGCAACTATATGCCAATAAAATGGACAACCTGGAAGAAATGGACAAATTCTTAGAAAAGCACAACCTTCTGAGACTGAAACAGGAAGAAATACAAAATATAAACAAACCAGTCACAAGCACTGAAATAGAGACTGTGATTAAAAATCTCCCAAAAAACAAAACCCCAGGACCAGATGGCTTCACAGGCAAATTCTATCAAACATTTAGAGAAGATCTGACACATATCCTTCTCAAACTCTTCCAAAATATAGCAGAGGGAGGGACACTCCCAAACTTATTCTATGAGGTCACCATCACCTTGATACCAAAACCAGACAAAGATGTCACAAAGAAAGAAAACTATAGGCCAATGTCACTGATGAATATAGATGCAAAAATCCTCAACAAAATACTAGCAAACAGAATCCAACAGCACATTAAAATGATCATACACCAGGATCAAGTGGGGTTTATCACAGGAATGCAAGGATTCTTCAGTATATGCAAATCAATCCATATGATACACCATATTAACAAACTGAAGGAGAAAAACCATATGATCATCTGAATAGATGCAGAAAAATCTTTCGACAAAATTCAACACCCATTTATGATAAAAACCCTGCAGAAAGTAGGCATAGAGGGAACTTACCTCAACATAATAAAGCCCATATATGATAAACCCACAGCCAACACTGGTCTCAATGGTGAAAAACTGAACCTATTTCCACTAAGATCAGGAACAAGACAAGGTTGCCCACACTCAGCACTGTTATTCAACATACTTTTGGAAGTTTTAGCCACAGCAGTCAGAGAAGAAAAAGAAACAAACGGAATCAAAATAGGAAAAGAAGGAGTAAAATTGTCACTGTTTGTAGATGACATGATACTATACATAGAGAATCCTAAAGATGCAACCAGAAAACTACTACAGCTAATCAATGAATCTGGTAAAGTTGCAGGATACAAAATTAATGCACAGAAATCTCTTGCATTCCTATACAGTAATGATGAAAAATCTGAAAGAGAAATTAAAGAAACACTCCCATTTACCATTGCAACAAAAAGAATAAAATACCTAGGAATAAATCTACCTAAGGAGACAAAAGACCTGTATGCGGAAAACTATAAGACTCTGATGAAAGAAATTAAAGATGATACAAACAGATGGAGAGATATACCATGTTCTTGGATTGGAAGAATCAACATTGTGAAAATGACTCTACTACCCAAAGCAATCTACAGATTCAATGCAATCCCTATCAAACTACCAATGGCATTTTTCACAGAACTAGAACCAAAAATTGCACAATTTGTATGGAAACAAAAAAGACCCTGAATAGCAAAAGCAATCTTGAGAAAGAAAAATGGAGCTGGAGGAATCAGGCTCCCTGACTTCAGACTATACTACAAAGCTACAGTAATCAAGATGGTATGGTCCTGGCACTAAAACAGAGAATACAGATCAATGGAACAGGATACAAACCCAGAGATAAACCCACATACATATGGTCACCTTATCTTAGATAAAGGAGGCAAGAATATACAGTGGAGAAAAGACAGCCTCTTCAATAAGTGGTGCTGGGAAAACTGGACAGGTACATGTAAAAGTATAAAATTAGAGCACTCCCTAACACCATACACAAAAATAAACTCAAAATGGATTAAAGACCTAAATGTAAGGTCAGACACCATCAAACTCTTAGAGGAAAACATAGACAGAACACTCTATGACATAAATCACAGCAAGATCCTTTTTGACCCACCTGCTAGAGAAATGGAAATAAAAACAAAAATAAACACATGGGACCTAATGAAACTTCAAAGCTTTTGCACAGCAAAGGAAACCGTAAACAAGATGAAAAGACAACCCTCAGAATGGGAGAAAATATTTGCAAACGAAGCAAGTGACAAAGGATTAATCTCCAAAATTTACAAGCAGCTCATGCAGCTCAATATCAAAAAAACAAACAACCCAATCCAAAAATGGGCAGAAGACCTAAACAGACATTTCTCCAAAGAAGATATACAGATTGCCAACAAACACATGAAAGGATGCTCAACATTACTAATCATTAGAGAAATGCAAATCAAAACTACAATGAGGTATCACTTCACACCGGTCAGAATGGCCATCATGAAAGAATCTACAAACAATAAATCCTGGAGAGGGTGTGGAGAAAAGAGAACCCTCTTGCACTGTTGGTGGGAATGTAAATTGATAAAGCCATTATGGAGTACAGTATGGAGATTCCTTAAAAAACTAAAAGTAGAACTACTATACAACCCAGAAATCCCACTACTGGGCATATACCCTGAGAAAAGCATAATTCAAAAAGAGTCATGTACCACAATGTTCATTGCAGCTCAATTTAAAGTAGCCAGGACATGGAAGCAACCTAAGTATCCATCTACAGATGAATGGATAAAGAAGATGTGGCACATCTATACAATGGAATATTTACTCATCCATAAAAAGAAACAAAATTGAGTTATTTTTAGTGAGGTGGATGGACCTAAAGTCTGTCATACAGAGTGAACTATGTCAGAAAGAGAAAAAACAAATACCAGATGCTAACACATATATATGGAATCTAAAAAGAAAAAAAAATTGGTTCTGAAGAACCTAGGGACCGGACAGGAATAAAGATGTAGACGTAGAGAATGGACTTGAGGACACGGGGAGGGGGAAGTCTAAGCTGGGATGAAGTGAGAGAGTCATATTGACATATATACACTACCAAATGTAAAATAGATAGCTAGTGGGAAGCAGCCCCATAGCACAGGGAGATCAGCTTCGTGCTTTGTGACCACCTAGAGGGGTGGAATGGGGAAGGTGGGAGGGAGAAGCAAGAGCGAGTAGATATGGGGATATATGTATATGTATATCTGATTCACTTTGTTATAAAGCAGAAACTAACACACCATTGTAAAGCAATTATACTCCAATAAAGATGTTTAAAAAATCAAATCTCCTGCCATACAAGAAGGACACAGCTACCTCACCCTTTGATATATGCAACAAATCACATTTACAATCACTTCAGAAAGGGCCTGCCAGTCTTCTCAGAAAAGTGTACAAATCTTCCTGTGTTGGACAAAAAACATTTCAATTGGAAGCAAATGTTGGACCTAAAAATCAAAATGTGTTCACATCACAAAAAGCAGTCTTCCTCTTATTGGAAACAAGTTACAGATTATGACATGTCCCAGTGTAAGATGCCCAGCTCAAGACCTTTCTCTGCTTTCAAAGGAGAAAACATATGGGCCAAGTTACTGTATGTTGTGTATCATACTTCCCCCCTGCCAGGCACATAAGTTACACTCTATATTTTTAATGTACTGACATATTTCTCAAAATGCCCAATAAGGTAGATATTATTCCCATTTTACAGATGAAGAAACTAAGGCTTTGATACTACTCCCCTGCCCCCCAGAAAGTACTACAGGTAATTAAAGACAGAACCAAGTTTTGAATGAGGGCTTTGCACTCCAGCATCAGTATTCTTTCCACTGCTCCATATCCAGAGGTTTGGCATCTAGGACTTTCCCTGAAGATCATGACTTGTTCCTTTTGCTGGCAAATTATCTCCTTAGTACCAGAGGACACTATAAGAAACTAAGATGTCAGGTCAGTTTTGACATGTGTAAGTAACACTGGTTCTCCAGAATCCAGTTATCCATTAAGTTCTGACAAAGGGCCAAATATTTTTTCCAGGCCCTGGGCATCCAGCAGAGACAGACCAATTCCCTCCCTTAATGGAGTTTCCATTCTAGGAAGCAAGTAAGGAATAAGCCTCCTTTTTGATGGACCTAGTAAAGGGGACAGTTCATAATATTCAGACTAAACAGCATATCTGCAGTAGTTTCACTTATTTCATATACACTAACTTATATAGCGATTTCTATGTGCTCCATGCTGTTATAAGCACTTCACAAATAATAATGCATTTAATTATAACAAACCCTATGAAGCAGATGCTATTGTCATCTTCATTTTAGATATAAGGCAACTGAGGTGTAGAGCAGTGAAGTAACTTGCCCAAAATGGCACATCTCTAAGGGTCAGGGCCAGCCTTTTAACCCAGGTAGTCTAGCTCTGGAAACCGTGCTCTCACCACTTTGCAGAGCTGCTTGTGGCAACTTAGGGTTGACCAGAAAGCATTCTGTACAGCACGGCTTCAGAGTAGCATCCCTGCCAATCACCACTATTGCCATCATCATAATTTGAACATGTATAGAACTTTATTTGATGTGATGGGAAATTGCTGCCATGGGTGATGCTGCCCAAGCTTGTGGCCAACAGCTCATCTTACATTGCTGTAAGTCAGGTGCTATACCCAAAACTCTCCGTAGAAACTCCAGTTTAATACTCACAAACACCACCTTGTTAGTAGACTAGCATTACTCCTATTCGAAAGATGGGGAAACTAGGAAGATGACAGAGTAGGAAGACCCTGAGTTCACCTCCTCCAAACAAACACACCAGAACCACAACTACATATACAACAACTCTCTCTGAGAATGACCTGGAAAGACTAAAAGAAGATCTCTTCTACTGTTAAGGATATAAAGAAGAAACCACATGGAGATAGGTAGGAGGGGAAGAAAAGTGATCTAGCCCAGACCCATACCTCCAGTGGGTGACCAAAAGAGGAAGGGCACATCACAAACTCAGAGCTCCTCCCTAAAGAGCAAGGGGTTTGAGCCACACATCGGGCACCCCAGCCATGGGGACTGGTACCAGGAAGATGGATCCCCTTAAGGGATTTTGAAAAACAGCAGGACTATGATCAGGAGAGCCAGGGGGCTGTAGGAAACCAAGACTCTGCTCTTAAAAGGTGCACACACACACTTACCCACTCTGGGTTCCAGTGCAGAGGCAGCAAATTGAAAAGTGCCTGGCACTCTAGCCAGCCTGTGAAGGCTGCTTCAGCATGCACCCCAGCCCATACCACACCCCAGCTCCAACCACACTGCCAAGGTGGCAGGCCCAAGCATGCCCCAAGAGAAGCCCCAGACCATGCTCACATTGGCTCCAACCCTCCTGCCAAAGCCATCAGGCTCATGAAGTCTGCATAGGGTCACTCCTACACAGGGACATGCCTTCAAGACCAAGAGAGGTAACTCTATCCCCTAACTCATAGAGATAAGCACAGAAAGCCAAACAAAATGAGAATATAGAGGAATATTTTCCAAATGAAACAACAAGATAAAACACTAGGGGGAAAAACTTAATGAAATGAAGACAATTAATTTACCTGATAAAGAGTTTAAAGAAATGGTCATTAAAATGCTCATGAAACTCAGGAGAAGAAGAGAGAAACACAGTGAGAATTTCAACAAAGAATTAGAAAATATAAAAAAGAACCAATCACAACTGAAGAAATAATAATTGAAATGAAAAATACACTAGAAAAAAATCAACAGCAGGTTAGGTGATATAGAAGAATGCATAAGCGACCTGGAAGACAAAATAGTGCAAATCACCCAATCAGAATAACAAAAAGAAAAAGGAATTTTTAAAAAATGAGGATAGTTTAAGGAATCTCTGGGACAATATCAGGCATACTAACATTTGCATTACAGGAGCCCTAGAAGGAGAAGAGAGAGAAAAGGGCAGAAAATGTATCTGGTGAAATAATAGCTGAAAAATTCCTTAACCTGGGAAAGGAAACATATCCAGTTCCAGGAAGTACAGAGAGTACCAAACAAGATGAACCCAAAGAGATCCACACCAAGACATATCATAATTAAAATGGCAAAAGTTAAAGATAAAGAGAGAATTTTAAAAGCAGCAAGAGAAAAACAGAGTCAACACAAGGGAAGGCTATCAGCTGATTTTTCAGCAGAAACTTTGGCAGTATAGCATGTCATGATATATTTAAAGTTCTGAAAGGAAGAAACCTACAACCAAGGATGCTCTACCTGGGATGGTTATCATTCAGAATTGAAGTGTCCATCAAGAGACAAATGGATAAAGGAGATGTGGAGTATATATATGTGTGGGCATGTGTGTGTGTATATATATAGACACACACACACACACACAATGGAATATAAATCAGCCATAAAAAAAGAATGAAATCTTGCCACTTGCAACAACATGGATGGATCTGGAGGATATCATGCTAAGTGACATAAGTCAGACAAAAAAGACAAATACTGCATGTTTTCACCTATATGTGAAATCTAAAAAACTAACATATGGACAAATATAACAAAACAGACTCACAGATACAGAGGAAAAACTAGTAGTTGCCAGAGAGGAGTGCGGTGGGGAGATGAGCAAAATAGGTAAAGGGGATCAAGGTACACACTACCAGCCATAAAATAAATAAGTCACAGGGATGTAATGTACAACACAGGGAATATAGCCAAAAATACTATAATAACTTTGCATGGTGTATTATCTATAAAAATACTGAAACACTATGTTGTACACCTAAAACTAATATAATATTGTAAGTCAACTATACGCCAATGAAAAAAGATGGGGAACTGGGATTTAGGGAGCTGAGGCAGAGACTGTTAGTTGCCCTCCCATCCCCCACCCAACACACACAGCCAAATACCTTTTATTTCTTCTTCTCTGGGAATATTTGTTTGGCTGGGTACCTGGCCTCCACTGCAGTACTCACAACCATGTGAGTAGATTCTAGATGGTGATGTGTGAGCAGAAGTGATGGGTGTGACTTCTTAAACTAAAGGACATATGCCCTTTTCCTCCTCTCTCCCTCTGCCTGTGGCTGAAATGTGAACATAGAGGCTGTCATCTGTGACCATACAGATGAAGGCAGTGTTGACAAAGGAACAAGATGGAAGGAGCTTGTTCTCCAGTGTTGTCAGGCCACCACAGCAGTCCTGGACCCCTCACCCAGACTGTTAGGTGAAAAACAATTTCAATGTCTACCTTGTTTAAGTCACTGAATTTGGGACCTTTGGTTCCAGCAGTCTAGCCTGTATTTTCAAAACTGAGTCCAAGGTCAGTCAGCTGTGAACTGTGGAACTAGGACTTAAACCCAGGCTGTCTCAGATTTACCTTAACCTAGAAACCTTTCTGTCCCTTATAGCTACATCACACTGGACAGTTAGTTATAGTAATGGCATGACCTACCCCTCGGAGGGGAGGGGCACTCAGATTGCATGATGAGACATCCTTCCTTTCTAGCCCACTACACTCCATCCTTTCCAACCTTGGCTCGCTCATGCTCAGCCCCTGCCATCCGCCATGCTAGGAAAAGGGCAGTTCTCTAAGCCAAGCCGTATCTAGCTAAGGTCACTCGCAACTGTGAAGGGTTAAGAGCCTCTAGTAGGCTTGACTTCAAACACAACTTCATCTTTCTTCAAGAACCTGAAATATCCCAAATGGATGAGACATTTCTCATAGATCCTCATGGAAATTTGTAGGTTTTAATTTAGAGTTTGAACATCACTTATTAATATGCAAGCAACACAAAATACAAGAAATAGTATGAAACATAGAAAACAAACTTAATGGGGGGGAGAGATAAATTAGGAGGATGGGATTAAAATATACACACTCTATATATAAAACAGACAACAAATAGGACCTACTGTATGGCACAGGGAACTATACTCAATATTTTATAATACCTATAAAGGAAAAGAATTTGAAAAAGAATATATATATATACATATATGACCCTGAATCACTGTGCTATATACCTAAAACCAACACAACATTGTAAATCAACTATACTTAAATTAAAAAAAGAAATAGTATGCATGTAGCCATCACAAAATACTATTTAAATGTTAAAAATTGAAAAAAAAATGACTGACAAATGGATAATAAAATGCTTGTGACACAATGTGAAGAGTTCAAAGGAACACTGTAGCAATGGCAGGGAGAATGCAAAAGCACCAAATTCATGTGAGAGTGATGATTTAGTTTCAGCTAAACAACATGGCTTGACACATTAATACAAATAAAACTGAAAACTCAATAAAATTCAAATAAATAAAATGTAATCGTTTAATGTGATGGGGTTTTAAAGCTACCTTGGAGCTATAAAAGGGTTTATACAGAGTTTTATGTTTACATAGAATTAAGTAACTTTGGAATAAAAATAAGCAGGGAGGTCATCAAGTCTGAGAAACCTAATATTTCGGGTAAACCATATAATACAGCAGCTGTGAACAATTACTAGAAAAGGTTTACAAGCATCCTCATTGTTGCCTTGGAAATGTCTCTATCGTATGGCTGACCCTTGGCCTTGGAACATCAATATCCTACTCTCTGAGACATTAGGCAGATATACATCTGCCTTACTGTTAAATGGAAGTATTCAAGTCACTGCTGTCGAACCACACATGGGCAGTGCCCATCTGTGGCTTTCACAGATTTTCTCGTTCCAAGTAATTGGACATGAGAATCAACATCTTGTTTCATCCTTTTCAGTTAGGTATGAAATTGTTTCCTCTGGTAATTAACATGTGGGACATAAAAGGAAATTAACTCATGACTCTAAAACATCGATTCCCCGCATTAAATCAATCTTCCTATCAGAAAGCATGCCATGGCCATTAGCTTGGGATTCATTTTTGCTGGTGCTCAATTACTCTGCTTGAATGGATTAGACCAATTAAACGGATTCAAGGACACCATCCTACCAAGCCTACAAATCTACGGTAATCAAATTTAAGTCACAGATTGGCTTTCTTGGCCTGGAACAAGTAAGAAATAAGGTGGAACAAGCACTAAAAATGATACAGAAGTAGCTAGAATATTAGCTGAATCCAAAAGAGATATACTAACTTTCTTCTTAAGAAAATTTCTCTCATGTGTACACAATCCTTTAAAAGTACAACCACTTAACTTTCTAAATCATCTCCATTTAAAAGACACTGCCACCCGTACCCTCCTCTGCCTACCCCTCCTCATATCCCCACTTCCTTTCAAGGGACCTCCATGGGGTTGGTATTGCCTGAGGGGCTGATCCCAGCAAAGCTCCCCAACACTGGCATCTTCTGTCTGCTGCCAGACCCCCCAGCACACCTCACCAATCCCAACAGGACTCTAGATAGTTCACTTATATGTCCTCCCACTAAACAGTAAATCCATTCAGGACTGGAAACATGTCTGGTTCACCAGTATGATAAGTCTTCATCAAATGTTAACTCAGTTATTTATTATATGATTCCCCCATCTTGGACCACCCCTCCACCCCTCCACCCCCCGCCCAAAGCTCCACCTTCCCTGTCTGTCTGCGGGGCCTGGGAAGGTGGCGTTCCTCCTGCCATTGTACACTTTGGGCTTTCTTATGGGAAGCCCGTGTTAAGTGGGGTAGTGCTACATTACATGTTAAGTACTTCTGTGAGCTAGAGCTGGGATCTAACCTCCCTTTACAAGATTCATTCTGTGCAGAAATCTGTGCCAACATGTGATCAGGTATATGTATTAGTTTCCTAGGGTTGCTATAACAAAATACCACAAACTAGGTGAAAAAAAACTTTTTTTTTATTTTCTCACTTCTCACCGTTCTGGAGACCGGAATCCTGAAACTGACACGTCAGCATGGCCATGCTCCTTCCAAAGCCTCTAGGTGAGGACCTTCTTTGCCTCTTCCACTTTCTGATGGCTCCCAGCATTCCTTGGCTTGTGACAACCCAACTGCCGCTGTCTTCACATTACCTTCTTCCCTCTGTCTCTGAGTTCACTCTCCTTCTTGGTTCTCTCGTAAAGACACCAGTGGATCTAGGGCCCACCTTAATGTAGTATGACCTCATTTTATCTTGACTGCATCAGCACAGACCGTTTTCCAAACAAGATCACATTCACAGGTAACAGAATTTAGGACTTGAGCATATTTGGGGGTAAGGAGAGACACAGGTATAATAGCACCAAAAATCTAGTTTAGATACAGTGCTTGTTAAATTAACTGCTCTAGGCTAGACTGGGAACATCACCACTGTTCATAATATTGAAACTTCCAACACATTTTGCCATTAGTGTAAACTTATTACCTGACTTTTAAAATGCAACACTGCAAATGATTAAGGATGTATACAAAGATATTCAATAGAGCATCATTTGTAACACTACAAAAATCGGGAAAACTCCAAATATTCAACAATATAGGCTTGGTTAAGTTGTGTTATAGTTGTACTATTGCATATCTATGTATATATATTTTTATATATATTGCTATTATATATTATATAGCTATGTTATAGCTATACTATTGATTACTATGCAACCAATAAAATGAGATGAAAATATGTTCATGATCTATTGCCATAGAAATCATGCACATACATATTTTATAACTAGGGATTTTTAAGCATACGTTTATACAACTATATATATAGCTATATAATTTCCATGTAGCTACATATATGTGTGTATGTATGTATGTGTGTGCGTATATATATGTGTGTATGTATACATATATATACACACACACATATACACACACACATACATATATCTGCCCTTACTAGATTTCTAGTGTAGACAGTACCCAATTGCAAGCTGGTTTTAATATATTTTCTGAAAGCTGTATATAAGAGCAAACCGCTTGTTTTAAAAGCAATATATGTTCATTACCTAAAATATAAGCAAAAATAGAGAAGCAAAATATTAAAAACTTTAAGTACCCATGATTTTAACATCTAGAGCAAACAGCTGCCAGCACTGTAGTGTATATAAGCACAGAAAATGAAAAATGACCTGGAAAAAAATACCCCAAACTAGGGCATGCTTAGGTGTATCTACTGGTAGAAGAGGTCACCGAGTCACCCCAAACAGTCAGTTATACTCAAGGACCTGGGAGAGGGGGACATTAAATAATTTAAGTTAAAGCATGATGCTTCAAAAAAACAAATGCAAGTTTATAACAAGAAATGGAACTCATTCCCAAGGGAACAAATTCATTCAGTATAAATGAGAAGTTTGAGAAGCACCACACCGTCTTAACATGGGTTGAAAAATCATGGGTGTTTTATAGTTTCTTTTTTGGCTTCTTTGTGTTTGCTGTATTTTGTTGTTGCCTTTTTTCCCCTGAGATGAGTCTGAATCACATTTGTAGAGAAAATAATAGAATAATAACTCTATTTTTAAAAGTAACACAACATGCCCTTCTCTTCCCCCTTCCACCTGTTTGCAGATTGGCACTCGTGATGCTGAGGACAGTCAGCAGTCAAGAATTCATCATGAACCTGAACCTCACTCCCTGCAGCCCACCTGCTGTCTCCAGGCAGGAGCTCTGGTGCCTGTGGGTCTCCCCACACCCGCACCAGGAATCTGGTAGGGCTGGGCAGCCTCTTGTCCACTCAAATGCCATCAGGCTTAACCCATCGAATCCCATCAGACTGTCAGGAAATACAATAAAAATCGGCTGTTCCCCAGAAATCATATAATCGTAACTGTATTTTAGCTCAGAGACTAGTCAAGCTCCTGAGAAGGGAAAAACATGTATTGAATGCGTACAATGTGCTCTATCACTTCTTCTTTTCATTCTCACTACCCTGGTTTACATGTCCCATCGTTCAGATGGGGAAATTGAAGCTCAGAGAGGTTAGGAAACCTGCCAACAGTCACACAGTGGCAGGGAGAAGATTCCCATCCAGGTATGTCTGACTCCTGACCTGGGGTCCCTCTGCTACCCCCATTGCTTTGTTCTGGCGATGACTATTTCCCTACCTGTCTTCTTTTCTCTCACCTGTCCTCTCTCCATCCCTCTTCCTACTCATTCTAAAAACCGGCCTGTCCTTGCTTTCTTCCTAAGATGTTCTTTGCCAACACCTTTTAGGCAAGTGTGGTTATTAACAAAGATTTCCTCCTTCAGTGAAGTGAGGAGGCAACTTCTAACCCCTTCGCTGCTCTGATTTCCGATAAATGTTTCCTGTCTGTTCAAGACAAGACAAAAAGAAGAGACACCGATCTCCAGAGCATGGCCTTCAAACCTCTGAAGTTCAGCCCAGGTAATCATCTCACCACTGGGGGCTTTTCTACCCAACAATGACAAATTAACTTGCTTTTTAATTTTCCAATCCCATTCTATTTCAGTTCATTATTTTTTTTCTTTGCCTTATTCTATCTTCAGAATATGTCTCCTGCCAATTTAATTGCTTTAAAAAACAAGCTTCAGGGCCTCCCTGGTGGCGCAAGTAGTTGAGAGTCCGCCTGCCGATGCAGGGGATACGGGTTCGTGCCCCGGTCTGGGAGGATCCCATATGCCGCGGAGCGGCTGGGCCCGTGAGCCATGGCCGCTGAGCCTGCGCGTCCGGAGCCTGCGCGTCCGGAGCCTGTGCTCCGCGACGGGGGAGGCCACAACAGTGAGAGGCCCGCATACCACAAAAAAAAAAAAAAAAAAAAAAACAAGCTTCATTTTTTAAATCTGCCCTGTAACTGTCCTCTGAAGATAGCAACCAATAATTGCACTCTTTAGTCACAGGAAATTTACTATTTAAAATAAGCTTCTGATCAGAAAGGGTCCTCAGAACATTATCACTAATCTACAGACGATGTAATAGCAAAGATGGCAACACTCTCATTTCTAAATGCTGTTTCATTAATAGGATTCATATCTCGGGTCCTTAATAGTCTCAGCTCTACTTTACAGGCTGAACAAATACAGTTCTAAATCATGTTGAGGAAAGGAGCAGCCTTGAAAATTAGAGTCTGTTGGAAATAGGAGACCCTCATCAGGCAGCCCCATGATCCTGGGGCCCTACATTTCACTTCTGAATGCATTTCAGAAGGCATGGGCTTGTGCTCTTAGGAAAAAATAAAGCCAGCCTCTTCTTTCTAACTTAATGCATTGTGGGCATAACAGAAAAAAAAAGTCAATAACAAGGCTGAAAAAAATAACTCCTGCTTAAACAGAAAGCAAGATATTTGTTCTAGCTCTTTTGAATGGAGAGAATGGAACTATTATTATTGGCTTAGACCAATCCAAATTTGTCCACATCCCTTAGGGGAGGATGGAACAAAACTGGAGCTCTGCCAACATAAAACAGGGGAATAACAGGTGCTGGATAGGCAACCTATATCATTTGATGAACCCTCCCCACTCCTACTGCTCCCCCCACAACAGACACACACACACGAACACAGACACACACACATACTGCAGCAAGGAAGATCCAAATCATGTGATAGCCTGACCTGGTATCATTATTACTAACAAAAGCAGAGATGAAAGTAGTACTTGTTGAGCACCTACTATGTGCTGACCAGTATATGCTAAAGCAATTTACCAATCAAATTTCCATGGTAATCCTGTGAGACTGGTGGCCACTCCCATTTTATGGATGACAAAACTGAGTCATATACAGAGGCCAAAGCAGGCAGCTACTGAATGGTAGAATTGGATTTAAACTCAGATTTGACTGACTCCAAATAACATAATCTTTCCACTTTACCAGGCTATCTCCTGAATGAGCAACTAGAAGTTATGAATACATTTTCTTTGGACTAACTGCTCTAGAAAGGGCAGATGCTCAGCCCCTAGCTCACTTGCCCTAGGCTCACTCTGAATCCTGCCAATAAATGGAGCTATTTTTACAGTAAAGGATAAGAAGCTTTGAAAGCCATATCCTGCTTCTGCTCTTTCTTCTCTGGTTGTTATTTTTGAGTTTTTTTCTATCCATGCTGTTTTTAATATATTCTTCTGTCTTGCTAATGATAGGAAACTTGCTGCTGCATGGTTCCGTAAAACATTATCTCATTATCTCATTTTGTCTCTCACGGTATTTTGTAGCATTGAAAGTGGTGCATGACCAGTCAGAATGGCCATCAACAAAAAATCTACAAACAATAAATGCTGGGGAGGGTGTGGAGAAAAGGGAACCCTCTTGCACTGTTGGTGGGAATGTAAATGGATAAAGCCACTATGGAGAACAGTATGGAAGTTCCTTAAAAAACTAAAAACAGAACTACCATACAACTCAGCAATCCCACTACTGGGCATATACCCTGAAAAAAACATAATTCAAAAAGAGTCATGTACCACAATGTTCATTGCAGCTCTATTTACAATAGCCAGGACATGGAAGCAACCTAAGTGTCCAGCAACAGATGAATGGATAAGGAAGATGTGGCACATAGATACAATGGAATGTTACTCAGCCATAGAAAGAAACAAAATTGAGTTATTTGTAATGAGGTGGATGGATCTAGAGTTTGTCACACAGAGTGAAGTAAGTCAGAAAGAGAAAAACAAATACCGGATGCTAACACATATATATGGAATCTAAAAAAAAAAAAATGGTTCTGAAGAACCTAGGGGCAGGACAGGAATAAAGATGCAGATGTAGAGAATGGACTTGAGGACACAGGAAGGGGGAAGGGTAAGCTGGGACAAAGTGAGAGAGTGGCATGGACATATATACACTACCAAATGTAAAATAGATAGCTAGTGGGAAGCAGCCACATAGCACAGGGAGATCAGCTAGGTGCTTTGTGACCACACAGAGGGGTGGGATAGGGAGGGTGGAAGGGAGATGCAAGAGGGAGGAGATATGGGGATATATGTATATGTATAGCTGATTCACTTTGTTATAAAGCAGAAATATACCATTGTAAAGCAATTATACTCCAATAAAGATGTTTTTTAAAAAGTGGTGTATGAAAAAAATTAATTTCATTAAATTAAGGGAGAGTGTCATGACTGCTGGTTTATGACTCAGATGCATTTATAGAGGGGGTTGTATGCATCACAGCTTGTCATTTATTTTGCCATTTTCCGCCCACCTGCACCCACCATCCTTTTCCAGGAGGGATGAAGTTATTCTAAATATCATGCTTTGGAGAAATATTATTGCCACCAGCAACGTAGAAAGTCCAAAATGCAAAACATGACTTTCTATGGCCAATCAACAAATTGCAGAGCCAATCCATTTATCTCCACCATCCTCCTAAGAGACACAAATACTATAGCTGAATACATCATGTTGTAATTCCTAACAGTGCATAAGATTACCCATGTGAATGAGCAGCACTCTTCTAGCCCTTCAGTTTACAGTAAGAATATTTTCTAAAGTTGTTAACCACTTCAAAGTGTCCACTTCCCCTTTCCCTACAAAGTCTCCTCATTCTCCAGGTCTTTCTCAAGTGCTACCTTTTATAAGAAATCTTCATAGATTCAAGTTCACAGAACTCTCTTATCTCTAAGTTCATTTATTCACTGGTTCACCAAATACTTGTTGAACAATGAGATATGCATAGCTCTGTTCTAGGCACTGGAGATCCCATGGAGAGAAAAACAGGCTGGTCCCTCCCCTCCTGGAGCACATTGTATCTGTACTACATGGCGCACCACCCAAGTAATGGCTCCCCCTAATCTCCACACACACACAAAAATAATCTCCCCTGAGAAAGAACCTGCTGCTCTATGAGTTTAACATAGTCTAAAACTTATAATACTCATCTTATTTTAGCATCTATAAATGAAATCAATATTCCTACATTAGGTAATGCTGGTACCCCTGTAAGGCTGCTCTAGATATCTGCTCTCCATTTTGGAATTTTTCTAGATGACCTCCCATTGGCTCATTCAGTTAGTTCTTGGTCTCAGCTTTCCTGGATCCCCCAACTCTCTGCTTTGGCTTCATAACACAACTCCAACTCAGGTGAAATATTCATTGAGTACCTGCTATGCATCAGGCATTGTGCTTAGTGTTCTATATATACATTGTCTCCTTTTCACAACCTGCAAAGGTGATGATGCTCTTTCTGTTTTACAGAGGAGGAAACTGCGGCTCATCACATTTAGGAATTTATTCCCAGGTCAGCCCACTGATGGGTAACAGCACCAAGACTGAACCCATATCTATGATGCTGGGATTCTATTATTCCATATAACCTCAATCTCTGCCTACTTATTCACATGCAAAATGAGAAAAAGAATCCCCACTACAACCTTCTCATAAGGTTGTCATAATTATGAAGTGAGATTATTGCATTTAAGTGGTGCTAATAATGTATCTCTCCTGCCTCCTGAGTTCTAATGGGTAGGGATAAATATCCAAAGCCAAATGGAGATCAGTGGATCAGCATTGTTAACCATCCTCTGATAACTAGGGTCCCGTAGTAAAGAAGCATTGTAAAATATTGCTTGGGGGCTTCCCTGGTGGCGCTGTGGTTGAGAGTCCGCCTGCCGATGCAGGGGACACGGGTTCGTGCCCCGGTCCGGGAGGATCCCACATGCCGCGGAGCGGCTGGGCCCATGAGCCATGGCCGCTGAGCCTGCGCGTCCGGAGCCTGTGCTCCGCAACGGGAGAGGCCACAACAGTGAGAGGCCCACGTACCGAAAAAAAAAAAAAAAAAAAATTGCTTGCAGCCAAGGCCAAGATGGGAAGTTCTTACCAATATCCCTCCCCAAATCTAGGCTAGGTATCTGCCTATGGTAAAGTCAACTCTGCAAATAAACTCTGAGTACATGTCAAAGGCCAGATCAGCCCGTGTCTAAAACCCAGACCCCAGCAAAATCAGAACCCGAGAGAATTCGAGATAGGCCTTTATTCCCTTTTCAATGCAGAGACTATACGCTCTGAAGGAAAAAGTGATCCAACGGAAATCATGATCTCTACAATCAACCTGACACTCATTCTCCCTTCAGGAAAGTGAGTAGGGAGTGGAGGAAATGTCCCCTCCAGCATTTTCCTGGCATTTGGGGGGAAGCAGAAATCTCCTCCAGCAGAATCACGAGAAGAGAAAATCAGAGTTCCTCACAGTAAAGATATTATAAGATGGAAAGCACCATACAAATGTGGAAGCTGTCATTTCCATATCACTTTTTCATGACTTTTCCTACTGCACTCTACACACTTCTATATTACATTGCTAGATAATTTGTTATTTTTTATCTGACTCTCCTATCAGACTAAATTCCTTCATAGAAGTTCATTTTTCAATTTAATCTGGAATACCTATGTCTAGTACCATGCCTAGTGTGTAGTAGGCATGAAATAAATATCTGTTCAATCAATAAATGAATGGATTTCATTGCTATATAAACAATGAAACGCCATGGAATGGAGGGTTTTCCAATTACAAAGCATATTCATATCGATGCATCATTTTGCTTTTTTTAATCTTCTCTATTTAACCTGTCTGCTAACAATTTAAACTAGATCTGTAACTGTGTCTTTCAATCATTTTGTAATTCCCTATCGATGTAATGGGTTCATGTTTCACAAAACTGGCTTCATACATTTATTATTAGATTTATGATGTCCTATTCAAAAAAGAAAAAGAATTTAAGAGAGTATACAATATAGGAAAATAAAAATCAATTAAAAAATAAGTAAGAAAAATGAGGCAAAGCCACCAACAAATTTTTCCCTTTCTTATAATGTTCTCGTCTCGAGTGCTCATCTGTCCACCTGAGTGTCAAGATGGCACGGTGAACAACTTTTCAAGAAGAATGTTTCACAGTTTATTCATAAGCTACCCAATAACTCCCCCCAAATCAACTCAGACTGTGTTGACAGAGGATGGTAGTAAGTAAGAGAACATGATTCAGCCTTGGTAGCTATTAGCAAGTCTAGCAGACTTTGCAGGGATTCTCTGAAGACACCAAACAGAGATCTACTTAAAAATAAATCGACTTTTAGTCTGAAAGCATTAAAAAAAAAAAAAAAATGAGGAGGAGACAAAGGTCAAGGCTGAAGTGGGTCAATAAAGCACTGTTCCCTTGAAGATACTTCTTCCTTCAAGAAACACTCCCCGCTCCATGTTTTGACTGAAGAACAGTTCTCTTGGCAGTTATTAATCGGCTAAGAAAGCCTGTGTTCTTTCACTTACAGGCCCAGAACTGGAACTCAGGATGAGACTACTTAGATCACACCCCAGTGGGCAATCCTAGTGGAGAAATCCGGAAACATTAGAGAAGCCAGATGAGGCATTTGACTCAAAGAGAGGCCTGAGTACATACGTGGCGGGTGTTTGCTTCAGATTGCTGTCATAGTAAATGAAGGAGAGGGCAAAAAAATCAAATCAAATGGAATCTTTTCAACTTTTTAAAAAACTTCCTAACAGTTGACTAAGGACAAGGTATCCCTGGGGCATAGAAAAAGCCATAGAAAATTTTGGAATCTGCTTGCTTATGCCTGTACTTTTTGGCAAATAAGAAAAGGCAATCCAACTTCAGCCAGGACAATGATGTCAGCACACTTAGGAAGACCTGCCCTGTGAATTACCTTCTGAAACACTGAGTAAACACATGTCTGTTCAAAGGAGCGAGGGCAGAGGCAGGGAGGGGGTGGATTACATTTATTGTCTTCTGTTCACAGAACACTCTACCTTATCCAGCTGCGGTACTTCTTTACAACAATCCGACAGCATCTAAAGCAGAGGTCCATTCAACTAATTAGATCAGTGGCCTTAACCAGAACAAGTAACTCAAGCACTGTAATGGAAAATACACTGATCCAGGGCCAAAAGTCCTGGGTTCCAAGTCCACTTACTAATGTGTAACTCCTGGCAGATCAGTGAATGTCTTAGAATCTAGTTTCTTCATCTTTTAAATCAATTAAACATTTCTACATACCTCCAAAACCATGGCGAAGATCAAATAAGATGATGTATGGCAATGGTTCTCAACTGGGGCTATTTTGCCCTCCGGGGGGCATTTGACAATGTCTGGCAACATTTTTGGTTGTCACAATTGGTGGTTGGAGAGGCCAGGGATGCTGTTAAACATCCTACAATGCACCAAACAGCCCCAACAACAAAGAATTATTCAGCCCCGAAATGTCAGTAAGTATCAAAAGACCCTGACATATGTCAAAAGTTATAAAGGCATGATTTTATTGGTTAGGAATGCATTAAGCCACAAGTAATAGAAGTGGATTAAATTGTGAAAGATTTGTTTTTATCACATAATAAATAGTTAGGCTATATGCAGGCCACTGTTCAAGAGAGTCATCAAAGACTCCAGTCATGTCTATATTCCTGGTTTTTGCCCAAATGGTTGTGAGATGGCTGTTACACCTCAAGTCACTGCATCCACATTAAAGACAGGAACAGGAGTAAGACGGTTGCTGGAGGGACCTGAGCCTATACTGAGAAATCAGCAAGAAGCTTCAGCTCCTTGGCCAGAATTTTATCACAGGGCCACCCTTAGGTAGACCCAAGGGAGTCTGCCCAATTAATTATTGGGCAGGCAACTAAAACTGTCTGCCACCGAAATTATAATCTCCATCATCATCATCATCATCATGGAGATCCGTGATAAAGAGGTGGTTAAAAGAACAGACTCTGGGGCTTCCCTGGTGGCGCAGTGGTTGAGAGTCCGCCTGCCGATGCAGGGGACACGGGTTCGCACCCCGGTCCGGGAAGATCCCACACGCCACGGAGCGGCTAGGCCCGTGAGCCATGGCTGCTGATCCTGAGCATCTGGAGCCTGTGCTCCGCAACGGGAGAGGCCACAACAGTGAGAGGCCCGCATACCGCAAAAAAAAAAAAAAAAAAAAAGAAAAAAAAAGAACAGATTCTGGTCAGGCAGATGTAGGTTCATATTCCTACTCTCACCATTTCCTATCTGTGTACTAGTGAGTTGCTTAATTTCCAAGCCCTGGCTGCTTCATCTAGAAACTAGAGGTAACAAAAATACATACATAAATGGAGTGTTTTGAAGATTTAATGAATAATGTAAAATGTTTTCATTCATTGAAAGCTGGGCATTTGATAAACGCTATATATCATCATCATGATTTCAGCACAGTGACTCTGAGGTACCACATCACTGTCTAATTTCCAGTCCCTCACTGTACTCTGACCTGAGGCACCTGGCCTTGTCTTCCCTCTGAACTGTGGAGACCCAGCATGCAGGTCATAAAATAAATTTGTAGAAGGAGGCAATACTTCAGTTCTTGATTCACAGAAATCAATATACAAATGACATCATTGTTACAGAGGTCAGTCTTGATGCTTGCCTGACTTAGCAGTCTGATCCATCAAACGTACTTTCTGGGTTTGCAAAAATGTCACTGCAGGGATATTGTTAGAAGTACATCACATTATCTAATAGTTTACCTAAGAGAGGCTCTTCGTGTTTCATTGTTAGCACTTCAGTATCTGTTCACCAAATCATTTTTCATCAGAGCATTTGGATTGATTAACATTTACAGTTTATTTAGAACTGAAACTAACTAGAAGTCGCTATTAAGAATTTTACTAAACCAACCCCAAGTTGGGTCAGCACTGGGAGCCCGCAGCATCGGAAGACTAAGTTTGGAATGTGTGCAAAAGCTGGGCAGCATCACTTTGATCTTTCAAAAACATGCTGGAAGAGAAATCTTTCCAAAATATGACTCCCTCTCACAAAAGCCTATAATGACTCCCTATTGTCCAGAAGACCAAGCAACTCTGGACCAAGCTCGTCTGTCTGGCTTCATACGTCCTGGTCCTACCCCATCCACCATGAATACTCACAGGAGCTGGGGCCAAGTAACTCGAGCTCTGATTTCCTTTGTTCTTTTGAGTTCCTGTCACTGTGTCCTGCATTAAGGGGTGTATCTTTTGTACTAATTCCCCAGCTGGTCCCCCAATGTCATCTCCCGTTACCCTACTTCCAGCATGTTCTCCAATCACTCAAATCCCTTCCCTCGTTCTCTGCACAGCCCTGTAGATTCCTGCCTTCATGCCTTTACTTTCATAGCTGCCCCTGCCTTGAACGCCCTTTCCTTTCTCTCTAACTCCTATTTCCTACCAATTTATCAAGACCCAGCAAGAGGCCCACTTGGCTCCAGAGTTAACCTCCATTACTCCATTTCCCTCTCATTAATCCCTTTCTTCCCTGACCTCTCATAGCCCCAGAAGCTGCAATACATGATCTAGAACTTGATGTCATGCCAACTTATCAGGTTGTCTGATTGTTTCAGCACACATGTTCTGTCTGCAATTGGACTGTGAAGGCTTCAAGGCCAGGGTCCAGGTAGTCTACACCTTTGCTAGCCCCAGAGGGAGAAGCACGGTCTGCATTGTGGGCAAATATTTCCTCCTCCAGGGCTAACCTAGGAAATCAAATCAACAAATACTGTGCACCTGCTGGAAGCAAACCCTCCTCCCTCACCATTTCCAGCTCCTTGTTTACATAGAACATCACAGGTGAAAATTCAAATGAGACCGAGATTAGAAAATCTTGGCTAATATTAATGCTCATGAATATTTAGTAAGAATTGCTTATTAACTAGGGTTAGAGGGGTCTCCCTTACAATCAGAGGGCTCTGATAACTGCTGGCATTTAATTGTGCTCGTCCAATAGTAACTAAGCTGCAGGGGTTTGTGAGCTGAGAAGCTCAATATGGTTTGGAGTAATGGTTTTAAAACCAAGCCTCACACAAGGTTTAGGTCCTTCCAAGGCAATTTAGAGACAGCCTGGGGGAGCAAGGGGAGACTAGCAGGTGGTCACCTGATCCTCCACACCCAGTTCAACCAGGGCAGCTCTCTTCTGACAGCTTCACAGACTGGCCTTTGCTTGAGAACAAGGTTTTGTTATTAAAATGTTTTTAAATAAAACCACTATAGACATAAGACTGCTTGGAATCAAGGGACAAGATATTTCCCAGACTCAGCCAATTATCGCGGAAAACTAGACATCCTCTAATTTTTCTGAACCTTCAGGTATAAGTATGGCTCACACCAAACACACAGGGTTGTTGGGATGACTAAATGAGGCAACACGTGTGAAAGCCCAAGGCACAGAGTAGCCGCTTAAAACATGTTACATAAGTGGAGAGCAGCTTCATCAAGGGTGTGGACATTAGCTGAAACTGGTCTTTGGTGTCTCTAGACCCAGCAGGTAACAAGAGCCCCTGTAAATCCAGCTCAGAGCAGGAGGGCACACTGTGGTCAGGCTCACCTGGCAACACTTCCAACCTCCAGATACCCTGGGCCAGAAATACCCTGCCATTGTCAGGTCTCCATATTATGTTTTCATGACAACTCAGTCCTTTTTCTTCACTGTGTATCAACAGAAAGTAATTGTTTGTGCAATTGTTTGTTTAATGCCTATCTCTCTCGAGATTGTAAGCTCACGTCTGTCTTATTCAGGGCCAGATCTCAGCATCCCACACATACCTCGCATTCAATATCCCTGAATATGCCTTGCTGAATAAATTACTAAACCATTCAAGTCAGGACATCTCCACTTGGGCACTGGGAATCTAAAACAAATATATAAAATAGGATTCCCTGACATTAAGGGACTCTCCAGGTCCTGAGGATGACACAGGTGGATACAGATGTTACTGTTATAATCTATCTCATCCAGAGAAATAAAATTAGATTTCTATCTATATATGTTATTGCATTAACTGAAAAACAGCTGGAATGATAACCCACAAGTTTGGAGGACATGTTGAGAACAGTTTGCTTTAGAACACAGGCTACACCTATACATGGAATTCACTCTAAATTTCACAGCTGTAACTGAGATGCAGTTAAAGGACTGTTCATCAAGAAATATAAGCTATAAGTATTAAGTTGCTGTGGAAAGGGAAATATACCAAATAAAGTTCAAATGAGAACGTCCCCCAAATTGCAGATGGTGATTTATAACTGAGCTGCTTCTCACAAGGGCAATTCTGTAAGCTAACTCATGTTGATTCCTATCAGGAATTGGCTATTTCATGATGGTGAGTCCTTCTCAAGCAAGGTTAGATATCAGAACTAATGAGGATTCTTACTCATAGTCACAAATGAGCACCACCTATCTCTAATTCTCAAAACACCCTTTCAGGCTGGGTATTATTGTGCCTATTGTACAAATGAGTTAAATCAGGATCTCAGAGGTTAATTGTCCAAAATGACAACCACATCAGCACAGCTGGGATTTGAGCCCCAAAGTCTGTGACTCAAAGCTCATGGTCTTGGTATATGGTCATCCTTGTTCCTGGAAGAGGAGGAAGCTGGGACCTAAGACTTCACAGCCATGCCCCAGACACATCCCAGGCACTGGAGCATCACCAATGAGAATTTCCTACAATAAGTAGGAAACAGATTCTCCAGGAGTAAAGGTTTGCCAGGGAGGGAGCTCAGGCATCACTGCTCCTGATCCAAAGCACATTCCTCTCTCTCCCTCCCTCTTCTCTCTCCCTCCCTCCTTTCTCCCCTCCCTCCCCAGAAGCAACCACTATCCTGAATTGTGTGCAAAGAATTCCCATGCTTTCCTTTTTAAGTTTTACCACTTATGTTTGCCCAGAAATCTACACTTTAACCGATGGAAGCCTTGACAAAGTTTATGCAAAAGGAAAAGTATGGCCCAGAGAGAGGTTTAAGCACAGTGGCTACAACTGTCACAGTTAAAACATATGTAAAATAATCATTCGGCTACTTTCTGGTCACGCCAAGGAGGAGGATGGGGGAGGGAGGGCAGGGAATTGGTGATGCCTCGCATCTTGGTCCTCTTCTAGTAAGTTCCTTCTGATGGTTTATCGCCTTACCTATTTCTCCTTCCAGGGAAATGCAAAGATAGGACAGCTAACGCCTAGGGTTATTTGTTTACATTTTATATTGACAAGATAGTCCCATGTTTACATACTCATAATTTTTTCCAGGAAAAAATTTCTAACCAGAAACATTTCTAAAAATTCAAAATTCTTCATTGCTCAATGACCTGCAGACAAAACTCTGAAGTGCTTCTTTACCCCTCCTCTGTCCCTCCCATCCCATCCTATGATGCCTTTGACCCCTCTCTTGGTGCCCAGAAAGTCTTTAATCCCCCAAGATCCTGACTGATCCTCTATGACCTTTTTCTTTATTTATATCCTTGCTTGGTCTGCTCCCACGTGATCTTAGTCCAGAACCTCCTTTTTTTCACTATGGTGGACTCAGATCAGATCAGATCACTCCTTTTCTTCCACTGAACAGATACTCCCTCTCTCCCCCTACCCTAAAAACTGTTTATAATATTTTACCTGGAAGTCTGACTAATGGAAAACACTGCACACAACATCTCCATGCAACACCTCCATTTTCCTCTTTCTGCAGTCTCAATATTATTTTCTAATAACAACATTGCTCCAACCCATAAAATTTCGTTTTGTGGGTCTACTTCTCTTTTGACATTCTGTAATTTCTTGTGGTCATCAGAGGTACTGGCTCAACTTCCAAATGCAAATAGAAATAAACATGTTCCATGATAAATCACAATTTACACAACCAATAAGTCAAACGGCAGTTGTTCTTTGTGGGAAGATTTTATATCAAAGTTTCTTTTACACATTTGACTAAGTGCCTTCAGCAACTAGTAGAGTCCTACACATAACAGGTGATTCCCAGACTAGAACAGACTTACCACAAGTGTGCACACACACACATGCCCACACATGTGCACACACATGCACCCTTTATAATCTCTCCTAATGCTATTCACTTTTCTTTCGTAGCTATGAATAATGAAAATAATATAGCTAAACTTGATCAAGAACTTACAGTAACTCAGTCCTTGTGTTAAGCCCCTTCCACGAAACATCTCATTTAATCCTCACATCTTAGTAAAACCATTTCACAAACAAGGAACTTGATCTTAGAGAGGTTTAGTAACATGACTGTGGTCACAGAGCCAGCAGGTGAAATTCCACTGACTGTGGTTATTTGATAGGCATCTTTCTTCCTTACTAGACAGTAACCTTTACAAGGGAAAACACAATCTCTTTTGTGTTCACTGTTGTTTGAGTCCATATATTAGACTATGTGTCATTTTACTGGCCCATCAGAGATGCTTGATAAAAGCTTTTTAAATAAATAAAATCAAGAAATGTTTTGTTGGTGACACTGCTGGTGATACTTCCATTAATGCCTTTAAAGCAGGACTCACATAGTTTCAGTATGACTTAGGAAAAATTTCTCAGGAACATAGGAGATAAATTTAAATAGACTTGGATTAAGTTGAAAGATTTGCAATGAGAACTCTTCCTCTAAATGTGTAAATGACCTTAGGCAAATGCTTCACTCTCTCAGGGGCTGCTTTCTCAGTTATAAAATGAAGAGGGGAGACTTCTGTTAAACATGACACATCAAACACCATATTTTCCTTTGTTTTCTTAAAGAAAAATTCTCTATCATTTCAGCAAATGAATTTTTTCAATAACCCAATAAGACAGAGAGAAGATGACAGCAACAAAATTAATAAAAGGAAAAGGGAATTATGCTAATAAACTTATGGGCAACAAAAAACAAAAACACTAAAAGCTAAGCTAGAAGTGGGAGAGACCAAAAATTAAGCCTGTTTATTCTGTAGACTATCAGGAAGCTTCAGCTACTGGAGGCACAAAGTGCCTCTGAACACAAAGACATGGATGGAACTGGATAGGCTGAAGGTCTAAGGAATAATTAGATTCACAAATCTCCATCCCACTCTAGTCCACGCTGGCAAGCACAGGCCCCTATTCTACTCCAGCAGAAAACTGCAGAGTTCAATGGTTAGAACCAAAGGGACTCTGAACTCAGGCCCTTCAGGCACCTCTATGGCTCAGAGTACAATGCTGAAAGCAGGGGTCCTGTGTAAAAGTCCACAAAAAACATAGTGACAGAATCCACCAGAGGGCAGACAACAGAAGCAAGAAGAACTACAATCCTGCAGCCTGTGGAACAAAAACCACATTAACAGAAAGACAGGCAAGATGAAAAGGCAGAGGGCTATGTACCAGATGAAGGAACAAGATAAAACCCCAGGAAAAACAATTAAATGAAGTGGAGATAGGCAACCTTCCAGAAAAAGAATTCACAATAAAGATAGTGAAGATAATCCAGGACCTCAGAAAAAGAATGGAGGCAGAGATCGAGAAGATGCAAGAAATGTTTAACAAAGACCTAGAAGAATTAAAGAAAAAATAAACAGAGATGAAGAACACAATAACTGAAATGAAAAATACACTATGAGGAATCAATAGCAGAATAACTGAGGCAGACGAACAGATAGGTGACCTGGAAGACAGAATGGTGGAATTCAGTGCTGCAGAACAGAATAAAGAAAAAAGAATGAAAAGAAATGAAGACAGACTAAGAGACCTCCGGGACAACAATAAATGAAACAGCATTCACATTATAGGGGTCCCAGAAGGAGAAGAGAGAGAGAGAGGATGCGAGAAAATATTTGAAGGGATTATAGTTGAAAACTTCCTTAACATGGGAAAGGAAATAGCCACTCAAGTCCAGGAAGCACAGAGAGTCCCATACAGGATAAACCCAAGGAGAGACACCCAAAACACATAGTAATCAAATTGGCAAAAATTAAAGACAAAGAAAAATTATTGAAAGCAGCAAGGGAACAATGACAAATAACATAAAAGGGAGTTCCCATAAGGTTAACAGCTGATTTCTCAGCAGAAACTCTACAAGCCAGAAGGGAGTGGCATGACATATTTAAAGTGATGAAAGGGAAGAAACTACAACCAAGAATACTCTACCTGGCAAGGATCTCACTCAGATTCAATAGAGAAATCAAAAGCTTTACAGACAAGCAAAAGCTAAGAGAACTCAGCACCATCAAATCAGCTTTACAACAAATGCTAAAGGAACTTCTCTAGGCAGGAGACACAAGAGAAGAAAAGGACCTACAAAAACACACTCAAAACAATTAAGAAAATGGTAATAGGGACACACATATCCATAATTACCTTAAATGTGAATGGATTAAATGCTCCAACCAAAAGACACAGGCTTGTTGAATGGATACAAAAACAAGACCCACATATATGCTGTCTACAAGAGACCCATTTCAGACCTAGGGACACATACAGACTGAAAGTGAGGGGATGGAAAAAGATATTCCATGCAAATGGAAATCAAAAGAAAGCTGGAGTAGCAATACTCATATCAGATAAAATAGATATTAAAGTAAAGAATGTTACAAGAGACAAGGAAGGACACTACATAATGATCAAGGGATCAACCCCAGAAGAAGATATAACAATTATAAACATATATGCACCCAACATAGGAGCACCTCAATACATAAGGCAACTGCTAACAGCTGTAAAAGAGGAAATCGAGAGTAACACAATAATAGTGGGACTTCTCACTTACACTAATGGACAGATCATCCAAACAGAAAATTAAGGAAACACAAGCTTTAAATAACACAATAGACCAGATAGATTTAACCGATATTTATAGGACAATCTATCCAAAAACAGCAGATTACACTTTCTTCTCAAGTGCGCATAGAACATTCTCCAGGATAGATCACATCTTGGGTCACAAATCAAGCCTCAGTAAATTTAAGAAAATTGAAATCATATCAAGCATCTTTTCTGACCACAACTCTATGAAACTAGAAATCAATTACAGGGGAAAAAACATAAAAAACAGAAACACATGGAGGCTAAACAATATGTTGCTAAATAACCAAGAGATCACGAGGAAATCAAAAAATACCTAGAGACAAATGACAATGCAAACACAACGATCCAAAACCTATGGGATGCAGCAAAAGCAGTTCTACGAGGGAAGTTTATAGCAATACAATCCTACCTCAAGAAACAACAAACTTCTCAAATAAACAACCTAACCTTACACCTAAAAGAACTAGAGAAAAAAGAACAAACAAAACCCAAAGTTAGTAGAAGGAAAGAAATCATAAAGATAAGAGCAGAAATAAATGAAATAGAAACACAGAAAACAAGAGCAAAACTCAATAAAACTAAAAGCTGGTTCTTTGAAAAGATAAACAAAATTGATAAACCATTAGTCAGACTCATCAAGAAAAAGAGGGAGGACTCAAATCAATAAAATTAGAAATAAAAAAGGAGAAGTTACAACAGGCACTGCAGAAATACAAATCATCCTAAGAGACAACTACAAGAAACACTATGCCAACAAAATGGACAATGTGGAAGAAATGGACAAATTCTTAGAAGGTATGACCTTCCAAGACTGAACCAGGAAGAAATAGAAAATATGAACAGACCAATCACAAGTAATGAAATTGAAACTGTGATTAAAATCTTCCAACAAACAAAAGTCCAGGACCAGATGGCTTCACGGGTGAATTCTATCAAACATTTAGAGAAGAGCCAACACCCATCCTTCTCAAACTCTTCCAAAAACTTACAGAGGAAGGAACACTCCCAAACTCATTCTATGAGGCCGTCATCACCCTGATACCAAAACCAGACAAAGATACTACAAAAAAAGAAAATTACAGACCAATACCATTGATGAATATAGATGCAAAAATCCTCAACAAAATACTAACAAACAGAATCCAACAACACATTGAAAGGATCATACACCATGATCAAGTGGGATTTATCCCAAGGATGCAAGGATTCTTCAGTATATGAAAAACAATCAATGTGATACACCATATTAACAAATTGAAGAAGAAAAACCATATGATCATCTCAATAGATGCAGAAAAAGCTTTTGACAAAATTCAACACCCATTTATGATAAAAACTCTCCAGAGAGTGGGCATAGAGGGAACCTACCTCAACATAATAAAGGCCATATACGACAAGCCCAGAGCAAACATCATTCTCAATGGTGAAAAACTGAAGGCATTTCCTCTAAGATCAGGAACAAGACAAGGATGTCCATTCTCACCACTATTATTTAACATAGGTTTGGAAGTCCTAGCCATGGAAGTCAAAGAAGAAAAAGAAATAAAAGGAATCCAAATAGGAAAAGAAGAAGTAAAACTGTCACTGTTTGCAGATAACATGATAATATACATAGAGAATCCTAAATATACCACCAGAAAACTACTAGAGCTAATCAATGAATTTGGTAAAGTTGCAGGATACAAAATTAATGCACAGAAATCTCTTGCATTCCTGTACACTAATGATGAAAAATCTGAAAGAGAAATTAAGGAAAGACTCCCATTTACTATTGCAACAAAAAGAATAAAATACATAGAAATAAACCTACCTAGGGAGACAAACGACCTGTATGCAGAAAACTGTAAGACACTGCTGAAAGAAACTAAAGATGATACCAACAGATAGAGAGATATACCATGCTCTTGGATTGGAAGAATCAATATTGTAAAATAGATTATACTACCCAAAGCAATCTACAGATTCAGTGCAATCCCTATCAAATTACCAATGGCATTTTTACAGAACTAGAACAAAAAAAAATCTTTAAAATCTGTATGGAGACATAAAAGACCCTGAGTAGCCAAAGCAGTCTTGAGGGAAAAAAACAGAGCTGGAGGAATCAGGCTCCCTGACTTCAGACTATACTACAAAGCTACAGTAATCAAGACAGTATGGTACTGGCACAAAAACAGAAATATAGATCAATGGAACAGGATAGAAAGCTCAGAGGTAAACCCACATACCTATGGTCAACTAATCTATGACAAAGGAGGCAAGGATATACAATGGAGAAAAGATAGTCTTTTCAATAAGTGGTGCTGGAAGAACTGGACAGCTACATGTAAAAGAATGAAATTAGAACACTCCCTAACACCATACACAAAAGTAAACTAAAAATGGATTAGAGACCTAAATGTAAGACTGGACACCATAAAACTCTTAGAGGAAAACCTAGGAAGAACGCTCTTTGACATAAATCACACCACGATCTTTTTTGATCCACCTTCTAGAGTAATGGAAATAAAAACAAAAATAAATAAATGGGACCTAGTGAAACTTCAAAGTTTTTGCACAGCAAAGGAAACTATAAATAAGACGAAAAGACAACCCTCAGAATGGGGGAAAACACTTGCAAGGGAATCAATGGACAAAGGATTAATCTCCAAAATTTATAAACAATTCATGCAGCTCAATATTATAAAAACAAACAACCCAATCCAAAAATGGGCAGAAGATCTAAATAGACATTTCTCCAAAGAGAACATACAGATGGCCAAGAAGCACATGAAAAGCTGCTCAACATCACTAATCATTAGAGAAATGCAAATCAAAACTACAATGAGGGGCTTCCCTGGTGGCGCAGTGGTTGAGAGTCCACCTGCCGATGCAGGGGACACGGGTTCATGCCCCGGTCCAGGAAGATCCCACATGCCGTGGAGCGGCTAGGCCCGCGAGCCTGCACGTCCGGAGCCTGTGCTCTGCAATGGGATAGGCCACAGCAGTGAGAGGCCAACATACCGCAAAAAAAAAAAAAACTACAATGAGGTATCACCTCACACCAGTCAGAATGGCCATCATCAGAAAATCTACAAACAACAAATGCTGGAGAGGGTGTGGAGAAAAGGGAACCCTCTTGCACTGTTGGTGGGAATGTAAATTGATACAGCCACTATGGAGAACAGTAAGGAGGTTCCTTAAAAAACTAAAAATAGGGCTTCCCTGGTGGCACAGTGGTTGAGAGTCCACCTGCCGATGCAGGGGACACGGGTTCGTGCCCCAGTCTGGGAAGATCTCACACGCCATGGAGCGGCTAGGCCCATGAGCCATGGCCGCTGAGCCTGCGCATCTGGAGCCTGTGCTCTGCAACGGGAGAGGCCACAACAGTAAGAGGCCCACGTACTGCAAAAAAAAAAAACAACAAGTAAAAATAGAACTACCATATGACCCAGCAATCCCAGTACTGGGCATATACCCAGGGAAAACCATAATTCAAAAAGACACATGCATCCCAAGGTTCACTGCAGCACTATTTACAATAGCCCAAATACGGAAGCAACCTGAAGGCCCATCGACAGATGAATGGATAAAGAAGATGTGGTACATATATACGATGGAATATTACTCAGTCATAGAAAGGAATGAAATTGGGTCATTTGTAGAGACGTGGATGGATCTTGAGACTATCATACAGAGTGAAGTAAGTCAGAAAGAGAAAGACGAAGATCGTATATTAATGCACATATGTGGAATCTAGAAAAATGGTACAGATGAACCAGTTTTCAGGGCAGAAATTGAGACACAGATGCAGAGAACAATTATATGGACACCAAGGGGGGAAAGTGGCGGGAGTGGTGGTGGTGGGATGAATTGGGAGAGTGGGATTGACATATATACACTAATATGTATAAAATGGATAACTAATAAGAACCTGCTGTATAAAAAAATAAATTAAATAAAATCCAAAAAAAAAAGCCAGGAAGAGAGCTCAAAAAAAAAAAAAGAACATAGTGACAGTCTTGGGTCCCTCTTTCCTAATTTACTCTACACAGGCTCAGGCAGGTTTATACCCTCCAGACAGAAAATTTGAAAAATTTTTCTCTGGGAAAAGTCAAAAGCCCAAGAGCAATGACCTATGGATACTGAAACAGTTGGAAGTTCCCCATTGAAACAGAGCTCCCCGGTCACCCAAGGTGGAGCCCACCACTGTACCTAGCTTCCAAACATTCTTATCTGCTCCAATTAAAACCAAAAAAGCTAAGCAGAGAGCCAAGGATCCTCAAACATTTGAGAAAAGTGTCTACTAGGAAAGGTAGAAATCAAAATAATAAACAGAAAAAGAAACTCAGAGGAAGTAGAGTATGTAGGGAGCAAAGGAAAAAGAAACCCGATGGAAGCTGTAGTTAATATTCTCAGAGGGACAGGAAAAGATACTGCAACCATGAAAGAAGAACATGATGTTATCTTTTAAAAAGGAACATGCAGATATGAAAAGTTTATTGAACATTTAAAAATATGATAGCAGAAGTGAAAAATTCAATGAAGGTCTGGAAAATGAGGTTAAGGAAATCTCCCACAAAGTAAGTCCAAACAAGGTGGTAAATAAGAGGGGAGGAGAAAAGATAAGACAATTAGCATAGATCCAGGAAAACCAACTAACAGGAATTCCAGAAAGAGAAAGCAGGAAGACAGAACAGAGGAAATTACCAAAAAATTAATTAAAGAAATGTTTCAGAACCAGAGGTTTGAGTTCCAGATTTAAAAGGCCCACCAAGTACAGTTCAAAGAAGGAAAAAATGACTCACACCAAGACCATCATCATGATGGTTCACAACACTGTGGACAGAGTGTGGATACTACACACTTCCAAAGGCAAAAAGCAGGTTGGTCACAGGACTGAGAATCAGAATGGAATCATATTCCTCAATGGTGACAATGAAGGGGATCACAAGGTAAAAGGAAAAGTCTTTAAAATCCTGAAGGAAATGATTTACTACCCAGAATTCTATACCAAGTCACACTACTGATCAAACGTGAAGACAGAATAACATCTTCAGTCACACGTTTTCAAAGGTATATTTACCACGCACCCTTTCTCAGGAAGCTACAGGAGAACAATCCTCACCCAGACAAAAAAGTAAAAATAAATAACAAATGGGAGGGGCTTCCCTGGGCTCCCCTGGTGGCTCAGTGGCTGGGAGTCTGCCTGCCAACGTGGGGGACGCGGGTTCGAGCCCTGGTCTGGGAGGATCCCACATGCCGCGGAGCGGCTGGGCCCGTGAGCCACAATTCCTGAGCCTGCGCGTCTGGAGCCTGTGCTTCGCAACAGGAGAGGCCGAGATAGTGGGAGGCCCGCGCACTGCGATGAAGAGTGGTCCCCGCTCGCCGCAAATGGAAAGGGCCCCCGCGCAGAAACGAAGACCCAACACAGCCAAAAATAAATAAATTAATTAATTTTTAAAAAGAATAATAATAAATAAAATAACAAATGGGAGACAGAGGAGCTGGGAAATGGGGGCTCCGGTATGGAAAACAGGCAAAGGGAACCACTAAAATGATGAAGGAGGGAGATTCCAGAATGACGGAGTCTGCACACATTTCTGTGTGTGTATGTCTTCTCAGTTGGGACTACATGTATTCACAATAAGATAAACACTGGATGTCAAATTAACAAAAAATGTTAACCACTGAGAGGCAGAGTAGAGAGAAAATGTCATGATAAGAAAGTAAATCATTATCTTCGATACAAGGAAATCAATGGATAATACCGCACATTGAAAAATAAGAAATAACAGTATATATGCATGGTCCTTAGAAATATGAAAGTTTTTGTGGGAGGAATGTACCCGGTAAAGTACCAGTTGTCATTGCCTCTGGAATGAGGGTCAGAGGTGAAGACGAGTGTGACACAAGACTGCCTCTTTTTCTTATAAATCTTATGGAAAAGACTGGATTAGCTAATCTGCGGTTCCTTGAGTTGCTAATTGGATTTTGGGGACACCTATTGTGTAAAATGAGATGAGTTGTAGGTTTGAATTCCAAATGTCTTACGTGAATCCCTCTTGCTCTAACTAAACCCTTTCCCCTCATCCTTTATGGAAAGAAACCACTCCTGCTGCCCCATTCGTGCCCAATGCCAAGACGACACACACCCCATAGTTTTGGAGGCTGACTGGGCTCCCACATAATTATTTACAACTTTCAGTTTTCTGGGTACCCATTTGAGCAGAGACTTGGAGTAGGTTTGTGTCATAAAAGGAAATAAAGCAGGTGAGGAGGTACCTGAGCGAAGCAGACCTAGAATAATTAAGAAAGTCAAACTACTCGTTTGGAAAAAAGAAATAAAACACTTGTTTTTCCATCTCATCCAACCTTCCAACCTCAAAGGGACCTTGTGGAATTTCTTTGACCATCACTAAGCAGGGAACACTGGCAGGACCAAAATAGGTTTATGCCCTGGCTAATTTTATTTTAAGTGGAAATTTCTCTGCGGTACATTGTTTAATGATGGAAAACAGGAACAATCCCATCTTAAAGCCTGGCCGTTGGCTTTACAAAGTGAGAAATAACCTGCCCGGGCTTCCGAGCTGATAGCCTCTGGCCTCTGGCCTGGCTGCCGCCTGCTTCTCCATTCCTCTCCCCACCGCAGGGCGCTGACCTCCAGACGAAGTAATTCATCTCAATTCACCTCGCTGCTTGTCTCTCTCAGCCGTCTCCATTTCACCTTCCAACACGACAACCCTCGGGAACCCCAACATGGAAAGCAAAAGCAGAGATTGTCCCCTGCCCTGCAAACCGATTCCCCGGGGAGCAGGTAGCTGGATTAGGATGTAGGGTGGGCTTTGTGGCAAGAGGCAAGGGTGGTGGATGGGAGGGGCGTGAACGTGTGCTCTCACACCAGGGCACCCAGCTTTCATCTTAGTAATGAAGATGCGTGCCATAGACGGGAAAATGTCTGTCTCACTCGTGTTCCCTTTTGCAATGACAGAACATGCTCAAAAGGCCAGCCTCGAAGTGCAGAAGTCTAGACATACTGGGAATGTAGGTGGTCTGTCAGGGAGCCCTCAGCATAGCCCTGGTGGCCAAGGCATGTGCCTGCTGCGCCCACCAGCCCACCTCCCCCATGCAAGCCTCAAACACAAAGACTGCAGCCCCACCACATTTCAGGGAAATTGAGCCTCTGGTTTCCGCAATCTCTTATCTCATGGCCTAATTTCAAGGTAAATATAACTGCTTAGAGCACAGTCTAGTTCAGGTGGAGGAAAAGACACAGTGAAAATATGTGCAGTGCTATCCCTGTTCTGTGCTCTGATATGTATAATATGACCTTATAAGCATCTAAGGCTTCTGGCACGAATCATCCCTCACCCCACTCCATACCCTCCCCCAGCCGCCTCCCCAAAAGATAAAACTATGTGTCACCAGAATATATTTCATTAGCATGTAAAGGCTAATTAAATCACCTCATTTCAACACACTGTACTTTCCAAGGTTTGATGGGTTTCGAACATGTTATTTCCCTGGACAAGACTAAATGAGCCAAAAATATTAGCCTTACAAGAGTTCATTCCAACCACCCCATGCTTCAGAGAGGACTCCTGTGGGAGATGCATTCGGTATCAGGATCCGGGCACTTTGACAGGGGCCCTCTCATGACCACCATCACCAAATCTTATGGATTCTACCCAGCAATTCTTTCTTGAGTGGGTGCACTGTGCTGGACACACAGAAGGTTTCAGACATGGCGGACACAAGACCTCTTTTCTCAAGCAAGCTCCCTGTGTTAAAGTAAAAGAAACAAACCTAAAACCCAAAGAAAAAAGAAGTAAAGATTCCTGGAGTGGCACAGAGCTCTAGGAGAGGAACAAGGAGAGGGCAGTTCATCCTGGCTGAGGGAGCCTGGGACATAGAAGGTGGTTCTGAAGATGAGCCTTGGGAAGCCACAGTATTTCCAAGGGCTTGAATGTGAAAAGAGGGTGTGCTGGGCAAGGGGATGGTGGGAGCAAAGGCCCAGAGATGAGTGGACTTGACCCACTAGGGGAAGGTGAGCTCTCTGAGGCTGGCAGCTTGGGGCATATGCCAAGGGTGGGATGATGGTGGAGGCGGATCCTGCGCTTGTGGAAGTCACAGCCTGAGTCTCAGTTTTCCATCAGAGTAAAGGAGTTAGACTAACTGATTTCTAGAGTCTCTGCAGCTTTGTAATTCCATGAGACTGGAAAGAGGGCTGCTGAGTCTAGAACTGGAGAGCCTTCGACGTCAAGATAGGACACAGGAGCTACTCTCTGAAGCTGATGGAGCATCACTGCAGGGTTTCAACGTGACAAGAGCTGGGCTGTTTCAATGCAGTGGCAGCAGCAGAGTAAAGAGCAACTGGAGAAGGCAGATGTTAGAGGCAGAGGCAAGGAAAGGAAGGGCTGGAGCCCAGATTTCAGCTCATAATGTAAAGGGGAGCAAGCACCGCCCTCCATACCTCAAAGAAAAGGAGGGTGAGCAGCTCTACTAGCTAGACCTGGAAAGGACATTGATAAAATCTAGTTCCTTAACTCACTCATTTTAAAGATAAAGAAATTGAAGTTCATATAACCAGCCGGGGACAGAGCAGGGCCAGGATTCTGTTCTCTAGGTTTCCAATTCAGCATCCTCCAGGGGGTGACTTCTCACTGGTCCACCCTTCCAGGAGAGCTCACTGGCAGCTTTTACTAATCTTCACGTTTAGTCCTCTGGGCTTCTTCTCTACCCTCTGAGATTCCCCATCCACACACTGTATTAATTAGGGATCTGTTATTAATCAAACTCAATCAAATATAAGGGTGAATTTATTAGCCTTCACCATGGGGAAAACCGCTCAAAAAGTTGAAGAACAAGATGCACGAACCAGAGCCAGATGTTCATCACTACTCGGTACGTACTGGGCGTGTGTATCTTTTTCTTTTTTTCTTTTTTTTTTTTTTTTTTTTTATTGTGGTACACGGGCCTCTCACTGTTGTGGCCTCTCCCGTTGCGGAGCACAGGCTCCGGACACGCAGGCTTAGCGGCCATGGCTCACGGGCCCAGCCGCTCCATGGCATGTGGGATCTTCCCGGACCAGGGCACGAACCTGTGTACCCTGCATCGGCAGGCGGACTCCCAACCACTGCGCCACCAGGGAAGCCCTGTATCTTTTTCTTATCCATGTTCATTTCTGCATTGCCTTACGTGTCGCCATTTCTATACGTTGGGAATATGGCTGCCAGCAAATTCAACTCAGCAAACCCAGCAGAAGGGGAGAGAAACTTCTTTTCTGGTTGATCTTGCAATGATTACCTGCCCACCCCTTAGAGGTATTATTGTTGATTACAATTAGCCATGCCTCGCTCACGGGATCATCCTCTAGCCAGAAGGGCAAAGTCTGTTTCTAGAGGAAGAAACTTGGGAAAATCTTTTATGTAAACAACCTGGAGTAGCTACTCTAACCTACTAAGCCCATCTCTATATGAAGATCCTCAGGAAGTTACTATAATTCACTGCCTCTGCTCAGGGCACATCTCGTGGTAGGATACGAGATTGGAAGTATATACTGGCCACCTGGGCAAGCAGGTTCTAGCATGAGCCACTGAAGAATATTCAGGCAGTGGCATGATGTTTCACACAACCATTTTAACGCAACTCGACTGATGTTTAGGTAAGAGAAATGCATATAAGGTTCACACTGTGGGCAGGTTTACCCCAATGTATCAGACCTTGCTGAGATCAAACCTGTATAAAATACCTCTCTCCAGAGCAGAGGCCAGCTAGCCTCTGTCTTAAGGCTCCACCTTGCCTGTTCTCTTGACACAAGCCTGTCTTCAAGCAGGAGGCACTTGGGCGACTCCGGCATCACATTTACCCACTTCCTGGGCCCTCTGGCCCTAACTCTGAACCCAATTTGGGTAACTGGTCTCTGTCTTGCTCCTAAAACTCAGTGCCTCATTCATAGAAGCTTGCCTCTTTCTCCATGCTTCAATTCCGGACTCAGACCTCCATCCCCAGAGGACTGAAGCGCAACCTCATTCTCATCTGTCCTCTCTCAGACCCTGATAGACGTCTCAGCCCAATCACAGAGAACTCATACCCTTACTGGTACCCTCCGCCTTGGTCTCCAAGCATCACCTGCCCGAATTCCCCATTGCCCTGCTCCACCCCAACACTGCAGCATGGCCCGCTTGGTGCTAACCATCAGAGAAGCCACCTCTTTTTTTTTTTTTTTTAATTTGTTTATTTGGCTGCATCAGGTCTTAGTTGCAGCACGCGGGATCTTCTTTTGCAGCGCTCGGGCTCTTCATTGGGATGCGTGGGCTCCTCTCTAGTTGGGGTTCGTGGCCTCTAGGGCACGCGGGCTCAGTTGCCCCGCAGCATGTGGGATCTTAGTTCCCCAACCGGGGATCGAACCCACGTCCCCTGCATTGGAAGGCAGATTCTTAACCACTGGACCACCGGGGACATCCCAGCCACCCCTTATTTACTGACATTTCTTCTAGATACTGCCTCGAGTGCCTGTCTCCACTCAGGGGCGTGGTCTTGCCTGGTCCCAGCCTGACTCATCCAGCTAATTAAGCAATACGCACCATGGCATCTTTGACACTAAGTCAACAGTCCCATCACCCCATCCCTTAAACCCAGCCGGCACACAGGTGAGGGCTAAAAGTTTAGAAATGCTCACAGTCAAGTGACCACCTGCCCAGTGTTGTAGCTACGTTTGTACTGGCCCACACAAGAACTGTAAGATAAACGGATACGGTGGAGTTCACATAGGAAAAGAATTATGACAATCTTGTCATGGCCCCTAAGTAATGAAGGACTGTAGACCAAACCATTTGTGACTTTCTAAAACTGTTTCTGGAGCGAAGGCTGTCCAAGGAAAACATACTACTCATCTGATTTGTCTTCAAAGTTCTTCCAGACACAGTGGAAGGAAAGACTTGAGGCCCTCACAGAACAAGGTTAGAGGCACAAATGCATCTGGCACCAGTATCCTAAGAGCTTAGAGCAGTGGATCTCAAAGTGTGGTCTCCGGAAGAGCAGCAGTAACAGCATCAGCCAAGAACTTTCTAGAAACGCATATTCTCAGGCACCACCCAGACCTACTGAATCAGATACTCTGGGCCCCTCCTCCGGTGTTTGAACAAGCCCTCTGGGGACACTCATGGCCATTAAGGCGACTACACTAGGAGTTTTAAAAAATTCAGATGTTCACTCCCCACTCCAAAGATTCTGATTGGGTCCAGCCTAGCTGGGACCTGGACACCTGTATTTTAAAACTCCCCAGGGTGACTCTTAACAGTCACTATGGAGAGACATGCCTCGGGGTATGCGGAGTCCTGCAGTTTTGCTCCAAGACAAGGCTGTATCCGCTTCCTCCTCCCCACCTGTCTTGTTTCCCTGCACATGGACACCTGCCCTTACTCTGCTTGTTCAGCCCCTGCAGAATCGACTGGCCAGGCTTGGCAAGGCTCATTTTCAAAGGCTCCATAATGTCAAGCTTCTTGTTATTCACAGTGTTTTTATGTTAGTTATCGTTGTTAATATCACCATCAAATCAAATCAGGAGATTTCACAGGCATGCTGTGAAACTGCATCCGGGTGTCTGCAGCCCGAGCTGAAGTCCTATTTAGGCAAGGTCACATATGTGATCTGTAAGGACTGCAGTTTGCAAGGAGAAGGGATGCCAGTGCTAAATAAGAAACAGAGAAGCAGGAGGAATCAAAGGAAGAAGACATGAGGACTTCAGTTAAATCCACCCCCCGTGTCCCTATTCTTCATGGAAGTCCACTTAAAAGCACCTGTTTGGGTTGTATCCAAACCTGTACCCAGTAATCAATCAGGGCCCAGTGATAGGTGGGGTCTGAGGCTACATTTCATGCTTCCCTCCAAAAGGATGAGTGGTTCTCAACCTTTAAGTATGAGGACATTTTTAATGACAAAATACTTCTCAGAGCCCCACCTAGTAGTAATTTGCCTTGTAGCTTCGTTGGATGGCGAAAATCCACAAAGAAAATGGCTCTGAATCCATCCCACTTAGAAATGAACTCATATTGTGTTTATCACGTGAATTTGAAGATTCACATCTGCATAGTAAATGTTTGTTTACTCAGCCTAGAGGCAATGCTTGAGGCATAAATGGATTCCAGAGGCCACTGCAGTCACTCCACAGCCCCAGAGGAACCACTGCCTTATAGGAGCAGAGGTAATGGGAACTCAGCAGCTGTTTTGTGCCAGTTTTTTGTACATAAATGTCACAATTCTCCTGCATCCACCACCAGCCACAGCCCTAGAGCTGCTCAACCATCACCAGGTAACCTGTGGTGTCTAAAAAGAGCACCTTGAGGAACCCTTGTACACTTCTGGCAGGAATGTAAACTGGTGCAGCCACTATGGAAAACAGTATGGGTTCCTTAAAAAATTAAAAAGAGAACTACCATACGATCCAGCAATTCCACTCCCGGGTATTTATCTGAAGAAAACAAAAACACTAATTCGAAGAGATATACACATTCCAATGTTCATAGCAACACTATTTACAATAGCCAAGATATGGAAACAAGCTAAGTGTCCATGAGCAGATGAATGGATGAAAAGATGGGGTATATATATACAATGGAATATTACTCAGCCATGGAAAAGAATGAAATTTTGCCATTTGCCACAACATGGATGGACCTGCAGGGTATTATGCTTAGTGAAATCATTCAGACAAAGAGAAACAATTACTGTATGATTTCACTTGTATGTGGAATCTAAAAAATAAAACAAACAAATATAACAAACAAAAATTTAAAAAGTCCTGTCTACATTTTTCTGAACCACTCACTCTTAAATCTGGTCTGTTTAACTGCAATTCCTTAAGAGAAAGGAGCAAATAAATTAAGATTGACTCTTTCTTTTCTTAGAAGGACTTGAGCCTGCATCTCCAAGGCTGAACCACCTCCTCATTCTCCCGATCTGTTACCAGCCTCCCTGTCTCCTCCAGTTTCTTGTCCTCCTGCAATAAGAATGGATGTTCTAAAATGCAAGTCTGAGTGTGACTTTCCCAGTCCCCCAATGGCCTTGGGAAAAATCTCAATTCATGACCATAGTATAAAGGGTGCTTCAGGATCTGGCCCCTGTGTATCTCACTCATCTTCTGCTTAGCACACCCTGTCTTATAGAACATGCTAGATCCTACCTAATCACCACCAGCCTTTCTGTATCCCCCTTTCCCTGACTAACTCTTCCTTATTTTCATGCCTCATCCTAATCATCTGCCCCCACCAAGCACCTTCCATGACCACCACTGGTCTGGACTTGGTTTCCCTCTTGGATAGTCTCATCGCACCTTATTATTCCCCAATTTTAGCATTCAATCACACCATATTGTATTTGCTCATTTTCAGTGAATCCTAGAATATATCACAGAGCAAGAAGGCAGGAAAAATTGATTCAAGTGACTTGTGCTCACACATGACATGTAGAGACAATAGTCCCCAGATAACATTCTCCTTCTTGCCTGGTTCTTTGGGATGAGTCTACAGATGCCTCCTGAGGCTACAGGACACACAAAGGCACTTTCCATCCAATTGTTCAGTTCATCCCACTCCCCACCCTTGGCATTATTTGGGCAGGATATGAGCAGCCTGGTCAGTCTTTACTGATTGAGGGACTGGAGTTGTCCCCACTGTTAGGAAGAAATTAAAAGAATATTTAGCAACATTTCTTCCTTAAGGGTTTGGGATCCAGAGGCCTCCCATGAATTTCTAAAACCCACCTGCTTCCACCAAGGGGATAAAAAAAGTTCTTTGAAGAACAATTCAGAGCTTGTATTTTCATGAAAGGGAAAAGGCAGAGTGAATCTATGCAATCGGTCCTTTGCAGGGTCCTTCTTGATAGTAAAATGGAGCATTCCTGTGGCCAATCCAAAATAACATACAATACAGAGAATCATCTTCCTTTGGCAATCTAAATAAAACCTTGGATAATTTCGCAATTTCCTTATTATGCTCAAATCATGGAGCTTTGGTAAGATTTACATGCCATTTTCAGAACAAAAGCTCTAAGCCACCTAATATTCTAGACAGCAAACATGTCTTTTTTTTAAGCAAAAATAAATTTATAGAACTTTTCCTATTGGACAATAAAATATGTTCATTATATGTATATTCAAAAAATAGATATTCCTAAAGAAGAAAGTAAATAAAACTCGAAATTTCAACACCCAAAAGTACCAGTGCTATTTTTTTTAAAACTGAAAGCCAAACTGAGTTTTTTTTCAGTTCCTCCAATCAAGGCCTCTCTCAAGCCTTTCTACATGGAGACCCCTTTGTCCAAAAGAGTTTTATCAGCCCTCCAAAACCCTGCCTCCAACCTCGTTCCCTGGTGCTAGATTAGACATTATTACTGACAATAATTAATTATTAATTATGTCATTGATCATGTGATACCATGCAATAAAATACAGCAAAGCACACTGCAACACAATATAATATAATAATTATTGGATATAATTTCCTCCAGGAAGCCCTCCCTGACTCCCCAGGGCTGGGGTGGTTGGTCTGCCTTGTACTCTCAAAGCACCAATCACAGGACTGTTCACCCTGTCATAATGAAGTTACTACTGATTCTTCCCTTTCTCCCACCAGACTGTAAGCTCCATGAGGGCAGGGGCCAGTTCTATCCAATCCACTGCTGTCATAAGTGCCCAGCACACACCCGCTGTCTCTTTAAGCAAAGGACAACTCTACATAAACTGTAAACGGCCTTGTTTCTCAATGACAGTGAGCATACTTCTGTGTCAATCAAGATATTATCATTCTAAATGACTTCATTGCATTACATGGAAAGCATAATTTCTTTAACTGTACTGACTGTTGCTATAACATTCAATGAGACCAGAGGATCATTTCTTTCAGAACTCTGGGTTCAACAGGGGTCGCTGAACTGTAAGTAAAATCTAGGAATTCTGATATGAGGAAATTTAACACAAGAGTTTTCTGATGCCTTCCATCTGCTCCAAAGGTCTTTTGTTGCTTACTTCCTGTGTCTTAGCTGCATTTTGATGGTTGATTATCACCAGATTCATGACCTTCAGCTAAATGATGCAACATTGTTTTAAAGTACTTAGTATTTTCTAGGCATCTGTACACTGCTATTTTGTAGTGTCAGCCTAGGGGAAAGATTCCATTCTGAGATAAATACTTTGCCTAGAAGAGACCATGAAATAGATGACCCACACTGACAAAGTAAAATTGACCTTTTTTGTACATCACCCAAAAATCTTCTAAGAATTGAGCACATTCCAGCCCTAGAGATAAAACAGGCCATCCATTCCCTATCAAATTGGATTTACAGAGCTCCTGTTGTAAACCCAGGACCATGCTAGGTACTATGGAAAGGATAAGTCAGACCTTTTTTGCTCTGGGAAAGTTTATAGTCTCTCTAAAGGATAAGATGTTTATATCAAAAGGTTTGGACCTCCAACATTTAATTCAGTGCCCCACAACTGTACAAACACACTTGCATTTGTGAACAAAGATGACCCACCTTCTCTTGGAAAAGCAGATGAGTCAGTGTAACAGCTCTCTGAAAGTAATTCAAGGACTTAGTGGAAAATGACTCATTGCGTTAAGAAAGGAGTCTTTAGGGCTACTGAACCAAGGCAAGAGGAAGCTGAGCAAGGCTGTAGGGCATCATTTTTCTCTCTAAATGTAAATATTATCACTTTGTGCCGGGTCAGGATGCAGACACACAGCTGAGTAATGACTGGAGCTTCTGGTACCATCAAACAGTGTGGTAATGACACCAAACATTTACATGTTTCCTGCCCCCGAGGTGCTCAGAGACTCTTTACAAATGGTTTTTAAAGATAAAACAATCCAGGGCCTCCCTGGTGGCGCAGTGGTTGAGAGTCCGCCTGCCGATGCAGGGGATACGGGTTCGTGCCCCGGTCTGGGAGGATCCCATATGCCGCGGAGCGGCTGGGCCCGTGAGCCATGGCCGCTGGGCCTGCGCATCCGGAGCCTGTGCTCCGCAACGGGAGAGGCCACAACAGTGAGAGGCCCACATAACGCAAAAAGGAAAAAAAAAAAAAAAAAAGATAAAACAATCTTATGGCTACCAGAGAAGACTTGTCTTTCTACTGGACTTGAAGCAAGTCACACTTGAAGACCATCGGGCAGGAAAATCTGCCTAAGGAAGTGGCCAAGAGAAGGGGGGAACAGATAAACTGGGAGATTGGGATTGACGTATACACACTACTATATATAAAATAGATAACTAATAAGGACCTACTGTATAGCACAGGGAACTCTACTCAATGCTCTGTGGTGACCTATATGGGAAAAGAATCTAAAAAAGAGTGGATACATGTATATGTATAACTGATTCACTTTGCTGTACAGGAGAAACTAACACAACATTGTAAATCAACTATACTCCAATAAACATTTTTTTTAAAAGATATAAACAAAAATCTCCCTAATGCACCAGTGCAAGTGGCAACTGGTATTCCATCCCAGAAGCAGAGAAAATGGGAGTCCAAAGAGATTGGAAGCAAAAGCTGGTCACACAACCAATAAGCATGTTTGGACCCAGCACCCTCTTCTTCCTCTGAATTATGTCTCTATTTCTGATTTAGTTGCCTGCTATGGAAAAGACTGCTAGTTCTCATGAAATTCTCCACGTGTTCCCCAACACTTCCCAGACACCCTTAGAGTTAGGTCAGGACCCACTGACTAGATCCAGTCAATGGAAAATGAGCAGAAGTGAAGTGTGTCACTTCCGGGTTGGAAGTTAAAATCAATGCCTCTGCTATCACTCTCTCCCCTGTTGCAGAAATCTTGGAGGCCACGTGGTGAGACGGGGGCCTCACAAGATGGAGGAATATGGGAGCATTGCACCAACTCACCAGATGGAGAACTCTGTCTAACCTGAGTCAGACTTTGTGCTTGTGAAGGAAACTTCGGTTGTGCTAAACCACAGGGATGTTGGGTTTTACTTGTCACCACAGCACAGCACAGCCTACCCTCTCTTGCCAGATACTATCCACCAGCCATTCCTACCCCCTCATTCCCTCCTGACAAAGTCCCAATATTGTTCGTGGTTCACTCTCTGCTTGGCCACAGGCTCAGAGTAAGTGACTGCCTCTCCAGCCCAAGGAGAGTGAGCCACGAATTGATCTCAGCAGATAACAATGGTTTGACTTGCCTTGCCAGAGGTTGGTTAAAGCTTGGACATGTGATCCTATTCTGGGCAAGGGGTTAAAAGGGAAATCTCCTGGGGGAATTCTGGGAAAGGCTTTATTCACTCTTGGAAAGAAATCTATGTGGAGAAGTCATCCCTGTTATGTTTCAAGATGCAACTCACCAGGAAGTGATGCTTGGCACCACTGCAGCCATCTTGCAACCATGAAGCTGAGGCAAAAGCCAACAGGGTAAAAACGGCAGAGAAGGGCTTCCCTGGTGGCGCAGTGGTTGAGAGTCCGCCTGCCGATGCAGGGGACACGGGTTCGTGCCCCAGTCTGGGAAGATCCCACATGCCGCCGAGCGGCTGGGCCCGTGAGCCATGGCTGCTGAGCCTGCGCGTCCGGAGCCTGTACTCCGCAACGGGAGAGGCCACAGCAGTAAGAGGCCCACATTCCGCAAAACAAAAACAAAAACAAAAAAAACCTCCACCTACCTATTCATATTTCCTCTCCCTCCCAGAGGGACACAGAGGCTGAAGCTCTCTACGGCTATTCCAAAACAAGCTCAGGCTGAGCCTGACCGTAAATCCTCCGTGTGAATAATGACTGATACCTATTACCACTTATTCTGCACAAGGCACTGGGCTGAGAGCTTCAAGCATTGTTGTGAGGTAACAGTTCTATACCCATTCTTCAGTCAAGGGAACAGGAACCAAAAAACTAAGCAGCATGTCCCATGGTGACTTCACTAATGTGTCAGTTAGCTAGTGCAGAATTACAAAAATTCCCAAAACTTCCTGAAAATTCAAGCTTGGCTCAATTATGCATTTTTTTCCTCTTGGCTATGATCCTTCTGCTTTTGCCATCACCTGCAAGTTGATGTTCCTGCATGTTTCTAGGCATCTTTTTTCTGGCTGTTGGCTGGCTGTTGGCTGGCTGTTGGCTGAGGTGCCTCTGTTATCCTCCACATGGTCTGTCGTGCTCTAGCAGGCTAGCTCTGGCAAGTGCACAGGGCAGAAACAGTGTTCCCAAGTGCACAGGGCAGAAATAGTGTTCTGAGTGAAAGTACAAGTATGTAAGGACTCTTAAACTAAGGTGTAGCCTTGGAATTGACACAGTATCATTTCCCTGCATTCCGTCCACTGGAGCAGGTCACAGGGCTAGCCCAGATTTATGGAATAGGGAAATAGACTCCATCCCTTAAAGGGAGGAGCAAAGACACGTTGTGAAGGGCATGGATTTGGGGAAGCTATTAATCTTCCACAGCTAAAAGTAATTGAACTAGATTGGAATCTGGGCAGTGTGGATTCAGGTCCTGAACTCTACCCACTACATAACCCAGTAAGTGCTCACACTCCCAGATATCCAGATTCTACAGTTCTGCTTTAAGTTCCCCACGTATGCTCCTTCCAAGTTAAACTTCCTAGATATTATGCAAACATATGTTCAATGCCACCTCTATAAGCAGTAATTTGCACCTTAGTCAGCCATTCCAAAAACTGGAATTAACAGAAGGGGGAAATATAGAAATCTTTTTAAAGCCAATCTCAATTCTACCCAACTAAGCATCGCCATTGCTAAAAACCTCAAGAACCAACAATATCATAAACAACATCCACAGGATTATGTGCTGTGGTGAAACTAAGTGCTAAGAAATAAAGAGTCCATTTACATAGAACTGCAAGAGAAATCATTGAACAGTGAAGGATTTTCAGAATAGCTGCTTTCCTCTTGGTGAGAGCAGAGAGTTCACCCCAAATGAAGAACCCAGTCCCTAGACTGACAGCTCAGGACTCAGGCTGTAATTTCCAAGAGAGCTTTTACCCGAAACTCCATCATGTAAAGACTGTTTGATGTCCTTGAACTCCCAGTACAAGCACACTTCATTTTTCTTCAAATTACCTCCAAACAATTACATTTGTATTGCACTCATGTCCTGTAATCCAAACTCCATCCCTCAAAATTGTCTGCAATAGGAAACATGATGAACTCTTTCCCTGCAAGAATTTTTTTTTTTTTTGGACGTGTGTGTTGACATCTTTTAAACAGATTCTTACAAACTGAACTTGTTACACAGTCTATAAGTGCTACTTGGAATATGCGAGGAAATCTTACTGCCTGAAGCCGGTAGCTCACTGAGAACATGAGCTCTCGTCCCTACCCTGCCTCCCCTTGTCTTTGACCACATTGAAGTTCCTGGGCAAAGCTAGACACACCCAGAGCACTGCGCACACCCCTGCACTCACCCTCATGGCCCCAAGAGGCCCAGATGGGGGACATGTTATTTGGTGAGTGGTTCCTAGACTTTTTCACATTTTCAAGGTAGATGGAAATTTTGCCTGGAGCAAAATGTCAAGATCATCTTTCTCACATCTTCCTTCTCTTTCTCCCAAATAAAAAATATTAAGAAAATACCGGGAGATTTATTTCATTGAGAAAGAGAGACTCAAAATGAGAACCCCACTTGGCAGCCAAAAGAATTCAAATGGATTTCGGTAATAAAGGATTTGAACCTTCTGGTGCTACAGACATCGTCCCTGATCTAAACGTTCTCTTCATTCCTTCTCTACTTGAGGCCAGCATGTGCTTCTGCTTGCACAGACCACCTCACCTTCTTACAGCCTGCTGGCCCGTCCCACAGCCTTTAGATAGCCCCACACACCTACACCCTGACCCTTCAACCCCTGACTACTTCCCAAGGTTAACGGGGTTAGGTGCCCAAGCACTGGCTGAGGGCTCTGCACTCACCTGTGGCTCAGGTGAGTGTCCCCAAATGCAGAGGGTCATCACCATCACTGAGAGAGCCCCTCACAAGCTCAGATTCCTGTCCTGACTCATCAGAGTCCCCAGAGGAGAGAGCTGGGCATGTCTACTTTTAGAAGGCTCTCCTTAGCATTTTGATGATTGGCCAGGTTTAGAAACAAGTTAAGTAGAAAACTTTTGGGGAACCAGACATTGCCCAAAAGACACAAAACAGAGACTCTGATTTGGAAGGGCTCTGGGAGGCACCTCATGCACCTACCACTGCACCCAGACTTTATTATGAGGACCCTGGTGGCCCACAAAACCACACCATTATCAATTGCCACCACCCTTAATTTTTTTTATCTTAAATCCTAAATTTCCAGGGACACATAGAAGAAAGCCCTCCTCACAGAACTCAACATTCTCAAGTCTTTTTTTTTTCCAGGAATTAGTCCATGATGAGTTAGGCAACGACCAAGTTCCTCCTTTCCAGTGGTTCAAAGAGTGACAGATCATTGAGATGGAGTCTCATCACTATAGGTCGTCATTATAATTTCTGATCCTGGTCTCTCTCCCTAGGTCACCTAGAAAAGCCAAAGTTGATTTTTGACCCAGGGGACATTTGACAGTGTCTGGAGACATTCTGGTTTGGTTTAATTTGGTATAACTTGGGGCAGGGGTTCTACTGCTATCCAGTGGGTAGAGGTCAGGGGTGCTGCTCAGCCTCCTCTGATGCACATCCCAGCACCCCCTCCCCCAAAAGAATTATCCAACCCAAAATGTCAGTTATGCCCAGGGTGAGAACCTCTGGCTTAGAACAATGTTCTGCACTGTATTTAATCAGCAGTTAGTAAACTTTTTTAGTTCTAACTGAATGAAAATCCTTCTTGATTCTGATGATGGAGTAGTCAATGTGACAGTTATAGTTGCCACACACCTTTTGCTCCTTCACTCAATGTCTGTCTGAAATTCCAACTCTAAGCAAGCGTCATGCTGGGAAGAGGGGTTCAGAGCAAAGAAGACATGGTTCCTGTCCTCATGGAACTGACAGCACTGTTGGAGAGATGGGCACTAGGCAAAAAATCACCGAAAGCATGTGAAATTGCAACTGTAAGTGCTATAAGGAAGTGTGAGAGTGAGTGATGGTGGGATTTCACCTAGGGGTGTGTGTGTGTGTGTGTCGGGGGATGGGGGACGTCAGGAGAAGCCTCCCTGAGAAAATGGTGGTTGGGCTAAGATGCGTGGGATGCCTAGGAGTTCACTGGAGCGAGAGAAATGAAAAGCGCATTCGGGGCAAAGGAAAGAGAGCATCCGAAGGTCGTCGTGGGAAGGAGTGTGGTACATACAAGGGGCTGAAAGGAGGACGGAGAGAATGAGGGCGGAGTCAGAAGAGGCTGGAGAGGGGACGTAGAGTCGAGATCATGAGAAGCTTCGGCTTAGGGAACGTTCAAAGTGTGGGTCTTTCTCTTAACAGCGATGGGCAATCATTCAAGTCTTTTAAACTGGAGCTGGGGGTTATGAAGGATTGAGGTATCTCCTTGTCCATCAGTTCCTAACCCTGTTTACACATGAGAAAAACCCTGGGGAGCCCTTTAAAAATACACATCTTGGGGCTTCCCTGGTGGCGCAGTGGTTGGGGGTCCGCCTGCCGATTCAGGGGACACGGGTTCGTGCCCCGGTCCAGGAAGATCCCACATGCCGTGGAGCGGCTGGGCCCGTGAGCCATGGCCTCTGGGCCTGCGCGTCCAGAGCCTGTGCTCCGCAACAGGAAAGGCCACAACAGTGAGAGGCCCGCATACCACAAAAAAATAATAATAATAAAATAAAATTAAGTTAAAAAATAATTTTAAAAAAATAAAAAGAAAAATACACATCTTTAGGCCCCACCCCAGACCAAATGAATCAGAATTTCTAGGGGTGTTTCCCAGGCATCGGTCATTTTTTAAAAGGTTGAGAAACAGGGTTCTAAGCTATCACAAACCCCACATTCATATATTTCTCTGTAACCCATCATTTAGTCCTTTAATATATGCCTGAGGATGAATAAAGATGAAGTTATCTAGAGGCAGCTAGTACCTTCCATGGATGGAGAAGCAATTCTATGCAAAGTTTTGGGGTCAGGTTGGCTTTATTAGCAGACGGCCTCGCTCTAGCTTACCAGCCTATGGTAGATACAATTCTAATTCTTGTCTTCACAAAACTACAAACAACATCAGGGCCTCTAGAATATAGTTAATCCCACAAGTTGGGAAATCTGCAAATGCCAAGGATCTGCTGTATTCAGAAGATGCAAATGCTGAGGCAGAAAGCAGATTTACATGATGCAGCCAAGCAATGGTAAAAGAGGGAAAAAGAAAAGTTGAACCGAACAGCAGACTCTCCAATCATGCAGAGAGATGTTAGGTTTTTAAGTAATTTCAAGGGGAGTAGGGATGGAATTTGTTTCCAAAGTTTGAAGTTTCAACATTGCCTGGAATTACAAATAATTTATGAAGTTACACGAGATACTTTCATGTGGTATGCTCAAGCAAAGGGCATGGCTTTCCACTGACTTACCCCATTACAGTACAAAGTAGGGGCTAAACCACAGTGGACCTGACAGAGATCATTGCAAATCACAGTAAACCTATTCTAAGCACCAACAGTAAAAAAAAAAAAAAAAAAAAAAAAAGACCCAAGTTTTAAACTAATAAAGGCAGGCAGAGACATGGGAAGTTTTCCACACAACTTATCAGACCAAACAGTACAACTAACTCAATTAAACAAAACTAGTTCCATGATATCAGATTTATACCAGCAGATAATTCATTTGCTTCAGTTGATCACACACACAGAGCACTGATTATTAGAGACACCTGGGAACTATCGTGTGTCTCAGTGGAGTTCATGACTGTGACTCCTATTCGCCGCAACTGGCAAAATTAGTGAAAGGTGACCAATAATTCCTTTGGTGCAGCTTATATAAGGACGGTGGTGAAAGGGGCAAAGGAAAAGAAGAAAAGAATGCATTTGGCTTCTTGGGCCAAAGTCAGGCCCAAGTACATTCAGCTCTGAACACAGAAGACCAAAATGGACTGAGAATCTTTCCAGAAGCTTCCAACTGGGAATGCTCTCGAAGTACTATACTGAGCTAACATTCTATGATTCTACAACAACTGATATCTAAGATTAAGGGAAATAGAGCAAAGGAGAGTACCCAGGCAACTGAGATACTAAGAAACTTGGAATATTTTGACAAAAAGAGAGGCCAGTTCTTACTTCTTATTCCAGTTATTTGTGAAATAAAACAGTAGGGACCCTTTAAACCCTTTAGTAATCCAGTGATCTGTACCCATTTATAAGCCAAAATCCTCTAGTGATATAAATTTCACTACCTATCACAACCCATCTTTTCTATTCTAACAACACATACTTGAGAGTTAGAAAGGGTCAAATTGCTATCAGGATCACAGATTATGATATCACAAACTAAATAGAATTTTCTCCAGGAAAGAAAAAAACATAAATATTTCATAAGAATTGCTTATTTTGTTTTTTTACCAATCAATTGATTAATGGTGAGTGATACACAAGGAGTTTTGGATTTATAAGACAAATTGTGACTTAAAGCGTTAATCGGGAAAACTCCGTTTAATTATGGATTTCTGTAAGATGTGCATTTGCACTGTTTGCTTTACCTTTTAATATATATTCCTCTCAACTTAAAGATGCAGATGACATTTACAGAAGGCACACACTATAATTTCCAGACAAGTATTTTGTCTTTTTTGATTAAATTTATAGCTCTATCAGAAAATGACTAGATGGTGGAGTCGTTTTGTTTACATTTTATTTACAGCTAAATGAAGCAGATAACTGGTAATGTTCCTGGAAGGAGCCCCATTTCCAACCAAAGAGGCCAATGTCCCTCACATTTAGGAAAGTTTTTGCTATGGACAAGGACAATTACTCGGACAAACAGCAAATGAAATGATAAACTTTTAATAAAAGAACAAGCCCATATACTCTGTATGTATTTCTTGACCAAGCAACTTAATTTTTTAAAGGTTTGGTTCTTCGTAAATATACAGTTTCATTATGTGAGAGATGTCCCCGTATGTCAGAAAAAAACAAGGTTACGTCTGACACGTCAGGCTGAGGAATGGAGAATTAGGGAGCACACAGGACTTGCTGTGCTTTCATCTTCCTCTTTGTCCTGAGGCCCCGATCTCCACGTGGAAGGTCCACTGTCAGACATACCATCGATGAACTGTAGCTAATTGATTTCCTAAGACACACTGAGACACAACAGGAAGCTATGAAATTATTCCCACCTTCCTTTACAACTGTGTTTCCACTTACTCCTTAAACAGTGACTAAAAGTCTACTGTTCAAAGTCTATTCTTTCCCCAGCACCATTCTAGGAACTAAGGAAACAAAATCAACCTGTCTTCATCAGATCTGGTCTAGCTATGGGTTCACAGACATAAATAAGGACATGTGAAGGCATTACCTTCCTAGGGTGGGAACTTGCTCAGAATATCTGGGGGCTTCAAATCATAGGAAACATTTACTGAGGGCTTCCCATGTGCCAGGAACTTTACATGGATTATTTCATTTAACCCAGAACTGAGCGGAGTACTATAATCTCCACATTATAAAGAGGGAGAAACTGAGACCTAGAGAGGTTCAGTAAGCTGCTCTGGGTCACACAGAGAATAAATGATGGCACCAAAGTGTGGACTGGGATTTTCTGCCCCCAAAACCTCTGCTCTTGATTTCTCTGCAATATAATCCTGCAAATTGGTAGTTGTGAGTCTCATCTTGGATGGGGTCTGAAAGAAGAAATCATGAAAGGCTTCATAGAGGAGGTGACTCTTGAGCCGAGTCTAAAAGATGAGGGTATAACACAGGTAGGCAGCTTGCGCAGTGGGCTGCTTGAGCAACACAGAGGTGCAAACATCTTAGCCCTCAGGGGAGTTTCAGGGCAAGGTTTGGAGAGGTGGCAAGCAATACACTGGAGACATCCACGGGGCCAGGCAGTGGAGAACCTTAAATCCACACTAAGAAGTGTGGACTTGATCCACAAGCACCGGGGGCCACCAAAGCCTTTTAAGCAGGAACATTAATGTGGTCATACTAGCATTTTAGAATGATCTGGGGACACAGTGGAAGATGGGTTAGAGGGAGACCAGATGGAAGGCAAAAAGAGCTGGTAAGAAGCCATCGCATTAGTTGTGGGGTAGAATCACTCACATAGCAGCCCTGGGGATAGAAAAGAGAGGATAAATTCAATGAAATATATAGAGTGTGGTGAAGAGGAATGTGATTGATTAGCCCTGGGAAGATAGAGAGAGGGAGGTAGTTTGGAAGCCACTCAGATTTCCAGCCCAGGGAACTGAGTGATGCCATTTACCAGGTCAGAGGCTATAGAAAAGGACACAGCTGGGGAGGTACAGGAGCACAAGGTAATGAGCTCATCTGCGGATATTTCAAATACCAGGTCCCTATGGAGCGGCTAAGCAGAGACATATCCAGCAGGCTGATGGATATGGAGTCAGAATGCATTACAACAAGCACACCTCAAAACAATAAAGGTAATAAGCAATGGAAAAGGACACCATGGGCTCCCTAATGGGCCAGTACAGACCATGGTCCATGGCATATACACAAAGAACACTGAAACCTCTGAGGCGGCGGCGGGGGCGGAGGGAAGCATGCTCCACTTTCACCACAAGAGGGCAGAACAGAGTCTCCTCTTCACTGGAGGCCAGTTGCTCTCCTGCTTCTTGGCTGCATTTGGGCCCCTACTTGGTGATACAGGACACCAATGTTCCACATAATAAAGATGGTTCCCAAGGAGGCCCTATCCATTTGCCCTTCCCACCTTCAACAGGGAGGCAGGCTGGGACCAGCAGTCTTCCTTTCACTACATTAGTCCTGACCATCTGAGCCCTGGTGACAGGTGAGGTGAACTAATTTCTCCTGTGTCTAAACACATCCCCTCACAGGGACCAAAAGTGCTCCAGAGGTGAAGTTTATGGGGGTTTCGTGCAGCCATTCAGTCATCAATAATTCCACATGCCCCCGCATATTTCTCCCTTAAAGCACTTTACGGTTTATAATTGTATCTGTATGTGATTATTTGATTAACGTCTTCCTTACTATTTCTGCCAGGGTCTGTGACTGTTTGTGTCACCCATTGTGGCTTCCTAGTTAACATTTACTGTTCAAGAAACTGATATTAAATGCCTCCCATGTGCCAGAGGCAATGCTGGGTCCTAAGGACACCCAGTTGGCTGAGACTCAGTCCCTCACATCAAGTTGCTTACAGCCAACTGTGGCTCCAATATTGTCCTCTTGGTCAGCTAAGGACATTGACTCTGACTCTGTTGAAAAGAAGCTTCCTCTGGTGCCCCTGCACCAGCCTCCAAAGTGCCCCCCCCCAGGTCTCACCCTGACACTAAAAACAAGACAGCAGAGCCTGGGGAGAAAGGAGCCCCCATAAGTCATCACACTAGGCAAGACCTGAGAATAATAAAACACTTTGAATTTCTCTTATAAATGATAACATTGTTGATTCTTGAGAGAGAAATGATACTTCCTTTAAGAGTTTTATTTATCCTCTTTCATTCTGAGCTGTGAGATGCTTCCCCAGTACTTCATAATCAAAAGGCACTGTCCCTTTCCCACAACAAACATAGCCTCATGGACTGACACCATCAAAGTTAAGATTTACATATTTGTTCTTTTTTTTTTCATTTAAAAAATTTTTATTGGAGTATAGTTGCTTTACAATGTTGTTAGTTTCTGCTGTACAGCAAAGTGAATCAGTTATACATTACATATATCCACTCTTTTTTAGGTTCTTTTCCCATATAGGCCATTACAGAGTACTGAGTTCCCTGTGCTATACAGTAGGTCCTTATTAGTTATCTATTTTTTAATAGATCTTTATTGGAGTATAATTGCTTCTCAATACTGCATTAGTTTCTGTTGCACAACAAAGCGAATCAGCCATATGCATACACATGTCCCCATATCCCCTCCCTCTTGAGTCTCCCTCCCACCCTCCCTATCCCACCCCTCTAGGTCATCGCAGAGCCCCGAGCCGATCTCCCTGTGCTATGTTGCTGCTTCCCACCAGCCAACTATTTTACATTCGGTAGTGTATATGTGTTGATGCTACTCTCACTTTGCCCCAGCTTCACCCTCCCACCCCATGTCCTCAAGTCCATTTTCTATGTCTACCTCTTTATTCCTGCCCTGCAACTAGGTTACATATTTGTTCTTAAAATTAAGGATTTTAAATCTTTCTGTTCAATAACAAGAACTGTTATAAATTAGTATAAAGAATTACAGACCTAAAACGTGATCAGAAGTGATTAGCTTGGGCGGAGAACAAAAGGACATTGTACCATTATTATTTATGAAGTAACTTCAACACTGAATTTTTTCTTCAGCTAATGTCTACAGTCATCTCTCTATATACAGATAGATACATGTATATATAGATAGATAGATAGATAGAGATCCATTTTATTGAGATCCAATTTGCACATCATACAATTCATCCATTTAAAGTGTGCAATTCAATGGTCTTTGGTATATTCACTGAGTTGTACAACCATAACCACTATCTAATTTCAGAACCTTTTTGTCACCCCCAAAAGAAACACCATACATAAAGCAGTCATTCCCCATTCCCCCCAGCTGCTGGAAACCACTAATCTACTTTTTCCCTGTGGATTTGCCTATTCTGGACATTTTATAGAAATGAAATTATGTGATATGTTGTCTTTTGTGACTAGCTTCTTTCACTTAGCATGATTTTTTTTTTTTTTTTGGCTGTGTTGGGTCTTTGTTGCTGTGCGCAGGCTTTCTCTAGTTGCAGCAAGCGGGGGCTACTCTTCGTTGTGTTGCGCGGACTTCTCATTGCGGTGGTTTCTCTTGTTGCGGAGCACAGGCTCTAGGCGCGCAGGCTTCAGTAGGTGGCTTGCAGGCTCAGTAGTTGTGGCACGCGGGCTTAGTTGCTCCACGGCACGTGGGATCTTCCCGGACCAGGGCTTGAACCGTGTCCCCTGAATTGGCAGGAGGATTCTTAACCACTGCACCACCAGGGAAGCCCTAGCATGATGTTTTTATGGTTCATCCCTGTTGTAGCATATATCAGTACTTCATTCCTTTTTATTGCTAAATAATATTCCATTGCATGGATAAACCACATTTTGTTTATCCATTCATAGTTGATGGACATTTGGATTGTTTCCACTTTTTGGTTACTATAAATAAAGTTGCTATGAACATTCATGTTCAAGTATTTGCATGGATATGTCTTCATTTCTCTTTAATGTACAGCTAGGAGTGGAATTCCTTGGCCACATGGTGATTCTATGTTTAACATTTTGAGGAACAGCAAGACTGTTTTCCAGATCACTGCACTATTTTAAATTCCCACCAGAGTATTTGAGGGATCTACTTTCTCCACCTCCTTGCCAACACTCATTAACATCCATCTTTTTGATTATGGTCATCCTAGTGAGGATGAAGTGGGATTTTGTGGTTTTGATTTGCATTTTCTTAATGACTAATGATGTCCATAGCTTTTTGAAGCCTAAAGTTCTGGAACAGGATTTAGACCTCCTCCCCCCAACATTAAAATGAAAAGCTGTCTTCTGAGAATATAAGGACCATATAAAGCCATGGGATCTATAAGACCCCGATAATATCAGTAGAACCTGAGAGTGCCATCAGTGATTTCAGGGGAGATGAGGGAATATGCAGTGAAGATAAGTTGTGGGTAGAAAGTGTTCATGTTCTTGGGCCTCCAAAGAGAAGGGAACCAAGAGCCCCATCAGCCTCCACCAAGCAGGGAGGCTCCAGCTGAGGCTACACTGAGCAGCACCACCCCATTTGCTCCAGTCATGTCCTCGGTGAATGAGGCAAAATTCAGAACCCAACAAAAGAAGTGAGAATTTGGGGTGCAGCCACACGTGGTCTTGCTGACTGGCCTCGGGGAAAGATCTGGCTGGGAGTCTGGGAGGTGGGGCTGGCACAGATCCTCTTTAAGACCTTGTTTTGATCCTAAAGGGGATTTGGACCAAAGATAGGATCATAAGAAGATAGTCCTGGGTTGTAAAACCCAAAGTGCGGAGGCTGTACTGAGCCTTTCAATCAGAAACTTCTTGGACTGGAAACCAGTTGTCACCACAGCTGTGGTCAAGGCCACCATTAAAAAAACTAAATGTTCATGTGTCCACCTCCCCTCCCCTCTTCTGTCTGGTGGTCTCACCACAAGATGGCAAGGCTTTTCTGTTCCTGAGGGTTGTGTGAATCAGCTTGCGTTACAAGAAATTGTCGGAGCCACTGGGTTGGGCATCGGAAGACTTAGGAGAGACACAAAGACCTGGCCTGCCTTTAAGAAGCTCACACATTAAAAATTAGAGGAAAGGGCTTCCCTGGTGGCACAGTGGTTGAGAGTCTGCCTGCCGATGCAGGGGACACGGGTTCGTGCCCCGGTCAGGGAAGATCCCACATGCCGCGGAGCAGCTGGGCCCATGAGCCATGGCTGCTGAGCCTGTGCGTCCAGAGCCTGTGCTCCACAACGGGAGAGGCCACAACAGTGAGAGGCCCGCGCACCGCAAAAAAAAAAAAAAAAACTAGAGGAAAGACAGAGACAGAGAGAAGGAGGGAGGAAGGGAGGGAGGGAGGAGGAAAAGAAAGATGTTTTATGTTCATCTCTATGAGTTCATGTGGTGTTTATCAGTAAACCCAACTCTGGATTTTACTTTTTTTTTTTAAATCAATAGTCACCAGTTAGCAGCCTAATGCAATTTGATTTAGTTAATCCTAAATCAAATTGCTAGCCCAACCTTATAACAGAAAGGGAAATTTAGGGACAGGAATTGTTTGTGTGAAGCCCATATGATCAGCAACCTTGTGGCTGTAGATCACTGTTCAACATGGAGCAGAAAAGATCAAGTTGCCCATCTGAATCCATCAGAAAGAAGCCCATGAGGTTTCTCCCCCTCTGGCCATGTGGTTTGGGTAGGCCTAACCTAAACCCCCAGTTCCTGGAAAGCACAGAGCCCAGTACTGGTCAATGAGACTACAATCAGAGACCATAGCTGGAACCAGTGACAAAGAGAAGACTTCTCTTTCTACTGGACTTGAAGCGAGGTACACTCGGGGACCATCGTGCAGGAAAATCTGCTTATGGGAGTGGCCAACAGAAGAGAGTGATGCCAAAAGACAAAGAGACACAAAGCACTACTGACATCATCTGAGCTTCTCGATACACTTGTGCCTGAAGTGAATTACCTCTGGAATTTTCCATTAAGTGAATTAATGACCCTCCCCCTCTGCACATATACAGTTTTGTTTGTTTTCTGCTTTTTTTTTCACTTATATCAGTTTAAATTGGGTTTCAGTCACTTGCAAACAAAGATCTCAATGGACACAGGACTCAGAATTTGTTTGTTTTCAGCAATCACTGTCCTATCCACGTGGACCCCCTTCAGCACCAGGGCTGCTGTTTCGACACACCTGCTTGTGCCTGGACCACACTCTCCGTATGTACGGACAAGGCAAATCCCTTTCATGTGCCAGTACACAGGCCAACTTTCTTTGCCGCCGGCTTGCCCTTCGTGATGCCTCCTCCTCTGTCCTGTGACAATCTGTACTCTGACCCCCGCCCCCAGCAAGGATCTGCACCACTCACCACGCTGTTCCTCAACCATCCACTCCAATGCATCTTCAGCTCCAGGACAATAAACTTGACACACTGGTCACAGTTTGGCCCACCCCAAAGGCATTCCCAGCTCACCAGGGCTCTGGGGTCACGCTCATCTCCCGGTCCACCTCTCCTTGCTTTTCTTAGTTCCAGTCCACACAGAAATGAAGGATTTTAGCTATTATAGCAAATATGCTCCTTAGCAGATGCAATAACCATTCTAAATTATGCTGTCACTTTCTCCCTACTTGCTAATCTGTAGGGAATAAAGCCAGGCACCGTCGGAATCCTCACAGCACCACCCAACCAAAGTCCCTATCATCCCACTGGGTTTTTCTGGTGGTATTTGTAAAAATTTACAAAGAACTTTACCTAAAACCTCCCAGTGGAGAAGACAGATGTGCCAAACCCCACTCAATGTCCTCTTGCGTGTCACCTCCTCTCCCCCACTGCTTCTCTTTGCTCCCTGACACTCCAAAGCTTTTCAAGCAGGGAGGAACATGGCCAAAAGGAAGTGGCTGGTCACATGCCCTAGATGGGGCTTTATTCCTGTGCTGCTCCCCAGGCTGATGTATCCTTGTCCCCAGTCAGGAAGGCTTAGTTCAAAAGGCATCCCTTAATTTTTATTATAATGTGGTTTCACCTAAAATCACATCTTCCTGGTGTTTGGGCAAGACTAAAGTCTATTTTTCAGGAAATGTAGAGAGACATGCATATATACACAGCACAGTGGTTTACAAGGTGGCCTCTGGAGTCAGATTGCCCGAGTTTAAATCCCAGGTCAACCATTTGTACATAAGATTTAACACACTTTTCTTGTTTAATAGAGATAATAATAGAAGTAGCACCATAAGGGTGCTGGGAAGATCAAAAATGATAATGGACACAAAGCACTCAGCACAGCGCTCAGCCTAGAGCAAATGCTAGAGGGACATTCGCCAGTGGGATGCTGACTTTCCAATTGATGAAGGAGCCTGGTGGGTCCTGGTGCTCATGATGTCCAAATGCCCTCAGTGTCCAATTATCTCCAAGTGTGTGCCTATAGGTCTCAAGGAGAAGCACCGTTTATGGCACTGGTTCTCAACTGGGGTCAATTTTACCCCTGGGGCTCAACTGGCAGTGTCTGGAGACATTTTTGATTGCACCAATTGGGAGGTGGAGGTTTCCACTGGCATCTAGTGGGTAGAGGCCGCAGATGCTGCTGGCCACCCTACAGGATAGTTCCCCACAACCAAGAATCATCAGCCCAAATATCAGTGATACTAAGGTTATGTAACTCTGGTCTATGGCTACATCTCTTGAAGTTTGGTTCTTGGGTTACCTGCACCAGAATTAGCTTGGAGTATGGATTAGAAATGCAGATTTTGAAGCTGAACCCCAGACCTACTCCTTAGACCCTCTGGGACAGGAGGACCACGGTTTCATGGGACCCCTTCCACACATATCATGCCAGTCTTCGTGGACACCCCCAGACCCATAATCCTGCTTCTCTCTCACTGTTTTCCTGACTCATTTAGGAAGATTGCAGAGAATTAATACTGGAAGCTGCTTTAGGTACCGACACATCTCTCTACCGGGTTCCAGAATGTGCTGGGGGTGGTGAGTCAGGGCAGGGGCTGTAACTGACTTGAAAGTCGGAAGGGACCAGTGAGATCACCAGTCCAACCCCTTCTTTTTCAAAGAAGAAAACTGGCATCATTAAAGGAAAAAAATCCATACTTGGTCAAATTCCAGAGTGGGTCACTGTTTGGTTTTTTTCCTATTTTTTTTCCATCTTAATCAAAATAATATAAAACGGAAGTGGAGGAGGAAAAGCTGCATGGCTGGAGGTGGAAAGTGACGGGACTGGTAGTTGGAAAGGTGAGAATAATGTGAGTTTTTCAGTAACGGAAGCGGAGGCAGCAAGAGAAGAGATTTTAGGCTCCGAGCTCCCAGTGTAAACGGGAAGCCCTTGACCCCTTCCTCTGTCATCTCAAAGTAGCTGTGGCTCCTGCATAGTCTGGGGGCCTGAGGTGCCTCCAGCTGACAAGGCCATCAGCTATGAACAACCAGGAAAATATCACTGGCCATATTTTTCTATCCTTCCTTTTAGCAAGGAAAAGCAAGAGTATTATCAGCCTTGGATTATCACATAAAAAGGCAAACATCTTTCACATGTTTTTTATTCAGCAAGACCACCATCCAGGGAAAAACTTTATGTTCTGCACATACATACACACACACACACATGAACACACACAATATGCACACAACAAAGACATATATATACACACAGAGACACACACATGCACACAGAGAGACACATATGTATACACACACATACACAACATACAGAGACACACATACATGTGCACACACTGAGAGTCACAAATACATATACACAGACACACAAGCACACATATACACAGTAGACATACATACACACAGAGACACAGACACACATACACACACTCATATACACATATATACATAAGATACACATACACACACACACACACAGTCTTAGTAAAGACAGCACATGGACAGCAAACCTACTTTTTCCCTCCTTCAAGCCTATCTGCTCAAAGAACTTTCAGAAATGGCATCTCTAATAAGTGATCCATATGGCTTACTGGAAATAGAAATCACAGTCCCTGCCCTCAAGGGATTGTAATCTGGGAAGAGGGCAGATGCAGCCCCTATGAACACGGACAAAGCCACATGAAGCAAAGTCAGCTACGACATTAGTGGGGTCAGTGTGTGTGTTAAAGGGACCACGTTCATTTGTGTCCACCCCTCCGGGCCTGGAGCAGCCTTCCTGCCCCCAGTCTGGACTCTGGGCGAGCCCCAGAGCCTCCTACCCCTGGCACAGTAAGGAGATACTGACCTGCTATAAGTCTCAGGGCCTCAAGGATTCCCGCCTCCTTAACCTCTGCTCCCCACATTCTCTGCCGCAAATTCCTTCAAAGGGGGGTGCCATCCTGGAATGCCATGGCTGGAGCCAGGATTAGACTGTGATCATCCTCATGGAAGGGAATATTTGGTTCCCCTTCAGAGGAAGAAGGCCTGTTTCACTCCACAAGAGACCCTTCCAAAGTGGAACGGGCTGTTGGGAGAGGGATTTCCCTGTCTCTGAAGGAACCCTGGCTTCACCAGGTTGACTGGGTTCCAGGAAGGCACATGGCAGAAGTGTTCACCCAGTGCTCAGAGCACAACTGGGAGAACATGGGCTCTGGGGTCAAGTAGGATCTAGTTCAAAACCTCTCACTGTCACTTAAGAGCTGTAAAATTTATGCACATTATTGAAACGTACTGAAGCACATGCTTACTTTCTTCATTTCTTGGTTTGCCTATGTACTGTCTCTTTCTTCTTCTCCAGGTAATAGAACCATCATTTTCCTTCAGGAAAATCCCTAGCTCTAGAGGTGGGCATGTAGCCCAAGAGGTCAGTCAGCATATTGCAGCCTCTCAGCCACATGGATCGAATCAGCTGGACCTATGACCCAAGTTAGACCAAGGTGATTCAATCCTGGGATTTGGAATTGGGACCTCTGAGAAGGAAATCTCTCTTTTTACTATATTTGAAACTGAGAAGTCAAAAACCTGAGGTTTCTGGGGCTGTCACACCAAGTAAGCCCACCAACACAGCAGAAAGTAGAACCAAGACCGTGAAATGGAGTCCTGATGACATCACGAAGACCCTAGATCCAGCTATGCCTGAAGCCTTAGAATTTCTATTTACATGAATAAGTTCCTCTCTATTTGCCTTACACCAATTAAAACTGGATTCTTAACATTTTCAACCACGGGTCCTCAGTAATACACCCTCCAAGCCTGTGTTTCTTCATATTATAATGGAAACAATATCAGTTTTAATCTTATATGGTTGTGGCATTTAATCAAGATGTAGCAAAAAACAGAAAGTGCTGGCCTTTAATGCTGGTTTCTCTTAGGTAAGAAACTCAACTAGATTAGATTAGAGGCTGTGGCAGAAATAATCATGTTCCTCAAACATTCCATGCACTCGCCTGTTTCCCAGCCCACCTGCATTTAAGTGAGGCTGTATAACCAGTCCTGGACAATGAGCAGTGACCAACATTGCAGATCTGGTGTTTGACCCTCCATCTCTCTCATCTCTTGCCCCAGTGACCCAGAAGCTTCACGAAGAGGTGAAGCACCTCTGCACCGCAAGACCAAAGCAGTCAGAATCACTGAGTTACTGCACGATGGACAGCTGCCCTGGAGAGCTGCTAGACCCATGGCTGCTGTGTTAAGTCACTGAGATTTGGACAGCATTGGTTACCATGGCATAGCCCATCCCCTACCGACTAACAGAGTTGTCTTCCGAAGAAAGACTTCCACAGCCAGGGGGATGAATGCAGTGAACGTTCAAGCCCGCATGAAGGGCAACCCATCCAAGGAGATGGACGCTCCACCCCCAAGACCAACTTCACACATGTCCTAATTTTGCAGAGGGGCTGCCCAGCCCCTCTCCTGAGGCTCCGCCTCAAACATGGCACGTGCTAGGGCAGGCCAGGTTTAGATATCAACCAGAGGGAATCCATGGCTGGGAGGAGGGACAGAGGTTGGTAACGCTTTGGCAATGCTCTGAGGATTAAATGTTCAATACTAATTCCTTACTGTGACTCAGAAAACCCACTACTCCATGCTGCAACTCATGTGTGGCCCCTCAGTCACCACACCCCCACCTCATTGACCTTCCAACGATTTCCAGAATATCTGAGTCTCATTACCTCCTCAGGGCTTGTGCACAGGCTGTGGCCTCCTTCAAATGCTCTTCACATGGTTGGCTCCCTTTCATTTTTCAGGTCTGAACTTTTATGGCATGTCCTGAGACAGGTCTTCTTGATCTCTCTCGGAAGCAAGTCCCTTCAGTGTTGACCCTCTCAGCATCCTTCTTACTCTCTCCTCCTCCTTCCCCCACCATGCCTTCCTCTTCCTCATCAACATAACTAACGTTGATTGGTTGTCTCCTATGCTTTGGCTGGAACTCTAAGCTCTCTACATGGATTATCCCATTTCACCTAGCAACAACCCTATGTACCAACTGGGCATCTTGATTTCACCAATAGAAAGGAAGCTTATTCAGGCCAAAAATCCATTTATTGGAGGGGTACTGAGTAGCTCACAAAATCAGGGGGATGCCTGGAACCAAGCAAGACCGGATGGTCAGAATCCCAGCCTTGGTCAAACCATAGGCAGGAAGTGGCTAAGAACAACTGCCACCAGTGCTGGGCCTGGGTCACCACGGTCGTCACCAGCCCCCCTGGATCTGGATACACTCACTGCTGCCTCCATCAACTCTAACTGCTCTTGCACCTCTGAGGCACTTCCTTGCTCGAGTCAAAGACTTAAGCAGAAGCATCCAATTTTCCAAGCTAAGACCAAGGCCCTTCCCAGGCTGCCCTGGGGCAGGTTATCATCTGGCTGAGTCAGCCCACGTGAATAGCAGTAGGGCTGCCTACTGAGACGCACAGTGGGAGAGTCACAAAGCAGAAGAAGGAGCTTCGGATGCCGTCCAGCTCTAAAAGTTGCGAATGCTCACTCTCCTTGAGGCAGACAGGACATTCAAGACACGGTTTTTAAAAATCCTTGCCAACACCAATGACACCCCTACTAAAAAAAAAAATATGATGAACAAATATTTAAAGACTATGCATTTGAAGAAGGGTCTAATTTTTAGCCTGACGAGGGCACCCACACTTTCCAGTCTCATTCTACTGATGAGGGCAGGCAGAGAGGTTTCCCGGATGGATGTCTGCAGCCTGAGTTTCTCATGGATGTGTAGCTTCTGACGGCAGAGATTTCCAGGTCTTGCTACACAACGTGTGGTCCCAGAACCAGCAGCATCACCCGGGAGCTTGTGAGACATGTAGCCTCTCAGGTCCCACTGCAGCCTACTGAATCCGAATCTGCATTTCAGCAAAATCACCAGTGATTCATGAAAGTTTGGAATGTACTGTCATAGCCCAGTGATTCTCAACCTCACCCACATGTTGGAATCACACGGGCAATTTGTACAAAATTATCGATGCCGAAACTCACTCCCAGAGATTCCACTGGGATTGTTCTCAGGTGTGACCTGGGTATAGAAATTTTGAAAACTCCCCAGGCAACTCCAATGAAAATCAAAAGTCAAGAACTACTTAGAAAGACATGATTCCATCCAATCCAGAGTAGCCTTGGATTAAAAAACAACAACAAAAAAAACCCCACAAAAAACATTCTTAACAAAAATCATGTCAACACAGGGAGTCACTTTTCAACCTCTCCCTCCTAAAGTTTCCCTGAGCATCATCCCTCACTAGAGGTTCATTCCCAGAGAAGTAATTCTAAAAATCAAAGGGCTCTGATTGGTCACTGCCACTTTGAGTTAATGATTCTAGACCTTGGTGCTTTAATTTTTTTTTTCCTGCAAGTGTTCAAGTTTAATAAATCAGTAAAAGAAATCCCAGAGGTCACAGGATCTAACCCTCTCATTTTATAAATGAGTAAACTGAGGCACAGAGTGAGGAATTGAGTTTTGAAGCATAACCAAGGATCTGGACTCCACTCTTCTGATTTCCTAGGCAGCCCCTTTCCGCCACACACTGCCTCTCCAGTGAAACGTACTTATGAGGAAGGATGTTTGATGAGTGCATGGTCAAAAGTTCATCACCAAAACATTTATTATTAATAATGAGGTTAAAAGCTTCGAAGCCAATCCAATGCCAGTGGCTCCCATGAAAGCCATTTTTCAGTTTGTTCTCATCTAATTACTGGTAGGTACAGTAATTGGAAACAGGCTGCATCCGATGGGCAGGGTTTCAGGAAATGGAAATCTCTAATACAATTCTGCCTGGGGAGAGTCAGCTTCCACCATCACGTGCAGCTGGGACTCTCACAAGGCCTGCCCTGCGGAGAAGGAAAAGAGAGCACATTCCAGAAGCAGGTAAAACAGGCATAAAAGACAAGATCATTGAGGTCTGGAAGAGTTATGGTCCCACCAGGAAAGCCAAGTGTTGGGCTCCTGTGCTGTGGGGACTTTGTGTTGTGCCGATGCTCCAGGGACCGTTACTATGTCCGGGGTTATGCGTGGGTGTGGTTGGTTGTAGTCTTGAAGTTACACTTACTGAGTAGGGGCTAGGGACTAGGTGCCAGGTACTGAACTAAGCACTCTGTTTATATTACCCCATTTCATCCTTGCATCCATTCCATGAGGTAGGTAACCCCTTTTGACAAAGGAGGAAACCGAGGCTTAAAGTGGTTGAGTCACTTGCTCATGCTCCTGCAGGTAGGGGTGAGCCGGGACTGGGATCCAGAGCTCTGGCACCCACTAGGCTCCACTGTCCATCTCTCCTCATTGTAACACTCTCAGGACCTAATCAGGACCAGCCTGGTCCTCCCAGGTGGAGGCAAGCAGAAGCACCAGGCTCCATCAGAGCCAAAGGGCAGAGGCTGGTCAGAGGAAAAGAAGAGGAAGGAAGAAAATGGCACCCACAGAGCGAACAGATGTGCCTCTCAAATGCTCCGGGAGCTCCGACAACGTGAGATCAGCTGACCCGGGAGCTGTCAACCCCGGCATGTGCCGCAGCGTGCGCTCACTGCACTGGGACCCTGGGACCACCACCGCCTCTTGCGCTATCTGGCCTTCCAGCGACAGAGATTTCGCCACCGTTTGCAGCTGAGCGTGAGCTGAGCAGGTCTCCAGTGGCTACCGTTCAACAAGTTCATGGCTCAGTGGTTCCCGAGATGGATTACTCGAAGCCGCGTGCGCAGGTGCCAGATGTTCCGCCAAGCCAGCTGCAGGTGGCTTCTTATGGCTGCCATCGGTCTCGTTAACAGGACCTGATCTGTAGATCAACATTTTCCCATCTGGTGCCCACCATCTGGGCTGCTGTCAGCTTGGGGATTGATTTTTCAATCTCTCTCTCCCTCCCCCTCCCTCTCTTCCCTGCCCTCCCCTTCTCCCTCTCTGCATTTTTCTTCCAAACCAACTTTCTCAGCACTTCAAAACACCATACCTCATTTCGTCCCATTTGGTGCTTGTTTTCAAGCCCAGATTTGCACCAGCTAGGTGAAAATACTCCTTTTGGTTTGATCAAGCTGGTGGAATACCTTCAGCTACTTCAGGCCCACCCTCCTTATTCCCTGAGATTGCACAGAAGGTTCAGGAAGGCCTATGCAACGCTGAGGTTTGGTGGGGGAGGGAGGAGAAAGGTCACCTGGATGTTGCCGTCATCTGCCCATGCAGGACACTGCAGAGTCATCTCCACCCCTACCCCTGAAGCTGCTCTTGGCCTCATGACCCCCTAGAATCATCCACTGCTCTTTTTTCATTTTAGGTTGAGGATACTCTGAAGCTATCAGGACATTGCTTATCAAAACTCCTCAGGAAACCATTTCTTCTCCGAGGTCCTGCAGGCTCAGGCAGGAGCCTCCTCTGCCCTCGGCTCCCACAAACACATCTGTATGGTTGCTTCTCCAGGGCTCAGCCAAGCCCCTCGTGGGGTCTCTCCATGTCTACACCGTCCCTGCATCCCCTCCAAGTCGCCTCTCTACCTGCAGCCCTGAGAGTCGTCTTCTGGTCAGAGATAGAAACGGAGAGGGTCTTCCTTTCATATGCCTTATTTCCTCCAAAATATTTTTCCTCTGATATGAGTCCTTTCTGGTTCTCAAAGGGTCTAGGCTACTGAAACTTGAAAGCCAGGAAGAGGGTTCCTTTTCCTTCCCCTTTCTGCTGTCACAGGGAGGGATATGGGGGAAGAGAAGACGCACCGATGAATGGAAGGGCCAGGAAGGAAAAGGAAATAACAGTTAATATTTTCAAAATGTGATCCTGTCATAGGGTGAGAGAGTCTCAGAGACATCAGGCCTACTGCCTAAAGACACAGAACACATGTGTGTGGAGGAACTTGAACCAGAAATTAGCATCGAAAAGATGAGATATGAGAATTCAGACATCTTTAATCCAGTGGGTCCAGCTGTGAGTCAGAATCACCTGGTCTCACATGGAGAAGCTGACTTTAACAAGAGCCCCAGGAAATTATTCAGCAGTAATTCTGTACTCTTTGGAAATCATTTTCCAGATGAAGACACTAAGGCCCAGAGAGAACAGGCTCTCACAGATAGTTAGTTGTCATTTACAATCTACCTCTGTCCAAATAAATGGAGGCCATTCGAAACAAGTTCACGGCATCAAGGCTAGAACATGATGCTCAGGCTCCTTCTTCCAGAAGCTAGCCTGTCTCTCCTCCATCCTGTCTACTCCTGGCAAGGGTAAAGTTTTATCCATTTTTAATAAGTTGTAGCCAATTTATTCCCCAAAATTATCCAGGAGGCCAACAGGTTTGGAAGAGAAATGGAAGAGCTTGTGCCTAGGTGCAACTGCTGTGAGCAAGAAGTGATGTAAACACACAGTCGGCACTCATCTGTCCTCCAGGGGTTATGTCCATGTGTTTGGGGTAAGTAGGCTAAAGATAATCCAAAAACACTGATCTGACCAGTAACTAATTACTCGATTAGTCCTAGGAAACTACTGGGCCATGTCATCATTTTTTTTTAATTTTGTTGAACAAATAATTGAATTCTTCCTATATGCTCAACCCTATGCTCAGACATACAGGTGTGAATATGTCCTATAAGGCCTCTATGCTCTGGGAATTTACATTTTTATGGGAAGACAGATCAAAAATAAAAGCAAACATGAAAATACATACATTGATTCTTTTTTTAATAGTTTTTTTAATTTTTTTAAATTTTATTTTATTTATTTTTGGCTGCATTGGGTCTTTGTTGCTGTGCGCAGGTTTTCTCTAGTTGCAGAGAGCGGGGGCTACTCTTTGTTGTGGTGCACGGGCTCTAGGCGCATGGGCTTCAGTAGCTGTGGCGCACGGGCTTAGCTGCTCTGCGGCATGTGGGACCTTCCCAGACCAGGGATCGAACCTGTGTCCCCTGCATTGGCAGGCAGGTTCTTATCCACTGCACCACCAGGGAAGCCCATACATTGATTCTTATATGTGAAAAATGATATCAAGAAAGCAAATAAAAGGCTGAGCTACAACAGGAGTCAGCAAACTTTTTCTAGAAGGGGCCAGATGGTAAATATTTTATGCTTTGTGGTCCATATGGTCTGTCGCAACAACCTGGCTCTGCCACTGTAACCCCAATATAGCCAAAGTCAACAGGTGAAGGAACGGCCAGGGCCGTGATCCAATAAGCATTATTTACAGAAGCAGGCTGCCACCAGATTTGACCCACGGAGTTTGGTGACCCCTGAGTACTGCGCGTGTTGGGTAGAGGGTAGACCTGCAGGGTCTTGAGGAAAAGCAGCCACAGGAATTGAGGGGAGCGCCTCGGGCAGGGGAGCCCAGGGCAGGGGCGGGGTGAGAGTAGGGGAGGCCTGGCAGTGAGACAGCGGGTTGAGGCTGGTGAGGAACTGCAAGGCTGTAGGCATCGCCAGGGACCCTATGTGGGCTGTGAAACGAGTGGGAATTTTATTCCAAGTGCAAAAAATGCCATGGACAGTTTTAAGCAAAAACTGACATAATCTGAGTGACTTTCCTCCTAAAAGCATCGCCCCTTTTAAAGCTGCTCTGTGAAACATGGAAGGTATGGGAGACCCGGGTAGCAGGAAGCACCAGTGAAAAGGCTTCTCTCAGAGCAAGATGATGGTGGGGCCTTGGTGATGGACAGCAGAGGGGCATTGGAGATGCGGTGCAGAGATAAAGCCACAGCTCCAGTGGGTGGGTTGCACGTGGAAGGGAGGAAAGGAAAGACTCAGCAATGATTGCCAGGTCTCTGACCTGGACAGATGTGGCGGAGGCGGGGATGCACTGCATGGTCCTCTTAGCTCTGAGATGCTGCCTTTCTATAAATGAGGGAGACCGTGATGATGCAGCGGATGGGTAAGTCACCAAAACAATCATCTCAACTACCAGTACTCAAGGCTGTTCATGGCCTCAGTCAATCTTAATTAAGCACCAACTGTGTGCCCAGCACAAAGCTGGGTTTTTAGGCTCCACTTGGATGAGGTGGGCTGCTGCCAGGACAAGGAAACGAGACCACAGGCCTCCTCTGGCCTGTGCCTCTCTGCTCCCTCCACCCCCCTCCATCTCAGGTTCCCAGACATCAAAGAATCAAAATGGCAGCGAAGGCAGAAGCAGAGGCTGCAGAAGGACAGGAGTGACCTATCAGCATTGGCTATGTTGATAGAAAAGCTAAGAAGTTTTTAAAAGTTTAACTTTTAAATAAAACAGAACTGTTACCTTTATTATCTTTAAGTAAAAGCTGGGCCAGTTCAAGTGATTTAAATGCCAGCCCTCCAGAGAGCCTAAGGAGGGGTTCTCTGCTTGGTTTTTGCTGGGGGTTTTTTAAGAGGAAAGGCCACGGGGAGGAAGGACCAGCCTAGGGAGCCCTGGGTTCCAGTCCTGCGCTGCCCCAGAGAGGATGCCTGCGTTTGATGCTGGCCTAGTCATGCGCCCTCTCAGGGCCTCGGTGGATCCATCTGTAAACTTGGGGATGCAGCAGGGGTTCCCCGAGGCCCCGGTGTCTTGCCTGTGCCGTAAAGCTCCTCTGTCGGGTGATGTAATTGCCCACAGTCGCTTGGCCCAAATGGTCTGAGGCTGGTGTAAATCATGATCACCTGTCCTCTGTCTGGGGCCCATAAATCACAGCCCAGAGAGCTGAAAGGCCAGTCCTGCTCAGACCCGGGCCATGCCTCACCAGCAAGCAGCGCCAACTTCTGTCCATTTGGCAGAGGGGGCTGGCACGTAGGGATGAGGCTCCCCGAGTTTACGATGAGACAGAGAGCTGACACGGGCCCTCTTTCATCAGTGTCTTCCCTGGGGACTGTGGACTGGATCATCTGGGCCATTTCTGGTCTCCCTCAAGCTCACAGGCCTCTCCTCCTCTCCGTGTCCCACTGACCCTGATTCGACCCTCTGTACAGTCTCATCCCATGAATATTTTCACTTGTACATGTTGGGCTCATTTATTCAGCAAATATTTATGAAGCACCTACAATGTGCCAGACACACAGTATAAAGAGCTGGGAATCCAGGACCAACAAGACAGACACACGTGCCCACCAGAAGCCTACAGTCTGGTAAGGAAACAGCATCGCAGTCTATTCAAAAGTACAACTTGTAAAAAGTGCTATGATGGAAGTTAAAAGCAGAATATCAGGGCTTCCCTGGTGGCGCAGTGGTTGCGAGTCTGCCTGCCGATGCAACGCACACAGGTTCGTGCCCCGGTCTGGGAAGATCCCACATGCCGCGGAGCGGCTGGACCCGTGAGCCATGGCCGCTGAGCCTGCACATCCGGAGCCTGTGCTCCGCAAGGGGAGAGGCCACGGCAGTGAGAGGCCCGCGTACCTCAAAAAAAAAAACAATATATGACTCTGGCTGCAGTGTAAGAATGGATTAAAGCCAGTAAGAGAGAAGGTAGGAGTTGATGGGAAGCAGTGGGGAGATGATGGAGAGAAGGGGACCAAGTTAAAGTCTGTTCAGGGGACTTCCCTGGTCCAGTGGTTAGGACTCCACACTTTCACTGCCGAGGGCCTGGGTTCAATCCCTGGTTGGGAAACTAAGATACCACAAGCTGTGCAGCACGGACAAAAAATAAAAAATAAAATAAAATCTGTTTTAAAGGCTGAGCTGAAACAGTTGGCCATGGACTGGACGTGAGGGACAAACAAGAGGGGTCAAGAATGCCTCCCTGTTCTTTGTACTCTTGGTCATCAGCTGGCCATCGGACCATAGGCATGTTGAGATGACCCTTTCTTCCCCCAGCACAGAAGAGGTGCTTAGGAAATACCCTTGCGTTGATGGATGGCTCCCAGAGCAAGCATTTCAGATGCCAGGACAGGCATCTTAGAAGTTGAGCACAAGGCCTCTTTCTCCACTCTGCAGCTGACACCTCCAGGCTCAGTCTTCTGCCTGGATGGTGGTTTTCACCCCGTAGGAGAGGCAGAGAGCAGACCTGTGCTTCCTGACCCTCCCCAGCTCTCCTCCTCGGTTTCCAGGGCTTCCCCAGGGACCTCTGGCTGGGCGTTTGGGTGATGGTTGTCGCTGCGGTTTCCATGTCAGTCTGCCTCATCGGCCCACAGGACCTCCGGGGTAGAAGCAGAAGTTCTCATCTAACTTCTCAGCTCTGGCAGAGAGCTGGGGCTGAACGAGGGGAGGGAGTGGGAAGAGGAGGCTGGGTTCTCAGACCTTCTAGGGTCCCTGACAGGAAAGACCCTGAGTCAAAATATGGGCAACGGAAGGAGGCGGCAGGAGGAAACCGGTACACAGACGTGAAAATAAATTCCGTCTCCAGTGAAGACGACTTCTCTGAGGCAGTATCCCAGGGGACTGGCTTTGAGAAAGGGAACACTTTGTACTTGTTCCTTGACAAGTAGCCTTGAAGCAGCTTTGTAGCCTTGAGAGGAGGCTGTGGCCATGGGAGAGCAGTGGCTTCTAGGAGGTGGCCGAAGGGAGGAGAGAACAGCCCACGGGTACCGGCACAGGCACACACACGCACGCACACGCACGCGCACACACAGACACACACTGCTCAGCAGCCTGCCTTTCGATCTTATGCTTTGAGAATGCTGGTGCTATGAAAACTGAACCTAAATCAGATCAAGCCTCCAGATCCAAGTTCCAGATTACAGGAAATATGGGGGATAGAGGAACAGGCTGTACAGGACCTCAGAGATGCCAACAGCCAGAGCCAGGTGTGGGGAACCACAGAATAACTGACCAGATTGCTTAAACAAGTACGTTGCAGGGGAAAAAGGAGAGGGAGAGAAAAACTGCAGCTCAAAAGAAACTGAAAAGACTTTGCTTGCCATGTATGGCTCTTGGATCCTGACCACCTGTTAAAAAATAACTGAGACAAGGGCTTCCCTGGTGACGCAGTGGTTGAGAGTCCACCTGCCAATGCAGGGGACACGGGTTTGTGCCCCGGTCAGGGAAGATCTCACATGCCATGGAGCGCTGGGCCCGTGAGCCATGTCCGCTGAGCCTGCGCGTCTGGAGCCTGTGCTCCGCAACGGGAGAGGCCACAGCAGGGAGAGGCCCGCGTACTGCAAAAAAAACAAACGGAGGCAACTGAACTCTGACTAGAGTGATAATGACACACCTGATATCAGGTGTGATAGTGACCTTGTGATTACGGTTTTAAAACAGAATCATTAGCCTTTAGCGCTGCCTGCCGAAATACTTATGGAGGAAATGATACGATGTCATGGATCTGCTTTGAAATAATCCAGAGGTGGGAGAGCAGAGAGGATACAGATGAAATGGAACCGGCCCTGGGTTGGCAGCGGTTGAAAGTAAGTGATGGGAGCACGGGGCTTGTTCGCTACTCTCTCCACTCGTTTGCGTGTGTGAACTTTCCAGGAGGTAGACATCTGCCTTGCGAGCCGTGCTCTGTCTCTGCTTTGCTGTGTGGCCCTGGGCAAGAACCTCCACGTCTCTGAGCCTCTCCTCATCTATAAGGTCACACTTACAGTCACACTGCCTTACAGAATGGATGTAAATCTGCCCACTGCCCACTGCCTCTTGTTTCCTCCTGGAACCTGCATTCATAACGCGACCCCCTATCATCCTCGCCTTCAGAAGCATCACCATATCCAGCCCACTGGTCCTCCCTTTCATCGGATCCCCTCCTGTTCCACAAGGGCTCTGCAGGAGTCCTGGGGCTCCGGACAATTGCTTTCGCTAAGATTCTCATTATGATGGAAATCATCTGCCAACGAGTTTTAAAATTAGCATTCCACACAAGCCCATTACACTATTGCCCCAATGAGGGATTACTTTCAGAGCGGAGAAAGGGCTGCTGGAGACCAGCAAATAAGCAGGGTCCTCCGACTGCAGAGCAGAAGCTGTATCCACTGGGAGAAGAAACTGCAGCCTGGCCAGCATGCCTATAACGCACGTTATTAAGGCAGGAAACCCACGCAAGAACTCGGTGCAGCCCCACAGCCTGTGATGCTCAGAGATGCCGGCGACGAGAACCGCACCAACCGACACCTCTGCAGACGTGACGCCTGCACTTGGAGCCCTCGGGGCCTCTGTGGATCCCGTGGGGCACACAGGCCCCAGTGGCCCAGGACAGTCCGTCTCCCTGGCTCCTCCAGAGAGCTCGGCCCCATGGTTGAAGGCCAGAGCAAAATAAGGATAACATCCCCCCTTGGTTCCCTGGCCCAGAGCAGCCTGGAGGTTAGAAGGCTCTGGAAGCCAGGAGCAGAGCCAGCTTCATGAGTTGGTTTCCAGATTCTCAAACAGCAGCAGTGGCCACTGGGCCAAACCTCCTCTGGATGGAGACCCCCCTGGAGGTCAGAACGCTCGCCCGGCTTCCAAGAGCCGCTCACTGCCCTCTCCCGCCCCCTCCCCCTCACTGGGTACCCCAGCCTTTCAACTTCTTCTGAGCCCCATCCTGCAGGACCACCACCTTCCCACCCACTCACTGTCTCCCAAGCGGCTGCCACCACCCTAGGCAGCTGCTCGCCAGAAGCCAACACCCAGTAGGCACCCGGGGCCAGTGGATGTGATGAGTTCCTACCAAGGGCAGGATCCAGCTAGGCCCTGACAGGCAGAGGAACAGGGACAAACACTCCAAAGACAGATTCTCTTTCCCAGGAGAGTCACCCCACAGGGAGGAGGCTGCAGGCACCCCCAGGCTCTTGGGCAGGCAGACCCAACTGCACACACGGGGGCCAGCTCCGGGAGCCCCTCTGAGGTTGGCCACGACAGCCCAAAGCCCCCAGGCACCGGCCAGGGGTCCCCACTCCCCAGGGCTCATGTTGGCAATGGTGTAGCCAGAGCTGATCTGTGAGATGCCCAAGCAAACAGCAGCCACATCTGAGCAGCAGATAGGAACAGAGGGCACAGGGGATGGGATACAAGGTCGCAGTTCCAGGCACGATGGCATCTCTGAGGGCCCTGAGACACCCCACCCGAAACCTCTCCCACAAGCAGTGGCTTTTGAAGCTGCACCAGCAACTGCAGGGTGCTGACGCCCTCTACTGGATGGAGGGGCCGGGCTCCACCTGGACCGTCTTCCCTGGCCCGGGGGCGGGGGGGGGGTGGGGGGGTGGGGGAGTGAAGGTTCCCAGAGAGGTGCCAGCCCAGGGCAAAACTGTGATGTACAGAACACCGGCTTTCCAGCCTCAGCATTACTCCCCTTGCCCCTCCTCAGTGTCTCCCCATCTTCCCACTGGTCCCAGACACAGTGTGCCTTCTCCCTACGGCCCTTCCCAGCTTGCTATGTGGATGTCAATTTTACTACGGTGCAAACTTTACACTGTAGGACTGACTGTGTAGTCAGTTTAGAGCCAGCAAAGTCTTTGTTAGGAGTGAAGTTCCGATATGATTCAGGCATCCAGGAGGCATTTCTGGGAAGCATGGGAGGCACCCACTCTCCCCTTTGGCAAGGCAAGCCAGACTACAGGACTCCTGAAACCATCAGCACCCCACTTTTCAGAGGAGAAGTATGCAGGCGGACCCTGCAGGGGGAGGAAGAGGGATTGGAGCTCACTGCTTAAGCAATAGCAGCGAGGGCCAGGAGGGCATGGAGTCCCAGGCACAGAGCGAAGGAGAAAAGCCCGCCCTGGCCCCGTCCCTCTGTAGCCACGCCAGGCATCCTCAGTGCTCCCAAGACAGTGGATGGCAGGCAGCAAAGGGGGCCCTGCTTCAGTCCCCTTGACACCAGCGTCTCCAACAGTATCAAATCTTTATGCTTGTTCTACCAAAGGGAGGGCCACCCAGGAAATGCTTCTCATGGTCACAACAATTAATCAAGCGCGGTTCCTGCTCTCAGGGAGTTTTGAGTCCATTCATCAAATGTCAGATCCACTGTCCCTGCCGCGTTGTGGCCCCCTGCACCTCCCTAGAGCTGGCTGCTCAGTCATGTCACTCTGCCGCCCAGACTGCACGTGCTCGGAGCCCCTCCCTCACAGTGCTCGGGAGGCAGTGACCACCCCCACCCCCACCCCAGCCCCGGCCACCGGAGCTGGTATTCAACTTGACCCTAGGTCCCATGCCTTTGTGACAGGGCACACCTGCCCATCAATCTCCAGAACGTCCCCAAATTCACTAGTCCCAGACGCCATCCTCTCTCGCTGCACCTGGTGTTTCATTTCCTCCCCTTTCCCCAGGTCATGTACACAGAGCAGCAACAATACTCTTTAAAGGGCTTGAACCTTGATGTTCCCCTCCAAGCTTCCCTGCCTCGTGCTCTGGCAGCCTCGTGGCTCAGGGGCTGCCCAGCCTCTCCCAGCTTCTCTGTGGTCCAGTAGGGCTCTGTTCATGCTGTTCCCTCTGCGGGAACGACCCGCCCCTGAGCCCCCTTTGCAAAACCGGCTCTTTCTCAGCCTTAAGGCTCTCGGCTTAAATGTCAACTTGCTCAGAGTAGACTCCCCGAGCCCACACCCCACAATTACACTCTCCCACAGCACCCCAATGGTTTCATTCACTGCACTCATTACAATCTGCATTTTATTTACACCTCTGTTTACTCCTTTTAGACCTATCTCTCCAAGGAGAACTTGAGCTCCATGAGGGCGGAGATGTCAGTATTGTTCACCACTGCATCCCCAGCGCCTTGCTGCATACAGTAGGTGCTCCATGAGTACCAGAATGAATGAATGAAAGGGTCCAGTGCCATAGGAGAGATGCAACGAGGGTTCAGAAGAAGGAACAATCACTTCCAAGTGACCCAAGGGGGAAAAATAAGATGTGAACACGCAGAGGTGTTGACAAAGAAACTCAGAAGCAAAGGCGTGGAGGAGGGTAAGGACGGGTTGGGTTTAAATGCAGTGAAGAGCGAGGGTAAAGAAGGGAGAGGTGGTCTTGGAGAGCTCCGGGGGTATTAAAACAGGAGCAGAGGGGCTTCCCTGGTGGCGCAGTGGTTGAGAGTCCGCCTGCCGATGCAGGGGACACGGCTTCGTGCTCCGGTCCGTGAAGATCCCACATGCCGCGGAGCGGCTGGGCCCGTGAGCCATGGCCGCTGAGCCTGCGCGTCCGGAGCCTGTGCTCCGCAACGGGAGAGGCCGCAACAGTGAGAGGCCCGCGTACTGCAAAAAAAAAAAAAAAAAAGAGAGAGAGAGAGAGAGGAGCAGAAAGGCGCATGGAAGATGAACCGCAAGGCAGAGGTGGGCAGGGGGCCAGAGAGAGTGACAAAGTGACCAGAGCCTGGACTAGCACAGAGCAACTGGCAGAGACAAGGCCATAGACGGGAGAGCTGGGGCTGCAGGAACCACGCCCGCTGCTGCCCCTTATACCCCATCCGTCCCCGTCCCTGTCTCTTCCTTTCCCTTTCCTCCACTTGGAGGATCCGTCCCGGAGTCTCGTTTGCGGCAGTCGGTGAGAAGCCCCATTGCTAAGGAGCACCTAAAGCCCACCCCCCAGGAAGCACACACTCCAGACCCAGGGTCCGGACGGCGGCGTCCTTCTTTCAGCCCCGGGTTAGGAGCCCAAGATGAAGTTCCAGCGCCACCTCGTGGACGGAGCTGGAATGCGTGGCGCGGCCACACCCTGCATCCCTGCATCCCAGATTCTAGCAAAGTCGCCTCTGAAACTTCCCGACCTCAGGAAGGCTGAGGAGGCTGAGGAGGCTGGGGAAGCACAGAGCCCTAGGGTCAGGACCACGGGAGGCTTGCACAGCGTCTACCCGAATATTCTGCGAATCGCTGGCTGAGGGAGCGAGAGGGCAGGTGGAGGTAGAGAAAGCAGGGGGTCCCAGGGGAAATTTTCTGAGTCATCAGAAAAGGGGAGACATTTAACAGGGTTAACGTTTATAAAGCATTTACTATGTGTGTGCCAGGCTTGGTGTTAAATGCTTCGTGAATACTCATTACTTCCTCGTAAACCCAGTTAAGTGGAGACGGTTAATCAAGAAACAGGCGCCAGGTCGCCGGGCTGGTGAGCGCTGAACTGGGATCCGAACCCAGAGAGCCTTCGACAGATTTTGGGCACAGAATCCCAAAGTTATAAACGCTTCGACCGCAGTCACATCACAGAGATAACCCGGAAGCCCCCAGACTACTGCGCGGAGACCCTACCTGTTCAGAACTCCAGTTGGTTGGCGGGTCGGAGCTCTGTACCCCCAAGAAAGCCGTGAAAACGGACTCGCCCGTGACTTCGCGGTCATGGCCTTCTTTTCACCCCCGAGAAGCCCCACACCTGCGATTGGCCCGCGCATCACGTTCAACGCCAGCCCTCTCTGTATTCCCCTCCTCAAACAGCTGCGGCTTCTTTGTCCTGGATTGGGCACGTTTAACTCCCGAGGCAAACGTGTGGGTCCTGGGAGGCGGGCTTTAAATTATGGGGAAATCGTAAAGCCCCACATCTTAGTGCGTCGCCCTCCTTTTCCCTCCCACCACCCTCATCCCTAACCCACCCCCCAATGTGGTCACAGCGGGGACTTACCACAGCCAGATCATGAAATCCAAACAGGAAGAAGCTCACGGTCAAGGAAACTCCCGGGTGCCATAGAAAGAACAAGGGTTTGAGCGGCAGGTTGGCCATGATTCCCTTAAGATTCCCTTAAGATGCCTGAAGCGCTTCCTAAGACTTCCGCGCCTCCACTTCCCGGCGTGTAAAATGGGGAGAAGCTAGTCGTGCCTGTAAAGCTGTTAGCGCAGCGACTGGCAATTCGCTTATGCTCAATACGTATTACTTTATTCTCTGCACACTCAAAGGGTTTCTTTTTTTCATTTTAAATAAAGACGCGCATTTAGAGACCCTGCTCTTTGCTTTGGAAAAATAAAATAAACTGCACAAGCCCAATGATTCAATGACCCCTGACCTCCGTGCAGCAGACAATCCAGCAGGCGGAAATATAACAAGCATACCCCATGTAAATGACCTCTATTCATTATTAACCCATTGTTCCATGTGGAGTACAGACCCAGTGCTCCCAGATCTTCTAATAGTTTTAACACAAGCTAGAATTTTGCTACAATTTTAGAGAAATCTGATATCTTGAACTTTGACTCCATTTGTTTGACATTTTGAAATTACCAAACTAGGCAAGTCTGCAGGATGAATTAAGGCTATGTACACAGGTCTTGCACATGAACTTTGATATTAACTTTACTCAAATTTAATTATCAGGTGAGGTTTTGAAAGGACTCGAGTTCCCACTGGCTGGTTCTTGCCCTTCTTTCCAGGCCCACTTAAAGACTGGCTCTGCCATGTGCTCCCTGTCACCACCCAGATCTCCCACAGCAAGTTCTGTCTTTGCCTCGACCAACTACAGTATTATTAGCTAACCTTTCTTGGGTGAGGTCCTGGGTCCCCTAGGAGACAGTGCGCTGCTCCCAGGTGAGCACATGCTTTACACGTGGCCTCCTCTCCCCTGCCTACCTCTAGACTCTTTCAATGTTGGTTCCACTCCCTGAATCTTTACCACCCTGAATTCTTTTTTTATAATTTTTATTTATTTATTTATTTATTTATTTATTTATTTATTTACTTTTTGTGGTACGCGGGCCTCTCACTGTTGCGGCCTCTCCCGTTGCGGAGCACAGGCTCCGGACGCGCAGGCTCAGCGGCCATGGCCCACAGGCCCAGCTGCTCCGCGGCATGTGGGATCTTCCCGGACCGGGGCACGAACCCATGTCCCCTGCATCGGCAGGCGGACTCTCAACCACTGCGCCACCAGGGAAGCCCTACCACCCTGAATTCTAATCTCTCTAACCACCATGGCGATCCTGCTCACTGGCAACCAGCAAAGGAGGCAGGACCGTGTTTACAGATCCACTCCTCATCACCATCTTCAAACATGGATGTCAAGCCGGGAATTAGAAACGCCACGTTCTCTCTGGCTCTACGTATCCTGCGTCGACAGCGCATGGGTGAGTCCAACTTAACAGACTTGGGAAACACTAGCTCTTGACATCACTGTGCTCAGCATCTAGTCAATGAAAAGTCGTGAGGACTGCCTCCGTTTGGGTTCCCCTGAAAACAGCTCCTGAGACAGGATTCAGCTGCCAGTCCTTGATGTGTGAGCTGATGTCAGGAAGCACCAGTAACAGACAGGCAAAGGGAGACACGGAACGGGGAGAAGGATGATTACACCCCAAGAAAAGGGAATAATGAGTGGGTCACTGCTATAGCCGACTGGAGCTTAACCCCACTGAGGACCCTCTGAATTGTTCCAATGAGGGGCTGTTTATCTTCTAGTTCCACAAACCCAAACCCCACTGGATGACCATGACTGCTGGGGTATTGACTTACCAGCAACTTCCAGCAGGCTCTGGTGGCTCCACGTACTCCCAAGTCAGGGACCGCCCTCAGCAGGGAGATCCAGGCAGACAAAGGTGCAGGAATGTCCACAGGTGACCCGGAGGTGGCCACGGGCACATAGGCAGGGTCCTACAGAATCCACTGCAAGTCTGCCTCAGGAAAACCCAGCACCAGAACAGAAGCCAGTCTTTACGTTTAGAGAATAAATTACACTTTCAAGGCATCGCCCACTGGCTCAGGTGGTTTTCCCAATACTCCCGTGATAGACGTGCTAGATGTGGGGACATTATTCTTTGCCCTAATTTACAAATGGGAGAAGTCAAGGGTTTGCCCAAAGTCATATAATCAGTTACTAACTCTCATTTGCAGACTTGATGAACTTCTTATAACTAAAGACCTTGCCAGCGGGATTACTTTAAATAGCAAAGCATGTAATTCTTTAAAATTATTTTTGCAGTTTTTAAAATTGATTTCCTAACGGCTTTTTGGGAATTCATCTGATTCTTGGTGTTGTCTTTGTGTGCTTGTGTGGTGGGCTTTGCTGCAGTGACTCCCATATTCCGTGTCTGCAACTTTCTGGCCCCTCACAGTGTCCTGAGACTCAAACGCCCTTTCGGACAATTACTCTTTCAACCTCTGCATTTTACCTTTATTTATGTAAAGTTATTTTCTGGGCACTGAGAAGACTCTACTGTTAATTAAATTGACTTAAAGCAGGAACCCTGGATACACCATGCAAACCTACCTCTTGGTTCAGCAGCTTAGGGAAGCACAATGAATCTTCATCAAGAACGACCTCAGTGCACGTTGTTGCCAATGAAATTCAGGTTCATCCTGATCAAAGACAATGGCCGTGTTCTATCACCCAATTTAGACATACTTTCCAAATTAATCTGCCTGCTTTATGCCTGCATTGTGCCCACGAAAAGAATGTCATTCGCCATCTGGCTCTACAAGGATTAAGTCATTAGCCACTGCCGTTGCTGACCTTTAACATACCCTGAAAGGAGATCGGAGCAAAGATCAGGAATGAGGCACTCTGTGCTCTGGGGAAACTGGCAGAACAGGCCTTCAGAGAGTTAGATAGTTTCAGGAGAAAATTTTATGAACCCAATTTCTTGCATCTTCTCATACAAGCACTACAGTCATTAACTGAGATACCTGTTTCTCGTGACTCGCAACAACCTTCTGCGGAGATGTGTGCCTGATTACACCTACCCCTCCTCCAAACTCACTCTCATGCTGACCTCTCTCCCCACCTCTTTGGAGCTATCTGAGAGGCTGTCTCCTGGGCTATAGTCCTCAGTAAGTCCCCACATAAAACTGAAACTCATGGCTCTCATGTTGTGGGTTGTTATTTCAGTCGACTGCTGGGAGGGAACGTCTATGGGGAAAAGTTAATGAGGCTGCAAGACTTCAATAAAAGAGATTTTGTAAAAATTCCCAATCCAGAGATGGAAGCAAACTTTATGTAAAGAAAAAAAAAATGACTTGCAGTTTAGAGCCTCAAAGCGTTAGACAACTGTGGCCCTGTTGATACCATTACTGTTTCAGGATTGCAGATGTAGAAGTGATTTATGCAGTGCCTTGGAGGGAAGGGCTATCTCCTGACCCCAAGTGGAGGCGGCCAGGACTGCAGCCTGCAGTGTGGGAGGCCAGGGTGGAACTGCCCCCTTTTCTTTCTGCACAAGAGGCAGAGACTTTTCCAACTCAGTGAACACAGTGGAAGACTTCAGAGCAAGCCCAGCCAAAGCCTGCCTTGTGCTCAAAACCCCTCCCAAGTAAACGCCACCTCCAGATTCTGTTCCAGTGTTATTTGTTCTCTCTTCCAGACATGGACCCACTGGGGAGGCTGAGTGCCTCCAACGAGCCCCTGTAAAAGGCAGTATTGAAGATCAAGTTTGGAAACCAGCCCCACAGCCTGCCAGCAAGATGACCGTGAGAAATAGCTTACATTCAGTTTCCTCTTAGGGTCTTTAGGACCCCTACTACATGATCAGCGTGGTGCCCGGCACACACGTTCATAAAAATACTATTACGTTGTTGGTTTGCAAACTGGCCCCTGTACACAGAGGGCAAGGAGAGAACAGAGGAAGAGGCAGACTGTCCCAGATTGGTAGGTGGCAGGTTTAATAAGCAAGGGAACTTACACACGAGGATTGTCCTGGGCGGTGCAAGACAGTAGATCTCTGCCCCCATCAGCTAGAATCCTAAAAGTCTATATAGAGGCCTTAACTGGGTTCAATCACGTCTTCAGTCGAGTTGGTCTCGGCAACACCTCTCTCAAGGCTGCATCCTTGAAATGGCTGTCAGCATGGGAATAGTAAGCAGCACGGACATTCCAAGGACAGAGGAGGGGGTGAGGAGTCTCCTGCTGCCCGGGTCTAACTCTCCAGTCAACCAATGGTCACTTCCTCTCCGTGATTCCCTCCAACACATATGCTAATCATTGCTGAATTTTGGCCCTGCGTCATGACAAATCCACAGTAAGTGGCGACAAATTCTAGCCGTCTTCAACCTCAAAAGCTCTCCTTCTGCTTAACTCTGTGCAAAGGGCACAGTGTAGGAGGGCTTCTGAGAAATCCTTCGAGCTGGATACATCACCTTAGTGACATGGTTGCCCTCTGAATTGTACAAGGACACCCTTAACAGTGGATTTTTCAAGAGGAAATTAGGTGAAGGGAAAGAATCCTTACGTCCTTTTCCGCCTGTCCTGATGAGACATACTGCTTTCTGCCTTATTCCTCTGTGCCTGTCAGTTGTTCCAGGCCAAGGGCAGAATTTGCAAACCCAGAGAAAAGTGTGTCACCACGATGGAGAGCAAATCTGCACACTGCCTTGGCAGGAGCCTTCAGCAAACTGCTTCACGGTGCTTCAGTTTCATCAGTGGTTAAGATGAGGCTAATAGTATTGTACCTTCCCCCGGAGGATTGGGGTGATGCATAGAAAGTTCTTAGCGCAGTGCCCAACTCTGTACCCACAAACAAGTCCCAGGTACCAGCATGTCAAGCACATTGTTTTGCTGGAGCCAATAAACTTCCTTCCAGTTTCACAACCTTATGTACCTATAATTTGCCAAGTTCGACACCAAACACAAGGATGGTCCCTACTTCACCGGATGGGACTTGATCATTTTGCTTTCTTGTTCACCTTCCATTTGGCTGGTGGTCATTGAAGTGGGATTGAAGTGGGGTGGGACTGAGGGTCGAACGATGTTGCTTCTGTTCTAGATTCTATCATCACTTACTGTGCGAGCACCGGTGATGTCCTCTTCTGTAAAACTTGGGTGCCAAATACCAGGTGACTCCTAATTTCCCTTTCAGAGCTACATTTTCTTTCCTAAGTAGGAAATCGAGAAAACCAAATACCACATAGTTGTAACGCTCTTAAGCTTACAAAACACTTCTGCATTCATTCCACCTTATTTCATCTTCAAAAATCCACTGTTGTCCCCATACAACACAGAGGACACCCATGTATGTTCACTGGGGTGAGGTGACCAGCTCAAAGTCTTCCAGCACGTGCACAAGAGAGCCAGACTGAAGAGTTTTTTGCTCCCCAAACCCCATGCTCTCTCCCTGCTATACTCCTTTTCTTAAAAATAATAACAACAGATTTGAAAGGCTATATAAAATCCACACACAGAATGCAACTTGGATGAGCCTTCCTTTTCCTAGATTGAGGGCTGAGAAGCATCCAGATGTCAAGCTTTGTGGTACAAGTCACACAATGCAGGAGCTATGCTGGCATCTAGAGACGGCTAAGCAGTGGCCGTTGTGTGGACATCACAGATGCTGTGGACAATTAAGAAAATGTCTATTTGTACATTAGAATTTTGCTAGTTAGGTGTGTACCAGACAAGACTGTAAGGTGTTTAAAAGGGGCATAACTAGGACTACAATTAGTGAATACAGGACTAAACATTAAAAGACTAGACTTCAAAATTAATATCCACTTAAAAACGCGTGGTTGTAAAAGTTAGAATTTTGCCTTGATGAAGGGAAGGTAAGGTAAGTCCACAACGCAGGAGCAAGAAAGTTGCTAATGCAAAGGAAAGAACGAATACACCAAAGGGTGAGGGCACAGTCATGGCAACAGCATCCCAGAGGAAATCAAAGGGGCTAAAGCACAAAGTCCAGATCGAGAAGCTGGAGCAGAACACATGGGATGATCCTGGGTGTGGATCAGGTTCACAGCCCTGTCACGCACTGTCATGCACCCAAAGGGCATGGATGGCATCACCAGGCACCTGTTTAACACCCTTTCCAGGGGGCACACTTTTGAGAGAAGGCTGCATTTGAGCAGTTTCAAAGCATCCACAGAAAACTGTGCTCTAGTAAAATACTCATCTTACTTGTCAAAAAAAGTAAACTATTTTGAGCAACTATCATGAACTAGTGGGAAAAACGTAAGACTTCAGTTCATGCTTTTATAAACTTAAACATATTAAAATATATCAGAAGCACCACGTTTAAAGGAATATTTACAGAAACCCAAAGAATCTCTCTGTGATGTGAATATTTACTGAGAAGGGCGGTAGCCAAGCTGTAGATATCTACATCCCCAAAAGCCTGATCAAATTTGAAGAGCTCTGGGTCAGTAATAAAATCACGCACTGCAGGTTCACAAATTTATGTAAGATTATTTCTTATAAGCATTTTAATAAAGGCCTATGTGAAGTCAAACAAGAACCGTTTGTACAATGAATTATGTAGGGAACTTTTAACTACAAATGCAAGACACCAAGAATACATTCACTTTTTGGTTTATTAAAACAAAACTACACTTCTGTGCTTCTTACAATATATTGACAAGCATAAAAATCAATCAATGTTTCCAAATAAGTTTCACTCACAGCGTCACATGGTACTTTATAATAAATCTTTTTATAACAATCTGACACTTCTCTGTACAATGGGCAAATAGTTTAACACCTTCCATCAAGGCTTTTCAGAACTTTAGATGTTCAGAAATAAAGTCAAAAGTCTCTTTCAAATTCAATCATTAGTTTGTATTAAACTGAAATGCCAGATGCTAAGCCTCAAGTTCCTAAAATGTGTTTTAAAAAACAGATTTACATCCAAATTAAATCTTATAAACCTCAGTGGTAAGTCCTATCGTTTCTAAGCACTAGAACTATTTGTGGATAAAAAGCTGCATTCGATTGTGCAATATTTTCTTCTAGGTTTGAATTAAAATCTTAATTTTTTATCGCAATTAATCCTAATGTTAACTTTGCTACTTTCAGTGAAAAACCCAGATACATTAAGGGGCTGGTCTTTCATCAAAGAAAAGAGCTCTGACCACCTATACTATAGTTTTCTGTGCTTATTGTCTCCAGGGGAGGAAATATACATCCATTAAATGCAACATTCGATTATACAAAATGCATGCAAATTCTGCCTCTGTGCACGTGTTATTGTTTTGACCCCTTAGAGAACTACCTAACATAGTGTTTCCCAAAATGTTTTCTATGACCCTAAGGAGAGGTCCATAGGTGTCCCAAAGGGGAAAAAGGCCCTGGGATCACACAGATCGGGAAATGCTGGGTTAAACAGGCTTGGTACTGGCAGGCCCTGAGCCCTTACTGCACTAAAGTGCACTGTGAGTTTCTAGGAAAGAGGGTCCGTGTGCAAATTTATTTTACCAGCAACACGTTTTCTATATACAAAACACCTATGAACATCTCACAGAGCACTCATATACATGGAGAACTTTGGGAAATGCTTTTCCCCTTCAGACTGGAAATTCCACAATCCTACATTCATTGCAATCCCTGGTGTTTTCTCCACTCACCCTGTGGCTTTGTGAGACTTAATAGATCTGAACAGATCTGAGAAGGAAGACTCACAGTACTGTTACTAGTTCTACACACTTCATGCTAGTTCTTTCCCTTTGTTTTTCTTTAAATTTTGAGAGCGAAAGTTCCTTCCCCTCTTTTGAATTTCTTAGGATTTTCTCATTTTGAAAGAGTGCAATTTCACATTGCTTATTATTGGGTCTTTTTGTTTGCTTTTTAACTTGAGTCACAGCTTGTCTTCCCCTGGAGGACATGCATTTCAGTTTTCTAGAAATGCAATAGAGTAAACTGTAGTAAATTATTTACAAGCACCTAGTTTGTTTAATCTTACATGAAAGCCATTCGCTCTTGGAAAACAAGAATAAATCTTCTAGCAAAACAGTGCTATCTGGAAGCCTTATTGGGATGATGGATGTTCATTCAGTACCGAGGCACTCAAGAATGAGCTGTGCTAAAATTAACTCGAGGGTGAGCTTGTCTGGATGAGCAGAACTTTGGTTGAGATTTGCCTTCCTTAAAAAAAGGTTTTCAAAGCACCAGTTAATTACAGAAAGCATGCATATTTATTCTCACAGTGAGTTAAGTGGCGAGAGAGCTAGCAAATCATATATTGCATTCCCCAAAGCATCTGAGTAGATTTCTAGAAAACAAACCAACTGAAAGGGAAAAATAAAGCCAGAGAAGCCATTGTTCCCTGCTTAGGCTGGTGCAGCAGTAGCTCTTAGCAGAAGTCACAGGCGGGGCAGCAGAATCCACTGGGAGGTCAGTCCCAACCTTGACTTAAAGGGTCTGAGTAATCCTTGGTCTATAATTTAGTGGATGGGTAAAAGAGACTAGTGAAATATTTGCTTGCCTAGGCAAGGAACACACAAGGGGATAAATAAGCCTCCCTGGCTGTTCCCCCAAACACAGAGCTCCATCCTACTTAGGAAAAAGGAATGCTACACGGGGAAGACCCCACTCCACACCAGAGACGCTGCAACACTGACAACTGCTTAATGGTACATGAACGCCTATAAAGAAAACATATATTTTAAATGCGGAATTTGAGAAGAGTGGAAGAAAATCACAAAAGCATGGCATTATTGCTCTGAGTTTCAAAAGTGTCATACAATGTGAAATACCAATTAGTACCTTTCCCTCTCGCAACACACACAGAATATTCATGAGATATTATTAGTGTTTAAAAGCCAAGCTGATGAAAGCACAAACTTAATTCGCAGTACTTTTCGATTAAATTCAAAGATTACCTGCAATATTCATCACGAAAAATTCCTATTCCATAATACCATGGACAGAAAAGAAGGAACAGTGAGCTGTTAAAAAACGTTTAATATCACATGATTTTTAAGAAATCACTATAATTACCATAATTAGCTAACAATTATGATCCCTGCTCACAAAAAGGCACCTACATGTTACGAACAATTTTTCATAATTATTTGCCACTATGTGGCATCGGGGTTTAGGAAAATAACCCACACACATTTTTAAAGAACCATGTTTTTTTTCTTCCTCAAAGCTAAAAAACCTATAAATGCCTCCGACCATTTGCCAGTCTGCAGGGCTATCACATATACCGTCCAGGTTGTACTATGCCCAACGTGAGTGGGTACTAGCCACCCAGAAGACGTGCAGTGCACGACCGGTCTGCATGGCATGAGAGGACTGGGTCAGTAGCCTGAAGCCCGGGCACTTTAACACAGGCTATCAGGCCAAGCTAATAAGTTAATACAGCTGCTCTCTCTAAGAAACAGCTGTACCTGTGATAGGCAGGTACTACCTGAGGGGCGGGAAGGTATACAGACATAAAATAGGAGTTGTTCCTAAATACTTGCTGGTCATTTAAAACTCAATGGCACTTTTTCATATGAACAAACGTTTTCAAAGTCAGTTTTCTGGCCAGGTTTATCTTGAATTTCACCAGCCAAATTTATTTCCTGGTGCTAGCTGTTTGGTCACATTATCTCTATTCCTGACCTAAACTAATATTGCGTCTTCACTTAGCTCTTAAAACACTTTCTGTATCTGACTGCAACAGACAGCACAGTGATACCTGGGTGTGATGTATATTAGCCCATTCATCTGTAAAGCACTTTAAGATGAAAAGTGTTCCCACTTAAAATTTAGCTACGACTGACAAAGATAAAAACAAAAAAACAAAAACAAACAAAAAAAATCCAGGGAATGGATGACACAATTATTTTTAAAGGAAGCATTAACCATTAATCAGAAAATATGCCAACAAATTACCTGACAGCATTAAGTATACTATACAAGATTCAGTTCTAGAATCAACTACATTTTTGTGTCCATCACAGTAATTAGTCCTTAACAGTTATACTTAAAATGTAAATCTTTAATAAACTCCAAACTAATCGTTTGCGATTTCATCTTGTCATCTATTGATTATGAACTGTGAACGGAGGCTGAGGGCCCCCAAAGTGTGATCTGTAGGCGGCTGGGTCATCTCAGAGTCCGATGATCACAGATGACGTAGGGGAGAAGGCACTTGTCTTCCAGGAGGTCACATCAGGACAGGTCGGGCCCGACCACACGATGGCACCTCCCACTCTCGAGCCACAGGCAGGAGCCTACGAGGGACTCGTCCCACACTTGTCACTGGCCAGACGTGCCAGGAGTTACCTACAACACCACAAAACTCAGAATATATTCTAGGAGTTTTTGCCGGTTGCACTGAGGTAGAAAAGTGCTGCTGAGTTCTAAAACAGACACTCTCTTTTGTTTGGTCTCTTTGAAAACCTAGAGAGAAAGTTTAGATTAAATTAAAGACAAACCAAAAAGGGTCAGGGGGAATTTCTATCACCAACCCTGCCCTGTGTCCTAGCCCAGAAAATGCAGTAAGGCACGTAGAGCCATATGCGGGCTTTAAGTAAACGTCCATGTAGGCATGTGCAAGTGTGGGGTGGGGGGATTTGGGGGCAGGTGTGGGGTTTTGGGGGTGGAGTTCAACCAGTGTACTATATTTTTTAATTTACGTTGGAATAAAGTCACAAATATTCCCTTACAAAGACCACTAGTACCTTCATGGAACTCATGTCCCAAATGATATGTGAAGGTAAGGGATACCTGAGGATACTTCTAGAAATATCGGTAAAAGCACAAGAAAATAACTGAAGGGACTTCCCTGGCGGTCCAGTGGTTAAGACTCCACACTCCCAATGCAGGGGGCATGGGTTCAAATCCCTGGTTGGGGAGCTAAGGTCCCGCATGACGCACGGCGCAGCCAAGAAAAAAAAAAGAACTGAAAATCATAGGGCATAATTAACATCCCCACCAAAACTGTAGTAGAATCTTGAAACACACTGACACCTTTGTTTGGAATGAAGATGAAAACCAGGAAAATTCTGAAACATTCAAATAAATCTGTGCTGATGGGCCTCACCTTCCACGTGCCCCTTCTCCTCCCAACCCCCAGAAATGCCTGCAAGGTTAATCCAGCAGAAACTGCTTCTCCCAGGGTTCAGCCCAACACAAAGGTGCCTCACACAGACTAGATCTAAATAGAAAGAAGACAGACGTGAACACACTCTTTTATACCATAAGCAGGGGACACTCACCCCAATATCCTTAAACATTTTCACAGCATTCTTCACAAGACAGTAGGTGGCACTCTCAGCTGTGGAGAAAGAAAAAGCCCATCAGACGTTTTGGCCCAGCAACAGAGTAAACCCCAACATCCACAGGAAGAGCACGGGAGGCTAGGGAGAGGGTCAGAGCAAGTCCAAGGACTGGGTCAAGCTCCCTTTCGCTACTGGCAACCTGTGAGGCCTCAAAGGATTTGCCGTTCTTTAAAACTACTTTGTCATCTTTTAAGGAAAAAAGAGAAGGAGAGAGGGATAAGGAGAGAAACAGGGAGGGAAGGAGAGAGGGAGGCAGGGAAGGACAGAGAGAAGAGGAAGGGAAAGAGAAATACCCAAAACGCCCATCTTGAAGGATTTTTGTAAGACTCAAACAAGACAGTGTGCAGAAATTCTTTTAAACTGCACAGTGATGCATACATGACTACTACACCAGTGGGACCAGAAAGAGCACAAGTCTAGAGGTTGGAAAAAAAGAGTTCTAAACCCAGGTTGCCCTTTAACTAGCTATGTGATCTGGAATAGTGTCCTCATCTATAAAGTGAGGTGATTCTAGCTCTAGATAGCAATCTAGAGATATTTCTAGGGATATATCTACACATCTAACTATCTATCTATCTATAGAGAGATCTAGATATCTCTAGATAACTATAACTAGATATCTCTAGATAGATTATCTCTAGATCCCTCATGGCTCTAAAAATTATTGATTCAAAGTAGTTTCAGTCCTAAACCGTAATTGTGTAAAATGCCACTCCCACCCCAATCACACCTCTTCTGTAGCAGACACTACCAAGTGCCAGTCAGTATGGGGGGCAAATGAAACACCCACTGCTACTAGGCGTGCAAACTGGTTCAGCACTTAAGAAGCACTTGGCAGTACCCACTAAAGCTGAACCCACCACACCCTGTGACTAGGCAATTCTCCTATACAGCCCAGCATAAATGAGTCCCTGTGTTCACCCAAAGGCACATTCAAACATGTTCACAGCAGCACTATTCAGAGTAGCTCTGAACTGCAACACCCAAATATCCATCAATGATGGATGTGAATAAATAAAATGTGGTAAATACTTATACAGTGGAATACTACAAAGCAACAAGAATAGACAAACTACATGCAACGACATGTATGAATCTCACTTGCAAAGTTAAATGAAAAAAGCCAGACATAAGAATATCTATCTGTATCATTCAATTTATATAACACACCCAAACAGGTAGTAGTAGTCATCTATGGAGTTAGAGGTCAGGATAATTTTGCATTCTTTTTTCCAATTATCTACAAAAAGCAGATTCCTATAATCAAAAAATGTGTAGCTTTTAAAAGAAGCCAAAATAGGATCACACATACCATACACTGCAACACTTCTTTCTGTCCTGGTTATTAGGTATTTGTGCAGCTTTTGCAGATATTCAGGCTCTGGAACAGGACCACTGAAGTTGTGAATGAAGATGGCAGCAGAGCTGTAGGCCTCCAGCAAAGGCCCAAGGAGCCTCTGTAGGAAGGTGATGAACTGCTGGTGCTCCTTGGACTGGCTCACCTGGGAGGGGAGGGGCGGGAGACCCCGTCACTGGGGGACAAAGGAACCTCCTCAGAGCACCAGCGGCTCGAGAAGACGGCCTCTCACCGGTTCCACACAGAGGCAGCCTACTGCTCCGTGCGCACAGAATCGCCCCTGGAAATGACTGCTGGTTTTGAAATGCGTCCTTTACTGTAATCACTGACATTCACAGTACTTGAGGTTTGCGTTCATTGAACAGCTGCCTAGGAGAAATTGTCATACTTGAGGAATTATGCCATACGGTCATCACTGAAAATAGCTAGTCCCGAGGCTGGACCCTCCAGACTTTGAAGCCTGGCTCGACGGTCACTCAGGTGCGCAAAAAGGCCACATGTCGAGACCCCCGAGATCATCTCAGTCCCTCCCAGCCCTCACTGCCTGCCATCCCCACATGGCTTCGGGCCCACAGTCTGGCACAGCGGGGAATGGTGTTGGTGATGATGGGGTGCTTTGGGCAGTGGGCGCTCTCATTGCACCCCTCCCCCAAAACATGCACGTTCAGACGAGCCTCTCTGGAGTGTGGAAGCAAGATCACTGCCCCATCTCGAAACTAATAATACCCAACATGAAAAACCTCCAAAAGTCATTTGGATTCTCCTCTGTGTGTGTGTGCGTGCATGTGCGTGTGCGTGTGCGTGTGTGTGTGTGTGTGTGTGTGTGTGTAAACTAGGGTTATTATCCCACTGCAAAGACAGTGGGATACCCACTTAGGGTATTCAGAAAAGAAGGGTCATTACTACTAATTTCTAAAATTACAAATTAGACAAAATTGCTTTTTCTAAAGCAGGGACAATCTTTTAAAAATCAAATTTTCTCCTGTGATAGGAATTGTCTTAATTGAAGGCAAAGAGCTTGATGTAGGAAATTTTGGGAGAGACGGCAAGACTGAGCATGACTCAAAAAGAGCAACCAGGCCAGTGGCAGCTGAATCTTAATTCTCTCCCATACCTGGTACGGTACTGCCTTGCTTCAGTGATGACTGAACAAAACCGCTGCCTCTTTAGGAGTGAGTGCAGGTGTGGGTAAACAGGTTTGCACCTGTGCATTCTGATGAGAGGGTCATGAAAGGTATCATCTATGCTGTTCATCTTCCCAAATTCTCAGACTCTTGTCTCTTTTTCCATTTATCTATACCCACACTGAACAATTTAAGGTATTAATTCAATTCAAACAGTTTCAGTGTCCTAACTGAGCAGAAAGCACCCCGGATAGTTTGCGGGTGCTCTGAACGTGAATTAGTCACCAGAGTCCCAGTTTATAAGAGCCTCATAACTTGTGGCAACATAAGCCTCGACTCATCACGGTCATGTCCACCAGAATCCTTCACCCAAAGTACCTTCAGGAAGCAATCTCGCTGCTCTTCACCAAAATCGCTGTCTTCATCTTCTTCATCACTTCTCCAAGACAAAACTTCAGGAAGCTTCTTGTCCCACTGCTGCTCAGCAAGACCAGGACTAGTATCTTCCTGATCATCTGGCTATGCCAAGGAGATGACCAAGAGTAAATAAACATGCACAGGCACGCAAACACCTGCCCGGCTGGACCCCAGACAAAGCAGCCCTCTCTCATTCCCTCCCCTACTCTGCTCTGTTTAGCCATTCACAACATCAGTCCACTGCCCTCTCCAAACTCAAAACCACTCAGAAGACAGCAGGGGAGGGAAAAAAGAAAGAGTGAGGGCGAAAGCTACCAGACAGATCAAATAAAATACCCTTCCCTCTCCTAAATTGGTACCTATTTTCCCAGGCCATACCCTCTATACTAAAGGTGCCAAAATTAAAACAAAATCTCAAAAAAGAAAAATGCACATGGGCAAGCTACAAGCACACAGATACGCGGAACAGCTGATCTTGGAAGGCAGACTTCTGGATGTCAGGGAATCTAGTCAAGATACGTCTTATGAAACACCCATTACACAAAAGGAACCAAAATATTAAGCAGTCCCAAAAGACATTTATGCTCCCCGTTCTTATTTTTCTCTTCATCTCATCTGGACTCGACTATATATCAAGTGGAATTATTGGTTCAGGTGGCTGGTAGGAAAGATAATGAAGAGCAAGAAACTAAATAAAGGCAAACAAAGGCGAGCATGTCCTCTTACCTCCGCCACTGTAAGAATGCCATACTGGATAAACCTGCCTACTGTTTCATGGCAAATTTGGTAAAACGTCTGGCAGGGCTAAAAAGAAAAGGCATTTCCATGTAAATGTCACTGTCCTCCACTTATTTTTTTAAAGACAGAAAATCGCATACAAGGTAGCTGCTGGATACTTCCACAGTATCACCTGCCTCCCTCCACTGGGCAAGCCCTAAGAGTTCCGACGCCCGCCCTCTTGATGAGTGCATGTCATGGACAAAAGAAGAGACCTTGTAACCCGACTGGCAGAGCGCCCAATGCAGCACCACTTGCAGAGGGGGCTCCTGAGCTGTGTCTCCCCGAGTGGAGCAAGGCCTTAGAAGGGCTGCTGGCCAGGACCCTACACCTGTTTCTTCCTTTATAAGACAATTTCTCTGCAAAAGCTATCTTACAGTAAATGTTGTACACAAAGGTGGCGGATGAGGAAACACTATATGTATTCAAATAACTCAAAAAAGACCCAAGTGAAAGACAAGGTCAAACTTGAGAGCCTTATCTACCCTGCCCCCTCCCACCCTGCCCCCAAGATTCATGCAAAACAGATTCCCCAACAGGACCACAAACGTAACATATATAAAGAACGCTGTGGAGGAGAGCTGTACTCACAATACCTGTGCTCATAAATGTCCCAGGACACACTCATACAAGTGGAAAAGAACAGACTTTAAAATAAAATATAAATTCTATTTGTTGATGATTTTGAGGAAAAAATCTCTCTACTGCTTAATATGTATGCCTCCTTATAAATGTCTACACGTATTTAAATATACTATAAATGCTCATTAGTTCCGCTGGGCCTTGCTTTCCCCATTTGTAAAGGAGAAGGGGTTGAGCAGATGAGTTTTAAGCCTGTTTCTGACTCTTCTCTTCTACGGTTCTATCATCCACGAGTGGGCATGTTAGTTACTTACAAACCCCGGACCCAGTGGCTTAAGCACAATAAGAGCTCAATAACTCTGGATCTCAGTGATGGAGAACGCTGAGCCATCTGTCCTATCACACCTCACGGCACGCGAGGGGTTCGCTGGAGCGGTGACCCCCATAGCAAACCAAGATAGTAACGACATAATGGTTTGGTGGTCATTGAGACCCAGCAGCAGGATCTAAAGCTTCAATCGTGGGCCAAAAACTCTCTATAAGGAAAGCATTTTATGATTTCACAAAGGTGCTCAAGAAAGAGAGAAGAGGCAACACTGAAGAGTCTTCACTTACAAGCGAGATGGTGCCTTCGTTGGAGAGCAGATAGCAGAGGCTGGCGGCCTTGCGCACCAGCTGCTCCTGGCTGATCAAGCTGGGAGACACAGGCGCTCCCGGGCCCCTCTGCTTCAGAACTGCGTACAGGCTGCAGGCTGAGAAAGTAAAAGCATCAATGAAGCTGGCAGCCTTAGGTCTCCAGGAAAAACTTCAACTGGCTCAGATGAGTTGGATTACCTCAAAAGATTATTAATACATCAAAAATAATTATCTGGGGCTTCCCTGGTGGCACAGTGGTTGAGAGTGCGCCTGCCGATGCAGGGGACGCGGGTTCGTGCCCCGGCCCGGGAAGATCCCACATGCCGTGGAGCGGCTGGGCCCGTGGGCCATGGCCGCTGAGCCTGCGCGTCCGGAGCCTGTGCTCCGCAACGGGAGAGGCCCGCATACCACACACACACACAAAATTATCTGCATTCACTAGAGAAATTTAAGTAAATCCCTTCAGAATTTACTTCTTGTGATTCCATGTGATCCCAACCTTATCAAACCTTCCTCAGAAGCTTCCATCCCGTCTGCTCTCCGTCTCCTGTTGCCTCCACTCACTTCAGTTGTGTATGTCTCATCTCACTTAGATTTTCAGCTCGTGAACAGCAAGACATCTTACCTCTCCTCCCTAGTAAAACGTGTAATACTATGCATACAGTAATCCAGTTACTACTTGTTGAACAATAAATGTAAGAATAAGCTATAAACAGTGACATAGCAGATGACATTTTTATCTGAAAACTAAAACTATAGCAACACATTCCCTCAAACAAGGGGCTATCATCCCAACTGAAGTAGACACCACCATGTGCTTTTGGCCCTTTCACTTGCCACGAAAATATTTCAGGGTCCAACATACCTATGATGGCCTCCATGATAAAGACATGGAGCAGCCCATTGCTGTAGAAGTTGAGTTCAAAGACTGATGGGACAGTTGTGCTGGGAGTAATAAAAAATTCATCGTTCCTGCTGGTGTGTGTGATTGTGATGCAATTTCCCAGCAGCTGTATGGCATGCATGACTACGTCTTCTGAATTTCCTGAGAAACCCAGGTCAAAATCACGAGCCAGGACTTCCTCCTTCATCACAAAGAAGTCCTCCACCAATGTGGAGAGATCAATTCCCTAGAGAAACAGACAGAAGTGGTCTCTAGAGAACAGAAAAACTCCTTCCCAAAAGATGAAGAGACCGTTCCAAGGGTTTTTTTTCTTGCCTTGGCTTTCCTGCAGCTCGCTGTTGGCACATACGGAAAAAGAGCCAAAACACCGTGTAAAGAAAGTCAGAAGACTGGTTAAAAAGCTGTCCCCCAGGAATGTCAAGATACTCCACATCCAGAGACTACTCTAGCCACAACACATGATACGAGCACGTAAGATCACAAAAGGGAGAAGCCACCATCTGAAAGTGAGAAGTACTTATTTTTTAGCAAGAATTTCCCTCATTCTAAATATTTATCTGACAAATATTTATTTGGTGTCTATATACCGGCACTATGTTTGGTGTTGAGAACATGACTGTGAGAGAGACAGACAGACAGACACAGTCTTTCCCATCACAGGGCTTAGACAAGTGTATTGTGGGAAGGCAGAGCGCAGGTCCAAAATACCAATCAAATAGCTTGGAAACCATTAGCTATCAGAATACTTTCCGCATGTTGATGAGATACGCCTTATTTACATTAACTGTATTACTCAAAGAATGTCTTACTGTCATATAAAACAGTCTCTGAGGTTTTTTGTGTAGATTTCTTCCTCCATCAGGTGTAAGCACCTGTCAGCAGAGTCCTTAGCTTACTTTACTGTTCATCTCACAGGACTAGCGGGAAGGGGGCCAAGTCTATCAGTGGACCAGTATTTGGAGAGCTGACAAAGCATTTTCATGCTTTCTATTGAACTCCAGGTGACACTGCAGACATACCTGCCTGTGTCTGTAGAGGAGCAGGCAGGCCACGATGTGTGTTGACATAATGGCACAGGACTTGCTAGCGGCTGGAAGGCAAACACAGATCTTTAGTTGCACTTTTTTTAAATATAGTTAAAACTTTTTTAAAGCACCTAAATCTTAATCAGGAGTATTTAAAATTATGAAAGTCCTCTGCCACATTTCCTATAACCCATTTACCAAAGGGAAGTTACAACATTATACCATGTTCTGGGCCAAGGGAACCTCATCAGAGATCATGATTCATCACATAATAGAATTCAGTCTAAGACAGGTCTGCCCTCAGTCCAAACCAATGGAAGTTAGTTACTCAGTGACCAAGAGACATCTTTATGGAAATACCAAGACCCAAAGTATGAGCCTATTCCAAGAGCTCTACAGGATATCCTACTTTAGTGTGTCTTGACTTGTTCCTGGCCTCAGTCTACTACACCTGCAACTCTACTTCAGTCCTCTTGCAGGTATTCACCACCACATTACAACAAAGTCGGGGGGGGGGGATGGGGATGGGGACAGGTAGTTAAAGTCAGGAATCTGGGGTCAAATCCTAACTTCTACACTAATTTCATGACTTGGGAGAAATGTCTTAAATTCCCAAGCCTCAGCTTCCCTTTGGTACAATGAGCATCCACCTGGTTCACTGGGCTGTGTAAGCACGAAATGACTGACCTGGCACAGGACGCATAGTAATGGGCGCTCAATACGTTTTAATTTCCTCTTTTCAACCTGGCCCAGAGGCAGGTCAGAGGTAGGAAGGAAGGGGACAGAAATACATTTGAGAATGACTATAGTCCATAACTCAATATTCTAAATTTGTAGAAAATTATTAATCATATGAATCAAATATGAGAACATCTATGGAATAATCTAAAATAAGACACCATCTGTGGGTTTTCTGAGATGATAATGAATTCATGAATACTTCATTCACAACTGATGTTGTCTCCAGTGTTTAAGAAACAAAAAAGTACCGAGTACCATATATATTTGGCCTTTAAAAAGAATATTTAAAAGTTTTTTTTAAATTAAGTATTTGTGTTATAAATGGAAAATAGCACAATACAAAACGGTAAAAAATATTTTATAGACTAGACAGCAACACATCTGGTTATTTGGGTAGTGAGTTTTATCTTTATTTTACAACTTTTCAACATTTAAGGATGAAATATTTTTAGCATCCAGAATTTAAGCAAGGGGAGAGACACAATCAAATGTGCTCCAGAAAGACTATCCTGGCCCAGTGTAAAGCAGGAGTAGAGGCAGCTAGAGTGAAAGGAGCGGGACGAGGTGAGGAAGCCTCCACACTGGTGTCGCGAGGAGAGTGCGCCTGGGTGGCACCCCAAGGGCCCCACGCTGCTGCTGCTCTGCGATCTTAGAGCAGCCTCTACAACATGACACCATGCTGCAATTCGGAACTTAAGGACAGCTAATTCTGCAGGTAACTCACTCCACTCTGAGTCGTGCCCATTTGCATTATTTGTGTACAACTATCCCACTGAGAAGAGCATACGTCTTTAAGTACAGAACCATTATTCAATTTGTATTCCCCACAGCTAAAACAAAAATTTACACATAATAGCCGCAAAATATTTGCCAAATAAAAATGATCATGGGGTCACAGGGGAAAGGGACATGCAACTGTAAACCTAGATGTTGTACCACAAGTTAGTTCAAAGAGACTAATTCATAAGCAAAAGAAGCAACAAATCATTTTGGCAATTTTTTTAAATGCCTAAGAACTACCACATGAGTACCTGCTAATTAACAGGCACGGTGTGAGATGTTTCACTGGGTTACCTCAAATCCTCTCAGCACCACTTTCTTTCTAATAACTTACCTATCACCCCCTGTGTATTAGTACTAGAACCAGAAGTGGAATCTAACTTTGGCAGATTCCAAAACCTGTATGGTTTGTACTGCATCACACTGAATCTGAATTATGGAATTAAAAACTGGAATTCTACTTACTGAAGAGAATGTGCTCAGCCAGATTTGCAATCAATCTTCTTCGGAAGGATTCATCTGTTGCATTTCTGGACTCGTTAATGGACATGTCTGTACCTTCAGCAGCAGCATCATTGGGTCTAAGAAGGTTTTGTTTTTGTTTTTTTAATTAGACTTCTATAACCCCACTCTTTCACAAAGCATACTACATGGGCTTAAGATACAATGTATTAGACACTTTAAATTTCTACATATTCTAAATTTAAGCCACAGGTAGATTATTTCTATGGGTTGTTTTACTCCATAATATACCTTATTAAATTTAATATACTCTCCTGACCAAAACGTGTTATTTAATTACGACTAATCACTTCCAGAACTCACCGGTATAAAGAATGCATAAAGCAAGATGCCTCATTTTAAAACATTTTCAAAAATTCAATACTTGAACATATATTAAAGGAAGGGCTTAATATTCTATTTCTCTAAGTGACAATTCGATTTGAATTCTGGAAAATTCACATAGGAAAACTCTTTCATTTGTTGCATGAACATGCAATATGCATAGCCTAAGTTATTACCAAAAAGAACATTTCAAACATTCAAAAATATAAATCAAATAAGAACTCTCAGATGACTCACAAAATCAAAAAGATTTTATGATGCAAGCAATCAAAAACCTTCAAACTAATGTGAAAACACATAATTTCAAGATCCTTTATCAGACCAAGAGAAAAGTTACTCAAGTGAGGAAGTAAAAACAAGAATATGAATGCCCTTAATAAAGTTAACAAATTCTTCCATGCAATAGAAGAAATAACAGATATTTGATGGGTCAGTACAAAAAATTTCCATGAACCTTACCTTGAAGCAAGTATAGCTGGTAACAACGCTTGCTCCAGAGAAAGTGGAGAAGAAACAGGTTTCTGACTTTGGCTTTCTAAATATTCCTGGAAAAATAAAATAAAATATTATCATTTACTCCCACTGTCTCACTTCCATAAACATATATAAAATATAATTTCACCTTCAAAAAGTAAAAAGGGAGATGTTAATACAATGAGCCATATTACATAACATGAGAAATATTTTCTATATCCTAAACTGTCTTCAGAACTGCAGAATAACTCATAGAATGTTGTTAAGCATGAAATCTAAGAACAGAAACTCCAAAAAACAGGATGATGCTTAAGCAAAATCATTTAAAAATTAAGGGGAAAATTTAACTTTTCTCATATCTTCATGAAATTATTTGGCATTCCCAATATTACTAATAGTGATAAGTCATCAACCATACCTTCTAAAGGAAATCTGACAACCTGAAGCTCACGTTATACTCAAAAGAACCTCAAGTCAAAAACAAATCATAAACAAGAGAAGCTGTGCAATATTAAGAACAACAACAACAACAAAAAGTGATAAGAAATGATGAGGTCCCTAAAAGTCAAAAGCACTTAAGGCCAGAAAGCATGCATCTAGCATAGCAGTTTGACTCTTTCAAAGTAAAACCAAAAAGTGGAACAGAAGGAGAAGCAGGACATCTCTGCACCTTATCTTTAGGTTCCCATCCTTCTCTTCTCCTTTACCAATCTGAAAATCTTAAGAATTTAAAACTGCAGGACCTCAGGGACCCACCAGCCCCAGGCTTCTCCATGAGGATGGCACTATTCCTCTGAATATGTAGGTATTAGACTCCACTCAGTAGAATACGGCATCATCCTAGACTATCAATGTTACCCAGCTGTGAGATACATTTTGAAAAATTTCTCTTAAGGGCGATTTTAAAACATCATGTAGGGCTTCCCTGGTGGTGCAGTGGTTGAGAGTCTGCCTGCCAATGCAGGGGACACGGGTTCGTGCCCCGGTCCGGGAAGATCCCACATGCCATGGAGCGGCTAGGCCCGTGAGCCATGGCCGCTGAGCCTGTGCATCCAGAGCCTGTGCTCCGCAACAGGAGAGGCCACAACAGTGAGAGGCCCGCGTACCGCCAAAAAAAAAAAAAAAAAACAAACATATAAAATTGATATAGATAAAGCAACATACAAAATTCTCATGAATTAAAAAAAAATAGCAATACATTTTGAGACTGATATCTCCCAAACATAGACATTTAGGCTCCTTTGTCAACAGGCACATTTCAGTGGAATAATTTAGGAAACACTATCCTTGTCAGAGTCCCCATTCTATAAGAGAAGAAAGTGAGGCCCCAACTCACATGGAGAGGAGGCATCAGAGGCCGGACTAGAGCCCAGATCTTGTGTCACTGAGCTACACCAAGGCTGACACAGCTTCATTTCAACAGACACTCACCTTTAAGGAAAATGGTTGTGCAAAATCCACTCTCACACATCCATAGTTTTTTCGTAACATTCTGATAACGCCTCTTGCTATGCTCCAGAGGCTCTCATTCTTCTTAGGTTTTCCCTAATTTGAAATTTTGAAAGAATAGCATGGTAAGAAATAAAGCTAACAAATATACAAACATCATTATCCAAAGAATAAAGTTTATTAATTTTTTTATGGAAACCGATGGTTTGTCTGGAAAAAGATAGTAACGAATGAAGGAAAATAAGTATTCATTGACTGAGACCTGTCAGAAACACTTAGCACTCGAAGATGCTAAAAGATGTAATCACGTCACTGGGGAGGTAATTTGGCCAATGAAAAAGGAAACATTTAACACAACTTCATTTAGTGCATTGTTTACATCATTCACAAAAATAGAATTGCAAACTACTGAAGGACAAAAATGACGTAACAGCCTGAAAAACTGTTCTGCAGTTCTCAGATAAAAATAAGATGTCAAAGAGGCCACCTTATTGTGGTCTGATGATCACGATGGTCCAAATATGTAACATTAGGCAACCAAATGCCAAATTCAGCCCCAGAGTGGCCTGTGAGCCAATTATTCATTCAGTAAGTGTTTCCTGAATATTTAACATGCATAAGGCACAATGTCAGCTGTATAAGGGACACAGGACTCAGATATGATGTCATGAGACGCAGTCAGGGTGAGTGGAGCATATGTTCAGAATTGACACAGGCAACACAAGGAGGGGTCTCACAAGAGATAATAATAATAATCCAGGTCTATCACTTTATTTCTAAAGCCTCCAATTATTAGGAGTCCTTGAGCTTCTGATATGCTTTGGGCAATAAGCTTGAAACAAGTACCATGACCAAGACTTCCACACTAAATAAGAACAAAACTAAACTCCTCTGGAACTTGCACACTGCTGGGAGGAATAGTAAGTTGGTAAAACCATTGTGGAGAACTGTTTGGCAGCATCTACAAAGCTGAACATACATATACTTTATGATCCACTGACTCCACTCCCAGACACATACCCAACAAAATGCATACATATGGTCATCAAGAGAAATGTACAAGAATGATCACAGCTGAAACCAGGAAACCAAACTATTTTTTCAACAGTAGAATAGACAAATTGTATATTCATACACTGCAATACGGTATAGCTATGACAATGAACAAATTGTAACTACCTGTAACAACAAACAGGTGTTGCTTGTGCAAAGGAAACCAGAAATAAAAAGTCCACACACTACATTATCCCATTTATACCATGTTCAAAAATAGGCAAACTAATCTATTCAGTAAGAAGTCAAGATAGGTGGTTACCCTTGCAGGGAAAACAATGAGAGAGGGATGAGGGAGGTTTCTAGGGTCCTTGACCTGGGTCCTGGTTATGTAGGTGTATTCATTTTGTGCTGATTCCAGCTACATGCGTATGATGGGTGCATTCTTCTGTAACTATTTACTTCAGTAAAAAAGTTCACTAAAAAAATTACCGCAGTCTCAAAATTAATTTGTAGTTGTTTTACCAACATGATCCCACCAGTTCTTCAGGTTTAACTTAAACTCTACACATAAGCAATAAGCCCTGGGGAGACCGAGCCATGTATACCCTCCCCAGGGCAGAGGTGGCAACTCAGTACCAAGTATTCTTCCACTTTCCGACCCCATGATTAATCTAATCATGCCACTTCCTCCAAATGCAGGAAATTACCACATCATCACTACCAATCAGGCTGCCATAGGGGATGAAAGCCCACCCTAGCAAGTTTCCTACCGTGTTATAAAATTAGAGAGTAACAAAAATATTCTTAACTAATTCTAAAAGCACTTATCTAAAAGCAAAAGACTGAAAAAGCAAAGATAACTTTTGTGCAGGTGGTCCTCTTACCAGTTGTTCGCCATTGTAATGACCCTCGATAATACGATCGTAGGAGATCCCAACAGGTATTATCAAGATGTCTGGGATGGTATTGGTAGACAGAGTATCTACTACAACTGACAAAAGTCCTGCCCGAGCACAGGAGATTTTTCCACTCCTAGAGCGTGTGCCTTCCAGAAAAATCTCCAAGAATTGCTGCTGTCGAAGTAGTTCAACTATATGCTGGAATATAAGGAGAAAGTAAAACATGAGCTCATGAACTCAAGATCACCCAACTTAGAATAAGCTCAGCAAAGTTAAACCTAAAAACAAAAACAAAAAAAACCCTATAACTTCTGACAAAATATTTTGCTCATGCAGATAATATCAAAAGAGCTTCTCCAATGTTATATTTTGGTGATAACAAAAAGTAATCATCAAACCCATATCCAAGCAATAATCACTGAAATAATTACTCAGACAACTGTTTTTTAAAAATCTCAATCAAGTCTCATTTTCTTCTACTGTGATAGCTACCATAACGACTTTAAGAATAATTAGAGATCACACGTACCCCGTGGAGCAAAGCTCTATAGAGAATATCTTTCCGTCCATCTGACGTCTCATCTAGCCTCCGTCGTATGAAAAAGCCCCCAAGCTTATGGATCAGGGTACTATAAATTTAAGAACACATTAATTTTTTAAAAAGAAAAATTTAAAAAGAGTACTCAAATTCCAAGTTATTCAAAACGTGTCATTTGGATATAAACCTCATGTGTTGTTTGAGTTGCTGATTGTGAAAATGTGGACATTTTTCCATTTTCCATATATTGACGTTTCAGTCATTTACATTATTCATTAGCCTTCAGAATATCACTGTGTATAATGAAGCTCTGTTACATCTGTTCTAAGCCAAAAGGAGTTTACGTGATATATTACCCCGCAAAGGTCCTGGTACAGACTTTAAGAGGATTATAAAATACTGCTAAATTTTAAAACCCTGTCCAGGGTCTCAAGACACTGAACTTTAGACATCCCAAAATTTTCCTATGGCACATTTACTACAAGATGAATATGATGTTACAAAAGCCCCTTTGGGGAAACCTTCTCAAGTAAGTATTTCTTAGAGAGTATCCCAGTAAGACGAGAGTAACTTTATCAAACTGGAACCAAGCATAACCATCCTCCCAAAACATGAAACCAAAGTTTGCTTCATTTACACATACATAGAATAAAACAATTTGCACAACCCCACATCTCTGTCTACAGCACTGATGAATTATTTTGATATGAGGTTGAAACTTTCCAAAACTTAAGTCAACTTTTCCAAACTCAGAGCCTCCTCCTATTCTGTTCAAACAGAGTGATATTAATATAAATATTAATATACAGTTCTGGAATCTTCTCCAGTCAGCATAAGGAGGCCACAGGAAGATATATCCAGAACTTAATGTCACTCTTTGAAAGTAAAACTCTGCAGAATAAATTCTTAATAAATGAGATGAACCATCCACAAAAATAAGCCCCCTTGAAAAGTGGTTTGTGAATGTACAGACTGGCATGTAACAAAAGAACACTGCAAATAAACAGGCCAGGTCATCGAGAGTCTGTCATGTCTGAAGGAGTGATAAGCTGAGCAATGACTGGCATAGAGGTCGTGAAAAGGGAAGTTGGATTATGAGAAATTATCAATGTTTATTAAGTACTTCCCCAGAGATCCACCTTGAGAACCAATCCAGCCTGGAGGGAATGAGTACATGAGTTTTTCTGATTACAGAACAGGCAAACTATTATGGGGCAAGGCTTCTCTAAGAGCCCAGCTGGAAGAGTCCTCTTCACGCCTAAGCACCTTTCTAATTCAACTTTCCAGGTTCCTTGACACTGGGAAGAGGTACCCATGAGAGAAAACATAGATATTCTGATACTTGGAAAAGCATGTCTGCCCTGTAGGGTCATATCACGCTGGATTAGAGCTAGCTGTTTGCCTACATTCCCCGTTATTTTATGAGCTATTTGAAAGTAAGGACCATGTATCTTGTTCTCCCTTGTCTAGAGCACATTTGGGTAAGTATTGGCTTACTGCATGAATGAATGGCTTCTCTTTAGTGATCCACACACATCAGATTAGCTACAGAAGTCTGAGCCAAGGGATTAGGAAGGAGCACCTTGTACCGCGAGGCTGAGGATCAGGTTTCATGGCACGCAAAGCAGTGACGGCCCCCTTGTGAAGCGCCACCTGCACAGCCTGCTTCCCTTCCGGTCGCTCCACGTTCATCCTCCTCGTGCTCTCTACTACTCACAGAGCTGACCTGAGAGATGCTTTGTACTTTGAAGTATGAAACTGAATACTTTTCAAATCTGTGACCTCTTCTCCAAGAGCACTATTATACTTTTATTTAAGCCTGCATTACCTTTTATCTGAACTACTGCAATAGAGTCAGAATTGATCTAACTCCCTCTAATCCAGAATGACTTTTCAAAATGCGAATCTGAACGTATCATTTCTCAAGTATGGGATACACTCTAAACTCTTGGCTTAGAAATTGTTTTGACCTAACTCTCACCACCTATGCAGTCACCACCTCCAGCCTCTGAACCCTGCTAACGCCCCCTACATTCTAACCCTAGAGTCTAAGAATTGTCTGTTGTCTCATGACCGTATCACGCTTTTAAATCACTCTGCCTTTTCACATACTATTCCCTCTGAATGGAATGCACTGCATTCCCCTGAAAACCTCTAAAACATACCTTTTATGTTATACTGTAATTATTATGTTTCTAGCTCTACTAAATTATGAGGTCAAAGTAACAGGTATGGTTCTTTCTTACCTCTATACCATTACCGCCTGCCTACCACCACCCTGACCCCACCTGTGCATTGCCAAGTCAGATACAGTGATTTGCTATCTTATCTTTCTAATTGCCTTTTATATGTTTGATAAATACTGCTGATAAGTTTAGCTATTCACAGTTCACCAAATATCCCATATAAAACACAGAAATAATGATGATAGTCTTTTGTTGTTGCTGTTGTTGTTTTCTTGGAGTATGGTTGCTCTACAATGTTGTGTTAGTTTCTGCTGTACAGCAGGGTGAATCAGCCACATGTATAAATATATCCCCTTTGTATTTCCTTCCCATTTAGGTCACCGCAGAGCACTGGGTAGAGTTCCCTGTGCTATACAGTCAGTTCTCATTAGTTATCTATTTTATACATAGTAGTGTATATATGTCAATCCCAATCTCCCAGTTCATCCCACCCACCCCTTCCCCCGTCTGTTCTCTACCTCTGTGTCTCTATTTCTGCTTTGCAAATAAGTTCAAATGATGATGGTCTTAATGCTTTTTTGTACTTTCCAAACTTTCTGCAATAAGCATGCATTACTTTTATAATGAAAATAAAAAAGTTAATGTCTTCATTACAATAAATGTATCAAAAGGTATAATAAAAAAGAAAAATTCAAAATATAATCTTCATACCTTAACTTTCAAAATAAGCTGATCTTACCTGAAGATGGGGATGTTGAGATTATTGCCTGAAGCAATGTATGGCGCTTTGATGTTATGGCAGAAGAGAATGAAAGTGAGCAGGAGATAGTCTATATGTGATCTATGAACTGGTAGAAATATAAGTGGCAAATTCATCTAGCAAAAGGAAAAACACCAAATTTAAAATTCAGATGGAAAGTTCAATTACCATTTGCAACTTCACATTTGGTTAAAGTCATTCAAACACTAGCTACTTAGTGACTCATTCTTTAAAAACATTTTTCCGTAATAAGAACTTCTTTCAATTTAATATCATCTAGCTAAAAACAACTACAACAGAAAAGAATCAGGGAAGGAGGAAAACAATCAAGAGTTCAAGTTGACTATATATCTTCTGAAAGGAAGCCCTAATCATATAAAAAGAACATAGTTTTTGGCCACAGGCTTGGTTTGGTTTGAAATCCTGGGCAAGTGACTTACTGGCTGTGACTTGGGGCAATTTCTTAATCTATATGTGCCTTTATTTCATCATTTATAAAATAAGGATTGTTCTACCTGATTTTCAGAGTTATTGCAAAATAACTTACAGAAGGAATCCTGCATATTGCTGGAAGGTGCTCCTTTACCCCACTTATCCCCCACAAATACATAACTCCTGTAGTTATCTCACACAGGGGAAAATCTTGCAAATGCGTAGGAATGCACAACAGTATACAAGAAAACATTTGAAAAAGAATTCCAAAATCACTCTGCAAATGTGGAGAATACAGAATGACAGATTCACATAATTCTTGCCTCAGTTGCAGCTTTAACCATCTCAAGTTGACCCTTGTGAATCTGAATATTCCAAAAGAAGCTGTTGAACAGTTTTAGCAGCACCCACCCGGTCAGTCTGAAAGGAAGTTAAAAAACGTTTTTAATGTATATACATATATTTATATATATAAACATATATATTTGACATTTGTCTACCTAAAGTTTGGAACCTACAACGTGAGTGATTGTAATTGATTTGTTATGAGCATGTGTGCATGTATGTGTGTGTGTGTACATCTGAACTTAAATAACTGACCTTACACATATACTACTTATAGAAGCATCCATTTATTATGTACTAAAATTTTACATTTCATTCTAGTTGCACACTTTATACTTCAGAAGCTAATGATCAAGCAAATATTTAAGTGAGTAGAGTGATCCCTCTCCTGCATACAAATCACTCCAAGACATGGGCATGTGCAGATTCATCAAGAAAAAAAGAGAGAGGGCCCAAATAAATAAAATCAGAAATGAAAAAGGAGAAGTTACAACCAATACTACAGAAATACAAAGGTTCATACAAGATTACTACAAACAATTATATGCAAATAAAACGGATAACCTAGAAGAAATGGACAAATTCCTAGAAATGTACAGTCTCCCAAGACTGAACCAGGAAGAAATAGAAAATATGAACAGACCAATTCCCAGTAGTGAAACTGAGTCAGTAATAAAAAAAAAAAAAGAAACTCCTAGCAAACAAAAGTCCAGAACCAGATGGCTTCACAGGTGAACTCTACCAAATATCTGGAGAAGAGTTAACACATATCTTCTCAAACCATTGCAAAAAATTGCAGAGGAGGGAACACTTCTGCATTCTGCTCATACTATGAGGCCAGCATCACCCTGATAGCAAAACCAAAGACATCACAAAAAAAGAAAATCACAGGCCAGTATCACTGTTGAACATAGATGCAAAAATCCTTAACAAAATATTAGCAAACCAAATTCAACAATACAGTACATTAAAAGTATCACACACCATGATCAAGTGGAATTTATCCCAGGATGCAAAGATGGTTCAATATCTGCAAATCAATCAATGTGATACATCACATTAACAAATTGAAGAATAAAAATCATATGATCCTCTCAAAAGATGCAGGAAAAGCTCTTGACAAAATCCAACATCCATTTATGATAAAAACTCTCAACAAAGTAAATATAGAGGGAACATACCTAAACATAAGAAAGTCCATAAATGAGAAATCCACAGCTAACATCAGACTCAACGGTGAAAAGCTAAAAGCATTTTCTCTAAGATCAGGAACATGTCAAGGATGCCCTTTCTTGCCACTTTCATTAAACACAGAATTGAAAGTCCTAACCACAGCAAATAGACAAGAAAAAGAAATAAAAAGAATCCAAAGTGGAAATGAAAAAGTGAAACTGTCACTGTATGTACATGACATGATACTATACTTAGAAAATCCTAAAGACGCCATCAAAAACTACTAGAACTCATCAATGAATCTGGTAAAGTTACAAGATGCAAAATTAATATACAGAAATCAGATGCATTTCTATACACTAACAATGAACTATCTGAAGGGAAATTAAGAAAAGAATCTCATTTATAAGTGCATCAAAAAGAATAAAATACCTAGGAATAAATCTACATAAGCAAGTAAAATACCTGTACTTGGAAAAATGTAAGACACTCATGAAAGAAATTGAAGATGACACAAGCAGATGGAAGCATATACTGTGTTGATGGACTGGAAGAATTAATATTGTTAAAATGACCATATACACAAGGTAATCTACAGATTCAATGTAATCCCTATAAAATACCAATAGCATTTTTCACAGAACTAGAATAAATAATTCTAAAATTTGTATGACAACACAAGACCCCAAATAGCCAAAACAATCTTAAGAAGAACAAAGGTGGAGGTATCACGCTCCCTGATTTCAAATTATCTTACAAAGCTACAGTAATCAAGACAGCTCGTACTGTCACAAAAACAGAAACATGGATCAGTGGAATGGAACAGAGAACCCAGAAAGGAACCCACACTTATATGGGCAATTAATCTATGACAATGGAGGCAAGTATACACAATGGGGAAAAGAGTCTCTATAATAAATGGTGCTGGGAAAACTGGACAGCTACATGCAAAAAAACTCAAACTGGACTACTCTCTCACACCATGCATGAAAATAAATTCAAAATGGATTAAAGACTTTAATCTAAGACCTGAAACCATAAAACTTCTAGAAGAAAAACATGGGTAATATAGACTTTGACATCAGTCTTAGTAATATTTTTTTTGGATATGTCTCCTCAGGTAAGGGAAACAAAAGCAAAAATAAACAAATGGGACTAAATCAAATTAAAAAGCTTTTTCAGAGTGAAGAAATTATCAACAAAACAAAAAGGCCACCTACTGAATGGGAGAAGATGTTTCAAAAGGATATATCTGATAAGGGGCTTATACCTTAAATATATAAAAAACTCAAACGACTCAACATCAAAAAACAAACAATCCAATTTAAAAATGCGCAGAGGGGACTTCCCTGGTGGCGCAGTGGTTAAGAGTCCACCTGCCAATGCAGGGGACACAGGTTTGTGCCCCGGTCCGGGAAGATCCCACGTGCCGCGGAGCGGCTAGGCTCGTGAGCCACGGCCGCTGAGCCTGCGCGTCCGGAGCCTGTGCTACACAACGGGTGAGGCCACAACAGTGAGAGGACCGCGTACTGCAAAAAAAAAAAAATGCGCAGAGGATCTGAATAGACATTTTTTCCAAAGAAGACATACAGATGGCCAACAGGCACATGAAAAGATGCTCCACATCACAAATCATTGGGGGAACACAAATCAAAACCACAATGATTGGACTGGTTCAAGATGGCGGAGTAGAAGGACGTGCTCTCACTCCCTCTTGTGATAGCCCTGGAATCACAACTAACTGCTGAACAATCATCGACAGGAAGACACTGGAGCTCACCAAAAAAGATACCCCACATCCAAAGACAAAGGAAAAGCCACAATGAGATGGTAGAAGGGGCGCAATCACAATAAAATCAAATCCCATAACTGCTGGGTGGGTGACTCACAGACTGGAGAAAACTTACACCACAGAAGTCCACCCATTGGAGTGAAGGTTCTGAGCCCCACGTCAGGATTCCCAACCTGGGAGTCCAGCAATGGGAGGAGGAATTCCTAGAGAATCAGACATGGAGGCTAGCGGGATTTGATTGCAGGACTTTGACAGGACTGCGGGAAACAGAGACTCCACTCTTGGAGGGCACACACAAAGTAGTGTGTGCATCGGGATCTAGGGAAAGGAGCAATGACCCCATAGGAGACTGAACCAGACCTACCTGCTAGTGTTGGAGGGTCTCCTGCAGAGGCGGGGGTTGGCTGTGTCTCACCATGAGGACAAGGACACTGGCAGCAGAAGTTCTGGGAAGTATTCCTTGGCATGAACCCTCTGAGAGTCCGCCATTATACCCACCAAAGAGCCCAGTTAGGCTCCAGTGTTGGGTCGCCTCAGGCCAAACAACCAACAGGGAGGGAACCCAGCCCCACCCATCAGCAGACAAGCGGATTAAAGTTTTACTGAGCTCTGCTCACCAGAGCAACAGCCCGCTCTACCCACCACCAGTCCCTCCCATCAGAAAACTTGCACAAGCCTCTTAGATAGCCTCATCCATCAGACGGCAGATAGTAGAAGCAAGAAGAACTACAATCCTGCAGCCTGTGGAACAAAAACCACATTCACGGAAAGATACACAAGATGAAAAGGCAGAGGGCTATGTACCAGATGAAGAAACAAGATAAAACCCTAGGAAAAACAATTAAATGAAGTGGAGATAGGCGACCTTCCAGAAAAAGAATTCAGAATAATGATAGTGAAGATGATCCAGGACCTCGGAAAAAGAATGGAGGCAAAGATCGAGAAGATGCAAGAAATCTTTAACAAAGACCTTGAAGAATTAAAGTACAAACAAACAGAGCTGAACAATACAATCACTGAAATGAAAACTACACTAGAAGGAATCGATAGCAGAATAACTGAGGCAGACCAACGGATAAGTGACCTGGAAGACAGAATGGTGGAATTCACTGCTGTGGAACAGAATAAAGAAAAAAGAATGAAAAGAAATAAAGACAGCCTAAGAGACCTCTGGGACAACATTATGCAACAGCATTCGCATTATAGGGGTCCCAGAAAGAGAAGAGAGAGAAAGGACCCGAGAAAATATGTGAAGAGATTATAGTTGAAAACTTCCCTAACATGAGAAAGGAAATAGCCACCCAAGTCCAGGAAGCACAGAGAGTCCCATACAGGATAAACCAAAGGAGAAACACGCCGAGACACACAGTAATCAAATTGGCAAAAATTAAAGACAAAGAAAAATTATGGAAAGCAGCAAGGGAAAAAATGACAAATAACATACAAGGCAACTCCCGTAAGGTTAACAGCTGATTTCTCAGCAGAAACTACAAGCCGGAAGGGAGTGGCATGACATATTTAAAGTGATGACAAGGAAAAACCTACAACCAAGATCTACCTGGCAAGGATCTCATTCAGATTCGATGGAGAAATCAAAAGCTTTACAGACAAGCAAAAGCTAAGAGAATTCAGCACCACCAAACCAGCTCTACAACAAATGCTAAAGGAACTTCTCTAACTTGGAAACACAAGAGAAGAAAAGGACCTACAAAAACAAGCCCAAAACAATTAAGAAAATGATAATAGGAACATACATATAGATGATTACCTTAAACGTGAATGGATTAAATGCTCCAAACAAAAGACACAGGCTCACTGAATGGATACAAAAACAAGACCCATATATATGCTGTCTACAAGAGATGCACTTCAGACCTAGGGACACATACAGACTGAAAGTGAGGGGATGGAAAAAGATATTTCATGCAAGTGGAAATCAAAAGAAAGCTGGAGTAGCAATACTCATATCAGATAAAACAGACTTTAAAATAAAGAATGTTACAAGAGACAAGGAAGGACACTACATAATGATCAAGGGATCAATCCAAGAAGAAGATATAACAATTATAAATATTTATGCACCCAACATAGGAGCACCTCAATACATAAGGCAACTGCTAACAGCTATAAAAGATGAAATTGACAGTAACACAATAATAGTGGTGGACTTTAACACCTCACTTACATCAATGGACAGATCATCCAAACAGAAAATTAAGAAGGAAACACAAGCTTTAAATGACACAACAGACCAAGTAGATTTAATTGATATTTATAGGACATTCCATTCAAAAACAGCAGATTACACTTTCTTCTCAAGTGCACATGGAACATTCTCCAGGATAGATCACATGTTGGGTCACAAATCAAACCTTAGTAAACTTAAGAAAATTGAAATCATATCAAGCATCTTTTCTGACCACAACACTATGAAATTAGAAATCAATTACAGGAAAAAAACGTAAAAAACACAAACACATGGAGGCTAAACAATACTTTACTAAATAACCAAGAGGTCACTATGGAAATCAAAAAATACCTAGAGACAAATGACAATGAAAACACAAGGATCCAAAACCTATGGGATGCAGCAAAAGCAGTTCTAAGAGGGAAGTTTATAGCAATACAATCCTATCTCAAGAAACAACAAACAACTCAAATAAACAACCTAACCTTACAGCTAAAGGAACTACAGAAAGAAGAACAAACAAAACCCAAAGTTAGCAGAAGGAAAGAAATAAAGATCAGAGCAGAAATAAGTGAAATAGAAACAAAGAAGACAATAGCAATGATCAATAAAACTAAAAGCTGGTTCTTTGAGAAGATAAACAAAATTGATAAACCATTAGCCAGACGCATCAAGAAAAAGAGGACTCAAATCAATAAAATTAGAAATGAAAAAGCAGAAGTTACAACAGACATCACAGAAGTACAAAGCATCCTAAGAGACTACTACAAGCAACTCTATGCCAATAAAATGGACAACCTGGAAGAAATGGACAAACTCTTAGAAAGGTATAGCCTTCCAAGACTGAATCAGGAAGAAATAGAAAACATGAACAGACCAATCACAAGTAATGAAATTGAAACTGTGATTAAATATCTTCCAACAAACAAAAGTCCAGGACCAGATAGCTTCACAGGTGAATTCTATCAAATTCTATCAAACATTTAGGGAAGAGCCAACACCCATCCTTCTCAAACTCTCCCAAAAAATTACAGAGGAAGGAACACTCCCAAACTCATTCTATGAGGCCACCATAACCCTGATACCAAAACCAGACAAAGATACTACAAAAAAGGAAAATTACAGACCAATATCACTGATGAATATAGATGCAAAAATCCTCAGCAAAATACTAGCAAACAGAATCCAACACATTGAAAGGATCATACACCATGATCAAGTGGGATTTATCCCAGGGTTGCAAGGATTCCTCAATATACGCAAATCAATCAATGTGATACATCATATTAACAAATTGAAGAAAAAAACCATATGATCATCTCAATAGATGCAGAAAAAGCTTTTGACAAAATTCAACACCCATTTATGATAAAAACTCTCAGAAAGTGGGCACAGAGGGAACCTACCTCAACATAATAAAGGCCATATAGACAAGCCCAGAGCAAACATCATTCTCAATGTTGAAAAGCTGAAAGCATTTCCTCTAAGATCAGGAACAAGACAAGGATGTCCACTCTCACCACTATTATTCAACATAGTTTTGGAAGTCCTAGCCACAGCAATCAAAGAAGAAAAAGAAATAAAAGGAATCCAAATAGGAAAAGAAGAAGTAAAACTGTCACTGTTTGCAGATGACATGATGCTATACATAGAGAATCCTAAAGATGCCACCAGAAAACTACTACAGCTAATCAATGAATTTGGTAAAGTTGCAGGATACAAAATTAATGCACAGAAATCTCTTGCATTCCTATACACTAATGATGAAAAATCTGGAAGAGAAATTAAGGAAACACTCCCATTTACCATTGCAACAAAAAGAATAAAATACCTAGGAATACACCTACCTAGGGAGACAAAAGACCTGCATACAGAAAACTATAAGACACTGCTGAAACAAATTAAAGACGATACAAACGGATGGAGAGATATACCATGTTCTTGGATTGGAAGAATCAATATTGTGAAAATGACTATAGTATCCAAAGCAATCTATTCAGTGCAATCCCTACCAAATTACCAATGGCATTTTTTACAGAACTAGAACAAAAAATCTTAAGATTTGGGCTTCCCTGGTGGCGCACTGGTTGAGAGTCCGCCTGCTGATGTGGGGGACACGGGTTCGTGCCCCGGTCTGGGAGGATCCCACATGCCACGGAGCTGCTGGCCCGTGAGCCGTGGCCACTGAGCCTGCGCGTCTGGAGCCTGTGCTCCGCAACGAGAGAGGCCACAGCAGTGAGAGGCCCGCGTACCGCAAAAAAAAAAAAAACAAAAGTCTTAAGATTTGTATGGAGACACAAAAGACCCCGAATAGCCAAAGTGGTCTTGAGGGAAAAAAACGGAGCTCGAGGAGTCAGGCTCCCGGACTTCAGACTATACTACAAAGCTACAGTAATCAAGACAATATGGTACTTGCACAAAAACAGAAATATAGATCAATGGAACAGGACAAAAAGCCCAGAGATAAAGCCACGCACCTATGGTCAACTAATCTATGACAAAGGAGGCAAGGATATACAGTGGAGAAAAGACAGTCTCTTCAATAAGTGGTGCTAGGAAAACTGGATAGCTACATGGAAAAGAATAAAATTAGAACACTCCCTAACACCATACACAAAAATAAACTCAAAATAGATTAGAGACCTAAATGTAAGACCAGACACTATAAAACTCTTAGAGGAAAACATAGGCAGAACACTCTATGACATAAATCACAGCCAGATCCTTTTTGACCCACCTCCTAGAGAAATGGAAATAAAAACAAAAATGAACAAATGGGACCTAATGAATCTTAAAAGCTTTTGCAAAGCAAAGTAAACTACAAAGATGAAAAGACAACCCTCAGAATGGGATAAAATATTTGCAAACGAATCAACTGACAAAGGGTTAATCTTCAAAATATATAAACAGCTCATGCAGCTCAATATAAAAAAAAAAAAAAACCAATCCAAAAATGGGCAGAAGACCTAAATAGACATTTCTCCAAAGAGAACATACAGATAGCCAAGAAGCACATGAAAAGCTGGTCAACATCACTAATTATTAGAGAAATGCAAATCAAAACTACAATGAGGTATCACCTCACACCAGTTAGAATGGGCATCATCAGAAAATCTACAAACAACAAATTGCTGGAGAGGGTGTTGAGAAAAGGGAACCTTCTTGCACTGCTGGTGGGAATGTAAATTGATGCAGCCACTATGGAGAACAGTATGGAGGTTCCTTAAAGAAATAAAAATAGAATTACCGTATGATCCAGCAATCCCACTACAGGGCATATACCCTGAGAAAACCATAATTCAAAAAGACACATGCACCCCAATGTTAACTGTAGCACTATTTACAACAGCCAGGAAATGGAAGCAACCTAAATGCCCATCGACAGACAAATGGATAAAGAAGAGGTGGTACATATATACAATGGAATGTTACTCAGCCATAAAAAGGAATGAAATTGGGTCATTTGTAGAGATGTGGATGGATCTAGAGACTGTCATACAGAGTGAAGTAAGTCAGAAAGAGAAAAACAAATATCATATATTAACGCATATATGTGGAACCTAGAAAAACGGTAGAGATGAACCGGTCTGCAGGGCAGAAATAGAGACACAGATGTAGAGAACAAATGTATGGACACCAAGGGGGGAAAGTGGGGGCGGGGGTGTGATGAATTGGGAGATTGGGATTGACATGCATACACTAATATGTATAAAATGGATAACTATAAGAACCTGCTGTATAAAAAATAAATAACATAAAATTTTTAAAAAATGAGATATGACCTCACCCCTGTCAGAATGGCTATTATCAAAAAGACAACAAATAACAAGTATTGGGGAGAATGTAGAGGAAAGGGAACCCTTGTACATTGTTGGTGGGAATGTACACTGGGGTAGCCACTATGGAAAACAACATGGAGATCCCTCTAAAAATACAACTACCATATAATGCAACAATTCCACTCCTGGGTATTTATCTGGAGAAAATGAAAACACTAATTAGAAGCCATATATGCACCCTTATGTTCACTGCAGCATTATTTATAATAGCTAAGATATGGAAGCAACCTAAGTGCCCATCAATAGATGAATGGATAAAGAAGATGTGGTATGTACACACATATACCCAAAAACACACAATGGAATATTACTCAGCCATAAAAAAAGAATGAAATTTTGCCATTTGTGACAACATGAGTGGACCTAGAAGACATTATGCTACGTGAAAAAAGTCAGAGAAAGACAAATACTGTATGATTTCACTTATGTGTGGAATCTAAAAATCAAAACGACATAATAAAACAGAGTTATAGATACAGAAAAAAAACAGGTGGTTGCTAGAGGAGAGGCAGGTGGGAACGTAAGAAATAGGTGAGGGAGATTAAGAGGTTCAAACTTCCGTTGTAAAATAAATGAGTCACAAGTATGAAATGTAGTGTGGGGAATACAGTTCATAACTATGTAATATCTTTGTATGTTGACAGATCACAACTAAACTTATAGTGGTGATCATTCTGAAATGTACAGAAATATTGAATCACTATGTCATATAACAGGAACTAACATAGTGTTGTAGATCAATTATACTTCCAAAACAAACAAACTCAGAAAAAGAGATCAGATTTGTGGTTAGCAGAGGTGGTGGGGGAGGGGGAATTGGATGAAGGTAGTCAAAAGATACAGACTTCCAGTTATAAGATAAATAAGTGCTAGGGATGTAACGTACAACACAATAAATATAATTAACACTGCTGTATGTCATATATGAAAATTGATAAGAGTAAATCCTAAGAATTCTCACCACAAGGAAAAAAAATTTCATTCTATATCTTTGATTTTTTATCTATGAGATGATGAATGTTCCGTAAACTCATTGTGGTAATCTTTTCATGACATATGAAAGTCAAATCTTTATGCTGTACACCTTCAATTTATACAGTACTGTATGTCAGTTATATCTCAATAAAACTGAAAGAAAACAAAAAGACATGGGCGTGTGAATCCCAGCTCACAACTAGTCTAGAAGATGTCAGCAGTAATACAATGGCTGGTAACAGCTGACAGAGATTAATGAACCTTGAAGCCTACCAAGTGCTACTTCTCATGACAGTTAAATAAGAATAAAAAGGGCTTCCCTGGTGGCGCAGTGGTTGAGAGTCTGCCTGCCGATGCAGGGGACACGGGTTCGTGCCCCGGTCTAGGAAGATCACACATGCCACAGAGCAGCTAGGCCCATGAGCCATGGCCGCTGAGCCTGAGCGTCTGGAGCCTGTGCTCCGCAACAGGAGAGGCCACAACGGTGAGAGGCCCGCGTACCACACACAAAAAAAGAGAATAAAAAGAGGAGTTGGTTTTTAACATCAGAATATGCTAAAACCTCTTTTGGACCAAGAGCATTGTGCTAGGAAAGTCCAACGGTTCAGTCCTGTCTGCTCAAAACAGGATGACTCTTGCTGAAAGTTTTCTGCTTTGCTTTTTATACCTGATCAGTGCCGGTGAGACAGTGGCAACCATCTCTTGAAGGATCTTTCTGGCTTTCTTTTTCACTTTATTGACAGCTTTTGATTGCTGCTGAGCAGAACCATCAGGGTTTAATTCAGCAGCCACTTCTGCAATTGCCTCTTGTACTCTGATTTCAAAATGGAAAGACAGACAATGTAACTGGCTCTATGCTACATTCTGTATTATTTTCTAAACTACAGCTATAAATCACAAAACAAAATATACTTTCTCTTTTATGTGATAACACAAGAGAATAAGCTCAAGTTAGAGGGGCTTTCCTTGGCTGTCTATTAAATAATAAGGATATTATATTCCTAAATCAATGAATTCCTGAGGAAGCTGGAAGGCAGATTTGAAAATTCAATTCAAATTCACTGGGTAGCAACTATGTGAATTTGAATGTTCCAGTTATGCTGTGAGGGACACAAAGGTACACTGGGGCAGAAAGGAAGAAAAGGAAGATTATCCCTTTAGGCATATAATTCAGAGGTATCCCAAGCCCACTTGCCAAAGTAAAGCGTGATTTTTCTTTTGAAGACCAAACTTATTATTCATTTACCTTGTGGCTTATTAGTGGAACTATTTGTAAAACTCTCTAGGAGGGATCAAAGGTGGACATAAATATTTACAAGTATTTTCCAAATCAAACCAGTAATTTTAAAAAGGCACAGCTCTAGATTTAAACAGCACAGACCAGTAAGCAGTAAGGTAAAAGGGAAAATTTAACCCAGTCTTGTAAATCTTCCACATGACTTAGGGAAGAACGAATGAGGTTTAAACCTCCTTAAATCACTTCTAGCATCCTAGTTATTACTCAAAATATCTGGATGGAATGAAACATACTTGAGGGGCTTTACCTAGAAAACAGAATATATAATAATCCAAGGGAGTTTCAAATAATTGTTTTTTTCTCCCACTGTTGCTGATTTTAGACTAGTGTACAGCAAAACTCCACAGAGCCCCATCATTTGTTACTACAGAAAGATCAATTCCACACGACACTTACGCACCATCCCTAATTCTATTCCATGAATAGCATTTATTTCAATACAGCCAGGAATGTTTTCACAAGTAATTCATGTGATTATTATACCTCCATTATCAAGTATTCACTCATTTATTCAATAAATATAAAAGTACCTACTATGTGCCACTACTGTTCAGCCCTTAACAACCATACCACTGGGCTTGCATTTCTAAGCATCTTTCCATCCACTCTGGTCTCCAGCTTCCCAAATCCAGGTAGGTGTCTAACATGGGCCACAACAATGAGGTGGAATAGAAACCAACCTTCACCCAAACTCCCATAGTCTAATGGCTGAGATTCATAACGATTTCCCCAATCCTTTTGAGTTCAAGTCAGTCTCTCCCATTTTTAAGCAAGATCCTCTGAGGTCAAGGACACTTATCTCATTCTCTTAAAGTTTCTAATAATGACTTTCTAATACAAGAATTTGTGCCCGGGTACTTAACAATTATTTGACAGAAATATCAAACTCACTTCTCTTCTGGCTATAAAATAGGAAATGCATTGTCCCAAACATTCATATTACAGAACTTTAACAGAGAACTCTGGAAATATGTGCATATCTGAACTCTCACTTGCCTTTCATTTATTAGAAGCCCATTCAATTATTAATGCATAAAACAAGACTGCTATTCCCACATGGCACCAAAACCATCTGTTCTTTTGCCTTTCCTTGCTTTCTTCTGGAGCTTGAACATTGAACGTTTGGAAACACAAACACCTCTTGAGACAGAGTCCCAGAGAAACTAAAGGTTGATAAAGGAAATTACTTCCCCACACCCACTGCCCATCCCAACATTTCCCCTTTACAGCAGCATCCCACCCTTACCTACTGCTGTTCAGTACATTTTCAGTCACGTTGGTGGCAAACATGCCTTTATGGACATCTCGCTCTTGAACGAAAAGCACGTAAGAAAGACGTCTTGCCAGCCATCCTCGATGCCTGCAACGTGAAAATGATTTAGCAGAGAAGTACTCTAGGAATACCTAAAGCAAGTTGCTTAAACTATACAGGTTCCCCTCCTGCAAAAACAAATCCTCATTTCATCTATTCCAGAGATTCAGGGTTCTCCTGTAGCAAATTCTCCTTAGTAAGTAGTTCAGGATGCTATGCAGACAGTTTTTTTTCTGATTTCCTTCATGTACTCTCAGCTAAAACTTAAACTTGGAATTTATGTATTAGTGCTTGAATAGTGTTACTCCGCAAACTAATAATCCAAATATAAAAACAAAAGAAATAAAAGCATCTTACTTTAATACCATTTGAAAAACCAAATATGTTGAATGCTTTATATATAAGCTATACAGCTTATATCTATAGCTATGGGCCATAAAAAATAATTTGGGAGTCTTTTCCTACCATGAAGGGCTAATTTTTTTGTTATTACAGTAATTCTTCTAAGGTGATCACTGACTGTCAAATTGAATTGACAAAGTTGATCAGTTGAGAGAAGTCAAGGAAACTAGACAGTGGTCTGAATATTTGTACTCTGGGCTTATGAAGCCAGAAGTTCTTACTGTTTGGGTGGCTTTTTTAAAAAACACATTCAGCATACCTAAGGAATAGGACATACTCCCATCAGGGACAGTGACTGTGTTATCTGGATGGGGGTTAAGGACAGGGATCTAGAATAAGAATGCTACAAACTTTCATTATGTGATGATTTGAAACCATTTGTAATGATTATATAATGCCTCATTATCATTTCCTCCATAATGACAAGCATATAGACAGTAGAAGATTTCAATTATAAATTAATTCTGGAAAGATCCAAAAAGCCTTCAATTGAGGAAAAGTAATTTGAGGGAGAACTGTTTATGAATCACATGTTCCTTCATCTCTCCTTCCTGACATTCTTTTTCTTCCTCCTTTCCTTTGTCTCATTTGTCTGAAAACTTAGCCCAATATGTTAAGTGTTTAATTCTAAACTCTTCTATCAGTGAACATTTTCAAAATTATTACTGGAATGTACAAAGTCCAAACCCTTGATGAAATCCCTTCACAATGGACTGAAAGCAGTGTGTGTGTGTGTGTGTGTGTGTGTGTGTGTGTGTGTGTGTGTGTGTGTGTGTGTGTGTAAAAATGTTTAGGCTATGCTTCATGCAACATACAGAAGAGCTAAATAGCCAACTCACTTGCACAGGTAGCTTATTACACTTAATAGTTCCACACTGCCTGGTCAATACAACATACGCTAAAAAGTGTGTGTGTGTGTATGTGTATCTCATATGCTTTTTTTTCTTAACTGCCTCCAACTGAGGACCACAAATGTCGGTTTTGTATGTAAAATATCTACTTACATAAAGAAAAGACTCAATGGGATCCTTTTGCTTAGGATCTTAATCATGTCAACCAAAGGAAAAAAAAATTTCTCCTCTTTCCTTTAAACTTGAGAGCAAGAGAGAGAGAGAAGAAAGGGTAGCATGGAAATTGGAAAAAACACATCCCTTGACTTTAGTTCTATTTTTAAAAAAAACTTAATATATACCCAATATTATCATGCTCACTTATAATATCATCATCAAAATATAGGTAGTAAAATCAGAAAGACTTAAAATTTAAGTATTTGACTTCTTGGATCAGTTTTTTAATGGAATTTTGTGTAATTCTCATGACCTGAGCCTACTACTTACCTACTCCAAGCATTTACTCTTAGAATTATAAGGACTGGTAGTATTTTTGGCTGCCGTTTCTCTCTTGTCTCGCAGACATTCCCCCTCTTTCCTTATCCCCTAGCCTAAATTCACTTAGAACAAAGCCTCTTTTCTCCCACTCTGATGCCTAACAGCCTATCCCCATATGCCTAGAATTTGGAAGTAAGAATTCTAAGAAAAGTCTTAAGCCAATAATAAATCAAAGAACATCTGTTCAATAGAGAAAAATATCTTCCAAAACTCTGTAGATTAGGCAGATTTCAAAAAGTTACACTTTCTTTGAGGTATAAAATAATAATAGATCGTAAGACATTCAAACCTACACCTCTCCTCACACATATCTCTGTCACATTTTGGCACATTTCAGCTGCAACATCAGTATCTGAATAAGGTAAAGAAAGCCAGAAGTGATATCTACACGCTCATGAAAATATTATATAATTACAGCAGGAAATAGCGATAGGTCTTCTCAGGTTCTAATTTTTAGATAAAGCCTTTTGTGTCAGAAGTTAATATCTTATTAACTCTAAAAAAAATAAATAAAGAGATTCATCTTAAAGTGTGTTAACCGGTTATTATGGAATTTTTCTCTTGACATGCATTAGAAGTATAAGAAATGTCTTTTTACCTTGTGTGAGTTTCATTGATATAAATAACATTCCGCAAACCCAAAGATGGGATACTGGGGTTGAAAAATTTATCCTACATAAAACAAAATAAACATAGACATAAATATATGACTGGATTGCTGGTGAAGGACTCACATTATTAGTTCTTGAGGACTTTTATAATTCAAGCATAAAGTAAGGCATTGCTTCAAAAATCTGAGATGAAGAAAAATGGTGTTTTATTGAAAACTACTTTTTAGCCTTCTAAGGTCACAAACTCAAAACTAATCCTCAGCACCTTTCAAAGGAAATACTGCCTCTCACTTTCCTGCCCTACTCCCCACCCCCAACCAAAAAGAGTTAAAGCCAGAGATGGCTTAAGTCATTGACAGGAATACTGGAGATTTCAGTGTTTTCAAAATACAAAAATACCATGCTAAGTATCATGTAGTTATTGTGAGATTACTAAATCTCCCAATAATCCTGACACATAAGAATTATTATCCCCATTTTATAGATAGGAAAACTGAGGCTTGCAGAAGTTTAGGTTTCAATCCCAGATCTTGCTTCAAAGAATGTGGTCTTTCTATTCCCCTAAAATGACTGTCTACTTAATGAGAAAACATATGGCTAAAGGTCACCCTCTTTACAGGTAATCTTGAAAGATAATCCAGAAATAACTCTGCTAAAAAGAGAAAGGCCGTAACTTTAACAATGTGGGCAAAAAGGTAAACTTTCCACAAATAAATGCTGAGAGAGCACAACGTACCCTCAACAAAAGACGTCAAAATACTTAAGTGGTATCTCCTTAGAGAAAAGGAAAATAGGATTTCATAGAAAAGGTAGCAAATGTCAAAAAATTACTACAAAAATACTATCAAACAAAAACTATTTTAGAAAAACATGCCATGGAAGAATATAAGATCAAGTTTAGCTCTATCAGGTACTATATGTAGGCAAAAATCAATTATCTGTTATACTACTCACCTATCCCCACCCCAGACCATAACCACCACCAAATAATTTCTTACACTCTCTTCTGACTGAAGAACACATTAGAGTTAAGGTATTGTTTTGATCTTTTAAGCATTCAAAATTAGAATTAGATGAGATGCCAGATCTAAAAAGAAAAGCCATATGATCTATTTAAATCTTTATTTCTACTGGCCTTTTTTTTTTTTTTTTTTTTTTTTTGCGGTACGCGGGCCTCTCACTGTTGTGGCCTCTCCTGTTGCAGAGCACAGGCTCCGGACGCGCAGGCTCAGCGGCCATGGCTCACGGGCCCAGCCGCTCCACAGCATGTAGGATCCTCCCGGACCGGGGCACGAACCCGTGTCCCCTGCACCGGCAGGCGGACTCCCAATCACTGCACCACCAGGGAAGCCCCTCTACTGGCCTATTAATCTGAACTGGCCTTACTCCTAGACTAGAAATGTCCATGATCCTTCACCTCCACCATATTCTTGCAACAAGGCACTTGTGATTTAAGAGGAACAATATTTCTATCAAGATATTCTTGAGTAGACATGAATATTTGACATAAACTGCTTGGGTATCACACAAATCTCTCTCAGATTAGTAAATTCCTTATACAAGACATTCTGCCAAGCCAACCCTGAGTGGAAAATTCTCACAGCACTGTTAGCTATTCACACAGGTTATAAGCAACTTCTATAAATTGCAGGGTTAATAAATGGCACTTAAATGTCCTGGTAACTGGCCCATCCCAAAGAGAGCTTACCATCCACTTACAAGGTAAGTTTTAAAAGGTAAGTCTACTGCCTTGGAACACAGCCACATTAGAGTCTACATTCCTGTGCTAACTCATCCCTCTGGCAAAATGCCCTCAGAAGCATACTTCTCATCCAATTGACTCTTCTCAAACGCTACACTCTAATGTGGAAGATTTTGTATGGCTTGTGTTTTTTCATCAAATGTGAACAACAAGCCCATGCACACTCCTTCTTTTTTTTTTTTTTTTTTTTCTGTGGTACGCAGGCCTCTCACTGTTGCGGCCTCTCCCATTGCGGAGCACAGGCTCCGGACGCACAGGCTCAGCAGCCATGGCTCACAGGCCCAGCCGCTCCGCGGCATGTGGGATCTTCCCGGACCGGGGCACGAACCCGTGTCCCCTGCATCGGCAGGCGGACTCTCAACCACTGCGCCACCAGGGAAGCCCCATGCACACTCCTTCTTAAATCTTCATCGTAACATTCTAGTGACCACCCTTCCCTATCACAGAGTCAACCGAAACCCCTCACCCCCTCCACCGCAGGAACAGACACTTAGCAAAAGGGCAAAGCCACCGCTTTAATTTCTTATTCTGTCCTGCTCACGCTCATGTATGTGCGCTCTCTCGCGCTCTCTCTCTCTCTCTCTCTCTCTCTCTCTCTCTCTCGCCTTCATCTTGCTAGGATTTTAACTTTCAGTGCTAAATTGCAACATCTTGAAGTTACATGAAGGTTCCCACCAACTCTTTGGAAGGGTTATCTTTTTTTTTTTTTTTTTTGCGGTACGCGGGCCTCTCACTGTTGTGGCCTCTCCCGTTGCGGGGCACAGACTCCGGATGCACAGGCTCAGCAGCCATGGCTCACGGGCCCAGCCGCCATGTGGGATCCTCCCGGACCAGGACACGAACCCGAGTCCCCTGCATCGGCAGGCGGACACTCAACCACTGCGCCACCAGGGAAGCCCTGGAAGGGTTATCTTAAGGTAAGATCTACTCTCCCTCTAAAGTCATACTAAAATGAAAAAACAAAACAAAATATAGCCTGGCATCAACTAGTAGACCAATATTCACTGAATAAATGAATGGAAAGAAAAACTGAGTCAACATCTTTAGTTGGAATATTTGGTTTATAAAGATGGGCCTAAGTTCTAAAAATGCATTAAGTCCATTAAGACTACACAATAATAAAATTCACACAAAGTTGGAAATCTATGTCACATATTTCACTCTGTTTATTAAAGGTCAACAAAGGTATTAAAGGTAGCATTCTTACCCAGCTCTGGGGAGTACAGGAATAACAACATCTTCCTACGAAGGGCCTTTTCCGGCTCATTAGGCTTTCTTTCCACTTCAAGGTTGCAGATCTGAAGACAGTTGGTCTGAAACCACACTCACCCTAATAAATATTAAGGAAAAATAGTGTGTGAATGACAAGAAAATTATACTTGTCCACTTGATCTCTAAGCTATTTCAGATAGAAGAGAAACTCCTCTGACATATTTTCTTTTTGGTGGCATGTGTTTCTCAGAGTGATTTTTCATTCAAGGTGCTCCCTCTATGACCAACACTTAGAACATAAGCAAAAATTGAGCACCTAAGAATAGCAATAGCTGGCAACACTCAAAGCAGCATTCAAAGGTTTAAAAACTAAGTTATAAAAGGTCAGATAGCCTTCTGACAGTAGCAGAAGGAATAAAGTCAGACTCCTGGAGCCCTATGCTAACAATTCACCTCACTCCCTCTTAAATCACACACTCCCACAAAAGAACTACAAAGGCCTTACTCAGAGAGTAAACAAGTTGTTATAATATGCCTTAAAATATTTTACTTTAAATGAAAAACAAGGTAAACTTATATAATATTCCTTTATCCTAACAATAGAGTTTAAAGTCTGGAATTTAAATTATAGCCATACTATCCAATCAGGGTCAAACTATGCTCTTCTGTTTTAAATAATTTTCTCTTAACTTTGAGTTCATCAGTTGCTCAAATCCCACTGGTATTACATTCTCAAAAATAAACCAAAAAACCACCCAAAACTCCAACATCATTTTTTATCTAAAGCAGATAGTGTTACAGGAAACATTTAAAACATGCCATGTTATATTGACATAGGGAAAACAATACAAAAAAAAAAAAAAAGCATGCCCTTTGGATTGAGATTCATAGTAAAATCTCCTATTTTCAATTTTTGAAATAAAGTTTATTTCCATTACAAAATTCACACTTGTGAAATGTAATTATGGAAAACAGATACGAAAAGAAAAAAAAAATCTCTTTATAATTACACCACCCAGAACAACTAATAGGTTTTTTTCCTACGCAAAACTGTTTTGCTTTTTAACATAATCACTGTACTTAAATTTCCTACCCAATTTTCTCTTCCCAATAACATAATACCATAGAATTTTTAAGTATTAGACTTCATAAACAAATCTTCTAACAGCTGGAGGTAGTTTCTGTAGCTATTAACCTCTATTTGAATTTATGTTGCTTCCAGTGTTTCCACCTTCATACACACTGAAATGAACATCTTTAGGCTGAATGCTTTTAACCTGTATCTTAAACTTACCCATTCCTCGCTTGCATGCTTACATCGACCAATACTGTATTCAGATGAATTTGGCAAATAAGAAACATCTATTGTGCCAAGGGTCAGTGCAGATTCATCCATGTCACAAAGCGTAACTCCCAAATCATGCGCTATAAAAAAATGTATACCATATAAGTTAATGAGGGATCCAGACAGCAAATACCAGAACTCAAAATTCTGATTTCTATATTATTTTGCCCCATGATAGGATGTCAAATGAACTATGGAGGACTTCCCCATGTTTAGTCAATGTGTAAAAAAGGACTTTGATGTGTATATATGAACCCAGGCCATCCTGATTTAAAAAAAAAAAAATCGTATCTTTAGACTTCATGAACAAAACAGCTATGAATTCACGAGGGTAAATAACAGCTGATTTCAGGTATGTGACAAATAATTACTTCACCTGTGTAACTGAATAGTTCCTAGAAGTATGAAGATACGCATTTATTAAATTAAATATAAGTTACATGTATGCACACAAGTAGATAATTTTGAAAAAATATGTGCTGGGAATTTTTAGTCATACACACTGTGCAATGTAAAATGGGTAAAGGTAATGAGGGCACCTCTCAAGTTTCCCACTTAAACTGAATTAAGCTCTTAATTTTCTTGTGCTGCCTTAAATGATGTTTGCACTTTTAATACATCTACACAGCTCTAAGACAAAAGTACACTGTTCTAAAATATCTGATTTATAAGTTTTCATATCTTTTCAATAAGCCTTTTCCTACCCTAAGAAAAAATGTTCACTAACAGTGAACTGCTAAAGAAAATAGATATTAACTTAAAATGTAAGAATTTTCTAACATAATTCTCAAATTATTTTAGCGTTTGACTATTTCTCACCTGGCCTTAAATTAGTCCTTTAAAACCCTGAAAGGTCATGTCCAAGTTAACAGCGTTCCTTGGAGGGCAGATTCCGATTTCTTTACAATCCCCATGTGGATTTACAGTGGTAATTGTTATCCTCAGCATGACTATACACATTCTTAACAATTTTATGAGTAACAATCTACCATAATAGGCGAGGGGAGGGAATAGTAAAGCAATGCACCTGGCATGAAAGCTCTTCTGTATTATAAAATAAAATTCAGCTATCAGTTTCAGGTGTAGAATGTAGCTACAATCGGCGGAGCCGGCTGCTGCCTGGGAAAATGAAGACTCGGCTGGCCCCTGTGATGAGGGCAGGACGAGAGGTGGAAACAGTCTTGTGCCTATAGGAAGTCCACGCTTCACCCCTCCCTCCCCACGTTTGTCCAAGGTTGAAAAGTACACCCACCCCCGTAAAAAAAAAAGAGAGAATCCTGGAGGCGCCAGGCTGTGGGCTGAGGGGAGCCAACTGTGGGTTTTAAAAGCGACAGAGGCAGGAGGGCCAGCTCTGAAGCCAAACAGACCCGAGTTCGAATCCCCCCTGCTTACCATCTGTGTGACTTTGGACGAGTTGGTTAACTTCCATGCCTTGGTTTCCCCATCTGGAAAATGGGCATGATATGATAAATCTTACCTCCTGGATTGCTGGGAGGACTGGATAATACCCCTAAGACGCCTTGCACAGTGTCTGATGCACAGTGAGTGCTCAGTTCAATCAGTGGTCATCTGTCAACGGACTGTCCCCAGCACCAGCTGCTCCCAGAGCACGCTTGCTGCCTCAACGCCAAAGCCAATGACTCCACGTGCCCTTCGGGTGCGCGGGGGACTGAGCCCACAGGGACTTCCCTCTCGCCCAGGGGAAGCCTGCCGCAGCCCGGTCTCCCGGGGAGAGAAAAAGCCCGACCCCCACGCCGGCACGAGCCGGGCCCATCTCTCAGGGGGAACCCGGGAGCTCGAGGGAGAGGGCCGGGGGGAGCGGACCGCCCGGCAGCTTGCTGGAGTAGCGCCGGGCCCGGTGAGAGGGCGACCACGCACCTGTCCCGGCGCTCCCGGCGCGAGCAGCCTCCCGCAGCCCGCTCCCGCCCTGGACGCTCGCACCCTCGGCTCCGCCGGCTTCACCTCTGCAGCTGCCCGCACTTCCAGCCTCCGCCGGCGCTGCTGCAACGTCGCGCCCTGATGACGCAACCGGCGCCCGGGGTGACGAGCGCAGCCGAGAGCCAGCCAGTTCCGGGAGGGCCAGGGCTGGGGCTAGGCGCCGGGGGCAGCGGCCGGGGCTCCGGGCGGCTCGTGGCCTCGTGCACTGGGGATAGGTCCGAGAGTAGAAGGTGTGCCCGCAAGTGTGTCTGTGTGGCCAGGTACGGCGTGTGCTCCCTAAACGCGCGGTGATTCTTCCTGGGCGCTGAGTCACGTGAGTGTGGGTGCATCTGTCAGCGTTGTGTGAACGCTGTTCCTCTGGAAGTTTGTATCTCCGCCCTACTCTCCTGGGAGCCTGCACGTGGGCTGTCTTTTTATGAGATTTGTAAGACTGCAGAATTTATTGGGCATGAGGGAGGTAGGGATTGGGAATGACCCTGTTGTGTAGTTTTCCAAACAGTGGCTGAGTGCCTTTTCCTAAAGGAAGAATATAAGGAATTAAAAGAGAAATAAATAAAGCCTGGACTAGCCGGAGTCCAAATTTCGCTGCCTTTGGTCCTTGAAACAAATTAACAAGGGGCACAAAGAGTTTCTTTCACAGTATTTGTCGTGCCATTGACAAGGCCAGTGGTTATCAAGAGATTAGCAATTTAGAAGGGAAAAGATAACCTCTTACATGCACTTAAGCAACAAGCATTAACTATGAACTAGCAGACGGTACAAAGATCATTAAGGCATAATCCCTGCTCTCACACCTCTGCCACCATCTCCTCTGCACATATGAACCCTAACCCTCTCTTCCAAACAATCTCTGCCCATATCCATCCATCAAAAACCATCCACAGCTCCCACAGTCCAAATGCCTGAGCCTGGCATCTAAGGCTTACACAGAGAGGCCTCTGCTTTTTCCACTGTTCTCCATCAGGAGCCCCTGCTTCAGCCTCTCCCATCGTCCCTTGTCAAGCCCTGGGCCGTCATACTCCTAACTGTGCTGACACCTCTCTCAGCTAAATTTGACAAGTTCTGTATTGAACTAGGACTCCAAGCCTTCCCTAACGTCTCCAGCCCTCCATAAAAACACTGTCATTTAAGTCTTTACTAAATTTGTTACAATATCGCTTCTGTTTTACATTTTGGGTTTGGGGCCACAAGGCACATGGGATCTTAGCTCCCCGACCAGGGATCCAACCCACACCCCCTGCGTTGGAAGGTGAAGTCTTAACCACTGGACCGCCAGGGAAGTCCCAGTGCCTGTTTCTTAGGTAACACTATGATACTTTGTTATAGTAAATGCATAACAGTAAACACAGTAACTACTTGTTAAAGCTAAGGAACAAGAAGTAAAACAAGAGTTCTTTCTCTTGCACTTCCTACTTCTGTTTATAAATCCACCCCAAATCAATTCAAAACAGCAGGAATTGTTATTCACTTAAAAAAAGGTTTTGAGCTTCTTGAAGTCAAGGACCCTGTCTTTATTCAACCCCCCTCACACACCTTAGCTCTAAGCACACACCTAAGTATTTAAGGCCTATGATGACTCGAATAAGATGAATTCTCATCCCAAAATATCATGAAATTTGTGTACAGATTACTGACCCCTGACATTAAAAAAAAAAGAAAGAATAAGAAAAGGAGGAGAGAAAATAGAGGAAAGTCACAGGATGTGAAGTCACTGTTAAAGAGAAAGTAATGAGAAATGAAGTGGACCACACCGCAGGAATTAAAATGTAAGCCAGGGGGGGAAATTAGGCTCTTATATAAACTTCATTTGTAGGCAACTCTTCTGCAACACCCACTGCACAGGAGTTTATGGTACTTGGAGGAGATGTGGATTGCAGTGCACAGATTACTAAACGAGAACTGCTTCGGAAGCAAGTGACACCCTTGGCAGCCTTTTATCAACAGAACCACAATAATTTACAGTGATCCAGATCCAATCTAGTCAGCCAAGGTGGAGCAGCAAGGACTGAAGGACTGAATTTCCTCTCCTGCTAAGATGACAGCAACAGTCAAAAATTTTTTTTAAAAAAAGCAAAATATATAAAACAGCAAGCAGTGCAGGACAGTGGTCCATAAGCACTATGATTGCCTCAGCCTACTGCCCAGAAAGAGTTGCCAGGCTATAGTGCACAGGGGTAATCCAGGAAGAGCCAGGCACACTTTCTGAGTTGAGAAGCTAGAACTGGGAGACCGGGAAGGCCACAACAGCTGGAATTGGGAGTAGAGTGCCAGAGAGGTGTGCCTCTTCCCACAAGGCAGAGTGAAAAGATAACCAGTGAACATATGGGACCAGGAATAAGGCCTGGAAAATCCCATAATTCGCAACTCAAAAAGTCTTGCCTCAGTAGTGGGGTAAAATTAACCCTAGAGTAAAACTTCTCTGGTCCTACCTAACAAATCTTAAAAGGCAGCCTCCAAAGGATCAAACTTCACAAGAACAAAATATCCCAAAACAAAGTACAAGAATACTTAAAGGATATCAAAAATATCTAGCACCCAACAACGTAAAATTCACAATGTTACTCTTCCAATCAAAAATCATCAGGGATGCAAAAGGAAGCAGGAAAGAAGGAACCACAATGAGGAGAAAAATTAATTAATTGAAAGAGTCCCAGAAATGACAGAGATGATAGAACTGGTAAATAAGGACACTAAAAAATACAACTATATTCTGTAAGTCCAAGAAAGTAGAGGAAAGATTGAGTTAACTAGAGATGTGGAAAACTTTAAAAAGCCCCAAATCAAACATCTAGATATTATAAAACCATTGTCTGAGATTTTTAACACACACACATGCACACATCACTTGTACAGGATGAACAGCAAGTTAGACGTTACTGGAAAAAAAAAAGATGAAAGAACCAGAAAATATTGCAATAGAAACTATCCAAAATTAAACACAAATAGAAAAAAGTAAAGACTGAAAATAGAAATGAACAGAGTATCAGTGAGCTTAATTGACATCCCTGAAGAAAAGGAGAAATATCAGAAGTACATATTTGAAAAAATAATGGCTGAAAACTTCCATATTTGATTAAAACTATAAATTCACAAATCCAAGAAGCTCAACAAACTCTAAGTAGAAACAAGAAGAAAACTATACCAAAGAACATCTCAATTAAATTGCTTACAACCAGTGATAAAGTGAAAAATCTTAAAAACAGAGGAAAAAAGACACATTACAGTGCAGAGGAACAAAGATAAGAATATCAGGAGACTTCTCATCAGAAATATGCAAATAAGAAGATAGTGAAGCAGCATCTTTAAAGTACTCAAAAAGAAAACTGTCAGTTTAGGATTCTTTCCCCAAACATGTATTTCAAACACAAGACAAAATAAAGACATATCTGACACACAAAAGCTGAAAGAATTCACCACCAGCAGACACTAAAAGAAATGTTAAAAGAAACTCCTTCAGGTAGAAAGAAAATACAGCCAGATGGAAATTTGAATCTACATAAAGGAATTAAGAGCTCAAGAAATCATAAATCTATAGGTAAATAATTTTTCCCTTTTAAAACTCTTTTAAAAGATAATAGCTTAATGCAAAAATAAAAACAATGTTTTGGGGAGGTTATAATATATGTAGAAATCAAATGTATGATGATAGCACAACATCCAGAAAGGGAGAAGTATCTGTTGTTGTAATTTTTTTTTTTTTTTTTTTTTTTTTTTTTTTTGCTACGTGGGCCTCTCACTGCTGTGGCCTCTCCCGTTGTGGAGCACAGACTCCGGACGCACAGGCTCAGCGGCCATGGCTCACGGGCCCAGCTGCTCCACGGCATGTGGGATCTTCCCGGACCAGGGCACGAACCCGTGTCCCCTGCATCGGCAGGCGGACTCTTAACCGCTGCGCCACCAGGGAAGCCCTGTAATATTCTTATACTAAGCATGACGTGGTGTAATATACTTGAAGGTAAACTGTGATAAGTTAAAGATGTATAATCCAACTCTTAAAACAACTGCCATAAAAGTAAAACAGAGTTGTAGCTAATACATCAATGAAGAAAATAAAGCAGAATCATTAAAAAAAAAAAAAGTCACTCGAATCCAAAAGAAGGCAGTAAATGAGGAGAAAGGTAAGAAAAATGGATTGATAAAGAAAAAACACATAGCAAGATGGTAGATTTAAATTCATGCATATAAGTAATCACCCCAGTTAAAAGGCAAAGATTGTCAGACTGGAGGAAAAAGCAAGAACCAACTGTATGCCATCTATAAAAAAAAAAATCACTTTAAATATAAAGACAAATAAGTTAAACAATTGAAAAACAATGTACCATGCTAATGATAATCAGAAGAAATATGGGTGGTTATATTAATATCATACAAAGTAGATTTCAATACAAAGAATATTACCAGAAATAAAGAGGATCATTTCATAATGATAAAGGAGTCAATCCATCAAGGGGAATAAACAATTCTAAATATTTATGCATCTAGTACAAAGCTTCCAAATATATGAATCAAAAACTGACAGACTTTCAAGGAGAAATAGAAAAATCCATGATTATAAACATCAATTTCAGCCCCTCTCTTTCCATAACTGAGCAAGTAGGCAGAAAATCAGTAAAGATATACAAGGCTTGTACAATACTATCAACCAACTTGGCCTAAGTGACATACATAGAACACTACACCCATAGATAGAATATCATTTTCTCAAGTGAATACGGAACGTGTCTTGGTAAAACTTGCCATAAAACAAGTCTCAATAGATTTATAAGGATTCAAATCACATAAAACATACTCTGACCACAATGGAAATTAGAAATCATTAACTTAAAGGTATCTGGAAAATCCCCAAATATTTGGAAACTAACGTGCTTCTAAAAAACAAAAACAAACAGACCAAAAAACACCCCACCGTTTAAAGAATAAATAAATAAGAATGAAAATTAGAAAGTATTTTGAACTGAATGATGGTGAAAACACCCCTTATAAAGGCTGGGACTCAACACCTTGAAATAGCACCCTGAGATCAGTGATTTGAGTTGAGACCTGTCTTCTTTTCTAATACAAATATATTAGCCCTATAAACTTCTCACTAAGTTTTGTTTCAGCTACATCCGTCAAATTGTCAGCTACATCCGTCAAATTGTGACATGTGCTTTTTTTTCTCTGCAAGAATATTATGAGGAACAGTGTCAACTGACTTGCCGAAATCCAATGATAAAATATCTATGACATGCCCTGATCTCAAATACAACAATGACTCCATCAAAAACTTTTAAAGGATATAAAGTTTGGCCTGACTTAACTCTTCTTACTAAATCTATGCTGTTCTCATCATCCACTTTCCTCTAGATTTGTTTTCTTCATTCATTTATTTAATAAATATGTGTAGAACACCTACTGCCTGCCAGGCAGCATAGGATAAGATAGCCTAGGAGACTTACACAACTGTTTGATAATTGTGTCCCAAAAGATTCAAAAATCAGCATCAAGTTCAGTAGCCTGTGACTTCTACAACCCAGTTGATTTGGGGCAGGCAATGAGACCTGTCTGTCCAATATCCATTCCTTGTGAGTTCCTGGCTATTAGAAGCCTGATTTTATTCAGAGTGATCTCTTGCCCAACCCCGAGAAAAGAGTGAATCAAAGTATCCGAGTTAATTATGATAATCTTGTTCTCTAATATTCTAACTGTCCCCTGCGGCCAAGATGGTCTTATGACCCAGTTCTGGGCAATGACACCTAAGAGAAAATCAAACTTGAGGATTTCTGGAGAAGTGTTTCTTTCCTAGTAAAAGGGAACAGATACAGCTGGCACTGCTTCTTTTTCACTTTCTTTCCCCATTTGCTCTGTAATTTAATGTCCAAACCCCACATTACCAATCATACACCTCTGGATTTTAAGCCACTGAAATCTTTTTTTTCTGTTACTCACAGACAAATTGCATTCCTGACTCATATTTAATTTTTAAGCACAGTTATTCCGGCTGCTAGAATAACTCAAACATATGGGAGAAAAAGAGCATTGAGAAATAGTCCCTGCCAGTATATCACACTGGGGGATGGCAATGGACGTGACCTTGGAGCTTGCCATTTAGAACATACCTTAGGCCAGAAGAGAATGGAATCCCCTCGGACTCACATTTACCACATGTGTGACAGAACAGGTACTTCAATTTGACTGAAAACTGCTTCATAGTAGATTAAGCCAAAAACTTCAAATAAGCCAAGCAGGAGGCAGTCATGCTTCTGGGAGAGCTGGCTTGGCATCTTTTACTGTGTGGGCTGCATGACAAAGCCGATCCACCCACCCCAGGAAGCAAGGCCAGTGGGAACTATGTAGGGTTCCAGGCTTTCAGCCACAAGCAGGGCCTCAGGGCAGGGTACCAGCTCTAGGGTTGGAAGCAGGGCACTGAATCAGTAACTGCTAGAGCAGTAATTAAGAAATTAGCTTCCAAGTCAATTTCTTTGTTTACAACTGTTAGCTTATTCTTAAAAAGAAAGTTATGTTTCCTTCTCCCAGGAGTGTAGCCAGGCTCTGTGGTTTAAGTCCTGAGGTTCTGTTGAAAGAGGCTAAGTCATTGCCATTAGCAGCCTTTTTGTTACTGAAAGACAAAAAATGAGAAACTATTGACGGTCGTTGGTCACCAGAGGAGACAAAACTTGAACAGGCCTTCGCTTTCTCTGTGGAATCAAGCTGGATTGTGTGACAGGGAGAGGTTGTCTGAGGCGGTAGAGGCCAGGAAGGCCCAGGTGCTGAGAAGGGGCTCAGGATGGAGGACTCTGCTTATGGATCTGATTGGAGACGGCTCCAAGGTAGGCCCTAGAGGTGGCAGATCTTCAGAAGGAGGGTGAAAGTGGAAGCACTATGGAGAGAATAGAGAGTCTTGGGAGCCTCGGTGAAGGTCCCGGTGGCTGAGCACGTTGGGAAAACAGAGCTCCACGCACCGTGCAAGGTGTAGGCAGGGAACAGTGGTGAAGAGGGCCAACCTGAACAGAGCCAGGGCCTCTGGCTCACAACGCACGTGCCAGGGAAAGGGAGAGGAGGGGAGTCCCAACACTGATCACCATCGGACTTCTAGGGACCCTTGACACGATCAGTTTGGAGACAGATTAATTCAACATCAATTCATGCATAACACATTGACTGAGAGCCCACTTTGTGCCAAGCATCTTTTTCAGACACCGAGGATACACAGATGAGGCTGTCACACGTAGATCCTGCCCCCGTGGAATTAATAGTCTAACGGCCTACGGAATGTTGGGAGGGAGACGGGAGGGAGAGCAATAAACAAGCAAACAAATAAAATCATGACACATTTTGGAAACAGCAATGAAGATCCAACAGCATCTGTCACAGAGAATAACAGAGGTGACCAACATTAGATCAGGAGATGGGAAGGGCCTCTCTAAGGAAGGAGCAGCTACCTTGAGGCTGGGGTGTGAGAAGGATGTGAAAGGAGACCAGGAAAGATCTTTCCAAAAAGAGGGAATTACACCTGCCAAAGCCCTGAAGGAGGACAGAGCTTGGCAGACAGAAGTGAACAAAGGCCAGTGCAGGCTGGAGGGAGTGAAGGGGATGTGGCAGAGGGAGGGGTTGGGAAGACAGAAGGGGCCGGATAGAGCAGGGCTTGTTAAGCCGTAGGAAGAAGTTTGAAAAATTAGAAATAAAAGGGTGACATGTCATACATGTCGTGGCGGAATCCACATGCCCTTTACCTTATAAAGATTAGAAAAGAATGCATCAAAACAAACCCAGGTCTGTGGACGTGGACAGCCCAGAAGGAGGAGAAATGGGCATTGATTCAGGAGCTATGATGTAGGCAGGGACCTACCTGCTGCAAACTGGCCTCAGAGAACCTAGGCAAGAAGTAAGTACATTTTTTAAGCTACACTTATTGGGCACTTACTATGTGCCAGGCACTGTTCTAGTACTTCATAGGCATTATCTCAAGCAATCCTTTGTATCAGGCATGGTGCTGTGTGAAAAATAGCCTGTACCAGACAGCCGCTAGTGGACTTTAATACAGAATTCTACTTAGAAAGGTCTTAGAAGAACTGAAAGGACAAAAGGGGATACTGAGGCAGCCTAGAGATCAGCAACAATGGAAGATCACTACCCTCCCTAGGGCTGGAGTGACAAAGCCAGGTGCTAACAGAGCCACTAGGCAACAGCTGGGACCAAGGAGAGAGGGGCTGCTTAGGGGAAGCCGAAATCACAGAGCTGCCACCACTGGAGATGCCCCCTGAGAAAGGGGGGGGTACCCTCCCTGGCTTTTACCTCTTTCTGGCTTCGTCTGCCAGCCCTCCTACTGGCTGAAGCAAACTGCAGGGGAATCTAAGGAATGAATTTGCAGGGGGCTACCTCAACCACCCACCCAGCCCCTCCCCAGACATAGAGTAGAGAAGAGAAGGATGGGGATTGGATCTGAGAGCAAATAGGCAAATAAGGTACCCATCCTCCCAGCAGCCCCATGAGCTAGGAACTATTATTACCCTGATTTTCCATATGGGAAAACTGAGGCACAGGGGGAGGTTAGGTGAATTTGGTATGTGGAAGAACCCTGATTTGAATTCAGATCCATCTGATTCTAGAGCCCAAACATGAAACTGATAGCGTTACTCAGCCAGCATAGGTGAGAGCCTGGGAGTTAGGACTGGGCCACCAGATCCCAGGTCTGAAAAGCTTATCTTTATGTTAAACCCCACTCCATGAAGGAGCTGAGGGTAGTGATACTAAGAGGTGGTTGGCTTAAAAACTGGGCTGCTGCTAGTTGGGACATCAGTGGACTAACCCTGAGTCCTTCCAGCAGAATGTCTGAGAGTTGTGACAGGGCTTTGGAGCCCGACAACCTGGGCTCCAATCATGGTCTGCCATCTACCAGCTGTGTGACCCTGAGAAAGTTATTTAACCTCTCTGAGCCCCAAAATTCTCTCATTTTAAAAGTGGATTTGCTGATGTTCACTCACTGGGTTATTTTAAGGTAAAATGGAATAATTATACATATAATTAGCATATTGCCTGCCACATGGTGAGATTTACTAGATAGTAGCTATTATAATGATTGTTGTTAGTCTCTTGCATAGACTCTGAAGACAAAAGAGAGGTCCTATTCCTTTGAGCTTAAATCCTAGTGAAGAATTTGTCCTAAAATCTTTGGAACTCATATGAACCATTAAGCTTACTTTGTTCTGGGAAGAATGTCTCTGTATCAGTCAGGATGGGCTAGGTTATGATTCAGTAACAAATGTCTCAGAGTCTTGAGACAACAAAGTTTATTTGCCTATGCTACATGGAAACTGCAGGTTATTACAGGGGCTCTGCTTATAAGGTCACTAAGGGAGGCTCCATCTTGACACTTGCTTCCTTGATTGCTGAGGCTGGGACCAGAGAGTATAGTGAACCATGCACTGGCTCTTAATCCACACATCACTTCTGTTCCCATTTCATTAGCTAAAGCATCATATAAAGCAAGAGAGGGCTTCCCTGGTGGCACAGTGGTTGAGAGTCCGCCTGCCGATGCAGGGGACACGGGTTCGTGCCCCAGCCCGGGAAGATCCCACATGCTGCAGAGCGGCTGGGCCCGTGAGCCATGACCGCTGAGCCTGCGCGTCCGGAGCCTGTGCTCCGCAACGGGAGAGGCCACAACAGTGAGAGGCCCGTGTACCGCAAAAAAAAAAAAAAAATTAGCTTAAAGCAAGAGAGTGAAGCAAGAGGTGGTGTAATCCCACCATGTGCCCAAAACAAGGTAACTAAACATTTATGAACAACCCTAATGACTATCAGAACAACCTCAGTGAAACTTCTGGTTGGGCTGGATAAAGCGAAGGCCCCAATCTGGAATGAAGGGATTCAGGAGCCTCTAACAGGCCAGACTACCATATATGACATCACAAAAGTGTCCTTGTTGTGCCTAGAATTGCATCTCCGAAGACATTGTCTTTTAGGGAAAACTTTTCTTCCTAAATATTGCTTAAGACCACTTCTCTGAAAACCGCTGTTGGTTCTTGGAACATACGATCCAACATGGTTTGTGGAGCTGAGATGCTGACTGTAAACAAAGCATCTTGTCTTCTGGGAGAGGGATCCTAATGTAGGCTAGATTCTTCATGCCCAGACTTACCCAGGACCTTTCTTCCACTGTTGTATAACCTGATGTCAGATTATTGCGTACAGATGGCTTGTGGAGCAAGTTCAAGCTCTGGGTGTAAGCCTTTCCTCAGCTTTCACAACCCCATGTCCTGCTGGATTTCTTTCTAGCTACCTGAATGTTCTTTCTTGGCATCTTTTGCTGGTTCAAAGCCCTCCTTCACTCTCATTCCACACTCTGTCCTTAGCAGACCAGGAACCTAGGAGTCATTCTTAACTGCTTCCCACATCCAATCGAATACTAACTTCTCGCAATTTTACCTTCTAGATAGCTTTAAACTCATCATCTTTTTATCTTCCTCTCTCCTTGAACTGTCTTATTCCAGGCCACGACCATCTTCCCTGGGCTGCACAACAGCTTACTACCTGGACTCCTCATGTCTGCTTTCTACCCACCACCCTCCCAAACACCCCACATATCAGCCAGGATGAACATTTGAAAGTACAACACGGATGATGTCAAACACCCCCGTTTCTCTGCCTGATCCCCACTCCAACTGATTAAAATCTTTTCAATTATTCCTTATAGTTTTTAGAACTGCCAATGCCTGGCACATTCCACCCTTGTTAATCTCACCACCCTCATCTCCTCCCACTTGCCCTCTTTTTCTCCAACTTCAGTCCCCAAGAAAAACAGGCTTTACTCTTCCACTGCACAAACTGCTTTCTCTGCCAGCAGAGAGAGCACAACCCTTTTTTCTCTGCAACTCATGCTTCCTAACGTAGCTCAGATCTCACCTCCTCATGAAGAACTTTTTGACCCTCAGACTAAGGCAGGCCCCGTATCATATGCTTCTTCCCCAAGGGACTTATCACAATTATAATTAAATATTAATTAATTGTAGAATTAGTCATTTAAGATCTGCCTCTCCCTCTTGAATGTCCATCTTGATTTCTCCCATTCCTTTCCTTTGTATTCCTAGCACCTAACAGTACCTTGTACAATACAGATTCTTAAGATCTATTTGTCAAATGTCTAAATACAACATGGTTAATTAACTGTTAACAAAGGAAGGTGTGAATGGCTATGACAACTGTCAAGAGTCCTGGACAAGGGTAGCTCTAGGAACAGAAGTATTCAAGGAGAGATATATGAACCTAGAGTTTTGGGGGCTCAGGACTCACGGGTCTTGGGGAAGGCATGTATCCAAGCTTGACAGGGAGATAGGAAGCAGATTTCCCATTCCTCTCCCACCCCAACTTCCTGAGCCAGAGTAGAGGGAAGAACATAATACAAGGGAGAACAGGGGCCCAACTCTGCAGTGGTAACCAGCAACACAGTGGGAGGTGGCCCACAATGGATAAGAACCCCACAATTAAGAACAAGGCAAAGCACACTAGTGCCCAATACACTTGAAGGAAGGAATTTGAAAATACTTGAAAGGGAAAGCTAGACACGGCTGGAGACAAACTTATTTTTATTTTTTCTTCCCTCAGAATCAGTCTTTGTCAAAAAAGAAAAAAATTTTCATGAAGGGGACAAGGAGAAACAGGACTACTCTGCATTTGTTCTTTTTCTAATGAGTTCAAAGTAAGCTAGAAACTTACTTATTAAGTCTAATTGAAAGGAAGATCAATTGAAGTTCAGCTGAGGCTCATTTTTAGAATACTTTTAAATAAATTTACTTTCATTACTTTTGGGGACATAGAAGCTCTAAGATTTTCTTTTGGAAAATTATTCTCCTGGGTATTCTAAACATACTCCTTAAAACTGTCTCTGGCTTTTAACTTACAGATTTCCCAAAAGAAAATTTTTCCAAAGTAAAGAGTGTTATCAACCCAGTATCCAATTATCTAAATTGCCTGATATAAAGTGAAACCTGAATAAGCATGATGCAGCTGACTGCGGTTTTAACCAGATATTTTCTGATGGTCATCATCGTATTATTCCTTAAAATATTTGAAATTTATTACAAGGATGACCTCCACATGAAGGTAAGATATTAGAAAACAGGCTTTCCATAATTGAGGGTCACAGGGTGCAGTCCTCTCTCCCAGCCCCTCTTTGTTATTCCGCTGTCTTGGGAGGGGATTAAGTCTGACCCTTCACTCAGTTAGGATGACTTACACCTCACCTGTTCCTGCTGCATATCCAATTCTGCTTAGGAGATGGCACAACATTTTCCCCTTTATCAAATTATTTTACGGTTACTTTTTCCAGAGGCTTTCTGTTCTGGTCCAGGGTTCCTACTTCACCTCTATCTGTAAATTTAGCCCACATACATGAATTGTAGAATTCCTAGTAACCACTATAGGCTACGGGTGGGATTACACAAACCTTAATATCCACAATGTTGGTTTTTCTATAGATTATTTATAAGTGAGTTTCTTAGAGAATAGTCTGTCTAAATTTCTAGTCCACCTGCTCATTAACTGTTGATGATATTGGGTTGTCCAAAAAGTGCCTTCGGTTTTTAAGTAAAAATAAAAGACACATTTTTCATTTTCACCAAGAACCTTATTGAACAACATATTCACCCTTTTGTTCCACTACCTTCTGCCACTTTTCAGGCAACTTCATAATTCCACCTTCCCAAAATTTTTTATCTTTTTTGAGCAAAGAACTGTTCCAGGTACATTTCACAGTCTTCCAGGGAATGGAATATTTTTTCCGTTAAGAAAATTTGGTAAAGACTGAAATAAATGGAAATCCAAAGGTACAATGTCTGGTGAATACGGCGGATGAATCAGAACTTCCCAGGCAAGCTGTAACAGCTTTTGCCTGGTCATCAAAGAAAAATGCGGTCTTGCATTATCCTGATGGAAGATCATGCGTTTTCTGTTGACTAATTCTGGACGCTTTTTGTCGAGTGCCACTTTCAGTTGGTCTAGTTGGGAGCAGTACTTGTTGGAATTAATCGTTTGCTTTTACGGAAGGAGCTCATAATAGAGGACTCCCTTCCAATCCCACCATATACACAACATCACCATCTGTGGATGAAGACCAGCCTTTGGTATGGTTGTTGGTGGTTCATTTTGCTTGCCCCACAATCTCTTCTGTTTCACATTATTGTACAGTATCCACTTTTCATCGCCCGTCACAATTTGTTTTTTTGTTTGTTTGGTTGGTTTAACATCTTTATTGGAGTAGAAATGCTTTACAGTGGTGTGTTAGTTTCTGCTTTCTAACAAAGTGAATCAGCTATAACACACGGAAAGGTCAGGGAATGGACAGCAATGTATTTGGAGATACTTGAGCTGAGACCTCAGCCATCTCATCCTTGGATTTTTTTTTTAATGCTTTACAGAGAAGTATATATTTTTTATTAACAGTGCAGCAATATCTATAATAACTGAGAGGATCTGCCAAAAGAATAAAGCCTCCTACCCACCCACCCCCCCAAAACAAAACTCTTACAACAAATTGTGTGGATGGACCTAGAGTCTGTCATACAGAGTGAAGTAAATCAGAAAGAGAAAAACAAATAACGTATGCTAACACATATATATGGAATCTAAAAAACAACAAACAAAAAAATGGTTCTGAAGAACCTAGGGTCAGGACAGGAATAAAGATGCAGACGTAGAGAATGGACTTGAGGACATGGGGAGGGGGAAGGGTAAGCTGGGATGAAGTGAGAGAGTGGCATGGACATATATACACTACCAAATGTAGAATAGATAGCTAGTGGGAAGCAGCTACATACCACAGGGAGATCAGCTGGGTGCTTTGTGTCCACCTAGAGGGGTGGGATAGGGAGGGTGGGAGGGAGATGCAAGAGGGAGGAGATATGGGCATATATGTATATGTATAGCTGATTCACTTTGTTATAAAGCAGAAAGTAACACACCATTGTAAAGCAATTATACTCCAATAAAGACATTAAAAAATAATAGTTACAATAATAAAATTATCTACTTGGTCAATTACCTCACTTTATAAACCACGGTGACTCTTAGCCAAATTCAAATTAAGCAGAGTAGTCAGCTGGCTCTCCTCTGCATGTGACATGCAATCTGTTCTTATTCACAAAACCAAAGGTGGCACAAATAGGAATCCTGTTATTAATCAGGCATGTGCTTCACGGTTTTACAACACGGCTGCCATTCAGACACATCCAAAATGATAATTATTCTGAGCCATTAATTACAGCTGGGCAAACTATATTATGCAGACCTGTGAAGGGTCTTGGAATGTTGAGTATAAAACTCAATCTATGGTTTTAATCTGTGTGTGCCCTATTTTCCTCATCTGCAAAACAAGTCTAATAATAGTACATACTTTATAGGGTTAATGTGAGGCTAAAGAGTTAAAATATATAAGGCTCTAGGACAGTGCCTGGCGCATAGTGGGAACTATATAATGTTTGCAGTCATGATAAGAATCCCCAGGAGAATGTGTAGTCCTCTAAAAGGAAGGCTGCATTTGACCCAACAACCATCAATCCCCCTTGCTTTCACAGGTCATAAGTGATAAATGTAGTCTTTGAGAATCACAGGCTTGCCCAGCTCCAACTCAACAAATGTTCCTTTTTCAGTTAGAAAATTTCTAGAATTTTCCTTTGATAACCATGTTATAGATTGAGTCAGTAAAGTCTTTAAGAGTGTAATGAAACTCTAGACTTCCTTCTGATTAAAAAAAAAATGTACATGTAAAAGTTTGCATTCCATTTCAGGGGGCTCATAACCACCACCACCCCCCCACCATGATCATTCATGGACCCCAGATTAAGAATCAGTGTTTGAAAGCATGGCTTGGAAGAGAGCCACCTTTGGATCTTGTTCTTTTAAGGATGTCTGAAACAAAATGAGACAGAAACACATACTTGCACATTGTAAAGGAAGTATTAACTACTGTTAGCCAAGGGGGTTGATAAATAAGGGGTTCTGGTGAGGATAAAGGTGATGAAAGACGAGGAGAATGAAGAGGAGAACACGAGGGGGAGGAGGAGTCACCCCAAATGGATCAAAGTTGATAAACTAAATGTACACTTTTACCTTTAAGTGAGCCAAGTATGCACACTGCTTGGAACTGGAACGTACTGTATGGCTGTAATTATTGGCAACTCTGGAGGCAGTTTATCTGATTGTATCAAAGCTTTCTTTTAAACCTCAAACAGGTAAAATATTATCACTGGGGCTCTTCACCCCTGTTCAATGACTGAGATACAAAAGAAATGCTAATTATGAGAATTGAGCTGTGAATTTTGAGTGACCCTAGGGACAAAATGATTATCTGGTTGTCTTAAGTTGCGGGAAATTTATTAGGGGGTTTTAAGATTACATTAACTGATTTTTACCTTAAGTGCTCCACCTGGAGAAGCATTAAAGTCTCCTGATAAGGAATGATTTCAAAGAGGTAATGGCATTGGCCAGAAGACTTTTTTTTTTGGTGAGTCAAAAAACGTTTGGGGTAGTGTAAGGAGAAAGCCCAGGTGAGGTGGATGTGTCCTGCTGGGGCCATGTGATGGGCTTGGCACTTCGACTGGGGCTCACTAGAGCCCCTACTCATCTCCTATTTCTGACAGTGATGAATGCCAGAGACCAAAGAGGAAGAATAATATATTTACAACAAAGGTCATAGAATGAGTCCAAGGACCCAGTTACATTTCTGCCCCATTATGATCTTAGATGGAATCCCTGCCTCTAAAAGCCGAACATCTTCTCAGGATCTGTGAGCGGTGACATGCTTTTACCCGTGCTGACCTCTGTCCCCTTGTCTTCTACCATCTCCCCTACCCCAAAACCTCCACTTTGTCCCAGTCCCCGAGGCCATCTCTTTGTTCTTGGACCATCTCAAGCTCACCCCTGGCTCAGGGCTTCTGTATTTATTGTCCTCTCTGCCGGGAACATTCCTTCTCTAGATATTTGCATGGCTGACTCATTCTCATGTTTCAGTCTGAGCTCAGTGAGCAACTTTCTGTCTCCTGCTTTGGCACTTTCCTTCGTACTGTCCTATTTTATTTATAGCACTTATCACTGTCTGAAAGTAATCTCTTGATTCATTTTCTTCATATTGTCAGTCTTCCTCATTAGACTGTGAGCTCCATGAGAGCGGGGATCGTCTATGTCTTGATCACTGCTGCAGCCCCCCAGGCTTAGCAGAGAGAAAGCACTAGAAATACATTTGGTGGGTAAAGGAATGAATGATCATCATAATAGCTACATTTATTGAGCTTTTCCTCTGTACCAGGCACAGGGCCGCAAATACTCTCTCACTGAATTCTCACAGCAACCCTCCAAGGTAGGTATTTCTTATCCCACGGTACATATTAGGTTTCAGAGAGTTTATGTGGATTTTCCAATGTCAAAGCAAGCAAGTAACTAAGACCTGATCTGAACCGAGGTATGTTTAACTCCCACGTTATACTCTAAGTCAGGAGTCAGCACGCTCTTTTCCATAAAGGGCCAGATAGTAAATATTTCAGGCTTTATGAGCCATATGGTCTCCGTTGCAACTCCTCACCTCCGTTGCAGAAAGCAACCACGACTATACATATACAAAGGGGCGTGGCAGTGTGCCAGTGCAACTCTATTTACAAGCAGTGGGCAGGATTTGGCCTAGGGGCCATAATTTGCAGATCTCTCCTTTAAATCATCATTCTATCTGTGCTTTGCTAGAAAGAGGTTAAACAAAAGAGGAGGGAAGTAAAAGAAAAGTATTAAAATGCGTGCCCTTCAAATAAGAAAGACAGCAGGTAGATAAACTAAGTTTAAAAAGGCAAAATAGGCGATGGAGTTCTGGTAAGAGTTATGATTCTACTTCTTCAACTTCTCAACTAACTTATAACCATCGCTGAGACCGCAGGAGAGTTTGACGCAAATACGGTATTCTGTTTGAACCAAGTTTCCATTCATATTGTAGTTATCCGTGATTTCACCGGCCAACACCCTAATAGACCACACATACCCTCCATCCCAAGCAGGCCCAGGATAGGCAAGATGGAAGGATAAAGTATCCCGAGGCACTGTGACTATTAAAACTCTTCCTCTCTCAACCACTGAGCCTGAAAACTTCAGTCTTTTCTTCTCAAGCAAAGGTATGAGTTTGTTGGCAAGAGGTGAAAGACAAGATATGAATCACAGGTCAGAGCCAGCGCAGAGAATCTCCCGCAGCCTCACTGAGAAGGTGAATATATTGGTGCCCAGGTGTTTAATCAGAGTGGCTCTCGAAACTGAATATCAGCATTAACGCAAAAGACCAACTCACCAGTCCCTTGAGCCTGGGCTGCAGGGTAAGGGCTGAACTTTGGAGGTAGGGACAAAGGTGGTTTCTATAGCGCTTTATGCTGGAGCCTTGGGGGCAAGGCCTACTCCCTGCCCTGTTTTTCTCTCAGGCAGCCCTAGGGCATTAGAAACACTGTAGACAAAATACTCATTTCTCTCTTACCCTGAAGAAAGTGTCCCTCTGGAAACAGCACGTGGCTCTCAAACCAAGAGGTGCATTTTCCTCAATCTGTATGCAATTTTCTAAACATGGGCTTTAAATGTTTGAATAGTGACAAAGATTCAAACCTTAGTCAGGCTCCTGAAACTTTTCCGAGGCCCATGTGTGTGCTTTCTTGTAAAATCCAGTTTTTGAAAGAACGCTGCTAAGTCAGTTTCACCAGAGCCCCCACCTTTGATATCTGATTGGGTTCCTTATCCTCTGCCATCCCCCAGGTGATATCTGACACCCGAGACTTCAGCAAAGAATCCTGTTGGGTCAGTTTACCCAGAATCCCCCTCACCCATGATGTTTCTTCTTGGTAATTTTCCACCCACTGACCCCCAACCTGCCCTTTAGCTGTAAATCCTCACTTGCCCAGGCTGTACTTGGAGTTGAGCCCAATCTCTCACCCCCACTGTAAAATCCCATTGCAGTGGTCCCTATATTTATCGCACTAGTCCCTATATCTATCTCAGTGGTCCCAAGTAAAGCCTGCCTTGCCATCTTTAACAAGTGTTGTTATTTTTTTCCCCTCTAACACAGGAAGGCAGCCCCAGCATGGTAGAACCAGCATCTAGAGATGCAACATCTGACCCAGCTCTGCATTAACCAGCAATGATGTCCTGGGTACCCCTTGCCACTCGCTTCCTTTTTCTGAGCCTATTTTCTTATCAGTAACACAATGAGTCAATTTCATACCTTTTCATCCACCCAGACGTCCATCTTTTTGTTGTCTGTTTAACATCTACTATATTTATTGTTGTTAATAGCCACTATTTCAGATCATTTATATTATTAATAAAAATTGATTTCTATTGAACACTTAGTATTTACCAGAATTGTGCCATGTGCTTTCCATATTTAATTCCTCATGAGGAGGAACCCCTGTGATTGCAGACTCACAGATATGACAGCTAAAGTTCAGGGAGGTGACATAAATTTCCCAAGGTCAATCAGAGAGTAAGTGGCAAAGCTTGGATTTGAGCCTGAACCTTTTTTTTTTTTTCTGAGAACTACACTGCCTTCATGAGCCCTGTAGCCCCTGGTCAGAGTCTGACCAGAGAGGAAAATGCAGATTCAAACTCCCTTGCCCTAACTCTTTTTTTTTTTTTTAATATTTATTTATTTATTTTTGGCTGCATTGGGTCTTCACTGCTGCGCATGGGCTTTCTCTAGTTGCGGTCAGCAGGGGCTACTCTTCGTTGTAGTGCACAGGCTTCTCATTGTGGTGGCTTCTCTTGTTGCAGACCACAGGTTCTAGGCACGCGGGCTTCAGTAGTTGTGGCATGCGGGCTTCAGTAGTTGTGGCTCGCGGGCTTAGTTGCTCCGTGGCATGTGGGATCTCCGCAGACCAGGGCTCGAACCCAGGTCCCCTGCATTGGTAGGCGGATTCTTAACCACTGCACCACCAGGGAAGTCCCTGCCCTAACTTTTTTTTTTTTTTTTTTTTTTTTTGCGGTACGCGGACCTCTCACTGTTGTGGCCTCTCCCGTTGCAGAGCACAGGCTCCGGATGTGCAGGCTCAGCAGCCATGGCTCACGGGCCCAGCCGCTCCGCGGCATGTGGGATCCTCCTGGACCGGGGAATGAACCCGCATCCCCTGCATTGGCAGGCGGACTCTCAACCACTGCGTCACCAGGGAAGTCCCTGCCCTAACTTTTTATTACTATAACATGATGGTTTTCTTTGGGTCAGGCTACAAAATACCAAGATGTTTTGTCCGGAGGAGATAGTGTACGACCTGCCATGGATGTTCAACGCATGGTCTTTGTCCTTGAGACACTTAGAACCCAGGAGAGATGATAAAACCCACAGCCCAATCCATGCCCCAGGAGGAGCAGTGCTGATAACCCACAAAGTGGGAGTTTCCTCATCCTCAATTCCTTATTGTCATTTTTGTGCTCAAGCCAACCTGAAACAGTGGCATCTACAAATCTCTGGTTATTGGAGAATCTTTTTCTTTGCTAGGGAGAGGCAGTCCCTTTAAGGATGGACCAATTCAACAATCTGGTGGTACAAGAGATCTGGGGCTCTCCTCGAAACAAACAGTTGAAGATTTATTTTTGAGATGACATATCAGTGTTGGCTTGACAGGAAGGAGGTTGTGGGCACATGGTGGGATAAGGATAGATTCCCAGAAACAGCAGAGCAAGGCTGGCAAAGTAACTGGTTTGTGCAGATCTGATTCTCTCAGGGTCGGGGGAGAGAAAAGGGAAATGAGTTTAATTACTGAGGGTCTACTATGATCTACGTGCTTTTATATACACTGAGCATTAGGTCCTCACAACAATGTATAACGTTGCTGTTTTACAGATGACGCTAGCAAGAATCCAAACAGGAATTCTAGCTCTTCTTTTCACGCTTTACCTCAATGCCTGTGTAGATACCATCCTACCCTAATTCAGCTTTTCATGAAGTAGATGGCGCTTTCTCAATAGAATATCTGTAAAAAAATATTTAGGCTGTAAAACCTAATACAGTTTACAACACATAGTGGGAGCTCAATAAAATAGGATAAATGAACAACTCCTAATGTGGTTTCTCAAACATAGATATCATCTGATCCAATAGCTCTCAACTGGGGGTGATTTTGCTCCCCGGGGGACATTTGGAAATGTCTGGAGAAATGCTTTGTTGTCACAAAGGGGAGGAGTTTCACTGGTATCCAGTGGGTAGAGGCCAGGATGCTGTTAACCATCCTACAATGCACAGAACAAAGAATTATGACCCATAACGTGCTGAGGTTGAGAAATTCTGATCTAATCCAGCATGTTTCACAAGGAAGCCATGACCCAGAGAGATAAGGAGACTTGCTCCGGTTCATACATCAACAACTGGTTGATGACATCCCCTGGAGCCTTCTACAACGGTTCTTGCCAGACCTCAAGGCTAGCCAGCCAGAAGCCTGCCTGCCATAAGAGGGATGGGTTCAGTGGGAAGGAAAGACTATGTTGGCATAATGGCCCAGGCAAACCAAACACAATTCCACAGGTTCAAAAGGACCAAGACTGTTGCTCTTCAGTCTGGATCATCCCCTGAATAAGCAGCCAAGGGAGGTTCTGGAATTAGGAGACCAAGACTCAGAACACAGAGTGCTCACCTAGAGGCCTTTGCTGCCACCAGCTTCACACACCCCCTCCTTCCTTTCCTTAGGGTTGCAAACCAAACACAAGGATCAAGTCAAAGAAAGAATTTTCTTTTAAAAATTAAATAGGCAAGATAAAAATATTAATGATTGGGTGGTCATATTAGGTCAAGTAGATATTGCCAGAAACTGATTCTCTCTAAAACATATGAGTCCTTTGCATCGTCATTGTCGCCACCAATTATTTGGCCTCTTATGTGCCAAGAGGTGTGTTGGGTCCCAGGGGAGAGATGGACAGAAGGAGAAGAGGTGTCCACTAACATCACGCATAAGTTATATCCTTGACCCCAAGAAGTACTTACTCAGTGCAAACATGAGGGTCTCCTTTGCAACCGCCATCACAGAGCAAAGCCAACATTGCAAAATGGGTAAAACAAAACCCTCCTTACAGCTAAATAGCTAAGCCCAGTATGATTCACTCATTTTAAACAACTTTTAACACAAACACTCAACTTCAGCCCAAGAATTTGGACTTTATCACTTGTGTCATCGGGATTTGGTTTGCCTGGGGGACATTTTCTTCTATCCATCAAGCTTCATGGGGGACTTCCAATGCCCTAGATCACACCTAGAATGACAGGGTAGCCAGATGCAATATGGACTTCACTTAACCAGAGGAGATGCTTTGACCCCGAGGTCCCCTAACCTAAGAAGGCAAACAGAGGGCCCCCAAAAGGCTACCCTGAGCCAGGGTACTGGCATCTTTTCCAGCAGTCTCTAAGCTGCCTCTCAGTGGAAGCTGGAGATCTCAGTTAACACAACTCTGAAGATGGACTTTTATCTTGAAATTTCAATGAAAAATTAAACATCCTGATAACAGTGAGTACTAATGGCTTTTATTTCCATTGCAACTGCTTTCTGAGACAGATAATTCCCCTTTAGATTTTCATGAGTTTGGCCCAGAAATCGGATATTCAAGGCATTAAACATACAGGAGCCTGGGATGCCAAGAAAACAGTAGTGTCTATTTAAGGATTTGGCTGCCACAGGCAGCTAAGTGTCTTGGGGAAGTGAGTGGAATTTGAATATATCAGCTCTGCCACTCTGCTGCAGACAGGAAAATCAGATACTAAGAAAGACACCCCAGGGGCTCCTGCTTGGGTCTGGACATGGGTGCTAATTTCAGGGATGAGCAGCTTGAAGGGCAATGATTCCCAGACCTTGAGCTATCACTTTTTTTTTTTTTTTTTTTTTTTTTGCGGTACGCGGGCCTCTCACTGTTGTGGCCTCTCCGGTTGTGAAGCACAGGCTCCGGACGCGCAGGCCCAGCGGCCATGGCTCACGGACCCAGCCGCTCCACGGCACGTGGGATCCTCCCGGACCGGGGCACGAACCCGCGTCCCCTGCATCGGCAGGCAGACTCTCAACCACTGCACCACCAGGGAAGCCCGAGCTATCACTTTTTTATTCTGCCCAGTCATAATATTAAAATTAAACTCAACAGAAATCGACAATCTACAAACAACATCATTTAATAAAGAAAGAATGTTTTAACAACCCAACAAGCAGGATGGACAGACTCTCAGAACAAGGGGAAGTTTCTCAAATTGAATACCCATAGCCATCTTAAAGACGTGCTACTTTGTCCTTAGTTCTTATGTCACCAGAGACTGGAAAAACCTCATAGACCAGCACCTCTCTGCGGTCTGGAATCTGGGTACTGTGAGTAGCCACTGGAGTTGTGTGGAGAAGAATTAGACTTGAGACCCAGCTTGAATGGAGAAGATATTCCAGGCCAAGGATAGGGAGGGAGGAGGGGTAGAAATGGGGGCACAGGAGTTGCCCTGAGAATAAACCACTGCTCTATGGAGGCACCCTCTACGCTGTAATGCTACGGGACATTGCTTGTTTAGTTACCCGTCTCTTCCCCTGTGCTTTAAGTTCCTTGAGAGTAGTGTCTGTACCTTGTTGCTCTGAGTCCCAGAGCTAATTAGATGTGGTAGTGTAGCAAGCGGGCCTTCGAAGGAGCAATGGCAAACACAAGGGACACACAGTGCTGCTTCCAGGACCCACATGATCTGCGGATTGGAAGGCACATTTTCTATTATCTAATCACGCACGCAGTTTCTGCCTGGTGTAGTGGAAGGGGGCTCTACCTCCATCCGACCTGGCAGGCTCACCCTGAGCATCAGCCCACAAGATAATTAAAGTGCGCCCCAAGGGGAGCCTGATGGGAGCTGGGACAGTTGCTGCCCCAGGAGGGTGCCAGGGGAGCACTGAGCGAAGGCTCAGCCCTGCTGCCTGCGTCTGAGCAGCCGTCCGAACAGAAGCAGGGCCGAGGGTGTGGAGCAGCCAGCCTCCTGCCTGCTTGCTGCCTGGTCCTCCTGTTTCCCCATCGCCAAGTCTGAGGAGAGTTCTCAGTCCCGAGGTTTGCACTTTCCCCAGGCCCTCGTTCCTCATAATCACTTTCTGGAATTGACTCAAAGAAAACATCACCGACACAGTTACCAGGAGACACCAGGCTTCAGTTCCACAACAAGTACCCCTTCCCTGCAGAGAAAGTCCAGCCCACAGGGAAATGGATGTTGCTTTCTTTCAAGACTCATTTTGGGTGTCTTTTTTTTTTTTTTTTTTTTTGAGGCAGTCTGATTTTTGGCAGGATGTTGAAGCACAATAGACAGAGCCAGCCTCAGCTAGACATCCTGCCATCCCCACTGGGCACTGGGTGGAGGCCAAATGCAAAGCTCACCAAGCAAGTGCGCTGAGGCAAGGGGAGGACGGGGCGGGGAGAGGACTCAGGAGCCCAGGGGTGATGATGGAGCATTTTCATTAGCCAGCTCAGTGTGACAACCAGAGCCCCACTAAACATCTGAAATGCAGCTCGGCAGGTGGAGAACTGAGCTCCACCTTGGCGGAATTAGCAAGGCTGTGGGTGAGATGAGTGATGAATGGTGAGAGGGAGTTTCCCATTGCAAGTATCCTGCCATTTTCCTCTTAGGACCTATTGGGGAGAATTTGCTTTGGGATACTACCCGCTATTCAAAGTCTTGTTGGAAAGGGTCTTGTGTAGTGTACTATTTATGGCATGGCATCTCTGTTCCTTTCTCACCATCCAATCCTCTGTGACTCTCCCACCAAACACAGGATTTTAAATCTTGAATTCAGCTGAAGACAGTTATGTGCCTTGAGGTATCAGTCCTACTGCCTGTCTTCCCACCATGACTGCCCCCTTCAGGCATCACTGGCTAAAACACTGATGACCCTGGGAGGTCCTACTAAGCCTTATTGTGGCCAGCAAGCAACAGGTGGGGGCTGGCTAGCAGACAGCTGAAGGCAAAAGAGTGAGGCCCCAGCTAAGGAAGAGGAGACGGTGGGAGAATTGATATGCCTCTGAGGGTCACGGGGACAGGGTCCCCCACGGGGAAGGTGGGAGAGGATTGAAGATGCTGATGCTGTTCTTTCAGGAGCCTGAGGCTGACCATTTCCTTTCATCACGCTCTGCAGGTTTAGCCTCCCCATCACCTCCCACAACTGGCTTTGTCTGGAAAAAATGCTAACCAGCTCCTTACAAGAGCCGTCACTGAAGCCCCGGCCAGAAGGCTTACAAAAGACACCGTGTACAGTGCAAAAGGAACACGATGCTCCTGGGAGGCTGAGTGGGTGAGGAAGGGGGCAGCCTTGGGCACACTCATGGGCAGCCAGAGAAGATGATGGGCCCACCCCCAACTCCTCAGCTCCCTCTCCTCCCAGCCTGCTTGTGTGTGGAATTTCACCACCAGAGATGACCGCCCCAGGTGGGTTAGTCATCCAGGACGGACGTGTAGGAACCTGGGGGAGAAAGACACAGAGAGCCTCTTATCTGGCCCCTCCCACCCCAGCGTCCCTGGGAAGGGGTTAGGGATTTTCATCTGATAGAAACGATCCCAGGGGAGTGAGGATACTGGGCTCCAGCTAGGGAGTAGGAAGGAGGTGCTGGAGAAAAGGGATTCTAGGAGACAGAATCGGCCACTTCTTCCTCCTGCCCTCCCTGAGTTTGGGCCCAGCCTCTCTCCAGCAGTGGAGGCAGCTGGGTAGAAGAGCACTGGACAGGGAGTCAGAAGGCTCCGGTTTGAACTGGCTCTATCCTGCTGTGGGTCAAGGAATCATAAAACACCAGAGAGCAGCGACTCAGTCTTAGGAATCATTCAGTTCTTCAAAGAGGGCTTTCTTGACTAGCTTTCCACCCCCATCCAGATCAGGTCCTTTGTTCTTTTTCTCATCACAGATGGGGATGACCTATTTATTTGTGTGATTTTTTTTTACTGCCTATCACCCCCCACCCCATTTACCTGTAACCTCCAGGGGGGCAGGGAGCTTCCTCTGCCTCATTCTCTACTATATCCCAATGCCTCACGCACAGTAGGCACACACCGCTATTTATTGAAAGCAGAATCTCTATTCGCGAAGTAACCCCATGAGAGGAGTATTATACCTATTTTACAGATGAGGAACTTGGGGCTTAGACAATTTAAATAAGTTGAAAAAGCAAACTTCAGCAATGGATCTGAATGACCCTTCCCCCATGCTGCACTACTCTTCTAACCAAGATTAGCAGACTAGGGAGATTCCCTTAACCTGCGGGCCTTGGCTTAGGTTTTTGGGGCTGTGATGTTCTAGAACCAGATGCCCAAGACATCTGGGAGAGAGGAGGAGCAGGAGAGGGATGCTCTAGAACAGAGGACAGCTCAGAGCCGGTGTCCCCGGGCAGGTGCCCAGTCTTGCCAAGCCAGGTGCTAGATCAGGATCCAGGAAGCATAACCCTGTGTACTGGGCTTATCCTCTACCTCTTGATATTTCCCTTAAAATTATGAGGGGGAAGCAGGATTCACTTTGATGAACTTCTCAGACCCATTACTCTGAAGAGTCTCAAGAAATACAAAAGGGCCTCAGTAGAGAAAACTCCCTGGGAACCACAAAGCAGTCAGCAAGAAGAACGATCTTCCATCCTGTGGAGCAGTTTTGTGAGACCAAGCCTTGATAGCATCCTGCTGCAGCTAACAAAGCAGGGACAATCCAGATACAAACACTCAAGAGTTAAGACAACACAGATGGAAACATTTGGAGATTAAGACAGCCACCAAGACTAGAGAAAGGAAATGCAGTTGGCATGGCTATCTCTTAACCTAAAATGTACAGGGAAAAATCAGTTTTAAGAATAGCCATTTGGGGCTTCCCTGGTGGCTCAGTGGTTGAGAGTCCACCTGCTGATGCAGGGGACACGGGTTCGTGCCCAGATCCCACATGCCGCGGTGTGGCTGGGCCCGTGAGCCATGGCCGCTGAGCCTGCGCTCCGCAGCAGGAGAGGCCACAGCAGTGAGAGGCCCGCGTACCGCAAAAAAAAAAAGAAAGAATAGCCATTTACGGTTTCCCTGGTGGCGCAGTGGTTGAGAGTCTGCCTGCCAATGCAGGGGACACAGGTTCGAGCCCTGGTCTGGGAAGATCCCACATGCCGCGGAGCATCTAGCCCCGTGAGCCACAATTACTGAGCCTGCGCGTCTGGAGCCTGTGCTCCGCAATAGGAGAGACCGCGATAGTGAGAGGCCCGTGCACCGCGATGAAGAGTGGCCCCCACTTGCCGCAAGTAGAGAAAGCCCTCGCACAGAAACAAAGACCCAACACAGCCATAAATAATTTTTTTAAAAGGCAAAATTCCTTAAAAAAAAAAAAAAAGAATAGCCATTTAGCGTAAAAGTATTCTTTTCCAGTTAATGCCAAAATAAAATCCTTTTTCTTATTTTTGTATCATATCCTCTCCTCAACCACCTCCAGCTAAACCTACCAATTAGAGAGGACGGAATCCATACTTTTCTCCCTTTCACCTTCATTCCAAGTGATTCAGTCCCTGCTGGCACCGCAAGGAGCCCAGCTTCCATCCATAGCAAGGAAGTCCTTTGACGTCAAGTTCTGTCTGCCCACCTCAAGCTCAAAAAACACCACCAAGGTGGGACTATAATGAGGATGAGAATGGACAAGACACAGCAGGTGCAGATCCCAGACAAAGTGGGAGAAATTCTCCTAAACAAGGAGCTTGGTCCCACTCTTCCTTCTCTGATGCCAACATCACGAGGGTTGGTACCACCAAGTAGGGCTTTGAGGATCAGGTCTGACAACGTTTCAAGCTGAAGCAACTGGATTTCTCATAAAGTGTGCAGAACCCGCTCAGGACTTTGGGGTTCTGAGCCAGCGGGAAGGATGACAAGGCGACCAAGGGGGCAGCTAGACCTGGGGAAGGATTTCATGGGGGCAAAACGCGCAGACCCAAACGAGACCTCACGATCTCGCTTACACCTCTCTCCAGCTGCAGACAGCTCATTCCTTGGCTGTGCCTTCCTGTAGAATTCCAAGATTCTGAGTTCTCTTTCCTTCCACTTCCTTCCTCCACTTTTTCTGCCTTTCCTGCTTTCCATTGTACTGCCCCAGCCTTTTCCCCACCCCCACTTCTAACGTCTTGACATCCTAAGAAATTAGACCAACAGCCCCAGAAAAAAAATTTTTTTAATACCTGTATCCTTGACTTTGTGCTGTTTGAGGAATTATTTCCAACCAGTTGATTAGCAAAGCTGATGGAGACTCTGGAGAAAACAGCCCCAGCCTGAGTGTGGGGCTGAATGAAAATCTCTTCGGGGTGCTTGGTTGTGCGGCCAAAGAATGAAGGACTTTGGGTGCTCGGTAGTAACCTCAGAAAAATTCCCCGGGCAGCAGCAACTCTCCCAGCACAGTTTCGAAACACCACAGGAGGAGGAAGCCCTCTTTAATCAAATAATAACCAGTCAGAGATAAGGCCTTCTAGGCCGAGCTCAGCCAGCCAATCACACGCTTCCTCCTGACCGCAAAGGCAAACAGACCCAGGGCTGAGTCTGAGTTTCAGGGCTTGTTATAGTTTAATGATGCTGCCGCTGGTGTGTTCTTGGCTTTGCCTGGCAGGATTTTCTGACTAGGAAGTGAAGCCCCAAGCTCAGGAACCTCGCTGTCAGTGGAGGCACCTGGCCCAGGGGCTGCAGCTGAGGACCCTGAGTGATCACGTGGCACCCAGCTCCCCGCACAGGCGCTTCCACATCACCAAGAGGACCCTTGCTGCTGCTGGGAGGCAGGCTTGGGTCAGCAGGGGGTGAGCATATTTGACACCAGCTGTGCAACTCATTGACTGTGACCCTGAAGAGGTGGTGGAGACCTCAGTGAATCGCCCTCACATATTGGAGATGCTTCACATGCATTTCCTAGGGGTCCTTGATTAGCAGTGACTTTGAGCTTTTCTTTATTCTTCAGCCTTCCCAATCACCCTCCCCTTCCAATGCTATCAGTGCTCCATTAGGCCACAGAGGTATCATAAAGAGGGTGGGTTCTGGAAGCTTAGCAGGCCTGGGAGTGAATAATGGCCCTCCATCTCTCCAGCCCTGAACACGCCTCTTAGCCCCTTCCTCGTTGCTGCAAGGATTAAATGGGAGAACTCTGCCACGTCCCAGTGAGGGTCTTACGGGCCCCGAGGAGGTGTAAACAAACCCTTAAGAGGTATTGATATATTAGAGGTCAATATCTAAAGGAACATAAGGAGAACCCCTTTGTTAGGTGAATAACACTAAGCATCAGCAGAATCCATTTTAGGGCATTTCATCACCCCCGCCCGTTAGCAGTCATTCCCCCTCCCCATACCCCAACCTCCCCATCAGCCATTCACTCAACAATAGCTATTTGGCGTCTCTCACTGGGGGAGCACCAAGGTGAGTTCCCCACCCTCACGAAACCATGTTACAGCACAGGAGGCAGGAGTTTATTAGAGTCCTCAGTGCATGGAGCCAACGGCAGGACAGTGAAGGGGGCTTTGTCACGGAGGATTTGGTCCCGTCCAAAGGGGACAAGGGAGAAACCAGCAACGGCGCACGGAAAATGGACTCAAGTCAGGGGGCCAAGTGCAGCCAAACTTTCCCCAAGGGAACTCCCTACGGGTATCAGACCAGGGGATAAAAGAGGAAAAGCAGAGTTGTATCGCCACTCCTTTTTAAAAAATATATAACAGCCTCATGAAGATTAATTCCCATACCATACAATTCTCCCATTTAAAGTACACCATTCAATGATTTCTAGTATATTCACACAGCTGTACAGAATGAATTTTAGAACATTTCATCACCCCAAAAAGAAACTCCTTCTCATTAGCAGTCATTCCCCATCGCCTGCCCTCCATTCCCACCTCTGCCAGCTCTTGGCAACCACCAATCTACTTTGTCTCCCACGATTTGCCTATTCTGGACATTTCACATAAATGGAATCATACACTATTTGACTTTTGTGACTGGCTTCTTTCACTTGCCATAATGTTTTCAAGGTTCACTTCATTGCTTTTTATTGCTGAATAATATTCCATTGTAAGAATATACAACAATTTGTTTTTCCATTCATCCATTGATGGACATTTGGATTGTTTCCACTTTTTTGCTGTTACAAATAATGCTGCTATGGACATTCTCCACTCCCTTTTATCCAAAAATTCACAATCTCATAGCAGGGAAATAAGAAGGAAACAAAGCAGGTGTGAGAAGTAGCTTTTGAAGGACATCTCTCTAGCCAGAAGAGAGAATATCACAACAGTAGCTGTGCATGATATTCGCACAAATTTTCACAACACATTAAGCACTGTCATACATTCTTATAATAAGAAAAAATAAAAAATAATTTGTATTGCCATTTTAAAGATAAGATCATAAAGAATAAGAAAGTTTGGATAACTTGCCAAAAGTCACCCAGCCAAGAACTGAGCCAGAATTAAGTTCTACGTTCTTTGTACTCCAGCTCTTCACACACAAAACGGGCTTTATTCTTCTCTTACATACTCAGACTTGGCTTCCAGGAAGCGTAGTCCAAGGGGAAAAAAAACAAGAAGAAGAAAGAAAAAGAGATTTGGCATTATTTATGGAGAAAGTGGCAATTAGGCCAACAAATAGTTGTTACTGTCTGCATTTTAAAAATTTGTACTTAAGGCTCAGAAAGATTAAATATCTTATAAGGCACAGAGCTAGTGAGCCAGTCATTGCTGATTTAAAGGCAGCTAGGTGATTCCCAAACACAGGCTAGATCACCTTGCTTTCTTCCTAACGTCTAACCAAGAGCAGTAACATGGTGTTCACATGGAAGGAAGGGTAACTTTGGAGGGGGCACTGCAGATGAGGGTGGGCCTGGGTGAAGAAGATGCCATCCACAGCATGGGGTGTGGAAGGGGATAAGGGAACATGCGAGTCTGAAGATGCAGAGACAGCTATGAAGAGAAGAGCAGGAGGAAAAAAACAGAGAACGTGGGGAGAGTCCAGCTGAAAGGCTGGCCAAGTTCCCAGTTTGTCCGTGGCCAGGAATGTTTCAACCAAACCCTTGTGGTCACCTGACAAACAATATGAACAGATGTTCTGAGTGGAATGGTGTGGGAAAGATATCAACCAGGGACAGAGCTAGAGAACCCATCCAGCTTCTTATCACCTGTCCAGCCCCAACCAAAGAGCACAGTCCTGCACCACGGGAGAGGGATCCTCCCAGAAGCAGGAGGGCAAAGATCTCCATGGGGGGAGATGAGACCAAGCAGGCCAGGTGAGCACAGGAGATGGGCCCGGACACAGCTCACCTCCCAGGTAGAGATTCCAGGGCAAAGTACTTCTTACCTGGGAGTAGGAATCACAGCGCGAACAGCAGGAGTGTGGGCATGCTGGAGATCTGGAACCAGCCAAGGGTCTCATGGCTCTGGATCTTGATTCATTGCACCAAGACCATGCCAACTTTATTTGGTTTCCTTGGGCACGTTACCTGTAGAATTCAGTACACAGCAAGCAAAACTCTGTCAGAAAAATTCAGTTAGAAAATCTCTCTAAGGTTAGGAAGCAGACCCAAGCTAGTCCCAGGCACCTCAAAACTCTGAGCCATCTATAAGATCCACTTCTGGAAAATGAAAGGTTATCTTTAGATCTCCTCCTGCATCAGAGCACCAGGGATTACTGGGCACCAGGATACAGAACGAGGCAAGCACTTATCAGTATGTTCATCTTAGTGGGAAAAAAATACAATATTTATTGGCACCTACCAGATAGGTGACCAGGTCCCAGATAGATGCTTTCCCTGTCACATTTTCTCTTCACAAAAACCTGTAGGGTAGGAATAGTTATACCCATTTCACAGGATGAAAGAGTAGGACTCAGAGAGGTTAACCAGCTCGCTTGAGGTCACACAGTTAATATGCGGCAGAGCAGGAACTTGAGGCTAAGATCATCTGACTCCAAAGCCCATGAACTTTCTGTTATTTCATGTTACCACTTTCTTCTTAGATTCATTTTTTCTGTTTCTGACAAGCTGCCACTTATTCACATTCTTCCTTCAATGATTTTTCTAGCACTCCCAAAATCATTTGTGTGCATGTGTGCATATATAACATGTATGCATCTAGGTTCGTGCTCATACATATCTGTGAGAATACATATCTGTTTACATATATTCACATGTATGCCTCCTTGCTTTTAGGTATGTGTGCTCTGTTGCCTTCAGAGAAGGGTACAAGTGCCATTACTTTTAACTTCCTTGAGGCTGTCTGTCCTGAGATGGTTGATGGCACCTGTCAGCTACTGAGCAGAGAATTTGGCTCCTATGACCAGGGTTATTTCCCTACTGCAGGCATCTTCTGAGGACCTGGTCCTGGGATGGGGCTTTCCTAAGTGTCCCTGAACGGGACGCTCAGGCTTTAGATTCTCAAAAATAGAATTTTTGGGGCTTCCCTGGTAGCGCAGTGGTTGAGAGTCCGCCTGCCGATGCAGGGGACACGGGTTCATGCCCCAGTCTGGGAAGATCCCACATGTCGCGGAGCGGCTGGGCCCGTGAGTCATGGCCGCTGAGCCTGTGCGTACGGAGCCTGTGCTCCACGACGGGAGAGGCCACAACAGTGAGAGGCCCGTGTACAGCAAAAAAAAAAAAAAAAAAAAAAAAAAGAATTTTCAACAAGTAAGAGGAGATCAGAGAATTCTGGCCCAAACCTAGAACCAGCAAAAGGCAAATGCTGGTCCACTTTGGAATTGTTCTACCTGCTTTCCAAAGTCCTCTCATATTTATTTTCATCGTGACAAACCTTTCAGAGCCAGCAATCATCAACTCCATTTCACATAAAGGGATTAAAACTCCAGCAATCGTGCTTGGATATGACAGCTCCTGGCTTCTGTACCACCATTAGCTGTGTGGTCTTGGGCAGGTTCCTTAAGCACTCCACCCTTCTACTCATCTTTATTTGTTTATTTATTTTTGGCCTGCATGGCGCAGCTTGCGAAATCTTAGTTTCCCAACCAGGGATCGAACCTGGGCCCACAGCAGTGAAAGTGCAGAGTCCTAACCACTGGACCACCAGGGAATTCCCCTATCTCCTCGTCGTTAAAACAGAAGTGCTCCGTAGGGCTGCTCTAAGCATTGGCTGTGTTAAGATATGTAAACTCTTAGAACAGAATGTGGCACATGCCAAGCTCACAATAAATGTTGGCAATATACCCTCTCAGTCCTGGTGTCCACTGGAGGTTCCCGACAACTCTGCGGCCCACAGAGCTTCAAGCCCTGGCTCCCCGCTTCTCAAGACAATCCATCTAGTAGTAGTTGGTCCAGGCAACTCCTTCTGAAAGCTTTTTGTTCACACAAGCGAGTGTGCACTATGTTCTTAGCCTCTTCTCATTTCAACAGTTGATCGTTGAGTACTCAAGGCAATCCTGCCTTGAATATAAACTTTCAGTGCCTCCTCAGTGTGTCTATGTACTGGGATTAGGTCCCTGAAACCACAGACTCTGGAGCCAGATGGTCTGCCTTCAAATCGCAGCTCTGCCACTTATAGGCTATATGACCACGGTCACATCACTCTACCGTTTTGTGCCTTAGCTTTCTCATCTGTAAAATGGGGATAATAATGGTGCTCATAGGGTCATTGTGAGGATCAAGTGAGTTAACTTACGTAAAGTTCTAAAAACAGCTCCTGGATGGGACTTGCCTGGTGGTCCAGTGAGTAAGACTCCATGCTCCCAATGCAGGAGGCCTGGGTTCCATCCCTGGTCTGGGAACTAGATCCCGCATGCATGCTGCAACTAAGGAGCCTGCATGCCGCGACTAAGGAGCCTGCATGCCACAACTAAGATCCTGAGTGCCGCAACTAAGACCCAATAAAACCAAAAAAAAAAAAAAAAAAACACCCCAAAACAAAAAACCAGCTCCTGGTATATTAAAGTCTATATTAGTATTGTCATCATGACTCATTTTTACTACAGATTTTTTAAATTTTTAATTACGGTAAAATACATATAGCATAACATTTACCATTATTACTATTTTAAAAAATTTCTATTGAAATATAGTTGATGCACAATATTACATAAGTTATAGGTATACCATATATAATTCACAATTTATAGTTATTATAAAATATTGGCTATATTCCCTGCATTATACAATATATCCTTATAGCTTATTTTAAACATAATAGTTTGTACCTCTTAATCCCCTACCCTTATATTGCCCCTCCCCCTTTCCCTTCATCATCATCATTTTTTTGTTTGTTTGTTTTTTGGGGGGTTTTTTTGTTGTTTATTTTTTTACATCTTTGTTGGAGTATAATTGCTTTACAATATTGGGTTAGTTTCTGCTGTATAACAAAGTGAATCAGCTATATGTATACATATATCCCCATATTCCCTCCCTCTTGCATCTCCCTCCCACCCACCCACCCCACCCTTCTAGGTGGTCACAAAGCACAGAGCTGATCTCCCTGTGCTATGCGGCTGCTTCCCACTAGCTATCTATTTTACATTTGGTAGTGTATATATGTCCATGCCACTCTCTCACTTTGTCCCAGCCTCCCCTCCCCCCCACTGTGTCCTCAAGTCCGTTCTCTACATCTGTGTCTTTATTCCTACCCTGCCACTTGGTTCATCAGTACTATTTTTCTAGATTCCATATATATGTGTTAGCATCCAGTATTTGTTTTTCTCTTTCTGACTTACTTCGCTCTGTGTGACAGACTTCACTCTGTGTGACGGACATCCACCTCATTACAAATAACTCAGTTTCGTTTCTTTTTATGGCTGAATAATATTCCATTGTATATATGTGCCACATCTTCTTTATCCATTCATCTGTCAATGGACATTTAGGTTGCTTCCACGTCCTGGCTATTGTAAATAGTGCTGCAATGAACATGTCTCTTTTTGAATTATGGTTTTCTCAGGGTATATGCCCAGTAGTGGGATTGCTGGGTCATATGGTAGTTCTATTTTTAGTTTTTTAAGGAACCTCCATACTGTTCTCCATAGTTGCTGTATCAATTTACATTCCCACCAACAGTGCAGGAGGGTTCCCTTTTCTCCACACCTTCTCCAGCATTTATCATTATCATCATTTTTAAGTGTACAGTTCAGTGGCATTAAGTACATTCACATTATTGTGCAAACGTCACCACCATCCCTCCACAGAACATTTTCCATCTTGCAAAATTCGAACTCTACCCATTAAACAACAGCTCCTCATTTCCCCGCCTCCCAGACCCTAGAAACCATTGTGCTACTTTCTGTCTCTGTGAGTTTGACTACTCTAGGTAGTCATGATGTAAGTGGAATTATACAGTATTTGTTCTTTTGTAACTGGCTTATTTCCCTTAGCATTAATGTCTTCAAGGTGCATTCATGTTGTAGCCTGTGTCAGAATTTCCTTCCTTTTTAAGGCTGTACAATATTGTATGTATATACCACATTGTGTTTATACATTCATCCATCCATGGACACTTGGATTGCTTCCATCCTTTGGCTGTTGTGAATAATGCTGCTATGAACATGGGTGTACAATATCTCACTGAGTCCCTGATTTCAATTCTTTTGGGTATATACCCAGAAGTGGAATTGCTGTATCATGTCATAATTCTATGTTTAATTTTTTGAGAAACTGCCATACTGTTTTCCGTACCATTTTACATTCCCACTAACAGCGTTCAAGGGTTCCAATTTCTCTACATTCTCCCAAACACTTGTTATTTTCTGGGATTTTTTTGTCTGTTTTGTTTTGTTTTTTTCATAGTAGCCATCCTGATGGGTAAGAGACGGTATCTCATTGTGGTTTTGATTTGCATTGTCCTAATGATTAGCGATGCTGGGCATCCATTCATGTGCTTATTGGCCATTTGTACATCTTCTTTGGAGAAATGTCTATTCAAGCCCTTTGCCCATTTTAAAATCAGGTTGTTTGTTTTTTTGTTGTTGAGTTTTCATCACGATTCCTAAGCACTGACCCCTGTAATTTATATTATTTGAAGCTTGGTATCATTCAGAAAATAAAAATTGCTCATTTTCCAAATGGCTTACAAGGAAAAAACCAACTGAAAATTGCTGACAGAAAATAAAAGGAAAGGCCAAGCTATTGAATTCAGTGCCTTTTCTTCTTTGTACTTGTACAAACCCTGAGACACAAGGGTATTAGCATGAAATAGTGTTTGCTACCAGAATAAAAACACTTCCTGCTGCTGAATAATTGTCCAGGGAATTTTATATGAATGGCCAGTACTCTGAGGGAATTAATACAGATCTTGAGACATAAAGACCGTTAGTAATAATATGAACTGATAAGACTGACAAAATTCAACTCAAAAGGTCAGTAATTGGAAATTATAAAAGCTACCACATAACCAAGTCAAAAGTGTATAAAAAAAGATGCAAGACCTGTGTGTATGCAAGACAGATTTTATATGTTTGTGTGATGTTATGTGTAGATTGTGTAAGAAAGAAAGAATATATGTGTTGAGTGTTAAAAAATTCAGGTAATGTAATTTAATTCTATTCAAAAGAAGAAGAATTGGGCAATTCAAGAATTAGGATTCTGTTTGGTCCTTTGTTACTGAGACTAATTATTTAAGTAAGCATTTCTCCCTTGATATAGATCCTGAACATATGAAAATGTCACTGCATTTCATGGCAGAAATTCACTAAATATCATTTCCCATGCAAAGTGTCCTATGAAAGCAGAACTAACACACACAACTAATATGTTTCTTAGTTTTTCTAATTAGACTGGAAAGTCTGGGGTCAGAAATCATGCTTTGGGGTTCTTTTATTTTCCTCCACATTGCCTAGCAAAGATCACACACATTATAATATGAACATGACTGTGGTTAGCTACTAGACTAAGCACTCTATATAAAACTCTAACAGCCCTGCAGGATAGATATCATTATGCCCATTTGACAGATAAGAAAATTGAGGTTCAGGAAATTTAAATGCGTGATACTAGTATTGTGGATATGTCTTAAAAGAAGAACAGCATCCTTATTCTTCAGAGATATATACTAAAATATTCACCAGTGAAATTATATGATGTTGGGGATTTGCTCCAAAATAATACAAGATGGTGGAGCTAGATGAGGCTAAAGGTGAAACAATATTTGCCGTGAGCTGCTAATTGTTGAAGCTGGTTGATGTGTGTGTTCATGGTCTATTATATGATTTGTTATTCTATTTTTTCATGTTTTTTTCTATGTATATGTTTTTTTTCTTTTTTTTTTTATGATGAATGGAAAGAAAAGACTTCCTACCACCACATCGTGCTTCACAGAGCTTAACAGATATACGGTAGTGAAGTGAATGGCTTTGCCACTGTTGTGCCTCACCATGGATATTAGCAGGACTTCCGTTGTTAGGAGCCCCACAAAAAGTCACACATACTTCTACAGGTTAGTTTTTGAAATGACTCATCAATATTATAAGCTTGCTGATGACCCACATAATTACTGTTCCTGACATGGAGCCTCATGGTTGGTAGGTACTTGGTGAATGTCGAATGGATGGAGGCATCACGTGGGCGTGGGGAAGGCTGAAACGATGCAGAACACCTGGCACACATGTCCATCATATTGCCTAACAGGAACATCCCAAGCTTTCCTCCAGGGATCCCTCTTTGAACCACCAGCACACATCGCTCCCCACGATTTCAAACTGCTCCATCACTCACCTGTTATTATTACCTCTGCCATTATTTAACACACATTCCCTCGCTCAGGTGTGCATATGTGGTCTTCCCATCTAGATCATGAGCTCCCTGGGGGATGGGAACAATGTTCCTCAGATCTCTGTAGCCTCCAGGCCGAGCATGGAACTTGACACAGGGTGTGCAGGCAAACACTGTACGTCGTGGCAGCCACAGAGGTGCACAGCTCAGCTTCACCTTCAAGAGAACCTGCTGCAGGAGCATGGTTGACTGACAGCCTCTAGGTGCGCCTCTTTGGACCACCGCACATTCCCACCAAGGCCACGCTTCCCCCAGGCTGCTGCTGGCTAGGGGTTGGGCACAACGGCGGCCCTAGAGCCAGTCCTTTCCTGCCCCCTGGGGCATCCCTCCATCAGTCCAGCAGAGACGTTCCAGAGCTGCACTGTGGTCTGAGGCTCTTCCTACCCAATGCTCCCTTCCCTCTTTCCTTTCACAGGATTCAGACCTGCATCCTGATCCAAGGCCTGCCTACTTCTGCTCACTCCCCCTTTATCCTTCGGAAGCGTTACCCCCGATAAATCTCATCCACATCTACTCCTTTAGCACCTGTTTCTCTGAGGACCCCAACAATCAAAGTGCCTGAGGTCCACTAACACCCAGGGACTTCCATACTTCCTTACACATGAAAAAGATGCTACTGACCTCCCAGTTTACATTGGAAGCAATGTAAATAAATTAAATAAATTCTGCACTGCACTAAGCTGTTCTCTTCTATGCTGAAGCCACAAGCTGCAGTAGAGTCAATCAGGGCCCCCTATTCAGTTACATATGACCATTGTGACCTTGAGCAAAGCGCTTTCCTTCATGGTGCCTCATTTCCTTTATTCTTTTTTTTTTTTTTTTTTGTGGTACACGGGCCTCTCACTGCTGTGGCCTCTCCCGTTGTGGAGCACAGGCTCCAGACGCGCAGGCTCAGCGGCCATGGCTCACGGGCCCAGCCGCTGCGCAGCATGTGGGATCTTCCCGGACCGGGGCACGAACCCGCGTCTCCTGCATCGGCAGGCGGACTCTCAACCACTATGCCACCAGGGAAGCCCTCTTTATTCTTTAAATGATGCTAATAAGATCTTCCTTATGTTGAAATAAATTTCTAGGCCCAAGATGGAGACACTCCTGTCTGGGGTGTCATGGTCAGCAAACTGAATCTTAGATAATGTTCATTTCCCTGTAAATGCTCTGCTTGTATAACCACTCACCCAACCCCCAAGCACCAAGCCACCTCTGGGCTCTATACTTATTTCCTTTTCCCTTATTAAGAAAGGTCATCAATGGGCAGAGGATGGGAGGGGAAGGAAAAGGGATTTGCAGAGCACAGGAATTAGAACCCAGAGGCTGAAGGAGAGTGGGGAGCCGTTTCCCACTGGAAATATAAAAGGAGGCTTGGAAGAGATGTGGAAAAGGATTACCAGGCCTGGCATAAAAAAGCCAGGTTGCACCCTGAACCCGTATGACCTTGGGCACGCCACTCTCCCTCCCTTGAGCGTTTCCATAAAAGGCAGTTGGTAGCCTAAATGACCTCCAAATCCCTTTATGTGCAGACATCCATGATCCTTTCTAACCCAGCCAGCACCTTCCTCCTTTACTTCTTGTGGACCCTCTCCTGATGCCTCTACAAGAAAATGACTTACGGTGTTTCCGTAAATGTGGTCTCTGCATAAAGGAGAGTCCGTTAAATATGAACTTTTACTTCTTAAGGACAATTAGTTCGGGGGATGAAGGAGCATAACAGAATTTGTTTCTCTGTTCTCTTCTTTCCCACTAAGCCCTGAGGCCTCTCTCCTGCTTCACCCTCCCCCTGGCACCTCGTCTTCCTGGACCCCAGCCATTGGCTGTCCTTGTTCTTCTCTTGCTCAATTTTTTCACCTAATGGGCTGTGAGGCCAAAGCCCCTTCGGCTCCTACAGTCACCAGGTGGCCTTGGCTTTTAGCTCCCACCAGGGAGAAGCCAACAAGACTAACCTCTCAAGTGATTTCTTCCTTGTTGTGCTGGTCCCCATGGCTGAAGAAGATGGACTGAGCCAGGCAAACAAGACATGAACTGAAGATACTCATTGAACAGTTGGCTCTCATCCTGCTGCTGCAAGTGGACAGGCAGAGGTCAAGGTTCCCACCCCCACCCCCAACCATTGCCCAATGACACACCAAGGACAGCTACATGGTGACTTTTGGAACCACCAACAGTTCGGATCAAGTTGTTCTGAAGACGTATTGGGCAACCACACTACCCTCTTCCCTCTTTGTCTGCCTTGCCGTGAGACTCCCTGCTGACCCACCGCCTGCTCAGACAGGCAAGAACACCAGACCCTCAATTACAAGAGACCATATGACCAAGCATAACTCAACGAATTGACCACCTCCCATTGGTTATCAGTAGACATGAGCCACGTGCCATAGCTGCCTAACTAATCACTTCCAGATCTTGTCAAACAAAACCTTTCTTTCAAAAGGTTCCTCTTACCACTGGACTGAGATATATGGCTGGTAACAATAATTAAATGATGGGTGATGGGCAGCTGGAACTATTCCTTAAACAAAAGAGTACAGTAGGGTCATTCTGACCACTCTGCTTAGCATTTTAAAAAACAAACATCGTTTTGTGTTCGTGCATTCTGTAAAGACGTCTAAATCAATAGTCTCAGCAATTCTTACACATTCTGTAACCAAGAAATCAGAGAATTAAAATCAGACAATCAAACCACTCATTGATTGAGTACCTACCTTTCACAAAGCACTGTGCTATGGGTTGGTACACAGAAATATACAGCTCAGCTCTTGACTTGGGATGGGAAGTTGGTCACCGAAGGGGGTCTGAAGACAGAAAAATTACAAACCTACATAAAAATAATTGAGTGAAGATAGCCAGATGTTATGAACTCCCACTGAAATGAACATCTGAAATAGGTACCTTCCTGGATTAAGCACATTAGTGTGAACATGGCCCCACCAAGTTCGAATATGAGAGTTGGTAATTTTGCATGGAGCATGGAGAGATAAAGGGCAGACCTGTATAATGCTGGATTTTATACACATCTCAAATCAGTTAGGAGAGCAATCACAGAGAGTAACAGTAAAACTCACAAATAGTGGTTTAAACAAGTATGGAGCATATTTTTCTCACTCCAGTTCAGAGCTAGAGAAGTTATCATGAAAATCATCAACAGTTTCTACTATTTTCCTGCTATACTGTCCTTTGCTTGTGGATTTTGTCCTCGTATTTTCAAAATGGCTGCTGCATTCTAGGCATCACGTCCAAGAAGGAAAAAGAAATGGTAGCGTAAAAAAAAAAAAAGAAAGAAATGGTAGTGTAAATGGCAAAAAGTCTTCTTTTTTTAAGTTATTGTCTTTTTATTTGGAAAGAGAAGGCTTTCTCAGGTAACTGCCTTTGTCCTATTGATCAGAATAAATAACATGACCACCCTCAGCAACAAGGGAAGCTGAGTATTTTTCACTTTTCAGGCTCCATAGTAGAGAAAAGCAAGGGAGAAAGTGATTTAAATAAGTTTCACTGGAGCTACTGCCATATTCCATCACATATTAATCATGTTATATATGAAATGTACTTGATTTTAAATGGTCATATTATGAGAGACTATTTCCCTGGCCTCACTGAATATACAACATGGCTCAATTTTTATCCTTTTAAGAATAGCTTTTATATATAATTATATTTTATATATATATTAGGAATATGCTTTTAAAGAATAGCTAGGTACATATTCTATAGTGATTACCTCTGAATTGTAAAATTACAGATTTTTAAAATTTCTCTGTGCTATCTGGGTATTTTTGTTCATTTTATTTTTTTAGTTCTCTATAGCAAAAGTGTATTATTTTGTAGTAAGAAGGCAAAAACAATTTCTCTTAAGTAAGAATGTTCATGATGGTTTATGACATATTGTCAAATGAGAAAGCAGTATATATGACATGTTCCCAAATTTCATAAGAATATATGAGAGAAGCAAAAGCCTGGAGATTTGCCTCTGAGTGCTGGGAATATAGATTGTTTTAATTTCCTTAAAATTCTGCTTTTTGGTATTTTCCAAACTTATCACAGTAAAAAATATTAGCAACAAACAGCTATCTCAGGTTAAGAAGCTCTCTGCCTGGTCCTGGAGGAAAGACAGCCTTTGAGCATCACTGAACAGTCTTTGAGAATAAACTGCAGAAAAAAAACCAAAGCATTCACCGAAGGAACAGGCCTGGTTTGTTAAGACCGTAAAGGATATAGGAAAATGCTTCCCTCCCTCCCTGTTTCCTTTCTCCAAAAGCACTTTCTGCTGGGAAATATTAAACTCCCTTAACATCTTCAGGGGATTCTCAAGTCCAAGGCTCAGAGCCCGTCAGAGGGGTATTTGTTCCTTTCTGGTGCATCAGCTGTGAAACGTGGCTTATTGTTTTTCAGCAAATATGGCCACCGAAAGGGACGCTTTCCCAGCCTCCTTTCTTTCCAGGAGTGGGAGAAGCTGGGGAGCAGAACAGTGGCTGATGGCTCCTTTGCCTTTCAGGTGGCCCAGTGCACATTCAAATCCAGCAACCACTTCCTTCTCTCTCTCTCTCCTTCTCTCTCTTTCTCTTTTCTTTCTTTCCACTGCTTTCTCCCAGAAAGCAAGAGGCCATCTACAATTCTCCTGGATGTGCAGAGCCAGATGCTATAATTCCAAAGGCCTGGGAAATTAACAATTTGGTAAAAGATGCCCCCCTACTGGGTCAGTCTCAGTGACAGACAGCCCATTCCTCAGGCGTTTGCTCATTCGTTCATTCATTCATTCACTCACTCATCCATCCATTCAGCCACAGTGCCTGGTCTGGGGATACGGTGAGAACAAGACAGACAAAATGTGGGAGTTTATATCTGGGGGGCATGGGGGTGGGGGAGCCAGACAATAAGAAAAAAGGAAACACAGCAAAAGAAGACACATGGTCTAAAGAACGTAAAGCAGGGTAACTTTCTAGAGAGTCATAAAGGAGCAGGATAGTCAGGCAAGGGTCTTCCAGGAGGTGACATTTGAAATGAACTTGAACAGTGGGAAGTGGGGGAACCATGAGAAGCTCAAGCATGACATAGACAGGCTACAGCAGGAGATGAGATCAGAGCACTGGAAGCACGGGGTCTTAGAGCCTGTGGGGAAGAGGACACGTGACCATCGACAGGGTACTGGGAAGCCAGAGCCAAGGGCTGCAAGCAACCATCCAGCTGTCAGCAACTATTTTCCAGCCCTGCTGGATGGGGAACAGAGAAGACTCCATTAGAAGTTTCTTATTTCCTAGGAGCATCCAGCCTCAGGAGACAGAAATGATGCTTAACGCAATTATGGAAGAAGGTAGGGCTAGCTCTGTGGCTTTGATTCTACACAAAGGCATTTGGAGAAGGTGAGATCAGTGTTAGCAGAAGCATTCAGAGGATTTCATGGGGGGTGGGTGGGGAGGAGGGAGCTAGACATAGGCAAGGGGAAGGGTCATATCAGGTGGTGAAGGCTTAACTGCACACACACACCCCTCCTTCCGTTGCAAATGCCTTCAACCATTCACAGCTCTCTTTCTCACTCACCTTGGTCTCCAAAACCTTCTCAGACTAGCATTCCAGGCAGATGCCTCCAGTTAATCAGTTAGCACAGGAGGAGAAATCTCAGCCTAAGCCAGAGGGAGTAGATCAGGGAAACTGGGGGGAGAAAGTGTCTCCCAAATCGAGAGGCCTAAGGACCAAGTGGGAGTTCCCCAAGTGAAGATGGGAAAGATGCTGGTTCCAAACAGAAGCACAGCACGTGTGAGGGATAGATGTGGGGAAGGGGGCAAGTGATTCCATGTGGCCAGGGTTATAAAGTGCAGGGGGCAGAAGGGCTGCAGAGATGAACACAGAAGGTGGTGAGAGTTAAAGGAAGAATTGGGACTTTATAGGAGAGCGGTGGAGAGGCTTTGAAGAGCTTAAGCAGCTGGAGCGGGAGAGGGGGGCGGTGACCCTAGTCTAGCTCCAACCATCACTCTAGCTGCTCTGCAAACCTGGGAGGACACAGGATAGGGGGCTATTGCAGGAGGGCGTTGGGTGGGGTGGGGAGTTGAGTCAGGGTGGTGTCCAGGGGAATGGGGACAAGTGGGTGGCTTGGAGGCAATTTAGGACAGGGAATTGCTCAAAACTGGTGACTAGGCGTGTGTAGAGAAGAAGGTCAAGGATGGAGTCTGGCTGGCTTCCTTACAGGAGTCCTCTGATCCTCCCACTGACAAGGGAGAAATGGAAACTGACAAGTCCAACTGAGCTGGGCATTCAGATGTAAAATACCGACAGGAAGCCATCGGTGCCTGAAGCTTTGCAAAAGATGTTCACATCTCTGCTGAGAACTTGACACACCAGATATTCAGTTGTTTCTCACTTCCACTTTAGGTCTCAGGCAAATTGTACACAAAGGCTTTTACATCTCAGGCATCTCCTTGTAAAGGCACTGAGCAGTAGCCCAGCCTTTGAAAACCACTAGATATTGTAATTTGCCAGTGGATGATCTTTGCAGAGGATCAGCCTAAGGCTCAGAGAGGCTGGGAATGTCATTCAAGGTCACACAGCAAGTTGGAGGTGAGTAGAGAGTTAGAACAAACCAGTCCCAATTTATTAGACCACTTGCTAATCAGGCCCCAAACAAACCCAACATCTTAAGTTACACTGTTGCCTGCCTTAGCACGTTTAAGCAACCGTGTCAAGTGCAGAAGAACATGACAAAGCCCTCGTCCTCTATGTGTCGTGTCAACACCTCTACTGGACCCCCTTGCACGTTATAAACAACGCTCAGGGTTTGCCCTGTAGAGACAGATGGGTGGGCAGGGATCTACAACATCTATGCATATACCAATTCCTCCAGATTCTACTTCTCCCTTCCTTGATGAGCTTTTAATACCTAAAAGAGGGGCTTCCCAGGTGGCGCAGTGGTTGAGAGTCTGCCTGCCGATGCAGGGGACACGGGTTCATGCCCCGGTTAGGGAAGATCCCACATGCCGCGGAGCGGCTGGGCCCGTGAGCCATGGCCGCTGAGCCTGTGCGTCCGGAGCCTGTGCTCCGCAACGGGAGAGGCCACAACAGTGAGAGGCCCGCGTACCGCAAAAAAAAAAAAAAAAAAAAAAAAAAAAAAAAAAAAAATCCTAAAAGAAGGTGGAGTGGAGTGTGTTCAGATTCCGAAACATGACATTTGAACGGTACCTCACTCCCAGGCTGGAGCTGTGAGCTGAGGTAACACCTCTGAATCTCAGCTTCCCTAGTGGCTCCTCTCAGCAGGCATCTGAGCACCTACCGCGGACGGGACTGCCATCAGCGCTGCACACTTGTTACCCATCGCACTGCTGTTCGGGCAGCCTCTGCACTTTATGCAGACAGGAAGAAAAAAAAAGTTTTTTTAAAGTTTGCCTTTTCCGGAACTCTAGGCGCTTTGTGGCTGACCTCCTCGTGTGGGGCATGCAAATTCAAAGGAGCTGATGAGACATCGAAAGATCTGGGGCTGGGAAGATGCAGGGGAGGAGGAAACTGGCTTCTCACAGGCTGGGAAATCCCCACCGGGGTTGAGCCCAGAAAGCAGACAGTGAATATGACAAGCCAGACAATATAGACTTTCCCCATTCCCCACATCATTCATTCATTCATTCAACAAATATTTTCACAACATCTTTTTTTTAATTATTATTTTTTTGTGTGTGGTGCACGGGCCTCTCACTGTTATGGCCTCTCCTGTTGCGGAGCACAGGCTCCGGATGCGCAGGCTCAGCGGCCATGGCTCACGGGCCCAGCCGCTCCGCGGCATGTGGGATCTTCCCGGACCAGGGCACGAACCCGTGTCCCCTGCATCGGCAGGTGGACTCTCAACCACTGCACCACCAGGATAGCCCCACAACATCTTGCAAAGCATTCCGGGTGCTGGGGCTACACTAGCAAACTCAACAGATCAAAATCTGTTCTCCTGTAGCTGATATTATGGTGGGGAAGACACATGATGAAGAAGGATGGCAGATGTTAGGTAGCGATACAAGCTGGGGGCAAACCTAGGTCAAGGAAGGAGACAGACTGGGCGGGTGGTATGTGAGGGGGAAGAGGAGGGGTGTTGAGGCAGGCCAGGAAGTCTTCCTGCAAGAAGTGAGTTTTCATCAAAAACTAAGGGCAATGAGGGAGCTAGCCCTGCCGGTGTCTAGGAGAAGAGCATTCCAGGCAGAGAAGCAGAAAACGCAAAGATCCTGGAATGGGAACATGCTTGGAGCATTAGAGAAATGCCGAGTCGACCGTGAAGGCTGGAGTAGAGTGAGTGGGGGTAAGGGTAGGAGTAGGCAGGGTGGTGATCATCCAAAGTACAAAACTGCTTCATTTTTATGTTGAGGTCAGAACAGCCTCAACACATAGGGACAAGAGGGCCAGTAGACTTTGGGGGGACATAGGCATTATACTTGTTCACCCCCATAACACTACCAGTAAGGAAAGTGAGGCTCAGGAGAGGGAAAGGAATTGTCCAAGATCATACAGCTAGGTTGATAAGAACCTGAATTTGAACTTGTGGCTATTGGATCAAGCCTCTGCTCTTCCCACTACAGCTAGCTAAAAAAGCGGGCAGTCGGGGGATGAGAATGAGAGTCAAGTACTGGGAACAATCCAATTGTCCTGTGTCAGTATGCAACACCTGGGTAGTTTGTAGGACTCCAGAGAAGGAGCCACCAGCTGTGTGTCCAGGCAGAGAGGATCTCAAACAGCCTCACAGTTATCCCTCAGCCTTGCCTGGCAGGGACCCCTGCACACTGGAAGGCAGGGAAGTTTCAAGGAGAATCCCTGCTGGAAAGGGAGGTAACCTAGCTGCATCCTGCCTGATGGACTCCTATACCTGCAATCTTGGGGAATGAGGCTGTCTCAGAAGATGCCAGTGTGGGTAGGGGATGATCCTGGAGACAGATGTATTCTCAGGCTTGTAGACCCTGAATTGCACAGGATGGTTCTCAAAATAGGAATTTAACTTAGTTATAGAAAAATAAAGAAACGTATACCTCTTTCACAGCTTAGTTTTTGGACTAAGTTTCATTCCTACTGTGAGATCTCTCACCAATTACTCATTCATATATCTCACATATATTTATCCAACAGTTTTTGTGGCAGGCACTGTTCTAGGTGTTAGGAGTACTTCAGTGAACAAAAGAGACAATCAAAAAGTAATAGAGAGTAGCTGGAGCAGCCGGGGCCCCGCAGGAACCTAATCGGCAGCGGGCGGCAGACCCTCTCTAGGGGCTAAGATGGATCTTGTACTCAAGGCTGCAGATTATTATTTTTTTACACCATACATATATCCAGCCACATGGCCAGAGGACAGCATCTTCCGACAAGCTGTCAGTTTCCTGATTATAACAAATCTCGGTGCTTATATCCTTTATTTCTTATGCGCAACACTGAGTTATTACTTTGTCTATGATCATTCATTAATGAAACACCCACAATTTTTAAAGAACCAAGTCTATCGAGAGATTATGCATTCTGTCCAGTCAATGCCATGGATAAGCATCCCCACGGTCTCAGTGTTCCTGCTAGAGGTGAGAGGTTACAGCAAACTATATGACACCATGGAGGAGTTTCCATATGGCTGGTTTTGATTCATTGCTAGTGTACTGTCTTTTCTCTTTTTCACTAACATGCTGATCTACTGGATTCACAGAGACCTTCATCATAGACTTGTATATTAGCGCTTACACAAACCTCATCGTATCTGGAAGATTCCAACTCCATTTGCAAGTCATGCTTTTCATCCTCTGGATGGCTTCCTTCAGGGTCTACCTTACCACATACACCCATTTATCTTCCCATTACACAAGGTAGTTTATTTAGGTTTGTACATCTTGGTCAATATCTGGACAATTTCTATTCATGATGGTGATTTTCATGTTCCCCATATCTTCAGGCCATTTATTAATGGCTCAGCTCATCATACAGACCACCACATGCTCTTTGACTATAACTATGGACAGTATTTCACATTGTGGGATAGAATTGGAGGCTTATTCAAAAATCCCTCCTCCTTTGAAGGGAACAGACCACTTAATTATGTGAAGAAGATGACAGAAGAAAAGCGCAACAGCCATGCGGTAAGTGGTTGTAAAAATGAAAAATTATTCAATGGAGAGTTTACAAAGATTGAGTAGATTATTACCCAAATATTAAATATTTTTAATCAAGGAAAATAATCTACAGCCAGGATGCAGAGCAAGTGAACAATATCATTTGAAAATCAGTATTATGGGTACAGGTGAGGAACGACCATAATGGTAGAACAAGGGAACATGCCGTGAACGCCATGACTTTAACCTCGTGCTCAAAATACTGAATGTTGGTCTAAGGGAGAAGTTGTCTTTCCAGCCAGTAGATCTGTAATTTGTATAGCCTCAACAACATTTTTTTAAAAGGTAGAGGATAAATTATTGAGGGGGCTAGGTTATATCCTTTTGCCTTAATTCATCCATATTCATTAAGTAAAATTCATTGTGCTTAATGATATCAAGACTAAACACCATAACAAAGAAGTACTAATATGAAGATGGTTCCTTGTTTCAGGAATGATTAAGTACTCAGAATTGGTATGATAACAACTGCTTGTACTTTGTTGAAGTGGAAAAATCAGTGTGAAAATAAATCATGATATAATGTATTAGTAGCTCAGTGACCTGATTAATAGCAGGTGTTATAAAATTATTGTCTTCCTACACATAGAAAACTTATTCTCTGGAGACATTGTCAACTGTTACATTTTACTGATGAACAAATAAATTGGAATTTTAGAAAATATTAATACTACCATGACTTAATCCAGATCTGGGATTATTTAAAGATTTTGATGGTTATTGTTTTCAACCATTATTTAATAAGTGTAAAATTATATGACCCTGCTTATATTTAGAAGGGGAAATTTGATGCCCAAATAATATATTAGACACCACTGGTTTTTTAATTAAATTGATGCACTGCACTTTTGGTATGTTTCAAAGTTACAATCCTGTGATTTTCTATAAAAGGAAATAATTGCCAAATATTTAGGCCTATCACTGAAGATTAGTTTTGAAATCTTATTTCGCCTCCTCTTTCTTCATTTTTCCCCACTCCCTCTGCAAAAAGATTTAACAAATGCTTTCATAAAGAAATGTCATGTGTTGTAACATAAATATGTTGGGAAAACATGGTTTCCAAAGGCATTCTCTAAGCTGTTTATGTAAAATCAATAAAAGTTGATTATGACTATTAAAAAAAAAAGTAATAGATACATGGTATGTCCATACAATAAAATGTGATTTGGTAATAAAAAGAAATCAAATACTGATACATGCTACAACTTCAATGAACCTTGATAATATTATACAGAGTAAAAGAAGCCAAACACAAAGACCACAAATGATTCTGTTTCTATGAATTGTCCAGAATAGGCAAATCCATGGAGATAGAAAATAGATTAGTGGTTGCCAGGGTTTGGGGGGTGGGGATGTTTGGGAGAAGGAAGTAAGGACTGCTAATGGATAAGGGATTATTTTGTGTGATGGTGAAAATCTTCTAAAACTGATTGTGCTGATGGCTGAACAACTCTGTAAATTTACTAAAAACCATTGAATTTTACACTTCAAATGGGTGAATTGTATGGTATGTGAATTACATCTTAAGAAAGCTGTTAAAAAAGAAATTAGGGCTTCCCTGGTGGCGCAGTGGTTGAGAGTCTGCCTGCCGATGCAGGGGACACGGGTTCATGCCCCGGTCTGGGAAGATCCCACATGCCGCAGAGTGGCTGGGCCCGTGAGCCATGGCCGCTGAGCCTGCACGTCCGGAGCCTGTGCGTCCGGAGCCTAAAAAAAAAAAAAAAAAAAGAAAAAAAAGAAATTAAAATTTAAATATTACATTTAAATTTCTAATAAAATTAATATTAATAGAAGTTGAAATAGAACATTTAAGATTAATAGAACAAGTTGCTCACTAAATGACAACTGTCATTATTTTCATGTATTTGTTATGATGCAATTAATTAATACTTCTCCCTGTGAATCCCCCAGAACGCAAAAGAATGTGAGGCATGAACCAACCTAGCCTGAACTCAAACTCAAACTGAGAAGGCTGCCCAAAATCAACATATAGTGTGGATTCTCTGGGTTTTCCTTGTCCCCCCCTTTTGAGTTTTCATTAGTCCAGGGAAGTGAGAGCCAGCAAGCATGTTGGATGGAATTTAATTAATTGGGAGCTGTTGAGAAAAGTTACCTGAGCCTATGCAGGTGCTGGCCTGCCTTCAAATGGTTCCCTGGAAGTAAAGCCTGAAAGAAGCACTTGGGAGCAGGTAATTTCTTGGGAAAAGATCCCAGGAAGCAGGATGAGGGACATAGGAAAGCAAGACCAGCAGGGAGAAAGTCAGTTAAGGATACATTATGGAGCTGGTTACCGCCTTGGGAAACGGAGCCCAGTCCCCCCAGGGACGGTATAGGATGTGAGCCTGAAGGACTGGAGACTGAGGCATTTATCTGTCCGCCACTCTCCTCTTGGTTGAGGGTTTCTCCAGCGACACTAAGGGCCCCCAGCTCCAGGCTATACCTACACGTGGGCTGAGCAGGCTTCCTCAGCTTCAGAGAAAGCCCTGACACTGGCAAAGGGCAAAGAACTCTCCACCACTGCCACCCAAAGCTGGGGGGCCGGACAAGGAGTTGTGACGTGGGGCACAAAAAGAGGTTGCTTCATGGTACGAGAGGCCCTGGGTGCTCAGTGTCTAGAAAGGATACAGGTGTGAGGAAGTGGGGGGTGGGGGGCTGCTGTAGCTAGGTGAGCATCCTCTGAACATGACCAAGCCACTGTGGAAAGGGAGAGGGCCTTGTTCTAGACACTCGCCAGGCATTGACTCATTCTTTGCCTGCAACTGATCGGAGAGATGCTCTTACATTTCAGGAGAGGAGACAGCTTGGAGAAATTAAATAAGCTGCCCAAAGGGACTCCCTGGAAAGGTAAAGCAAGGCTGGGATTCAAACTGAGGACTCCACCTGCTCACAAAAGCTCATCTAATGTTTCTCGAACTTCTTTGACGATAACACATTATGAAATATATTTTACATAAGGACTCAGGTCACATTCAACACACGCATATACTGTATAACTGAAAGTTTCACAACCTCTCTTCCTATGGACAATGCCTCTGACGTTTGATGCTATTCCATTTTATTTTTAAAATGCCAGTTGCAGCCACCCAATTGATTTCACAATTCACTGCTGTGCCACAGCCCACGGTATGGAAAGAACACTGGATTACTTATTTATCTGATTACTTATCAGACACTTACACTGAATCCCACCCAAGTCACCCCCTCATTCCTAATAATTATCATATTATTTTGAGGTATCCCTCTCCCTCAATCTTGGCCAGTTCCCGGTTCAATGTTCTTAAAACTGGGTCCGTTTTCTTCAGAGCACCAACCTCAGTTTGTACTTAACCACATCCATTTGTGTGGTTATTGGATTCGTGTCTGTCTTCCATGGACTGCAAGGTCCACTCTTGACTGAGTCTACTTGGGCTCACATGTCTTCTAGCACAACAGAGTGTCTAATATACAGCAGGTGCTTGGTATTTGTTTAATGACTTTATTGTCATAAGAACCATCGGTGTGAGGCCACTACTCCCCGGTGTATTCTATAACTCCTTTCCACTTCACAGTAACCCCATGAGTGGACAGGCCTGGGAGTCAGCTGCTTGGGTTCAAACCCTGCATCCAAATCCTCCAAGTTGTGTGATCTTCAGCAAGTTTCCTATCTGCAAAAGAGAGATGATAATGGCCCACTTCAAGAAATTAGTGAGAGGATTAATTGATAAAATCTTAATGAACGACAGCAAAAAAAGCTAGTTTACCATAAAAAGCCCTGATGGGAAATATAATCAAATGAGGCTGGTGTTATGGGTAGAAGTGTGTTGTGTCCCCCCCACCCCCCCACCGGCAAAGATATGTTGAAGTCCTAACAATTTCTGGTACATTAAAATGAGACCTTATTAGGAAATAGGGGTGTTGCAGATGTAATTAGTTAAGATGAGGTCCTACTCGAGTAGGGGGGGTTATTAATCCAATATGACTGGTGTCCTATTGCAAGACAGCCACGTGAAGACAGAGACACAGGAAGAACACCATGTGACAACAAAGGCAGAGATCTGAGTGGGGCAACTGCAAGCCAAGGGACGCCAAGGACCTCTGGCAAACCACCAGAGGCCAGGAAGAAGCGAACTTGTATTCCCCTAGAGGTGTCACAGGGAGCGTGGTTCAGCTGACATCTTGATTATGGAATTCTAGCCTCCAGAACTGGGAGACAAAAAAGTTCTGTTGTTTAAAGCCAAAAAAGAAAAAGAAAAAGGAAAGGAAAAGAGAAAAAAAAAAAGAAAATTCAAAGAACAATAGTCATTATTATCATCTTTCTGCAGATGAGGGCAAAACAGCATCCTTCAGGCCCAAGTGAATTAACTAATATTTATCCTAAGAACAGGGCTGCCTCCTGGGCTAGGCCTTTCACATATTTCAGTAAAGCCTTTGTCCCTGACCCTGACCCGGAACAAGAACGATTTCCCCTAGTGATTTGCTCCTCTTGGGGCTTCGCCTTACACAATCTCGTATTGCAGCTATTTCTTTACTTTTCTTATCGCTTCATCTTCATGGTGAGCGCTTCAGAGTTGTGCTGTATTTATCTTGAACGTTAAAAGCACACATCACATATTTGTGAACTAAAACCGCACTGGATGATATGTTTAAAATACATTCAGTATCACACCATCTCTCCCACCCGAGCTGCTGTCAACCTGGTCCAGCCCCAAGTCCCTGCCATGCTCTGGCCCCTGGTACCAACCACTCGGACCTCATGCCCTACAATTTCTCCCTAACGCACTGATCCAGCCACACTGGCCTCTGTGCTAGTTAGTCCTCCATCTCCCAGGAAGGCTCCTGTCTCTAGAACTTTGTGCTTCTTCTTCCCTCTGGCCAAAACACCTCCTCCCCAGTCACTGCTGTGGCTCATTCTCCGGCCTCCTGCAAGTCTTTGTTCAAATGTCCCTTTCTCAGTGAGGCCTACTCTGAACTCCCCATCTCCAGAACTTCCTGTCACCTTCTCCTTATCACTATTATATATTTTACTTAGTCATTTATGATCCTCTCCCTCCATTAGGAAGGTCTACAGAAGAGCTTAGCAAGCGTAAGTGTAGGTGCTCCATAAACATGTGCTGAATGAATAATCAGTGTGTCTCGTCCACAGCTCACTGTATCTATACTGCATTTTACTGCTCTGACTATCAGTTCCAAGTTTAACTCAAGGTCTGAGACCAGACAGCATTTTTCAAAACTAATAATGTTTAAGCAGCAAAGTGTAGCTGTAGTAAAGCATTCTTAGCTCATGTGAATGCCAAGGGTCCCAGAGCCAACCTGACCTGCTTACACAAGACCCAGAAAGACAAGTTATGGACATAAAAGCAACCTGTCAAGTGTTACCGACAATCATCTCAGCAATGCTGAAATGTCTAATATGTTTTCAGTGAATCCCTGAGCTTCTCACTTGAGGGATGCTCTCAAAAGAGATTTTTCTCTCCAGGTTTTTCCTTTCCTAGTCAGACACACAGGCACACACAGAAGTATGGAATAATGGAGCAATGGAGCAAGGCTGGATTCAGGGCCCAGAGGGTTAAATTATAGTCTAGCCCCCTCTGCTCTGTAGCCATGAGTCTGGGCAAGTCCCCTACAGGCTCTGAACTTCAAGTTACAAAAGAGAATCTAACCTAGATCATCTCCATATGCTCCTTTCTAGCTCTGAAACGTTAGTATTCTTTGAAATGCTAAGTCTTTGTAAAGAGGATACCAGAAAGATCCAGGATTGCATCTTCTCTCCTCTTCCACTTGACCTGTCTTTGATCTCCATTTTTTTATTAATTAATTTATTTTTGCTGTGTTGGGTCTTTGTTTCTGTGTGAGGGCTTTCTCTAGTTGTGGCAAGCGGGGGCCAATCTTCATCGTGGTGCGCGGGCCTCTCACTATCGCAGCCTCTCTTGTCGTGGAGCACAGGCTCCAGACGCGCAGGCTCAGTAGTTGTGGCTCATGGGCCTAGTTGCTCCGGGGCATGTGGGACCCTCCCAGACCAGGGCTCGAACCCGTGTCCCCTGCATTAGGAGGCAGATTCTCAACCACTGCGCCACCAGGGAAGCCCCCAATCTCCATTTTTTCCCTCTGAACAAACCATCTTCTGTTACACTCAAGGGCAATCCTGATTACAAGTTTCTTGAAAGGGTCTCCTGACCTTCAGTTGTATCATCTCTGAAATTCAATAAGCATGCTGACCTCGGGATGAAATAAGCTCATTTACACAAAGCACCTCCCTCAGTACCTGGTATAGAGCAGGCTCTGGGCAAACATGCATTCTCTCCCTTTCAAGGCCCCTTGTGGTTCTGTTTTGATGAGCCCAAGGAAAGAGAATACACCAAATCATTAGCCCCAGGCTCCATCTGATCTCTTTTTCCATCTTCTCTTCAGAGACAGCAAGCCAGGCAAACTTGCCTTGGTCCCTACTCTTCCTCCTGGGCTCAGTGAGATCATCATGGTGTCAACAGGCATTTTTGTGGATCACTCACAATGGCTTGATTTTTTGTAACATGTAGTCTCTCACTTAATCTTCACAACAGCTCTGTGAGACACATATCATATCCCCATTTTACAGATGAGGAAACTGAGGAACAGGTGTTAAGTAGCTACTCACAAACTGGTGAGTGAGGGGACTGGGACTGAACTTCCAGTTTCCAGATGCCCTGCTCCTTCCTCCTTCCCAAAGCTGTCTGGTGAAATGGGTTGGAAGGAATGAGTGGCTGCCTGGGAAGTTGGGCAGACATGACAACTTGGGGGAGTTGACAAGGGGCCACGTCAGAGGAGTTAACATCACCCTGGCCCCTGACTTACTAGGGGGTGAAAACTAACACACCTTAATATGTTAGGCAGTCAATATATACTGTATTATGTATTATTTCTAATTTGTTCAGTAACCTTATGAGAAAATGGGGGCTCAGAGAAATTAAGGAACTGGACTGAGGACACTTAGGCAGTGACTGGTAGAGTCAGGATTCCTACCCAGGTCCCCCAGCTCCATGATCCCCACCCCCACTCTTCCAATAATATTGGATGTTGGGCCCTAGGGGTGAGATTTAACAACCACATTATCTGAGTACTTACCCTGCATGGAACCCTGCTCTGAGTCTCCATCACAGGAACTGCAGAGATTTGGCCTCAGCAGAGATTTGGCCTCAGCTTCCCCTCCTCTCACCTGAGCCCACCAGGCACCCTCCCTGCTAATCAGCTGTCCCACTCACCAGACCTTGAAATTGCTATGTTTCGGTATCACTGTCCATACTTCCTAGGAGACAAAGGACTCCTCAGGGGCAGAGACTGTGTGGGGTATGTCTTTGTGCCCCCATGGTACTTGGCATGAAGCCTTTCTCTTACAGCTTGAAAATGAATGGCTTTCCTCTCGGTGCCATGAGAATTGTCATGAGAAACATATTTTACTTCATTACCAGATCATGCTTGTCAATCCTGAAATGAAATGGGCTGAGAAATTCATGGTTAAGCGGTAACTACCCAGGTTATGAGTGACTCGAGAACAGAAACTGTCTGATTCAAGGTTGAGCCCTTAGATCAAGGGCTCTTCACCTGGGGTCTATGACCTCAATGTGCAGACTTCAGCAGGTCCAATAACCCTCTAAAAATGTCTGTAAATATTTTTGAGGATGTTCATTTGTCTGCCACAAGAACAGCTTTCATCAGATTCCTAAAGTGGGTGAAGACCCCCTCCTAAGTACACAGTAGATGTTCAGTCATACATGTAAAAAGTATTTAATGAGCACTTCCTCAATAACCATTTGCTATTTGGATTAATGGGTTAAGGAAGAAACATGTGCAAAGTGCAGACCTTTAAGGTTGGGTCTGTTTATTTCACTGGTCTTAGGTAAAGTCTTTGGGGTTTCTGAGGTGGCCAAATTCTTCTTCTCAGTTAAGTACCATGTAAGTCAACACTCACAGGCCAAACCTTAAAAGTGGCAATATTACACAAGTTTTGGACTGGAAAATGGGAAACTTGAATTCTGATTAAAGTTGTTACTAATCAGTCAGAGTAGTCACAGTTAAGTCCCCCAAAGCAAGGTGGCGTGGGACAATTCTTAACCTGTATTCTGCCACAACCAAATGGCAGATGACTTTCCCACTGGGAAACAGGTGTGTGTGTGTGTGTTTAATGCATAGGAAAGTAAAATATGACAATAATTCCTAAACACTCTGCATGTATTAACAGCATGTTCCAGAACAGTCTTCGTGACACCACACACCTGCCACCCTCCATGCCCCTATATTCCTCACCCACTTCTGTCTTTCCTTTCATTTCTACCCAAGAAAGCATATGAGCAGGTGAGTGACAGAACTTCCTCCCAATTTAATTTAAAAGTTAACTGTTTCCAGGGCCTCCCTGGTGGCGCAGTGGTTAAGAGTCCGCCTGCCGATGCAGGGGATATGGGTTCGTGCCCCGGTCTGGGAGGATCCCATATACCGCGGAGCGGCTGGGCCCGTGAGCCATGGCCGCTGGGCCTGCGCATCCGGAGCCTGTGCTCCGCAACGGGAGAGGCCACAACAGTGAGAGGCCCGCATACCGCAAAAAGAAAAAAAAAAAAAAAGTTAACTGTTTCCAGACATGAGCACTCTGATAAATGTATGTTACAAGCTCCTATGACATACCTCCAGGAAGATGGTGAGCCTGTAGAGCTAAAGAACCACGCCATGGGTGGAGAGATCCCTGGCTTTCCAGTCAAGTCAGTTGGAGAGAAGATCTCAGCTCTGCCTATGGTCTACGTGACTTTAGGAAGTTAAATGACTTCTCTGAGCCTCCATTTTTTCATCTGAAAAGTGGAGATGATACCCCTTCCTCACAGGGTTGTGACGATTAACAAGGCATGGTGTGGAAAGGACTATGTAGTCCTGTGCTCAGCCCCTGGTAATGAACGTTAGTGCCTGTCTCCTCCTAATTTCCCTCTCTGGACCTCAGCTTCACGGTCATCAGGATGAGAAGTTTACATTAGATCTATGTCAGAAGGACCTATTTTGGACTCCCTCACTTCCTGCCTCTAGCATGGCTCCCAACTACTTTGGGAGGGAATCCTTACTAAAATGGAGAAAAGAGACAAAAATCCTATCAGCAAAATAATGCATCAAAGATTTGCTATATAAAAATTGGCCGGGCTTCCCTGGTGGTGCAGTGGTTGAGAGTCCGCCTGCCGATGCAGGGGACGCGGGTTCGTGCCCCGGTCCGGGAGGATCCCACATGCCGCGGAGCAGCTGGGCAAGTGAGCCATGGCCGCTGAGCCTGCGCCTCCAGAGCCTGTGCTCCGCTACGGGAGAGGCCACAGCAGTGAGAGGCCCGCGTACCGCAAAAAAAAAAAAAAAAAAAAAAAAATTGGCCAATATTGTTAAGTGAAACTTCTTTGCAGATATTCCTCTCTGAAGGATAGGAAAGGTCTGTCTTCATCTCTCTAACAATCTCAAAGGGAACACTGAAGGCAGTGGCCTGTCCAGGCCTTCTACATCCTACAGGTAGAATTTAGTAACTCCAAACCCTTGTTTCTCATATTGAGGGTCCAGTATCCTTGCAGGAATATGGCAGGAGCTAGGGACACCCAAAGGCACAGGACAAGCAACTCTTCCTTCCCGAGACACCAGTTTTATTCTCATTTATTTTTTTAACTTTAATTTTTATTTTCCCTTCTAAGTTTTTAAAGCGGCAATATAAAACCTTATTTTTGCTTTTATTAAAACACACACAGAAATATTACAGCATCACAAAGTTTTTATGGATGTTTAAGACCAGGAAGGAGGCATAATCCATTTACATACGCTACTGTAAGGGAGAGAATTTGAGAAACACAGGACAGAATGATCTCCCTAAAATCTCAGGTGGTCGTGTATCTGTGTCAGCTCCAAGCCTGCCTCAGACTGTCAGAGCTTACCAAAAACCAATAAATTCATTAAAATATAAAGCTGGTGGCAGGGGTGGGGAGTGGGAGTGAGGATGGGGGCCGATTCAAGTTTACCGTGAAAAGAATTAGCTCCAAAAGCAAGCAAGACAGGGACAGCTGACAAACTAAGGGCTCCCCGGCACCGGGTTGCAGGGCTGCAGGATCCTGGGGGAACATTTCCATTTTGTGTCCAGGATGAAAGGCTTTCATGGACATCCCACGGACTGAGGCGGGTGCCCTTATAATGTTGAAGGCAGATAGGGAATAGGTCCTTCACTCTTATGGTGTGTGAAGGGAAACTCAGAACCTATAAATTCTCCCATGGAAAGAAAGCTCACAAATCAACTAAGCTTCAAGGATGACAAAATTCTTAACATTTCTAGGCACTGCTTACATTTTGAGAGCAATTCATTTCATTGCATAAGATTGGGGGGCTTCCCTGGTGGCGCAGTAGTTGAGAGTCCACCTGCCAATGCAGGGGACACGGGTTCGTGCCCCGGTCTGGGAAGATCCCACATGCCGCGGAGCGGCTGGGCTCGTGAGCGATGGCCGCTGAGCCTGCGCGTCCAGAGCCTGTGCTCCGCAACGGGAGAGGCCACAACAGTGAGAGGCCCACGTACCGCAAAAAAAAAAAAAAGATTGGGGAAGTACAAGAAAGCACAAACCGGAAGTAAACATCACCCATAATCCCTGTTTTAGTCAGTTTGGGCAGCTATAACAGAATACCAGAGACTGGGTGGGTTATAAATGACAGAAACTTATTTCTAACAGTTCGAGAGCCTGGGAAGTGGAAGATCAAGGCACTAGCAGATTCGATATCAGGTGATGGGTGACTTCCTGGTTCATAGAAGGCCATCTTGCTGTGTCCTCCCATGGTGGAAGGGGAGAGGTCTCTGGGCACTAATCTCATTCCTGAGGGCTAAACCCCCATGACCTCACCTCCCAAAGGGCCCACCTCCTGATTCCATCACATTGGTGGGGTTAGGATTTCAACATGAATTTTAGGAGGCCACACACATTCAGTCCATAACAGGTTCTTCTCCCAGAGATAATAACTGTTAGCACATACACAACATACACACACATGCACACACACGTACACCTATATGTTTATGTATTAATATAATCTAAATTTGGGATCATACTCTACCTAATGTTTTGTAACCTATTTTTTCACTAAACATTAAATTATGAGCATTTTTCCATGTAATTATTCTGCCTTCTCAAGGGTCTCCAGAAATACCCAGCCATAGTCTGCTTTCAGAAAAAAAGGTTTGGTTTTATTTCTAACTAGTAAGAGAAAGAGGCTCTTCTCTCAGATATTTTCAAACCCCTGAAATTTACCATCCCAGGGAGGGCACCACCTTCCTTGAGGCCCCAGGGCTTTACCCAGATGGTGCCTCAGGGAAGTGACATTCATAAGAGATAAGAAGGCGGCACACTCAGCCTCCAGTGGAGCTTTCCCGGAGGACAGCACCCCAGTTGCCGAACCAACTCACAACTTCCCTGCATCTTTCAATCACTCTCAACCTCCCTGAAAATGTGGAAGCAGCCCGTGTAGAGGCGGCTCTGAAACCAGCCAAGAGGAAATGCTCACCCTGTTCCATCAGCCCTGCATCCATGCCACCTCCACCCTCTACTGCTTTTACAAATCTGATAAAAATCGCATTTTCCTTCCTTCCAGTTGCTCATGTTTTCCTCTAACACAGGAGGCTGTTTCAGAAGTTGGAAAATGGCCACTCTTACCCCGAAGCTACCCTGCCCTCCCACCCATCCCTGAAAAGAGCTTTTCTGTTTGAAGCCAATGCAGACCTTTCTCTATTTTGGCCTTGAGACAGAGGGGAGGGGGGTGGCCAAAGTGGGACAAGGGAACAGGCCAAGCCTGTGAGCTTTTCCCTCAGGACCCTCCCTTTAACCCACCACTTTTGGAGGTTAAAAGGGGGCTTTTTGAAAGGCAGAAGAAAGCGACAAAAAGCCTCTTGGAACAATGCTTTAACTGTTACCAGATCCCTCTAATAGTAGTGGGACAGGAGCCAGGTGATACCAGAATGGAATGTTCCATATGTTCTCACACATTCCCCCACCCCAAAGTGTATCCATTTTCAAGAAAAAAAGAAAAACACCCAAAAGTATTATTGTTCACCACACTTCCTGGTCCTCAGTCCCCCAAACCTAGGCAGATAGGATAGGCTTGCAGAAAACCAGATTGTTTCTCACACAAAACACTGCAGGGGGAATAAAGACACAGACGTAGAGAATGGACTTGAGGACACAGGGAGGGGGAAGGGTAAACTGGGACGAAGTGAGAGAGTGGCATGGACATATATACACTACCAAACGTACAACAGATAGTTAGTGGGAAGCAGCCGCGTAGCACAGGGAGATCGGGTGCTTTGTGACCACCTAGAGGGGTGGGATAGGGAGGATGGGAGGGAGACGCAAGAGGGAGGACATATGGGGATATATGTATATGTATAGCTGATTTACTTTGTTATAAAGCATAAACTAACACAACATTGGAGACAATTATACTCCAATAAAGATGTTAAAAAAAAAACAAAAACACTGCAGGGCCTTGTTGTTGTTGTTGCTTATGTTTGCTTTAGCGCAGACTCCTCAATAGGTAAACTTTTAAAAACAAAACAAAGCACCAGATTTATTTGTGAAGTGATAAAATGTCGACTCTATGAAGTGTTTTTAGAGAAACTTTATCCCAAACTCTTTGTTTTGCAGACAGAGACACCAGGGAGACGTGACTTCTTTCAGGGTCAGATATGGATGCGGTGACCAAGAAAGGGAGGTGACTCCTCACCAGGTGTGGAGGAGGCCAGGGCTGTGATAATGACCTTGGCAAAGCACAAGCACCCTCCATCACCGCACCACCCTGGGAGAGAGTTCTGAAAGAATTTGTTATTTTATATTTCCAAAAGAGCATTAAAAATTCAAAACTACGTTGGATTCTTGATACCTATTTTGCTGCTTAGTATTTCTATTTGAATTACAAATAGGACAGGGGGTGACATGAGCTTTTGAGGGCTTAGGACCCTGCAGTGCTTAACACAGCCTGCTCTTCACTCCTTCTCCAGCCCCGACAGCCCCGGCTCTTATTTCAAACATCTGCCTCCTGCCCCAAACACTCACGTTCACCACCCACTCGGGGGTGGGGGGGCATGCTGACTTTCTGTGACATTTTCCTCTTTCAAGAGGCTGCCTGTGATATTCCCATTGACTTTCAGCTGTGGAAAGTACTGGAAGCTGACGGCTGCGGGAGAAGAGGAAGGTGCATAGGGATTTCCCCTGTCGCCCTGAGTGGGAGGGTTTAGAAGTAATTCTACACAGAGAGAAAGGTAGGTGGGGTCAGGATCCTTGAGCTCCATTCTCCCACCGCACAGGTGAGGGAACTGAAACCCAAGGGAGGACTCAGATTACCTGGGGGCAGAGTCAAAACTCAGTCTAGGACTCTCCAGTCCTGGACTAGTGTTGTATTCACCTCATATCCCAGGCATTTTAAAAGAACATCTGCCACATAGACCTTAGTGTCTTTTAAAGGGTGAATACTGGAGTTAAATAAAAATTTTTTTTAAAAAGTTATTTATTTTTGCCGTGTTGGTTCTTCGTCTCTGTGTGAAGGCTTTCTCTAGTTGCAGCGAGCGGGGGCCACTCTTCATCGTGGTACGCGGGCCTCTCACTGTCACGGCCTCTCTCGTTGCGGAGCACAGGCTCCAGACGCGCAGGCTCAGTAATTGTGGCTCACGGGCCCAGTTGCTCCGCGGCATGTGGGATCCTCCCAGACCAGGGCTCGAACCCGTGTCCCCGGCATTAGCAGGCAGATTCTCAACCACTGGGCCACCAGGGAAGCCCTGGAGTTACTTTTAAGGAATGGCTCTTGGGGAGAAATTCTAGAGTCCAACAGACGGAAAGAGAGAAATTAAGAGGGCGTCCACCAGAATTATCTGGGGCTCTTCCAAAGGAAGCCTGCTTTACCATCTATCCCACCGCATCCCCTCCAAACCTCCCTAAGTGGGGAGAGAAAGTTGCCGCCACGGTTCTGATACATAAAACCGCTTCCTCCAGCCGTGCTGGTGAGAATCCACAGTAAGCACGCCCCCGCTTAGTCCCTTCCTGCTTCTCCTCCACACCCCATGATGCTCTCTGAATACATCTTGTGAACAAAACCACCAGAAAAGGTCATCCAGGAAAATGCCTGAAAAGATGTGTCCTGAGGCCTCTTGAAGGTTGTCACACCCACGAGCCAAGTCCCAGGCTAATGTGCCAGCCTTCGAGTGAGGCCCGCTGTTCAGGACTCTGGGCCATGGCCGCCTCTGAGACGTCAAGACCTGGAGCCTCTGGGTTTGAACTTTTATGAAGATGAGGGCAGGAAGCAGAGGGAGGTGAAGGGGTGAGGCCCCCCACATGGGGACAGCTATTGTCTAACACTGGTTGGACACAAGGTATAACAAGGAAATGACTTCCCTTAAATGAAAACCAGAAACCTCCTGGCTTGAGCAAGAGCAAGGAAGGAGGGTCTCACAACACAAGCAACCTTGCCCATAGCTCTGGGTTTCCAACTCCTGTGTCAGCCCTGACCCCAGCACCAGCAGGGGCCTTCCCCTTTTAACTCTCAGGCCAAGAGTTGTCAAAAAAGGGTTAGTTCTCTTTAGTTCCTTTCAGCACAGCCAAAACACATGGCATTTTCACTTAAAAAGAAAACAAATAAAAACCTTTGGGGGACTTCCCTGGTGGTCCAGTGAGTAAGACTCCACGCTCCCAATGCAGGGGACCCGGGTTCAATCCCCGGTCGGGGAAATAGATACCACATGCATGTTGCAACTAAGAGTCTGTGTGCCGCAACTAAAGATCCCACAGGCCACAGTGAAGATCCCGCGTGCCGCAACTAAGACCCAGTGCAGCCAAAATAAATAAATAAATATTTTTAAAATGTTTTTTAAAAAAAAACTTTGGAATCCTAAGGAAAAACAAAAAAGAAAGAATTACAAAAAATGCAGAGTAACTGTCATCACATTCTATAGTAAAATGTTCTGTCTCCATAGAGGTCATGAAGTGCTTTGCTGACAATAAAATACACTCACTCACCCAAGGATACAAATGTGTGTCATGCATTTCGCTACTTCCAATTCAATGCTCTTAGTAGACATTGCTAATCAATCACAGCATTTTATCCAAATGTTGAGCCCACTAATCTGAGAATCTTGCTCAACACAGCTTTCTAGATAGCCAGTACCTATCAGTCGGCACAGGCATAAAGATAAAGCTTATCTGCCATCTCTGATTTTGCCAAGAGGGCTGAAAAGAACAAGGGAACACCTTGTCCAGTTTCTTCCCTTTTAGCTCCATTTGTCTTTTGACCAAGAAAAGCCTCCAGTTATCATCTTGATTTCTTGCTGCCCAGGACATGGTATAACAGTCACTTTCAATGAATGTCCAGTGCCTCCCTCACTGAAGTACAACCTTTTCCATTGTTACAACAGACCATAGAACCTAGGGCCCTTCATTAGGTCTCTTTCTAGGCTGGACAAATCTTGTCCACACTGGGCACCACCCTGGAGTCCTCTCTGTTTCCACATTCCCCATCTCATCCCTCATGGTCTGCCCACATAAGTGCTGATGGGCCTCAACCAGAATGGGGAGATTTAGGCTTTCACCAGATCACAACCTAGACATCCCCTCCAACTCTGCAACGTCGTGTTCTAGGCAGCACGTTCATGTGTTGAGTAGTGCTTTAGAAGACTTCCTGAGTGTGTCTTAATTATTTTTAAATTATTATTGTTTCATTTAAAGCAGGAATTGCAAATACAAATGCCTACAGAGTCCAGACAGGGAATATGAATGCGAGAAGCAGAAGCAAGTGGAAGCACAGGTACAGATTGTCAGTGAGTGGCAGGGACTGTGACAGCTGCAGAGTCTGTGACCTGTCAACAGGGGCCAGGAGCTTCTCTGCAACCACAGCTACCACTGTGCACAAACGTGGGCACGGTATTGCAAGCGTATCGTTCTTCAAGTTAAGTTAAAAGGTAGGTTGTTATGTAAAATCTCCTCGTTTTAAAATGTTGGCTCAAATTCATAAAGCCCTATGAGAGCCAAACAAGTCATGTCACCTGCTGGTTGAATCAGCCAATGGCCTGCCTGTTCCTAACCTCTGATCTAAGGGCATGCTCTTTTGTTAACAGTTACAGATTAGGTAAACAGTGGGAAGTGACCCTGAAAAGAAAATAGGGAAGCCACTACCAGCAGAGTGGAAGCATTTGAACAAGAGTTGGGAGGTGTTGGTCAATGGCACACAGTCAATGGCGGTACTGTGTAATCTACTAAGAGGGATGGAGAAAAAGGAAATAAAACCGGGGGCTTCCCTGGTGGCGCAGTGGTTGAGAGTCCGCCTGCCGATGCAGGGGACACGGGTTCGTGCCCCAGTCTGGGAAGATCCCACATGCCGCGGAGCGGCTGGGCCCGTGGGCCATGGCTGCTGAGCCTGCGCGTCCGGAGCCTGTGCTCCGCAACAGGGGAGGCCGTAAGAGTGAGAGGCCTGCGTACCGCAAAAAAAAAAAAAAAGGAAATAAAACCGGAAGCATAAATTAAGGGTGGCCATGGAGGGATCCAAATATTGATATCTGGAGATTCAATGTGATCCTGGAAATTAACAAGGAGCCATGTTTGAGCAAGAGAGTGACTGACACTTTATTGCAGAAAGATTTTAGAAAATCTGGCCATCCCTAGAATCTCTTTTTCTGAAGGATGAAACTGCCTCCCTCCCTTCAATTAAACCAGTAGACTGTAATCAGAGGAAAGCAGTGGAGGCCACAGTCCTCTCTGTGATACAGGGACACCTGAAACCCAAGCCCAAACTTGCTGACTTGACTTTGCTCTTTTTCCCTAAAGCCACTTTCTTGTCATTCTCTCACTTGCAATGTGTAAGCCGCCTCTACAGGGCCACCGAGGAGTCACTTAATATGGGCTCCAAAAGGCCTGAGACAATGGGGGATAACACTATCAGCTCCCTCGAAACCACAGATGTAGAAAAACAGGGATCACCCAGGAGGATAATGGTTTCAATGTGTTCAGAAAAGGAGGCCCTGGCGTGAAGTCATGCGCTTGAGTGATGGGAGGAGAGGATTCTGATTCCACTCAGGATAAGCTCAAGAGCACAGGGGAGAGGTCACCATTTGCTTTTTTCCAGTGACCATTTGATAAGGAACCTCTACTGGGCCCTGATGAGAGATTCAGGTGTGTAGTTTACAGTCACGGTGCTGTTATCCCCACCTCAACCCCTATCACCAGCTGGAAAATAATGACTTGTGCTGTGGGTTCCCCCTCCCTGGATGGCAATGAGGCTAAGTGAGGTGATTCCCCGAGGCTCCAATTCTCCCAACTCCCCCTGGGAGAAGATGAGAAACAGAATCTTGAACTGCCCCTCCTACTCAACGGCGTGGGGATCAGCGCACCCTTGACAGTCCCAGTGGAATATCTGAGGTTGAAACTGTTCACAAGTGATCCTGAAAGTCCAAGACATAGATAGAGTCATTTGTTCTTTCTGGTCATGTGAATTGGAGTTTCAAGAAGTGGGGGGACTAGGTTATGGGATCTGATTCCATAGTGAGTGGTGGAGCCCCGTCAACAGGCCACAGTACAATGTAGTTGCTGTCACGTGTGTACTAGTGCATGCAAAGCAGTAGAAAGTAACCCTGAACAGATAGTCAACTGCTGCTGAAATAGAGAGAGAAGTTTTATTGGGGAAATCATACTCTATACAAGTATTACCAAAATGGGGATTCAAGAAGGTCCTGAGATCCACCCCTACAGATCATCAAGGTTCTACTATGGTAGAGTCAGAAACAAGGATGAGCGGGATACCCAAATTTCATAAACAGTAGACTCTCAATGATGTTTTCAAAATGCATACTTTAAAAACAGTAACAGCAACAACAAAAGGAAGAAAATAGCGAATAGTCTAGGGCTTGCCTCAAGGGGATGGAATTATGCATTTTTCTCTGTTTCTTTAATATTTTATGAACTTTCTAGATATTCTGCAAAGAGCAAGTGTTACTTCTATAGAAAGAACAAATAAAAAAAGAAACCCAAGGGGAGGGAGAATGAGGATAAGAAACATGAAAGAAGAGGATTGTAGAGGAAGGTAAGAGCCATGTCTTAACCTAAACTAACCTAACCTTAACCTTAACCTAACCCAGGCATGCAAGCTCCAGCTCAGAGTCACCACTCAAGCCTTATCTCCACTAACATATTCAGTAAATCATAGTGGGCACAACAGTCTAGGCTTTCCTCAAGATAAAAACACCACCAGCCACAAGGCCAACTTCACTGTTAGAAGTGGTGATCTCTGCAGTGTCTTGCGCTTGTGACCTTATAGTTTTGAAAATGCTTTTACAACTTCCACTTACCTGTCTGTCTCTCTGCTTAGTAGCAAGAGATGTTTTATATATATATATATATATATATATATATATATATATATATATATATATATATACTTTTTTGTATAATCCTTATATGTAATTATATAATTTGATATACAAATTCTAACTTCGCTAATTTTTTTTTTTTTTTTTTTTTTTTTGTGGTACGCGGTCCTCTCACTGTTGTGGCCTCTCCCAGTGCGGAGCACAGGCTCCGGATGCGCAGGCTCAGCGGCCATGGCTCACGGGCCCAGCCACTCTGCGGTATGTGGGATCTTCCCAGACTGGGGCATGATCCTGTGTCCCCTGCATCAGCAGGCGGATTCTCAACCACTGCGCCACCACGGAAGCCCAAACTTTTCTAAATATTTTTGAATGCCTCTCCTCTGTCCCTCATCACAGCCATGTAAGGAGCTTGGTGGAAATGAACCACCAGAGAAATGGAGCCATCTGCCCAAGGTTGCACAGTGAGTTCAGGGCAGAACCAAACTGACAGCAGGGATGGGGTTGGAGAAATCTAAGGCTTCCCAAGCCCAAGGGCAGACCACGTTGTGCCGCGGTTATCTCGGAGTGTGCACAGAGCCGCAAATGGATTTCCTATCAATTTTAACCATCTTTTAAGTCCACTGGGGAGGATAGATTTCCACAGCTTTTTAATCCAACTGTAAGAGAACAGAGTTGGTTTCAAACCCAAAACTAAAGCTTTGTAAATAGTCTGAGGTAACTAGTGAAGGTCACAGTGTGCAAAGGTCAGGGCCGGAAACCACAGAACTATTCAGCATTTGCAATACTTGAAAAAAAATTGCAGGCCCGACCATGCAACTGTCCAGATTGCTCAAATTCAACTTACTGGGCTACTCTTTTGTTTTGCTTTGTTTTCAAAAGAAAAAAAATATATATCATTGCACTACATTCTCCCATAAAATATCTCACAGCTGGGGAAATATTCAGTGACCACAAAGATCACTAAATCAGTTGGCTCTGTAAAGACAGCTGATGATGATAAAAGCAAATGGGAAGGAAACCAGAAAGACAGCTCATGGGTGTCCCAGTTCTGCAGATGAAAGTTTGTAGGGGGTTGGCCTAAATTTCTCCTGTAAGTTCTAAGCTTGCCTGTTCTTCTGCTTTGACCCGATTTGCCAGCCAATAAGGAGATGTGGGGCTGACAAGACAGAAGTGGTGGACAAATGGTCCCCTAGGATGAGATTTAAAAGCAAACTTAGTGTCAGAGAGACTGGGCTGGGGGCCAGAAGTACCTTGAGACTTGAAGCTCCCAGACTGTTGAAGGCAACGGTGTGGGCAGTGTGAAAAAAGGGGCCCTCAGCTCCACATACATGGGAAGTCTCTGAATCTCTCCAGCAGAAGCCCCGAGGGCTCAGAAGAAAGATGTCCTTTAAATGAAGGGAACAGAACTCCATAAAAGAATGCGCCAGAGAAAACTGCCCTCCTACAGGGACTTGGAGAAATGGTGATAAGATGATAGCAATACTGCCATTTATTGAGCACTTACTGGGTGCCCAGTGCCTTATCTGCCTTCTCCCATTTCATCCTTACAACACTCCTTGGAGGCAGGTGTTGGGATTACCGCCTTTTTCCAGATGAGGGAAGTGGGGGAAAGAGAGGTTAAGAAACTGATCTGCAGACACATAGCTGGTCTCTCTCATTTTTGTGCCCTGGCTCTAACCACCACACACACCTTCCTACCACCATGCCCCCTCCCCATCACTACTGAAACAGTGACATCACGCTCAGGTACCAAGGCTGGGATGCTTTCTCCCAGCCCAGATGACACTCAGACAGCAATCATTGCATTTTATGTCATCATCTAACAAAAATTCAATTAGCTGAATTCTGGACAACAGACAGTGGAAATTCAGCAGCAGATAATCCAGAGACGGGTCCCTGCCCTCCCAGCACTTCCAGTGTAGCGGGAGACACAAGCATTCAACAAGAAATAATGATGTGATTGTGAAAGCAAATAGCTGATAGCTTCAAAGTGCTTAGGAAATGATGATGCAAGGGATTTTTTTTTTTTTCCAAGCCCTTTCGAACTCCCAAGACCCTTTCTGGGAGTCAGTGAGGTGAAAACCATTTTCGTAACAATACTAAGGCATTAATTGCCTTTTTCACTGAGCTGGCATTTGCACTAATAGTGCAAAAACAATGGTGGGTAAAACTGCTCGTGTCTCAGCAAGAATCAAGGCAGTAGCACTGGAAGTCTTTGTAATTGTCGATGCAGCACACTCCCAGCTTTGAAAAAAGCCATTTTCACTAAAGAATATCCTTGATGAAGCAGTAAAAATGATTAATTTACATAAATTCCAACCCTTGAGTACATAACTTTTCAATATTAAATTAATATTGCACATAACAGAATGGGAAGCATGCATAAAGCACTTCTGCTACATACCAAAGTGTAATGATTGTCTTGAGGAAAAGCACTCAGAAGGTTGTTTAAACTAAGGGATAAACTAGCCACTTTGTGAGGGAAGAGCACTTTTACTTGAATGAACAATTAGCAGACAAACTGTGGTTATTCAGACTTGGATCTTTGGCAGATATTTTCTCTAAGACAAACTAAGTGAGCTTGTCACTACAAGAAAATAACTGATGGTATTTGTTGCCAACGATAAAAGCTGAACTTCTGCTAGAAAAGTAGAATTTCCAAAATCTACTCTCCACCACCGTGATCTTAACAGCTTCTCAATACTCACTGAATTTTCTGAAGAGATGTTGGTGATCTTAATAAATGTGATATTTTAAATACTTATAATGAACATGTCAACCTTTAGAAAATCTGCAAAACTCAATGAACTAATATTTTCTAAAAGACCAACGCAAAATGTTATAAATCATGCAAAGGTAAAACATCTATTAAAGTGTAAGACAGACCAATGAATTTAGTGTTACGGAGTACAAAAATTTGTTTGCAACCACTGAGATAGCTGGCTTGGCAAAAGAGCTCCACCAATGAGGTACTAGCTGACCAATCATATCTTCTCCTGGGATTGACCAGGAGTCTACAGAGGAGCTCAGCAAGCGGTGGAGTGGGTGGGCAGATTGTGTGTCCTGGGTACTAGAAGGAGAAGCAGCAGCATTGTGCTAAGATTGACTGTGCTGGCCAGTTAGTCACCGGAACCCTTTCCAGGTCTCATAGCCACTGAAACATCCAGCCTAGGTCCCCAAGTTCTTCTGTCCCCACAAGGCCAAAGCTCACCACCCTGCACTCTGAGGCCTGAGGCTTGCCTGCTTTGGGTCAGAAGGCCTGGCCACTCTGAAATGTGTAAAGTCTTTCTACTGAATCCTGTCCCCATTATCTCTGCAGTGTCTGCTCTTTAGAGTTCAGCAGTGGAGGATCAAAAAGGGAGAATAAACCCTTTTCTGTTTGTTTGTTTGATGTTTTTTCCCACACGGTCGGCTGCCATCAAAGAAACCATCACATTGTCTGCAGCTCTTCTGCTGGGCCAGAGCCCAGGAGGTGGCAGCCAGTGGGCACTTCTAATGCAACTGGGATTGACAGGCATAACCTTGCAATGTTGCCAAAGGAAGCAGAGGTGGGAGGAGGGGATGAAGGAGGGGCAGAGAATCTCAGCATCGCATCTATTTTCTGGACAGTAGTACAAAAAAATAGAGAGGATTGGGGGACCTCAGCGTATCTATAATCCACATCAACCATTTCAATCTTCAGTATGAACAACTGAGATTTTTCAGTCTTATGTAAGATATCCTTAATCACTGAAACATCCCATTTATCAACTACGTTGTTGTCTTAAATCCTTTCCTTATAGAAAATCTGCTGCCACCGTTGTGCATCAACTAGTTCTTCCAGATACATCACTGGGTTCATTAAGCAGAGCCCCTACACAGCCTCAGGAACCTTCTGTGACTCTTTCCCTGCACACAACCAGTGTAAAGGCTGGTATTCATGGAGTATGCACAGAGGAGTGGATTCAAGAACAGTGTGTCATGTCCAAAAGTGATTTCTTCTCTTGCTCTCTCTCTGCCAAAGACAGAGGCCTAAGTGGCTACACCTGAAGGTTTTCGGGGAGTAAGATACCTAACCCTTCCTAGAATGATATCAGGAAAGAAACTTATTCTTTAACAACCCAGAATCAATGCTTCTGAAAACAGCCTTCTCTAAGGCTTACCCCTAGAGTGTTAGGACAGTCTAAGACCCAGTGCACACTCTCAGATTGTTTCCAAATAATTCTCTAATCAGGGGCCTTGAACCCAGTCCAAGGCCTTTGCTTTGTATTAGGGAGTCAGTTAACAAATATTTACTGAGCATTTATTAAAGATTTCAGGTCATGAGTTGATAAGGTTGGAGCTGTCTTTTAAGGAGATTGATCTGTCAATAATTTGCCTGGTTGACTGGCATCAAGCTGAACACAGCTGAGGCTATTCTAGCAGTTAAGTTAGGATGTTGTGAGGCATGAATAAGAATGGTGACAGGGGAAATAGAGAACAATGTAATAGTAGAATAAATCAGGTTAATAAGCAAATATAGTGTGGTAGCTGTAAAACCAGACAATCGTGGGTCACATTCAAGCACCTGTACTTACCCCAGCAAGTGACTTAATCTTCCCAGGTTTCAGTTTTCTTATCTGTAAAATGAGAATAATAAAATCCACTTAGATAGATAGATCAATAGATGATAGAAAAATAGGTAGATAGATAGATAGATAGATAGATAGGCAGGCAGGCAGGCAGACAGGTATACACACACACACACACACACACACACACATTCTTCCCAAAGGTAGCTCTATATATTTGACTGCTATCTGTTCACCAAAACCCATTTTCTCTTCTCCCTGGGCAGACAGCTGAAGTTAAATGTTGCTGCATGACTGAGTTCTAGTCAATGAACTGTAAGTAGAAATGATGTGTACTCTTACCAGGCCTGGCCTTTTCAGATTCCCCATTGGAGATCCTCCATACTCTTTCTCCATCTGTTGGCTCAATACAGAGATGTCTGAGGACTCAGAGAACAGAGCCATGAGACACAAGAAGCCCAGTTCTGTGGATAATCATGGGACAATTACCAACCAACTGGGAATAGCTGTTGGAAACTTCACATGAGTGAGAAATGAATTTCTATCATATTAAACCACTGAGATTTGGGGCTTTATATCTATCTTTCTATTCTTGCACAGAATCTGACATCATAATCCTTTAATAAATGAGCATTATGACTTTATTTTGTTGTTTTAATACGAAGACCTACAAGTTCTCATTTTAAGAAGACAAGACAAACACAGCAGCACACACTAGAAGCCATATACGTGATGCAGAGAACAGAAGTTCAAAAAGTCCAAAGTCCCCAGGAGTTAGGAAATCTGAGACAGCCTCACGTAGCAGGTAGTGTTGAGTTTGTCTTTGAAGACTGGGTATGAATTGTCTGGATAATGGAGACTGCATTCATTCACCAACATTTTTTAAAAATCAGCAAAAAATTCCCCATAATCCAGTGTCTACCCCCGTAGTCTGTAAACACTTCAGCTCTTACCCAATATTTCTCTATTGCTCATGTCTGCTGCCAATGATGTCCAGTGTGGTCTGGCCCTGGTTACCATATCAGCCACCTGCAACCTTCTGAAATCACCTAACTTCCACTTTCCCTCCCCAAAGTTCTGACCCAAGAAAGGAAGGACATGCAGCTTCAGAATTTTTGATACCCTTCCCCTTGGGTCCATCAGAGCCCTGAGTTTGTGGCTTTAAGAAAACCACTTGTCAGTGAAACTATAAGTATGTGTGTACCTTGCTCCAGCCTTTTGCTTTGCTCCCTGCAGCTATTGATCAATAAATCCATTTTCATTACCATTTCCCTCTGGCTGTACAAGCAAAAAGCTTCATTTCAGAAATCAAAAGACTGATCAATCCAACGAAAGGGTTTTGTTTTAATGAAAAGATCAATCAATCCAATGAAAGGTTTTTCTTTTTTAATCATTACCATACACAGAAAGTTTGCAACATAAACTTATTGCTCTAATTTCCCTCTACAAATAATGAATTATAGATGATATAAGGATGGGAATTCTACCATGATTTATAAGTTGCTTTCATCAAAACTATTGCCCTTTAGTCTTTTTCTTTTTTATTGGCCGCACTGCCCAGCTTGCAAGATTTTTGTCCCCCAGCTGGGAATCAAACCCGTACCTTCTGCAATGGGAGTGCAGAGTCCTAACCACCAGACCACCAGGGAATTCCCCTGCCCTTTAGTCTTTAAAACTAGTTGGAGGGCCTCCCTGGTGGCGCAGTGGTTGAGAGTCCGCCTGCCGATGCAGGGGATACGGGTTCGTGCCCCGATCCCGGAGGATCCCACATGCCGCGGAGCGGCTGGGCCCGCGAGCCATGGCCGCGGGGCCTATGTGTCCGGAGCCTGTGCTCCGCAACGGGAGAGGCCACAGCAGTGAGAGGCCCGCGTACAGCAAAAAAAAAAAAAAAAAAAAAAAACTAGTTGGAGTGCCTATTTTATATGAATAGTAGAAACTACCTTTGTAATTTCCCAAGTTACTTCAACTTTCCCCAAATGTTTAACACAGACATTTTAATTCTCTAGGTTCAGAAATGCACAATGTATTCACTGAGATGTGAATTAGACTTAAAAGTGTCACACGTCATTCTGCCAGTTTATTAAACAAATGGGACCCACATGTGCAGTGTCAATGAAAACAGAAAAAAAACGGGACTACTCAGCATTTAGTACATGAGATCATTTAAAACTCATTTAATCACACTGTCAAGCAGGCATTTTGCAGGAGGGTGCTAATGGAGCTGCAGGGTTTTGAAACACTTCTTCCCCCATCTCAGGATGCTGTTTGTTTTTAGAGGAAAGGGGAAACATTGGCAGGCACATGCACTTCTGTTACACAGAAACCCCTCTGATGCAGTATGGAAATGGCCTTCTCTTCAGAAACACTTAAACAATGGTGCCTGCAGGTGCTGCTGTAATCAGAACAGGTACTGAGAAGTAGTATTGACTGTAAAGAGCTGGCTGAAGGAAAATCAGAGATGCAGGGCTTCCCTGGTGGCGCAGTGGTTGGGAGTCCGCCTGCCGATGCAGGGGACGTGGGTTCGTGTCCCGGTCCGGGAGGATACCACGTGCCACGGAGCGGCTGGGCCCGTGAGCCATGGCTGCTGAGCCTGCGCATCCGGAGCCTGTGCTCCGCAATGGGAGAGGCCACAACAGTGAGAGGCCCGCGTACCGCCAAAAAAAAAAAAAAAAAACGAAAATCAGAGATGCACATTTTCAGGGCTTCAGGAGGAGTCTGATCAGGTCTCTCTATGCTAACTAGCCATCTAATTGACTTCGCATAGAAATCCAGAATAATGCCCTTCAACAGAGGCTAGTGTTTGAGGGCAGTTGCTTTGCAGTTTGAAAAGTCCTTTGGCTTCTTCTAAAGGATAACTTTGTGTCATTCTTTCATTCAGTAAATGCTTTCTAAATCAACTATGTGCTAGGTACTGTGCTGGGAGCCAGGAATTTAATGCTAAGCAAACACCCAGTTGTAACCCTTGCCTGGATGGAGCTTTCATTCTAGTAAAGGAGGTTTCGTTCAAAAAAGTGAAGTCACACTATGATAAATGCTATGTAGGAGAAATGCATCAGCTCTGAGGGTATAATTCTGTCCTAGAAGCAATGCAGTTGTTTATACCACAGATAACAAATGGGTTTCAACTCATATGCTAATTCCAATTGATTAACAGTGTCTCTTTGAAGTGTGGTGTTGAGAATGCTTCTGAGGTCTTATCTGGCATGCATGCAGAAGGGGGAAGTGGTAGTACTTGGGCCATGTATCTGATGTACCTGGTATCCATCTAGAGCATGTAGGCATTTGAGAACAAAGTGACATGTGGTTACAGTTGCACAGTCGTCTAGCAATAGTGCACAAGATCATTATATAGGTTCTTTTCTTCTGCTGCTTCTTCCTTCTACCCATCTCTGGCTATCTGAGAACTGGACTGGGCCAGTATCTCTACACTAAACCATCACAGACATAAAGGAAAATGAAACTCACTCCGCCTCTGTCATAATTACAAACCTACCAGGCTTGGTTAGACTTTGGCTTGGAATGAGGAAGAAGCTCACTGGGTAAGAGAATGGCTCCCCTTGAAGTTCCTGGAAAGAAAAATCAGTCCGCTGAAACAGACATGGGTCCTAGAGAGCAAATCTGTGAATTAGTTTTAGTGTCTACAGATCCATGGGACAATTACTCTAATCTGAATTACAAATCTATAACCAAAGTGACACTAATTTGCCAAACAGGGAAAGAAAACCCAGAATGGCATTATCCACCAAGGATGGAAATGCTCATAATATGAAAGGTCAAGCAAGAGGAAGTGTGCTTCGGGTCAAACAGAAAACTTGCTTGGGTGTCTGAGAAAAGAGCTTTAAAATAAAAAGTGTGTGATGATTGGTGAATGTATCATCTCCACCTTATATCAGAGCCTCCTTAAGTGCCATACCCCCTTTCTAGAATATTCTGTCCCTACACACACACACAAGCATGCATATACACATGCACACATCCCTTCAGCACCCAGCCCAGCTCCTGACCCTTCAGGTCCCATCTTAAGTCTCTTCAAAGAGATTTCCTTGACCAGCCTGTCTAAATTAGATGCCTCTTCTCTGTCCCATTATTCTTTATTTTAAAAGCCTATTTGTGTTCTTCCTCAATATCCTTACATTTACCCCAAGTAGGAGATGATAGATATAGATAGATAGATAGATAGATAGATAGAGATATGTATATTTTCATATATGTGTATTTGATTACTACCTGGTACCTTACAGACACTCATTACATATTTGGTGAATGAATGGATGAGTAAATGAATGAAAGAATAAGTGGATGATACTCTGGGAAGTTTTAAGAACAGAACAAATGATTCACCTTGAATGTTTTAGACCAGCAGTGAGAGTCCTAATCTTGATCTGAGGAGGAGCTATTTTTAATTCTTCAGTCCTGTGATCGGAGGAGGAGAGAAGGGTGGGGAGAAGATGGGAAAGGGAGGGGCTGATGGGTCCTACTCTTCAGAGAAAGAGGGCATGTCTTTATCCCCCACATAGAGATAAGCCTGGAGAGGTTATCTGGGGCACTCTGGGAACTTGTGGCCTCAGGGTCTGCAGAGGGATGGGGGAGGTGGAGCTTCTCCCTCTGAATTTCAAATGCACTCTCAGAAGAGGGTCTTTTCTCACTTCTCAGTTCTCCTTTCTGAAGTGCATTTTTCATGAGGGGAACACCACTTTCTCTGGAGAGCTGGGAGGAGTAGGCTAAGCCATTGAAGCCTGCAAGGGAACACCCACTCATCTGCAAATTGGCAAATAGGGTCTCCCACAAAGTAGAAGAAGGCTTGATTCAGGGCTTAAAGGAAACAATGGAGTCCATTTAACAAAGTCAATGTTTAATGAACTTGAAACAGTACCCTTTAAAAAATAAGTTAATAAAGCAGCCTTTTAAATTTTAATGCATGCTTATTAGCTTTCTTTTCAGACTACCATCTGTTACCTCAGGAAGACTTTACTGGTTTGTCTATCATCATGATTCATCACCTATGTGATTCCTGAGCTATGAATGACAACGTTGATTGGAATTCTGCAAATGGTAACCCTTTTGCATCTGGGCCAGCTTTCACAAACCGTGCAAGACCTTCAAATAGAACTGGTACCTTCTACTGCCTGACAATTCACAAAAGAAAGATACAAGGAGAGAAAAACTCATTTTTCAGGTGAGTTTGCCATAAAACCCTATTTATCGGGCTCTTTCAAGATCCTGATATTTTAAAAATCTTCCCATCAGTTTTATTTGTGTTTTACGGAGACGTAGCCATGGGCCTCAGTGGGAGACGTCGCTTTTGGGTTGTCTCCCAGAGGCACCTCTCCTACTCCACCATCTCAGGAAGGGAGAGGAGTGGTGAAAAGCACAAAGGGGATGGGGTGGGGCAGTGAAATGGTGGGTAATTACCAAGAAAAAAATAGAAGCCTCCTACCTTTTATCAGAGCAAGTATCAAATACTGTTTGGCCCAAGTACATTTTGTCCCATTCTGTTTCTTATGCAAATTACACATCTAGAGACTAGCCTGCCACAAAAGTTGACTCCGCTTCCCCAACTTTATTCAACTTGCCTTTGAAAGGAGTATCATGTACCTGATTGTTAGCTGGGTAACAATCAGAGAAATTGTAGGCAAGATCTTATCATTATGGGGCTTCTTTAGAAATCAAAAGCACCTGCTCTTTGTGAAGATGGGCTTCTAAAGAGAGAAATATTCCCATTAGAAAACGCCCCCGAGTTCAAATGGGAACAGGATTAACATGTCCTCCCAGCCTGAGGGTACCAACCTTAGACCAATAAACTAGGGAACCTTTATTGAGTGCTTACTGTGTGCAAGGTCCTTGCAACAGCCACAGGAGATGGGAAGCCTGATTATACAGATTTGGAAACTGAAGGCTTGGAAAGGTCAAGTGACTTGCCCAAGATCCCACAATTGGAAATGTGACAGAGCCACAACCTCTAATTCCAGAACGTATGCTTTTAATTACCTATGACGTAATTCAGCACTGATGACATTAATGTATACTATCTAGTGACAACCCCCTCCTAATAGGCTCCCCTCTTTGGATTTTCCAAGCAGAACTGAGCATAAAACAAAAGACTTCCCTGAGGTCCTGATCCTATAGAAGAAAATAAGCTACTCTATGCAAACCAAGTTACACTCCATTTAATACTCCTAGTAACATTATATCATAGATATGATCATATCCTTGCAGGAAAGGAGGAAATTAAGGCTCACAGAAGCTAAGTAACTTGCCCAAGAGTACACAGCTAGTAAGGGATAGAGGTGGGCTTTTGATTCCCAGGCCAACTTCAGTATCTATCTGCCCGGCACCTTGTAGGCATCCATCAGACATTTCCACTGGGAGAGAGGAAAGGCCTTTAGTTCCCCTGCAACCCTTTTCATGAGTGAACTCTGCCCTTCCAGGTCAGAGTCAAGATGATCCTATTGACCCCTTTGGGCCAAGGTTGTCTGAAAAGAAGGACGTATTTGAAGATGGGTGAAAAGAATCTTCTTGAAATAGAAACAAGTATCCTAACGTACATGGAGGACTAATGCTGAATTATCAGTGATGCATAACATTTGTGTCAAATCAGAGAGGCCATCCTTATGAAATTAGGCTGTATGAGGCCTCCGTGACTTGGCTTACCTGTTGCTTCCTCCGTCAAGCATGTCGACTCTCCCTTTTCCCTCCTCCCCCCATCCTACGTTCTCGGTACATATTTCTATGACTCTGTGCATCCCGCACCCACCCACCCAGTTCCTAGTTCTGCTGATTTGCCTGTGTCTTCCCAGGACCTTGTCCCTGGTATACTGTAGGGACTTAATATATGTTTAAAAAAATGGACGGAGGAAGAAGCTCAGAGTTAGTGCTAAGCCCTAGGAAAGAGAAACTCAGAAGTTATGCATGCTTGTGAGATTCAAGTGCCATTTTCTGCTCAGGAAGTAATGCCTCTAATGAGTTGTAGAGACAAGTATAAACGTGCTGATATTTCCAGGTCACACTAAACTTGATCCTAGCATTAAAAAAATTAATGTGTTTCCTTTTCTTCCCCTCTCCAGCCCATTTGGTCTTTATCTATAAAATATATTCATTGCATGTGTGTTATACAATATAGATATGTCTCATGTAGCATGAATCTACAATGGACACTTCGTGCTACTTCCGAGGAAAAGAAAGACAACTCAGGGACACATACATGTTGCCAGAAATTGTTAGTTGTCTCTTCGTGTGATCTGTTTCTTTACCTAGCACTTTACAGTTTACAAGAGCCTTCACATCATTGCTCTCCCACCCCGTGAGGTGAGTTCAGGGCTGTGGCTTCCATTTACGGAGAAGGAAACTGAGTCACAGAAATCTTTCGTGGCTTGCCATATGGCTATTTCCTTAGTTCTTAAATATCATCATTGTAAGGCATGCCATTGATTTAACAATAGGTTTTGAGGATATAAGGAAACTCTACCATACTGTGTATACATATTGCTTATAAGACACATCCCAACGTTTCTGAGACATTAAATTATATGCACTTGAAGAGAGAGACGTGTATCTTAAAACTAAGAAAATGTGGTCAGTAGTGGAACAATGACTTAACATGGCATTCTAACTCTGAGTCACTGTGTACAATTTACCTTCTCAGCTACATTATAACTCCCACAAGCAAGGTATTTTTCTACACTTTTTACATGTCTCTCAAAAAGCTTAATGTAGTGGCTTCTGTAAAAATGCTCTCAGTTGGTTGATACAAGAGTCCATTTCCTCTAAAAAGAAAAACTAAAAGGAACCCTTATTTTTCATTCTTAAATCTCTGGGTACTAAAAATTCCTAAGGAATATATTTGGAAACTTCCCAGGAGCCACATTTTATCTGTTGTTTTTTTTTTTTTTTTTTTTTTTTTGCGGTACGCGGGCCTCTCACTGTTGTGGCCTCTCCCGTTGTGGAGCACAGGCTCCGGACGCGCAGGCTCAGCGGCCATGGCTCACGGGCCCAGCCGCTCCGCGGCATGTGGGATCCTCCCAGACCGGGGCACGAACCCGTATCCCCTGCATCGGCAGGCGGACTCTCAACCACTGCGCCACCAGGGAGGCCCTATCTGTTGTTTTTGATGGGATCTTGTTTGGTGACTAAGAATTGAATCATAAGATTGCCTCTCTGAGAAAGACAAATACCATATGATACCACTTATATGTGGAATCCAAAATATGATACAAATTATTTACAAAACAGAAACAGACTCACAGACATAGAAAATAAACTGGTGCTTCCTGAAGGGAAAAGGGGGTGTAGGGGGGATAAATTAGGAGTTTGGGATTAACAAATACACACTACTACATATAAAATAGGTAAACAACAAGATCCTACCATCTGGCACAGGGAACTATATTCAATAATAAACCATAATGGAAAATAATATGAAAAAGAATACATATATATGTACATATATATATATATATATACATAAAACCGAATCATTTTGCTGTACACCAGAAACTAACACAACACTGTAAATCAACTATACTTCCATAACAAATAAAAATTTTTTTAAAGAAAGATTGCCCTTCTAAGTTCCTTCTCCCAATATCACTGCTCTGGGAGGCTAACAAAACTTTAGAAGCCTAGGGGGTCTACAATCAAAAGTTGTATTTCCGAATGAAGTTTTGATGAACTTCAAGATGAAACTCTAGAAGTTCGGAGTTTATTATAAGATATTAGAGAAAAAAATCTTTAACATGTTTGCATGAACACAAACAGCCTATTTTTTTTGTTTAGTATCCAGTGTACCACTGCTGAACTTAAGTCTTCCTAAATTCAGTTTAGATAGCCTGCATATAAAAATAAGAAAGCAAGAAATAAATCAAAGAAAGCAAGATGTAAAAAAAGAAAATTGTCACCTGTAACCATGCAGAAATTGGTTTGCCTCCAATCAGAGTTATTTTTGTGAGGAGGAAAAAATTCAACTTTTTATTCCACCCCTGGTTTAAAAAGTAGTTTAAAAAAAAAAAAAAAGGTTCTCCAACTCTGTGAAGTAAAAGAAATTAGCCTCAAGTGGCCGTAACTGAGCTTCCCATCGGATTATTGTGCAAGGTTGCCTTTTATTTCCCCCCCACAGTGGATAATGCATGTTCATTGTGGTTTATCTGGAGCCGGTTTCTTTTACACCCTGGGCTTATATAAAGTCGAGCTAGGACTGGGAACAGACATTTGGGGAGCATCTGAGAGGCAGCCTCCAGTCGGAGAGAATGAAACAGTCGGGAACATGAGCAGCCGCGTGTGAAATTGACACTCTCTGTGGTATGAGCCCCATGTTTGCCTCCCAACGCAGACGAAGAGCCGTTAGAAACGAGACGCATGATCCATCTCCTCTGTATGTGCTGATTTGTTCTCACCCTTGATTTTAATTTCTCGCTCGTGTTTCTGACCTAGAATGATCGAGGCTCGGGCCCTGTCAGGACCGTGAACGTTTGGCCAGCTTGATTTGGCCACCTGGCAAAAGCAATGGTGATGAGGGCCTTCGTCCTGCTGGCTGTCTTTGCAGAAGCCTCTGCGAGATCTTGCACTCCAAATAAAGCAGGTATGCTCTGGTGCTAGCCCATTTTCCTGGAAAGGAACTTTTCGTGACACTTCCCTTCGCAGAGTTCATAGCCCTGTGCTTCTATTGTTAGGAAAATGCAATACTGGAGCCAAGTAGAAGCACTTAAACACCCCAACGCCCATCTGGCTTTTCCCACAGAAAGTACAAATCTATCGGGTAAAGTTACACTTTTTAAAAATTAGAGGCTGGGGCTTCCCTGGTGGCGCGGTGGTTGAGAGTCCGCCTGCCGATGCAGGGGACACGGGTTCGTGCCCCGGTCTGGGAAGATCTCACATGCCACAGAGCAGCTGGGCCCGTGAGCCATGGCCGCTGAGCCTGCGCATCCTGAGCCTGTGCTCCGCAACGGGGGAGGCCACAGCAGTGAGAGGCCCGCGTACAGCAAAAAAAAAAAAATTAGAGGCTGCTAAATAGATGAACAAATAGAGATAAAATCTTCACATTTTTTTCCCGTTTTCTATGTGACTACTGCTTTTCTGTCCTGTGCCATAAATTACTGTTTCATAGCATTGTGCATAAATGGACATTTTAAATTTTATAGGCTCATTTCATGGGATTTTCATATATATATGAAACCAGATTGAATGGATTGGAAATATATATATATATTCGAAATATAAATATATATATGAAAATACATTTAATCTGGTTTCAAAAATACATTCCTTAAAATAGGTTAAAGCTTAAAAGTGGGCCAATTATGAATACATATTAAGAATAATGCAGATATTACACAGAGGTTTCAAAATCTGTAAAAGTGGAACTTCAGTGACTGAAGTTGGGGGAAAACTTTCATCACAGCTTATGAAGAATAGTGGGGAAAGTATTTTTAACTAACTGCTTTGCATGCTCAGCTGTAACAGGAGCCCACCATATGTAGATTTTACCAGATCTGATTTCAGACCAAGTCTCTCCTCTTTCCAGATGTCATTCTTGTGTTTTGTTATCCGAAAACAATCATCGCCAAAATCCCAGAGTGTCCCTATGGATGGGAAGTGCACCAGCTGGCGCTCGGTGGGCTGTGTTACAATGGGGTGCACGAAGCAGGTTACTACCAATTTGTAATCCCAGACTTGTCACCTAAAAACAAGTCCTATTGTGGAACCCAGTCTGAGGTAAGACCAGGCCACACGTGGAGGAGTTGCTAAGAGGAGGTAACTGGGCCCAAGAATGAGACATCTTCTGTCCACCCTTAAAAAGATTCAGAATTCACCACTTTCTTTTTAAGAGTCAGTCCCAACTCCCAAATTTCCTGAGATATTAGTGTTATTTACATTCTTTTCTTCTGTCTAGTTTAGGCGACTCTTTGGATTTAAATTTTATTCTCTTAATTCACTGCCTGAGCGGCTAAGCCACCTTCCGTGAGTAGAACAAAGTACATTTCCCACCTCCACCTCACTTGGAGCTCCGAGCGCATGTTCACGGCTGCCATCCTTCCTGAGCTGGATGGGGGAGCCATCCTCTGCCCGAGACTTGGAAGTGGTGACAAAGGGGTGCATGTGGAAGGCATCTTAGGGACTTCCCTGGTGGTCCAGCAGTTAAGACTCTGTGCTTCCACTGCAGGGGGCAAGGGTTCAATCCCTGGTCAGGGAACTAAGATCCCACATGCCACGCAGCATGGCCAAAAAATAAAAAGATAATGGAAGGCATCTTAAAGGAGTGACCAAAGTATAACACAACCCATAATTGGGTCTTGTGAAGTACCCAGGACAGGTAATCAGAATTAAAAGGAACCACAGACATCCTCTCGCCAAGTATCCTTATGGGATGGAGGAGAAATCTGAGACCTCCCAGCAAAGCCACTAGTTCGGGGCCACAGAACCAGTAGTGATATAGTCATGAAGGGAGCCTAGGTCTTCTGATGCTCTGGCTGACGTCTAGAACTCCTACGGTCTTGACTGAAGGAGATGGTACATCTATCGGGTCTCAGCTCCTGGGGCTACCTCCTCTTCCTAAAGGTCCCACAAGGATTCAGGGATTTAGGGAGAAGAGTCATGGGCATGATTAACAATAACATCATGTCTTTGAATATCCTGGTAAAATGAACTAGAAATTATCTGTGCAGTCTTAGGCAGATCACTTCTCAAGTGAATGTTCAAGATCCCTTTTAACTCTAATATTTGGTGATTTTAAAGTCCAACAAGTCAGAGGAAAGAATCTCAGAAATAGTGCTCATGATTGGAAGAAGGAAAGAGCAAAGAACCAGGCAGTAATGTTCTAGAGATGGGAGATGGTGAAGGTGTCACATAAGATTACTCGGACAGGGGAAAGTAAATTAAAAGTTGATGTTGGGAGACAGAGGTTCCTGAGCCAGTCCATTTCGGTCAGAAGCCCAATGGGTATATGGATTTTTTTTTAAGTGTACAACATTCAACTTAGATTATTATAAACAATCTTGAACAGACTTAAGATCTCTTTACAAAAATTATCAGCTCGCCTACAAACAAGAGTGGGTGCTATATCAGTGGCAGACATTCATGTCTTCCCATTGGACTTTTTTCTGAACCAGCTTCAGTCATTTATCCAAGAGGCCTCATTCACATCATGGGGGTACAGGGCCACCCTAACCACCTTCTTTCTTTCTCCAGTACAAGCCCCCCATCTACCACTTCTACAACCACATTGTTTCCAATGACAGCACCGTGATCGTAAAGAACCAGCCTGTGAACTACTCTTTCTCCTGCACCTACCACTCCACCTACTTGGTGAACCAGGCTGCCTTTGACCAGAGGTAAGCTGCTCCGAGAGTGGAGGGCGGGCTGCCTTGCGTGTGTTCTGCAGCCCCTGTCAACCAGGCATGTTTCAGTCCTTATGCAAAATTCTCTCCCCTTTTCAGAGTGGCCACTGTTCATGTGAAGAACGGGAGCATGGGCACATTTGAAAGCCAATTGTCCCTCAACTTCTACACTGTAAGTGGTCTCCAGGTCTCCACTGCTACCCTGGGGCCTTTCTAGGAGATGATGGGATGCTTCCTCAGCGTTTGTTCTCCTCTAAGCTGTATGCAGACCCCCATTCTTGAATTTGAATTGAGACATAAGCTTTGTTCTAGCTTTAAGCCTCTTTAAAGACTAGATGCAGCAGACATTCAGATTCATAGACTGGATGGAAGAAAGGAAAGGTGCCACAGAGATAAAAGGGCAATCTTCCCATTTCACAGATGTGAAAATTGAGATAAGAGAAATCAAAGGTCAATAGGCAGTAAAGACAGCCAAGGTCTAATTCTTAATCGATTAATTTCCACTACAACCCCCTCCAGAGATTTATATTTAGGATCCAGCTCTTGTTAAAACATCGGCACAGACTAGTGAGCTTCCTACCTGGGACAGGGCTAAGGGGAGTGGTTGGGGTTGGCTCCTGCCAGCTAGTTCTTTGGTCTCCAAAGCCCTTTACTTAGTGGGCCTCCTCTTTGTCTAATTTGGGCATGCTGCCTACATTGACATCAAAGCTAAAGGCACTAAGAATAGAATGCTCCGGAGAAACTAAATATGCAATGGCCATGAGCCCAGCTGCCCTCCTGTTTAGATGGGATGCTCTGTTTTTTAGACCTGCAGCTTTCAGTGAGGGGACATGCACATAGGAAATGGCCCAGCTGGCTAAAGGAAAATGCAGGCAGAAATAGAAACCTTTACTTCCAACGTTAGAACCGGAAGATAGCCTTAGAGGCCACCATGTACAACCCATTCATTTCGCAAAGGAAACAACTATATTACCTGGAACTCCACTGACCTTGAACTCTTTGAACTTGCTTTACCAGCTCCCTGGAAGCTATTAACCTTGCTGAACTCAGAAGGTGAGAGCTAGAAGGGATCCTAGAATAACCTAGTCCATTTCACAGCTGAGGATCTGAAACCCAGTGAGGAAAGGATCTGTCCAAGACCGCACAGGTGGTCCAGAGCAGTACCCCGTCTGGAACAAGGTCCCCTGACATTGGTCTACAAGGCAAACTTACTATGCAGGGAATGAAGCTTACGTTTCATGACCCTTCACTTCCACAGCCCCTTTTCAAGGTCCTGTGTCTAATTTTGTATTCAAAGTTTTGATTCTTTTAATTAAAGAGGGCTCTCTAAATAAGCTTCAAGGTCCCACAAAACCTAGATCTGCCCCAGGCTACACACCACTAGTGGTTAAGTCCTGAGAAAAGGAAATTCCATATAATCCCTTGACCTATAATCAGGGGGGTTAAAACAGTGTGGATCACCAGGTGATGAAAGGATGGCAAAACCACTGTAGTAACTGATGAAGGTTATCCAGAGAGGAAAATAAGCTTCACACATTGACAACAGACTCAAGGGACATCCTGATGACAGGCTGTCATTACTACTGAGTCCCTGTCTGGAAATACATGATTGTTGCTTTAACCAGATAAAATTATAGGTATGACCCTATGAAGGTTTTACAACAGTTGGAAATGGAGAGGCACCACGATGTCCATCAGTTATGTGGTGCTAAGTTTCAGACAGAAATATCAAACCTTATAACTTCTTTAAGAAAAAACAAAAATTAGGAAGCATGTCCTCAGCATCACCCAGGCCATCCTCTAGACGGCTAGGCAGACTGCTTCCTTGAACTGGTAGAAATGAGACTAAGGCCTTCCCTAGGGCCCACCAAGACCCTTATAGGACAAACAAACCTTAGCAACGAGGGGGCTCTGAGGTTATAACCGAGACTTTGGTACTGATTAACATTCCCACAATGGGCTCGGTTTCCTGTGCCTTACCCATGAGGTTGGTATTTTTCTTCTCCTCCCTTCTTCTGCTTTAAGAGCATTCTTGTGTGTTCTGAAGCAACAGCTGCTCGCTGCATATATTTCCATCAAATTACCAGAGACCGAGCTGTGCCCTGCATGGCACAATAGAATCAATGCTCTGCTAGTTGCTTAGGATTCTGAGAGCTCCAAATGCCAGGCTCCAAAACCACCCGTTCTACTCAGCATGCTTCCTCTCTTCTCTCTCTACCCCCTTCCACTCAATTCTGCCAACGGTCAGTGGTTGGTATTCTTGGTAAAGTTATTTTGACTCCCAATCCGAAATAAAGGAAGGTAGTCAACTTGTAGAAGTAGCCTAGCACTGTGGTTAAGAAAATAGGCCTTGACATCAGACCACTGGTTTGAAGCCTGTTTCCACCATTTACTAGTTGTGTGACCTTGGACAAGTTAGTTAACCTCTCTGGGCCTCCACCTATGCATTTGTTAAGTGGGGATAATAATAGCACTTATCTGAGAGGTTTGTTATGAGGGTTAAATGAAATAATCCTTATAAAACCCTTTGCACAGCGCCTGGCACAAAGTAAATGCCTGAGGAAATAGTCATTCTCACAATTGTAAACTTTGACCTTGTTTAAAGTGGAAACTGAGAACTCCTAGCACCAGCACTGTTACCTTTATAGGGTTGAACATCAATGTCAGAGTGGGATTAGGTTGACTTCTATTCAATCCAAATGGTATTGACTATTCCTTTTAGTTAGACAGAAACAAATGCCAAAGCTTGGGATGGAACGAAGGCAAGCAATAGAGACCAAAATCATAGACTTCCAGAGTCAGAACAAACCTCAGAGGTGATTAATCTTGACCTTCCACCCAATGCCCAAAACCTCTCTGCAAGGCTGCTGAGGGATGGGTTCCCCACCTCTTCCAAGGGCAACGGCAAGTTGGACCTTCTCATGTTAGGTCAGCATGTGAAGTCTGATGTCATGAAATCTGACATTCCGAACTCTGGCCCACTGGTCCCGGTTCTATCCTCTGAAATGATACTACATGTTACTGACGGTCCTTCAACTAGCTCAGGCTTGTCTTTCCCAAACTAAACATCATCCCATTCTTGGTGGTGCATTCATCATCCTAGTGACTCTTTTCTCTGTATGATTTCCTGGGTTAATGCCCCCATTAAAAGGCAGAGCCCAGAATTTGCCAAAATAAACTGTCCAGGTACTAAAGGGTGAAGCTATCTGGACATAGGTCCCTAATTTTCATGTTACAAAGAAAGTAGGGGGAAATCACACTGAGTATTGCCTCACTGTCAGGTGAGAAGTGGAGAAACTGACCCTTAAAAGCGTTTTGCTTCAGAAATTGAATGAAGTGTGCAGATTCTGTGTTCCACTATGTAACATAATCAGGAAGCTTCCCCTGCAAAGCGGAGGTATTATTCCAATATTCCAGTTCTTGGTTCCCGGGAGATGGGGCCAGGAGAAGCACCTCTGGCTACACTGGGGACAGCAGCCTATGATTTGGGTCTCTATATAGCACAGTCTCCTGGACATACATGTGATGTCCTCATCCCTTCTGAGATGGCACCAGCATCCTAGGAGGTACAGCCTCTCTGGTCCCGGTGGGTCTCACTGTGGTCTCATGTACCTGTGCCCTTGGGTTGTTCCTCCCCCTCCCGTCCCGGTTCATCTGCTCCTGTCAGACCCAACTGCTCAGTCTGACAGATCATAACGCCCAGTGTCAATTTCCTTCCAAAGAATGCCAAGTTCACCATTAAGAAAGAAGCGCCTTTTATCCTGGAGACATACGAAATTGGTTCAGATCTGTTTGCAGGAGTAGAAGCCAAAGGGTTAAGCATTAGGTAAGTGTGTGTTCTTAATGTTTGTATTTATAAATACAAAGAAGAGAAAAAACAACAAACAAAAACAGCCCAGAGGCTTTTTAATCACCCAAAGTTTCTAGGCATACAACTCCCTAGCTCACAGTGATGCGTTTTGTTTCATTTCCAGGTTTAAAGTGGTTTTGAACAGCTGTTGGGCCACACCTTCGGCTGATTTCATGTATCCCTTGCAGTGGCAGCTGATCAGCAAGGGGTAGGTACGGCTCTCTGGACCATAGGGCTGAGAGGTGGGGCTAGGTAAGATCCAGGGCTGCTCTGGCTTGGGACAGCTTGGAAGGTAGAGGCGGAGCCTGCTGGGGGCACATCAGTGACTTCCTCTGTGCTTCCAGACTGAGTACTGATACCAGGAATCACTTACATAGTGCTTTCTAGGTACAAGGTTCTGTTCTGAGAGCTTTATCCTATATTAACTCATTTGCCTTACTACAGGTAGGTATTATTACTATCATCCCCATTTTCCAGATGAGAAAACTGAGGCACAGTAGGGGTTAAGTCATATCACATAGTTAGTGTAGGTGTGTATTTAGGGGGAAGTGGGCAGGTTGGGTTCAAACCCAATCAATCTGACGTCAGAACCCTGAGGAGAACTAACTTAGATATCCATGTAAAAAGCTTAGTACATAGTACCTAGCTGGTATTCAATCAATTTTAATAATATCATTGTTTTTATTTACTAATAACTTCATAGGTAACGGGGAGTTCTTAAAATTTGGAGTAGGGGACTAAAGTAATGGGATTATAGTATAGAAATGAGATTCTGGACATCACACATAGGGTGGTTAGAAACAGAACGTGGGAGGTAGAAAGACCAGATTAGAGGCTGTGGCAGCTCTAGAGCCAAAGGTGATAAGACCTGAATCAAGGTTGTAGCTAAGTGAATGGAAAGAAGGTCACCCAAGGGAGGGAGAAGCGATAAAAATTAAGCAACCAATTGCATACGGTAGAGGGAAGGACAGGGCACAGTGTCTGAGGCATATGTGACAAAGAATGCTTTCTGCTGTTGCACCGTGAATTGTGAAGATGAGAAGTTGTTTGTCCTAGGCTCCTAGGGAAGAGGGGTTCTGGATAAGGGAGTTTGGATTCTCCTTGAGTTCAGGGCTGACATATTGACCTTGAGATGACAATTGTCTAGAAGCACTTAGAACTGTAACTTTGGAAAACAAAGGAGAGGATGAGTTAGACTAGAGATTCAGGCGTCATCCACACAACAAACAGTAAACACAGAAGAGGCCATTCCCCAAACCAAAGCAGACCAGTTACACTGGAACCATCAGGGCTGAGTAAACACTGCCGCCAGGGACAAAGATGATAAGATAACAAAGGTGAAGCCACTTTGGATCTTTATCTATTTTTATTTAACAAACACTGATACAGCCCTTACAACATACCAGGCATTACTCTAGGTAGGTGCTTTACAAATACTAATTTATTTCAATTTCATTAAACTTCCTATAGAGTAGGTAGTACAACAATCACTACTTTATAGATGAGGAAACTGAGGCACAGATAAGTTCAGAAACGTACCCAGAGTCTAAGCTAGTAAAGGGATGGATGATCTGGGCAGTGTTATCTCTTGATAACACAGGGTAGGACAGGCCAGCAAGGCCCTCACCCAAGCAACCCATCTTCCTGCAGAGATAGGAGCTTAGTTTGGGTCCTTAGTTCACATTTGTCATTGAATGATTCATTTAGGTTCTGTTGATGATAGTGCAAATCAAATGACCTCAGGGAGATTCTGAAATAAATTGCTGACCTACAGGGACCTTGAAATTACCAAGAGGCATTGGGAACCTCTCTCAAACAATAGCCACACAAGGGCAAAGGCTTCTGCCACACCATGGAATCATCTCCTCAGATAGTTCTAGTGCCCCTGCACACCTAGTGGATGTGTAATATGGCAGAAAAGGGAATGCTTCTGACTTTGGGGTAGTCGCTCCAAGTGGTCCTCAAACTCTAGTGTGCACAGGAATTCCTTTGGGTATCTGCTACACATGCAGACACGTTGTAAACCTACATCAGAAGGTCCCTGGGTGAACCCTGGGACTCTGCATTTAAGCACAGCCAAATTAAAGACACCCTGACCTAGTTGCAAATACTGCCTAACTGAAATGGCCCCTTGAGGTTGGAGATAATTGCAGGAAGACCAGTGCCAAAGGGGAGAATTAGAAAGGCCACTCCCATAACCTCCCAGATGGTTTTGGTTCACACCAGGCCGTTTGGAAGGAAAACCCAGTTTTCAAGAATGCCTGGAGAGGTTAGAATAGGAATTTTGATCTCCGGTGGGGAAGTGATGATGGTGGGAAAGCCTCCCTGTGGGCATTCCACAATCCTGAGATACCTGTCCCGGAGGGACAGGTGCCACAGCCCGAGCCAAGAGGCAACAGTACCAAGGCATCTCGGCCTGCCTGTCACCTGCCTCCTTCCTGCCGCCAGCAAAGCTCTGCTTTACATTGTTCCCACTGTCTGACACCGTCCCTGGACACTCCAGCAGCCAGGAGCTATTTTAAGGACTTGGTCTTGAGTTCGTACAAGGACCTTGGGTTTAATGACCGAACGATCCTTCAAGAGTCTTGTTTCACAGCTCAGAAAATGCCCCTAGCTCTTGTCACTACTCAGAGGCCACCACAAACAGATCCCAGCTTCTGGCCCCGGTCCAGATACAAGGTGCAGTTTTCATGGCTCGTTTCACTCACTCTCAGAGTTAACATCCCCTCCGTCCTACCTCTAATTTGGCCCCTAATGTCTGGTTCTGATGGACTGGGATGGGGGAGGGTCCACCATAAAGTTTCCCTGGGGCGACTGCACTGCTCCCTAGTGTTTGTGTTGAGTTGGAAGGACGATAGAGTCAGAGAAACACGCCAGGCGGGGCATGAACTTCGGGTTCCACTGAGGTGCTGTCCACTGGTCCTTAGCTTTTGAACCCATAGAACTTTGTTCCGTAGAGGACAGGTTCTGGTGCTCATCGTCACCTGCATACAGGCCCTCACACTCTGTGGGTCTCGCTGTGCATTCCCGAGAACCACTGTGTCTGTTCCCAACCTGGCTGAATGTCTGGCGCTTAAGTAGGGAATCCATATGTGTTTGGTAAATGAAAAAGTATTGTGCTTAAACCAGGCTTTCCCAATCTCGACACTGTTGACTTTTGGGGCCGGATCATTCTTTGTTGTGGGGTCTGTCCTGTTCCCTGTAGGGCATTCTGCAGCATCCCTGGTCTATACCCTCTAGGTGTCAGGAGTATCTTCCCCCCAGTCATGACAACCACATGTCAAATTTCCCCTGGGGGGCAAAGTGGCCCCCAGGTGAGAACACTTGGTTTTGGCAAACGCCCATCTATGTCATTATTTTTTCTTTTACTGCAGTTGTACATTTGGGACTTTGAAACTTCCCAAATATTACACTCTCATTATAGAGAATTAAAAAAACAACAACATAAAGGTGAAAGAAGAAAACAAAAACTGTCCATAATAGCCAGTGTTAACATTTAAATGGTATCCTTCCAGCCATTTTTTTCTGTGCTCATATTAAAAATATCTTTAGAAAGGTAATTATAGAATAGATATAGCGCTTAAATAGTACAATGTAAATTCAAATTCCCGGTGGCAAAACCTCACCATACACACACAGTAATATGTTGGGTGTGACCTGGGCGTAGGTGGCTGTGAGAGTACTTTGGGAAATGCCATTCCCAGCACCACCATCTTTATTTTGGACATAGGCTGGGAGTCTGTACGTATCCCAGGCCTCCGGAGGATGTTGTCTGGGGGATTTCATTTCTTGGGGACAGAGGTGTGGTAACTTCCAGATGTGTGGCTTCTTGTAAGTTGCTCCACCCTTGCTGTACTCTATCTGTACAATGGGGATGGTCACAGCCATCTCATAGGTCCTCCAACTGACCCCAAAGAAATGAGGATAAGTAAGGTGCTGCCACAGTGCCTCAGAAGGATAACGTGCTGTGTAGAAGCCCAGGGGAGGCCGTGTGTGACTTTGCCTCAGACGCCCTTGCTGGAGTTCATGAGATGACTTTGTCTCTCCCCCTCCCCTCCCCCAACCCCGTGTGCTCCAGCTGTCCTACGGATGAAACTGTCATCGTGTATGAGAATGGGAAAGACCACAGGGCAACCTTCCAATTCAATGCTTTCCGGTTCCAGAACATCCCCAAATTGTCCAAGGTGTGGTTACACTGTGAGACTTTCATCTGCGACAGTGAGAAGCTCTCCTGCCCAGTGGTGAGCCACCCTTACCGGAATGAGAATATTACCTGAGGCTGTGACGGGGAGGGGACGGTATTTGAGAAGCTGTATTTTTACCTGGGAAATTGTCAACAGACCAGCGTAGATGTGTGTGAGGACATACTGGAGGAAAGGCTGCTGAGGGTAGGGGCAGACGTTCCAGGCGTGTCTGCCCCGCCACAAACAAGCTGCATGGTCTGGCCCAGGTCACTTAACCCCAGAGCCTGGTTTTCTCATCTCTAAAGATGGAATGGTGATGAGTAATGGCGGCCCTTCTCTTTTCAGAGAGCAATGTTAGGGAAAATGAAAGCAACAACAGACATGGAGATGCTTTGAGAAAGTTAACAGGACAAGGGAGATTCAAAATTCAGCTGGTAGCAATAGGCTCTGGATGGAAGCTGAAGGTAGGTATTTTTAGCTCTTGACTTACCAGCCTGAATGTCCGTCTCGGAGACTTAAGATGGACAAGAGAGATGTTGCAGGAATTCGCGACATGAGGTCACAGCTGTTCCGACCACGTGAGAGGAAGGGCCCAGCTTCCCAGGCATATTTAGTAGCTCATGCAGGAGGGTCAGTTTCCCCTCCGCCTCCTCCACCAAGAAGTTGCTGCAGGATCAGTCAACATGCGTAATGAATTCAGGTGGAAGAAAATTTTCCATTGCGACCAGGTGTGAACATGGTCCTTAGAGCAGTGGTTCCCAAGTGTGGTCCACACTGCTTCAGCATCACCTGGGAACTTGTTAGGGATGCAAATTCTTAGCCCCCCACCCCACCCCCTGGCCCCAGACCACCTGATTCAGACACTCTGGGCGGAGCCAGCAATCTGTGTTTTAACAAGCTCTTCAAGTGGCGCGCATGTTTGAGAACCACTGCCTTGAAGATCTAAAAGTGTTAAATTCCAAACTGTTACCTCCTCCAGTCTATTTGGACCGGAGGCCTCAGTGAGGAAGGACTGAAGAGGGTACCTTCTCACATTGCCTATAGTAGCCTACATAAATAAGATGATAATCTCTATTTCTGTTGATTCATTTAGCCAGACAGTGGTCACTTATGAGCACAAACAGAGAAAGGGAAGGGAGTAGAGAAACATTTAACTGTTCATGAAAGGATTATTATTGGCTCTACATTTAAAAAAGAAAATGAACCAGAACACATTTTGCGGGTATCCACGTCTCAAATCACAGTGATGAGAGTAACTATGGGTAAAAGCCTTACTTCTCATCAAAAGAAACGGAGTCAGTTCCTCCCACATGCAATGCGGATTTGTTCCAGCTTGAAGAGTTAAGGACGGAAAGATTTCTTCCTTTTCTCAAGTTGGAGAAGCAATGAAATACATCTCTCTGGGTTATAAAAACAATAAGGGAACTAATGTCTGAGGCCTGGGGAATTGTGACTCCGTCAACTTTGTGACTTCTTAAAAAAAAATCTCTTTTTTCTCCTGTGTGTGTTTCTCATCCCGCCTCTCCCCTCGTCTTCTCCTGGGTCTCCAGACTTGTGACAAACGAAAACGCCTCCTCCGGGACCAGACTGGGGGCGTCCTGGTCGTCGAGCTCTCCCTCCGTAGTAAGCTTCTCTGTTTTCCAAATGGTTGCCCTCACGCTGGGCTGCGTCCACAGGCACGGCCAGTTTGAGCATTTTAACTGAATTGCCAAACCAGTTGTGCCTGTAGACACAACCTTTACCTGCAACGCGTCTCCTCACCTGGGGGGTGGGTAACTCACGCCCGATCAAGGAGGTTTATTAACTACCCTGAAAAGTTCGGTCTGTGGCCTCAATTCCAATGTCCCCCAGGGACTAGGAAGTGCTGAGCTGCCAGACACAGTGTGCAGGTGATAATAATAATAGAAAATGAAACGTACGGGGGCATCCAGGGCACGTCAACAAAACTAGTAAAGGAGCTGGGTGGGCCCTGGGGTTTCAGAAATAAAGGAGACCCACACGGGCCCTGTCCTCAAGAATGTACCATCCAGCAAGGAGGGAGATGCTAAATGCTAAGGGGAAGGGAGATTACTGTCAGTGGAGGTGGAAGAGGTAGGGTCTATGGGAATAGATGGGTAGGCAACTCAGCGCAGTCAGGCTTAGGGAGGACCTCTGCGAGTCATCTTTAAGTCTGACCTCAAGAGTGCTGTGACATCAAGCGGGGGGCAAGGCCTGGGAGCTTTAGAGGACAGTCATCCAACTCTGGTCAGGAGCCCAACCCCATCTGCTGCCTGATTTTGTATGACCCGTAAGCTAAGGGCAGTTTTTCCTTTTTATGTGGTTGAAAAAAATCAAAAGAAACAATATTTCATAACACACAAAAATTATATGAAATTCAAACTTCATTATATATTCGGAAAGTTTTATTGGAACATAGCCACACTGGTTCATTTAGGGCTTGTCTCCAGCTACTTTCGACAGCGTCAAGTAGTTGCAATAGAGACCGAGTGGCCTGCGAAGCTGAATAAATTTACTATCACCCGCCCTTTTCAGAAAGTTTACCAACCCCTGCCATAGACAGCCGAGATGAAAATGGTGTGAGATGAAGCCTTTGTCAACCCTTCAAGAAACTTTGTGCTAAAGACAATGGGAGCGGGTTGGTTTCATCAGGGGAGAATCCAGTCAGGTTTGTGTTTTAGGAATGCAGCTCTGAGACTTCTCCCTCTGTGATCTTTTCTTAAACCTTCTGTATTCTCTTTCTTTACTCACTACAGGCAGGGGATCCTCCGGTCTCTATAGCTTCTCAGGTAAGGAGAAGAGACAGCTCTAGGCAATGCTTTTAACAGGCAGATGTGTGTGTTAAAAGAGGCTTACCTTTGGCCCCAGCAAAGCCTTTACCTGAATGAGGTGGAGGGGGATCAGAGGTCGAGAGGTCTCTCTGCAACCAGCCCCTGAGCTCTGAAGGGAGGGAGGAGCTGGGGGCAAGCTGGATGAAGCAGAGCTGGTTCCCCACCCCCCTACCAAGTCTAAGCAAAGACATCACCAGGTGGTTCCTCTTGGGTTTCTGTGTTCGGAAAACGTGATTTTCAATGATCTGTTCATTCAACAAATATTTCTGAGTCCCTTCTATGACCCTGCCCCTCATGAACTCAGTGACCTTGGGCCATGACCCCACTCCTGCATTCCCCAGTTTCCTCTGTGAAACTGGGTTAATAATTGCCCATATCATACACAGAAGTTGTTGTGTGGATTAACTTTTACAGCTAAGAGCACTAAACAATGCCCAGCAAGCAACAAACATCCAGTAAAGATCAGCCATAATTACTGACTCTGTACCAGGCACTTTTCTAGGTGGTGTGACTCCTGCAGTGAACAAGGCAGGCAAGGCTCGTGCCCTTCCTAATATGCGTGAAGTATGGTGGGTGGGGCTGAATAATGATTTAGACAGCAGTCCGGGAAGCATCTTAGAGGAAGAAGCATTTCAGCTAAGACCCAAGATCTCACCAAATGATGCGAGAAGATGGGTAAGGCAGTTCTATTTATAAACAAACTCACAGATGTAAGATTTGCTCTCACAATTACAGGAAATCATGCAAGCCAACCGTCTGAGACTCTCAGATGCACCATCTGGAGTCTACAGTGAAACGCACCATCACTGTATTATCGAAGTTCAGGTTCCCATCTGTCAGAGGTCCCTATCCTAGGCTTATCTGCTGGGTTCTTTGAACTGATGAAAGTGAGCTATGGAAACCCCAGAGGATGAACAAAACTATGTACAAAATGTGCAGGGTTTTATGAAAACCTACGTAACGTCCTTGAGTTGACTCACTTATGTTGAGTGGACTCTTTTGTTGAGTTCTCCTTGCTCCTTGTCGAACTGTTTGTCTCCTTTCCTGTCTGGTCCACAGATGTTCTCTATCACCTCATCGTGATGCTGGGCATTTGTGCTGTGTTATAAGGGAGAGCCAGGCAGGCAGCTGCAGCTCCTCCTCCCAAGACCATCTCCTCTGTCAATGACAAACTCACATTCATTGTGCTGCCAAAAAGAACAAACAGAAGACCGTATTGCTGGGGAGCAGAGAACAGCGCTTTGCCAAATATGTGTTCCAGTGATTTTTGTGAATTTCAGTGATTGTTTTTCTTCGGTGCCCCACTTCCTCTTGTGACTTCCTGTGGCTCTTAGATCCTGCCGTCCCTCCCCTGCAGCTGGCGGAGGAGTCTCCTTCTCCCATAGTCAAGTCGAGACTGCAGCGGACTCCTTTGAAAGCTATTCTAATTTTAAAAGACTAGCACACCCAACCAAGCGCAGCTGAGCATGTTGAGGGGAATGTAGGGCATAAGCACCTTTAAAGTACTGAGAACAGAATGCACAGAAACAACCAACTTTGCCGAAGGACCCTCTGTCTTTGAGGCTGTGCCATTCCTATCTAAGGACCAGAGCTGAGCCACCAGGCAGGGGTTCTAATCTTTCAAATGATGATGTGGGAATCAGAGTAGAAAACATTCGTTTGCTCAAACCTGGATAATATAAAGGAAGGTGATTCTTTAGAACCCCCAGTGAGTGCTAACCCAACCGGTGTTTTACTATAAGTTTTCTTAAATATGTATAAACATTATATAGGTATACACTCCTTATTTTCATAGCTGATATAAACGTCTAAGAGCGAAAGAAAATTACAAATTGAATAGGACTCAGGCTACAACAAGAGTAAAACTCACATCAGCATTAATTGAACATGATAACGTGGCATTGCCTAAATGAAACTGCTACTTGTAACATGCTTCACAGGGACGGCCACGGCAGATTCTCTTCAGCTGGCAACCCCATCCTACTCGTGATGCCCAAGGCTCTATTTCTATTCACTCTGCTAAGAAATCTTCATTTGTAGAGAATGGTCTGACCTCATTTAGCCTTTACTTTAACATTCAAGCCCGTATCTTTTTTTGTCTCAGTAACCTACAACCATTCAAATGGAACCAACAACAAATCGGAAACACAAATGCAAATAAAATGAAAACAAATGGCCAGTGAAATCACGTGGTTTCTCATGCTGAGAGCACTGCCCGCCCCAGTGATCCAGAATATGTTGAGAGTAATGATTTACAAGGTCAAGCAAATAAAAATGGAAAGAAGCGGTCCTGGTAGAGAATTGGCAGATCCCTGAAAATGCACTGAGGACCCCGGTTTTGAGGCTAGAAGCTGAGATGCGCTAGGAAAAGCCTGAGCTTTAAATTCTGTTCTTTGTCTTGTATAGACTCAACTAGTGGGCTTCTCATTGGAAAACACGTCAGTTTGTATCTCTGTATTTAATGTATTTGAGAAGTTTTGAGATCTGTAGTTTGATGGCTCTTTTACAGCTGTGTTAATGAACTCAGAAATTAAGCTAGTTCTCAAACCTCTGGAGACACAGAGTGCATGTTTAGCAATAGGCTAGATTAAAATGACTCGTAGCTGAAACTGGTCTCAAAACTGGTGCTCCAACCAGTTTGGGATCTCTTCTTCCTATAAATTCAGAATTTTTGTAGTCAGGAAGGACAGAAGACATATTTCATTGGTTCTAGTCAAAAACTCTTAAATAGCATACTCACAGCCATAATCATAAATCCTTGGCTGTCAGAGTAAAACAAAGTTGTGTTAGTTTTGCTTTGTTTTATCATAATGTTTAATGATCTTGTATCTCTTGGTGGTGCTATGGAAGAAATAAAATGCCTTAAAATAAATAACCTATGACTCTAGCTTACAGTGTAAATACATCATGTTGGTAGCCAAATCTTCAACCCTCCCACTGGTTTCTACAACTAGAGCTTCTTAAATTCACATATATTTCACAGGCTTTCAATCATTTTATCCTACAGTTGCATTTCAAACATTCCAGTATTGTGTTTCTAGGCAAGGAGGCAGAACCATTTTGCATGATTAATGTCTGGAGGGAACGTTTTTGTGGTCACCCCTGTCTCTAAGGCCCTCGTGTCTGTCACCAGCAACGGCATGTGCCTCAAGTCAAAGTTAACAGCCCCAGGATGTTTGGTTGCATGTTTCATGTTTCCCAACTTCTCTACTAAGGAATTAAGAGAAAGTCACTCTCCAAACAATCTCTCTTGCAAATTCCCATTAGTTCTATACATAAAACAGACATTTAGAGAAGGAGGAAAGGGTACTTTCTCCCTTAGGTATCCTTGGTTGACATAGAAAAAAACCCTGAATATAGATTTTAGGAAAGTGCTCTTATCAAAATTCCTAATTATGAACCCTAAAGACATCTTCTCTCTGTCTCTCTCTCTCTAAACTTGAGTAATTCAAACAAAATATAGAGAGAGACATGGATATATACACACACATATATACTGAGTATACACAGGCACATAAATCTCTACCAATTGATAGATACAGCTATAGCTATAGCTGTAGAGAGATAGATATAGAGAGATTGATGTCTGATGTCATACTCAGCATATGTGTATAAGTGCATGTATATATGTATAGGTGTGTACATGTGTATGTATATATGTGCATGTGTGTGTGTGAATGTGTATAGGTAGGCACATGTGTGTATATGTTCTATGTGCATGTGTGTGACTGGATGCCAGATGTTTATGTTACAATGTTTGATGAAAAAGGCAGAAGTAACAAAGTTTTTATTACATGAACATAATTGTGTAAGCATGTGGACTAGGGCTGGAAGGGAACAAACACACACACTCCATACAGATACAAAGATGGGATAATGATAGTTGATTGTCATATCCCACCTTATCCCTATATCTGTGTGTTATTTTCTAATTCTCTTTCAATATAACAGTATTGGATTTCTCAGTTACTTCTGCTCTGTTAGTCCTCAATATGTTGCATTACTACTATGTTTCCTCTCTCTAGCTAAACTGAGAACTAAAGATCATAGAAAGGTTCATATCTTCTTGTGTCCCCCAATGTGGTACCTGGCACAGAGTAAGTACTCAATAAATGCTCTTTGAATTAATGAAATGTTCATAAAGATGGATGGATGGATGGATGGATAGATGGATAGATCGGTGGGAACTGGCCAGTCTCTCTAAGAGACCCCATAGCAGAAGTTGCCTTGTTCCCTTTCATAATGGAACAAAGTGCTTAGCACCCAGAAGCCCTGATCCCAAACAAGGGAAGAAGATATGAGGCATGAGAAGATAACTTTTGGCCACTGTCTCCATGCTAAGGTAACTCCCCTGTCCCCTTCATATAAATGCCTCTACCTTCCCTCCTTCCGAGCATCAGTCAAAAGCTTTCAATCCTTGGGACTTCCCTGGTGGTCCAGTGATTAAGAATCCACCTGCCAATGCAGGGGACATGGGTTCGAGCCCTGGTCTGGGAAGATCCCACATGCCGTGGAGCAACTAAGCCCATGCGCCACAACTACTGAGCCTGCGCTCTAGAGCCAGAGAGCCAAACTACTGAGCCCGCGTGCGACAACTACTGAAACCCGCACACCATAGAGCCCATGCTCCACAACAAGAGAAGCCACCGCAATGAGAAGCCCGCGCACCTCAATGAAGAGTAGCCCCCGCTCGCTGCAACTAGAGAAAGCCCGCGCGCAGCAACGAAGACCCAATGCAGCCAAAAATAAATAAAAAAATAAGTAAGATGAAAATGGAATCGTGTCATAGAAAATGGAGTGTGTGAAGATCCTAGAATTCAGCTGCCCACCTCTGGGCAGAAGAAGAGACCTGCCGATGGATAAGAAAGAAATTAAACAATAAATTGAGGGTGGGACATGATCCATTTGGAAGCTGCAGTGCTCACAGGAAGTGCGGGCTCAGGGCCAGGCCTTCCAGCCATTGACTGCAGGGGTTCTGCCTGCCTGGGGCGGCCTGAACCTGTTGGATTTCAGCGATTCACCCCTGTTAGAGCTTTAGCCCCTGGAAACATTCCCGAGATGCCTTCTGCTGTGGGCTTCTCTGTCCTTGCAGGCCGATTAGCTGATAAAGATGATAAACACTAAAGGTTAGGGAGAAGGCACTTTGCAGAGAAAGGCAGGTCCCTGGCCCCAGGCTTCGTTCTCCAGCTTTCCTCTTTCCCAGAATGAAATTGGACTCACTGCAAATTCGCAAGCTAATGGGCTGGAAACCTCTGGCAGGGAGGCAGGCTCACTGGCCCGTCTGGGAGCGGCAGCCCTGGTCTCCCAGGAAATGAGTTCACTATATCCAGCTCATCTGACTCCGCCTTTGCTCTAGGCCACAGGACTTCAGGGTGGACAGAGGAGGCCAGCTAGATGGCTCCCCCTACTGGGAGACTGACTCAATACCCCGGAACTACAACCCCTGAATGGGATATTTAAGACAACCCATGGACTTTCCTGGGACCCCACAAACACCTTTGAAGAAAATACTCAACTCGGAAGATCTCTGGGACTTTAGCTTCATCCTCAGTAAATTCGGGGAGAGGGATCGTGAAGCCTTCTTTGCCCTTCAACCAGAAGGTTGTTGGCTCTCCTTTGCCCTGTGGGAAGCAAAGGAGAGCTGGTGAATCACAGAGCAGGAGAGGTTGCCTGTCAAGTGTGGTCTCTAAGCAGACAACTCAGGTCGCCCTTACTCGCTTCCTGAGAACGTTGTTTGTAGCCAGAACTGCAACCAGGCAGGAGCTGTCTTGGTGAGGGAAAAGCTTCATCACAGATGAAACTGTGATCGTATCCTTGGACTTTGCCGATAAGCCTAGATGGACAGTCGGCGATGGTCTGTGGGGTGAGGGCCAGTGGAGGCTAAAGTCTGTTGCAAAGAAAATCTTTTTAAAATAATAATAAAATCTACTGAGCTCTTACTATGAGTAGGGCACCAAGTGAAACACCTCACATACAGGTTCAAAACTAATCCTCACAGCCACCTTTTGAGGGCAGTATTATCACCATTCCCATTTTACAGATGATAAAACTAAGCCCTCAAATGAGACAGCTAGGAACAAGTGGGACAGGATTCAAAGCTAGGTCTACACTACTGACATCTAGAAAAATCTTCCTCTTACCTGAAGTCCGTTGATGAAATACATCATGCCAGAGCCAGACTTAGCAAACTGTGGAATTGAAGGTACCTCCTCCCTTTCACTTCTTTCCCTGGACCCTGACACCCACTCAAACTCCCAATGTCATAGTAACCGCTCACCACTCCCCCTGTGAACATCTCCAAGATGCTCTTGAGAACATCTCAAGAGGAGTACTACCACCTCCAGAAAGGGCAACGCTTATCAGAAAGATGAGAAGGTATCATGGTACGTTTCGGTGATGGACAGGAAACCAGGATGGAAAGGAAGGCAGAGAGAAAGGGAAGAGATATTTAAATGTGTAGAGATGAGGTCCAAGTGCCCCCAGACCAATGGGCTTCCATCCCCTCCACCTGGGCACTTTAGACTCAGGAGAAGGGAAATAGAAGAATGTGGACATTATAATTCCTGGGCTTATATTTGCTGTTGCTTTTGTGGGAGACTAGACTGGGGTGTTCAAGCAGAAGCCAGGAGACCAGTGTAGCAAAGAGAAGGAGGCATCACACAAGAGGTTGGTCTAGGTTGGAGACAAAGTCACAGATTCCATGTTTGACCATTTAAGGGAATTGTACAGTCCTCTTTGGAGGAAGATAACCTCACAGTCGTGAGAGCCTCCACATGGACCTTAGTGGTCTCCACAAACCACGGCATGGAGATTCACTCATCCCATCAAGTTCCTCAGTATCTCCTTCAGGGACCCAAATGGGGTGGGGTGGTGGGGGTGGGCACGCATTTGGTCCGGTCTTACCTTGACTGGAATGGTGCCTCTCTTTTGCAAATCACACCCTCTCAACGACAGCAGGGCGCCTGCAGTGCTCTGAGAGACCTGAATCCGGAGAGCTGCCAGAAACCAGTTTTAGCCTAGTCATCACCTTGGTTGTGAATTTCATATGGATGTCAGTGGGGCAAGGGCTGCTGTGGGGAGGGAACACTACACACATGGCTCAAGTTCTTGGACTGCCAGCACCTCTCACGAAGCAAATCACAGACAACCTCTCTCACGTCTAGGACACGTGGACTGGGACCCCAACCATCCAGGCATTGCTCAGATGCTGCTGGGTGTTGTTCAAGCTTTAACACATTCGGTTTAGAAACAGAAGACAGAACGGAGTCCTATGCAAGTTGGTGTTCCTGATGGATGAGGGCAGCTGGGGTCCTCAGGCTCCCTGGGATAGTACCAGAGCTGGGATGTACCACTGAACATGTCCTTTGTAACCAGAACTGCAACTAAAGTCAGGTGTGGAGGCTACATCAGCGTTTTCAATTTCATATTTTGTCCTTGAGCACTTTACTTACAAGCTAAGAGAGACGTTTAAATCTGGATTTGAGACTCAGCTGATTAACTTAGACAACAAAGTAATCAGAGGGGAAAAGATTTTTTGTGTGTTTTTATATACTGTGGAAGATTTACAAATTCAAAAGAATGTTAACCTAAACTTTTCAAAACTTAAATCACTGAGTAATTATTCTTTCCAGCTGATAAATATCTCAGCTGATAAATGGCATATATGTGTCTAGTAATAATCAATACAATAAAATTATTGTAATGCAAAAGCATTTGATGTCCCCGGGAGTTCCCGGCCATAGATTTCTTTGGCATCGCCAAAACTATACAGCAGGATTGGCCCATTACTACCTACAAGCCAGATCCTGCCCACCACCTGTGTTTGCAAAATAAAGTTTTATTGGAACATAAACAAACCCAGTATTTACATGTTGCAAATTGCTGCTTTCACACAAGAACAGCAGTTACATAGTTGCAGCAGAGACTATAGCCCCCAAAGCCTAAAATATTTACTGTCTGGCCCTGTTTAGAAAAAGTTTGCCAACTGCTGCTCCTCATTTAAATGATCTTACTATATGTGTACCTGACTGTTTAGGATGGAAAGTCTTGGAAGGAGATGTCATGTGTGTTTACATGGCTCCATCGAGAACACAGTGCAAAAACCCATCTACAAAGCTTGTGACCAGTGTTGCCTGAAGTGGATAATGATCTTATCCTCCAGATGGAAAAGAGTAGACAAAATGCAAATGGGTCTTCTAAAAATACTCTCTGGTTAAAGATAGGGGACCGGAGGGACAGCGATCGTGTGTTTGCAAAGTGCTGTAAACGATACCCACGCAAACTGCTACTTTCCATTCTGGATGCCATGTTCACAGAGTCTCCAAACAGACAGTATCTGGGCATGGTGATTCCGACCACGCCAGCCACCATGGGACCTGCAAAGGGAAGGACAGAGGGGCATGACCAGTCTGCATTTCCCAAGTGTGGGACTCCACAGTGCAAATCAGGTCAACAAAAGCAAGTCAATAAATATTCGTGAAGTACCCTCTGGGGGCAAAGCCTGGAAATAGACCTCAGGGTTTACAATGAGGCAAACTACAGAACCCACAGACTTTTGGTGGGAAGCAACATAATCAACTGTTATGGACTGAATGTTTGTGTGTCCCACCCCAAGTCACATGCTGAAGCTCTAACCTCAATATGATGGTATTAGGAGGTGGGGCCTTTAGGTGGTAGTTAGGTTTAGAGGGGGTCGTGAGAGGGAGGGCTCTTAGGACGGGATCAGTGCCCTTTAAGAAGAGAAAGAGACGAGAGCTGTCTCTCTTCCTCCACCGTGAGGATGTAGCCAGAGGGCAGCCCTCTGTAAGCTGGGAAGAGGGCTTCCCCAGAATCCCCCATGGTAGAATCCTGACCTTAGGCTTTCCAGCCCCCAGAACTGTCATACATGTGTGCTGTTTAAGCCACCCAGTCTATGGTAGTTTGTTATAACAACCAAACTGACTAAGACAGAAATTAATGACAATGTCATTCATGCACTGGAGATGTAAACAAAGCATCCGTGGCACAAACATGGGAGTCATTCATCCTGGTTAGGAGTCAGGTTTTATTTTAGTTAAGCTGTGGAGGATAAGTAAGAGCAGGTCTGGCTACATCGTTTGCAGGGCCCGGTCTCAAATGACAATAAGGGATCTTCCATTCAAAAATTATCACGAATTTCAAGGGCTTCCCTGGTGGCGCAGTGGTTGAGAGTCCGCCTGCCGATGCAGGGGACACGGGTTCGTGCCCCAGTCCGGGAGGATCCCACATGCTGCGGAGCAGCTGGGCCCGTGAACCATGGCCGCTGAGCCTGCGCGTCCGGAGCCTGTGCTCTGCAACGGGAGAGGCCACAACAGTGAGAGGCCCGCGTACCGCAAAAAAAAAAAAAAAAAATTATCAAGAATTTCAAGACAGTAACAGAATGGCATTAAACCAAGTACACGTCACTTCTGCACAAGTCACAAGCCCATGAGTTTGAAAAAACAGAACAGATCAAAGGGCATTTGATGCAGAGGCATGGAGGGAAAGCAGACCAAAATAAACGTCCTGGTTTGGGGGCTCCTCCTAATTTGGGTTCAACACCTTGGAGTCTTTGTTTGTCCTTCTTGTTACCAAGCAATCTGACTAACTAGAAATACACCTGCAAAGAGAATCCAATCTTTTCTTTCCCCTGGAGATGCTATCATTTGATTTCAGGGTTCCTAAATTAAGCCTCAGACCTAGGATGTGAATTTAGAACTACCTGCTGCTCTATCTGGACCACAAGGCCACCTGCCCTTAGTGCTGTCTACCAGTGTGGAGGCCAATCCAGAGCTTAAGCTTTTCCTCAGGCATGTGCCCAACCTGGAAGTGGATGGTGGTACTGAGAAAGTACAAGGACGTCGTGGCAATCTCGTCCACGTGTTGGGTACCATTCCGGACGGGAAGTCCGCTAGCCACCATGTATGCATCTCCAATGGTTTCAACCTGAAAATAAAGCAAGAAAGTGGCCTTGTGTTCATCATGAGGGAGGCTGGGGGTGATGGTGGGGTCAGAGACAAGGCCCCTCATTACTGATCCTGTTTGAGGCCACATCCTTTGAAGGGTCGTACTCCCTGACTTTCATTCCATCCAAGTCCCAGGATTTCCTCAAGTTCCTACTCTTGTCCTGGCTCCTACAAAGCCTTCCTTCCCTCACCCTCTTCCCCACAGTCTGCTTTCTTCTCTGAAATCTGAGAGTGCTGGTGATTATATTTCCCCAACCCTAGTTCAAAACCAGTTAGACAGGCAGCAATACACTGATGGAGTAGATCTTGAAGGATCACATGGATCCATCAAGTGAAATCCATCTTATCCAAGCTGAACTGTCTTCACTCCACACAAGGGCTCTTAGATACAATTATACATATGCTTATATTATACAAAATATGTATAAATGTATGTACCTGCCTGATCTGTTCTCTTTTTCCCCAATCCTCCTAATAAAATCATCTTTCAGATCCTTCATTCACCACAGAGAATAAATGACAAGTGTAAGCATAAAGTTACAGCCCCTTCCAGATACATTTGCTTTTCAGCAGAATCCAAAGATGATGTGGAAAATGTGGCATTTCAGGCCTTAGCCAGGCAATAAGACCACGTCTGCTTCCTGGTGACCCTAACATTACTCAAAGCCAACAAGTACACAAGTCTAACTGCTTCTAGGCTACCTCTCCCCACCATGGGCACATCCTTTAGCAATATAAACTGATTTTAGCATTAGTTTATGCAAAACATAGCTAAGAAGAAAACACTAAGAGGAAATCCCAGAGGAGCCTCGTCTAAGCAGAGGAGCTTCCATTTTTGTTGGGTGAATGGGATCTGCTCTTTGTGATTACCTGTATCATCCTTCCTTCTGCTCTTGACCAGAGGCAACATCTTTGGCGAATTTGGGGGGATAACCATTGAGGATGTGTTGCCAGGGGACATAACTGCACTGTCCCACGTCTTCCTGATTCCAGGACCACAGGCAGAGCCCTGCAATCATGGTCAGAGCTGGTAAACTAGTGGCTGCCCACCAGGTGCGTGTGAACATGGGCACCTTGGAGTCATGATAAAGTGGCCTCATCATCACCACCAGTGAATGAAGCCAAATTACTATTTTGCTCTCCTCCCCTGCAAAATTCATTTTTCACTCTAGATGACCCTGTTCATACATCCCCAGTGTAGCACTAGGCAGGTGGTTGCTGTCTGACCTTTAGCCATGAGTCTGATAGTCTAAGCTTGGGGGTCTATCTTCACCTGAATTGCTAAGGGCACAGCAACAGAAGTGAGACTCATGACAGATCCAAAGACAATCTTTAAAGGAGAGTAAATGTGAGCCTCTCTGAATGTGGAAAAAATATATTCAGGAGGGAACTGGAGGAATTAACCAGAAGAAGGTCAATGCCTGTTTTAGAAATGTGTTTACTGTGAGATAAAATAATGGAAGGAAACAGAGGGAACAACTGATGATTCTTGACAAGCACCTACATCTGTGATGAATCAAGCCCTTTTCCAAGAAAACAAACAGGAATCAAATATTGAGTTTCTGCCATGAATTGAGATAGACTGCCAGCCTGAAATAGAGCCTTCCCCCTGGCTGTGGTCTGGAGCTGGATTAATCCTCACTCATGCCCGGAGACAGCCTACAAGGGTCATGTGTCTCTCCACAACCCAGGAACCAGGCGTCTCACCTTATACACATCATAAGTTTTAATGATGTGATCAAATAAACTGTACAGGTCCTTAAGGAGCTGCACAAGTTGCAGCGGGGAGCTGAGAGAACAGAGTTTTGTGAATCCAACAATGTCAGCAAAAAAGATTGTCATGGACTGAAAATGCTCTGGTTCCATGGCTCTTCCAGCTATGAGCTGTTCTCCAGTGAAGCTGAAACCAGAGAATAGGATCGTTTTTGAACAGTATCATTCATCTTGTCTCCTATAGACCCCTACAAAGTCTCCCTGGTAGATCTTTTTCTTCGGTGGGTTAGATTTTGGGGTAACAAAAAGCCATCATCTAGAGGGATTCTTTTGACACCCATTTCTCTGCCTGCATTTTCTCTAAAGAGATATTTGAATTGGTGGGTATAAATTCAGGGGGGGTGAGAAGCAGTTCACATAAATGCCTTTTCAAAAAGATTTTCTCCCTGAGGGAATTTCATTTGCCGCTATTGGTTATAGAATTTGATTTTTTTTAAATTAATTTATTTATTTTTTGCTGCATTGGATCTTCGTTGCAGTGCACGGACTTCTCATTGCAGTGACCTCTCTTGTTGCAGAGCACGGGCTCCAGGCACACGGGCTTCCGTAGTTGTGGCATGCAGGCTCCAGAGCACAGGCTCAGCAGTTGTGGTACACGGGCCCAGTTGCTCCACAGCCTGTGGGATCCTCCCGGGCCAGGGATCGAACCGGTGTCCCCTGCATTGGCAGGCAGACTCCCAACCACTGCACCACCAGGGAAGCCCTAGAATTTGATTTTAATGACTCAGTCTGCAGATGTGGAAGCAACTGTAAACAGTCATCGATCCACAAATTAACATTTCTGCTTCTATCAATCAATCTCACATTGACACATTCAAATCTCCAACCCCATTTGTTTGTCAAGACACGTAAGAAGGGTGCTGGAATTTTAACAGCAGATGCTCTGCTAAGTGTTTAGAGAGTGCACAGGTGATAACAGAGCCAAAAATAAGCAAGTTTTGAATCTGAAGTTATTGGTGCCTATTGTACTGTGCAAAAAAAGCATTTGGGCAGACGTAAAAATCTGAATATACTGAGGGTAGTAATTAATTGGACTCCTGAAACTAGAGCGCCATCTAGTGGTCGCTTCCTCTTGCTGCATCCCCTATAATCTATCTTTTACAGGCCTGCATTCTCTAATACCTGTGGATTCCAGGGCCTTGCCTCTATCTCCCTTTACAAGGTGTACCAAATTACACACAAAATGCTTGACGCAATTTAGAAGAGACTAACATTCTCTTAGGAAAAGAACACAGGAAATAGTCTCTCATGTGGGGTCTCCTTAAATAGAGATGGTGTCGCTTCCTGGTTTGTCAAGGCCCCTGCTACTTTGGAATACCTGGGCAGCATTGTGGACAGAAGCTGATCCACTTTCCTCTTCTCGGCCATCAGCTAGTTGGTCCTCTCTTCCACCACCTCCTCCAGGTGATTGGTGTACACTTTCAGCTTGCTCACCCTACGGCCTAGTACATTCACGTGGCTTTAAAAGAACCCAGAGATTTAAGTCTTTTTCCAAAAACTTTAGGGCCACAGTGGAGCACAACATCCAAGTATACATTCCAAGACAACATGTCTCGCCCTTAAGGTTTTCTACTTAAGGGTTGCCAATGGACAGCAGTGAAATGACAATGGCCAAAAGGCCACCTGGCAGGACAGAGCCTGTCTTTTACCAGCCCTGTGATCTTGAGGGGCACCCTCGAGCCTCAGTTTCTTCATCTGGGAAATGAGGGTAATAATACATACCTCACAGGGTCATTCTGTAGATTCAGGGAGATAATGAGTACTAAGGCTGTGTCTGGTACCCAGTGGGCACTCAACAAACAGTAGACTTCACTGCCCTCCCCATCACCCCCACTTCCCAACATGCTCCATGCCAATCGTCATGGTCATGCAGAAATGTAGATTTCAGGATGGGTCATTCTTTTCTTTTCAGAAGGCAACACCAGATGTTTTCTTTTCAGATGACAGATGTAAGGGGCATTTCTAGATCCTATAGGCTCTTGTTTTAGAAGAGTCTTCAGAGAAATCATTTAAGTTTCTCATCTTTTAGATGAGGAGACTGAGGCTCACATAGGAAATGGACTTACCTTAATATTGGGGACCCTATTTTCTAAGTAAAAAGTATTGACTGACCTGAGACCTACTATTTAAAACTATTTTGATGTGGAAAATGCAGAATACAGGGCTGTTGTGTTAAGAATGTATAGTGAAATGGACAAATTAAGAGGAGATGCCTGACTCCCAGCCCGGGCCTTCTATCAACTCAAGCTACTTCTAAATGGCTGTGCCTTCTTACATTCAATGGGTCAAAAGATGACACCATTTATCCTGATGTGAAGCTCCTACTCAGAAAATTGTTCGAGAGGCATGAATAATTTAAATCAATAACCTACTCTAAGGTTCGTGAATAATTTTTTTCCCACAGTCCAATCCCAATGGATTAGTCATAAGCCCTGGAATGTTGGTTTGAAAAAGATTCTGAGGCCATGTAAAAATTCCTTGGGAACGAGAGCCTTGATTGCTAAGTGGTATCTGGAATGGACAAAGGAGGGCAACAAAAGCCCTAGTGTCTGATTCATTCTTGTATCATTTATGAAATAAAGGAAGAATTTTTACCACTCGACTTCAACCAGCATGTAGCACAGTGCTTTGTGTATGGTAGGCACTGAGTGAGTATATGATGAAAGAAGAAAGGGAAGGAAGGAAGGAAGGAAGGCAGGCAGGGAGGGAGGGAGGGACACAGAAGCAATCATAGTCATATAGTTTTTAAATTCTAATGGTTAAATAATTAGGAGAAAACGTCTGCTGCACATCTAACTCACCCTCCGGGACTGGCTTCCCATAACATTTTCTTGATGGAAGGGAAAGTGGGCCTTTTCTCTGGAGATTCATCCCAACATGCCTTCACCATGACCACCATCTTTTCACTTCCCTTCTCTTCTGACAGGGAAGGTCAAAGTGGCACTGATGCCCTGGGGTCCTTGATTTGGCTGATGATTTCTGAAATCCATTTGGGGTTTCGGTAGCTAAATGTCTGAGCTTTGTGCCATTTAGCACACTTCACTTTAAACAGACATGTTTTTAAATTTGTAAATTGAGTTTTTCAGTAAACTGAACAGATTAGAATTTCAGAGAAATCTGAATATTTTACAAGAAATATTAGGAATCCTCCTGGAAAATGAGGACTCTAATGTAAAACATATAAGCACACCCTAATTAATCTTTTTTTTGATTAAGTTTTTTTCTAATAGAACTTTTCTTGAAATGAAGCATATCTTCACGTGATTTCAGGAGTGTATAAGCATTTGGTATTAGAAATCCGCAAAGTGTGCTTTACGCAATTTGCATTCCATATAAAATGTTACATAAAAGTTATTTTAACAAACAATAAATGTTAACTACTAGGTCCCACCTCTGTGTCCCACTTTGTAAACCTACTTTCTTTCACTTCCTCATTGGCTTCTACCGACATTTATTAAACATTCTGCTTAACCAGGTTTTGTAGAGGAAATAATATTTTGAGACAACGTATATGTGTTTTGGTAAAAAAAAAAAAAAACACTGTGGTGTAACAAAATGAATGAATCTTAAATGTATTACTAAGTATAAGAAGCCAGTCTGAAAAGGCTACATACTGTATGATTCTGTTTATATGACATTCTAGAAAAGGCAAAATTATGGAGACAGAAAATAGCTCAGAGGCTGCCAGGAGTTTGGGGAGGAGAAGAAGTTGATTAAGGGAAGCACCGGGGATTTTTTTAGGGTCATAAAATTATTCTGCACGATATTGCATTGGTGGAACATGACACTACATATTTGCCAAAAGCCATAGGACTTTACAGCACAAAGAGTGAACCTTAAAGAATGCAAATTTTAAAAATATCAGTTGGGAGATTGGACAACTGCAAGACAGAATGCAGACTGTGACAAAAGAATCTGTTTTACAAATGTGTGACCTAATCTCATCGAAGGGGATGGGGGTAAAATGCCGACATAAGTAACTTCTGAAACTACTAGAGACGGTGAAAGTAAAGTCAAAAGGAACTACTCAAAACCACTATACTCCAGTTGGTAGAATCGCCTCTCAGGGGGGTACAGATGAAGAACTCTGAAACTACTGTATGCAAATATTGGGACTGAACAAATAAGTAAATGGATGGCAGATGGTGGGAGCCAGGATTCTCACTTTTGGAAAGGGAGGTTATGGATCAGTGATGGGCAGAGGCTAAAGTAAATGAAACATGTGATAACGACATTGGAGATGTCACTATGAACCCATGTTTAGCTTAATACAGATACAGATGGGTAGATATGGGTAGAGATATGAATGTGTGTATACATATGGGTTAGTATATACACACATATTATCTTGCTCTGTCCATGAGAGGGGCTAGAAGCAACAGCATCCCAGTAGCAACAAGCACATCTAGTGTCCAGGTGTTCATTCTCCAATACAGGAGCCAGGGCTTCTTAAGAGAAGCAGCTGATTCTAGTATTGGAGCAGGGAAAATACAAGATGAGACTAAAGCGTCTTATACCCCCAGAAACTAAGGAAGCACAAAACAAAACACTGCAATGGGTGTATGTCAAAGTACACAGAAGCCAACTGAAATTAAATGGTCAAAGATAAAACAATTTGAGCCACAAAATAAATGAAGAAGTATTAGATTATAACTCAAAATATAAAATAACTATATAATATAATAAATTATATATAAATATCATAAATGAAATATAATAGGTAACTGAATGGATAAATAAATGGGAGAGAATAGACAAACCTGTAGAAATAAATTCCAAATAATTTATGTAGATATTTCTCCATTCAAAGTGGTGGAGTAAACACCCCCGTCCTTAGGTGAAGATTTCACATCGTGACCTCTTTCTTACGGGGACAGTATAGGAAGGGGGGAAATCAAGTCTCAAACGTTAGTGGGCATCAGAATCACCTGGGGAGCTAATTATACACAGACCCTGGGCCCACGCCTCACCCCACCCCCACCCCCACCCCACCCCCAGTTTCTAGTTCACAAGGTCTGCAGTAAGGCCTGAAATGTGATTTTCTAACAGGTTCCCAGATGAGCTGCTCCTACTGGTCCAGGGACCACGCTAGGCCAGTGCTTCGCAGACTGTAGATCTTCAACAACACCTGGGATCTTGATAGGAAAGCAAATTCTCAGGCCTGACCCCAGACCTACTGAGTCAGGAACCCTGAGGATGGGACCCAGCAATTCTGGTTTAACAAGCCCTCCAGGTGATTCTGATGCCCATTAAAACGTTTGAGAACCATTGGTCTAGTGTGGGCAGAGAATCCGTACAGTTTCCAACACCAGGATTGTTGGCTGGGGTGTATGAGAAGTTAATGGAAGGGTGTGTTTCTCCATAAATTAGGTGCACATCGTACTTTTCCTGGTTGTGGTCCTGTGTATCTATCGTCCCCTGTGACCAGCTCTCATTTACCCTGGTGAGCAGAAGACTACAATGAGGGGGAAATATACTGATTGTCCACAGCGTTCCCACACCTTCCCCACGCCCCCAGCTGGCACAATCACATGGCAGCTGAGCTTAGCAAGTGTAGGTGGGCTCCTGCCTGGGTTCAGTGGAGGGAAGATATGTCTAGCTGCTGGGTTCCAAATTCAGATGCCCCTGGATTTGAGATTAACCTTTTAGGATGAGTCTCACGTCTGCTTCATTTAGCCACAAATTAGAATCAGAATCTGCTTTCAAAGCAACTAGCACACTCAGAAAGCCTCCTGACTTGAAAAAGTCTCCAGGGAATGCATGATGATCTAAAGATGAGACTTGGGATAGGCCACTGGGGATGGGCTAGAAATGGTAGGCAAGGCAATAAAGAAGAAATAACGGGAAAAAAATCAAGTGAGAAAGGTGGGCTGGGTTTGCATAGAAACACACGCACGCGTGCACGCCCACACACACACACACACACACACATCCCTGTCCTCTCTCCAAGATAGTGGTTCTCCACCTGAACTGCATGTTAGAATCACCTGGGGAGCTTTTTAAAAACCAGGATGCCCAGGCCATACCCCAAATGAGTGACATCAGATTCTCTGAGTCTGAGATCCAGGCCTCAGCAGTTTTTAAAGTTTCCCAGGAAATTCCAATGTGCAGCCAAAGTGGAAAATAAAAGTGCCAGGGGGTTCCACCTGCTATACATTTTCTTATCAATTTTGATCAAATTTTGCTTCACCTCCCATTGCTTTTGCCCTTAATTCCCTCATGGAATGTGTTAAGAGACAACCTGGCCAAAAAAACAAACCTGAATATATCCTTTGTAAGTAGAAAATTGGACACCATTTATAAAAAAATTTAAATATGTTTAAAATACATTTACCTTGGGCTTCCCTGGTGGTGCAGTGGTTGAGAGTCCGCCTGCCGATGCAGGGGACGTAGGTTCGTGCCCCGGTCCGGGAAGATCCCACATGCCGCGGAGCGGCTGGGCCCGTGAGCCATGGCCGCTGAGCCTGCTGTGTCCGGAGCCTGTGCTCCACAACGGGAGAGGCCACAACAGTGAGAGGCCCGCGTACTGCAAAAAAAAAAATATATATATATTATTTTATTACCTACATATTGAGGATTATATTCTATTACTATCTACATATAATGGTTCTATAATAATAGAAGATTATATTTATTACATGCACTTAACGGTCTTGTTTGAGCACTTCACAGGGAGAGGCAATGAAATGAGGAACATTGAAAAATGCTCATGTCCTTCACTGTGTTCTTAAGAGGTTACGTCAATTATTTGTATGCAGTAATGAAGCACTATTAGAGTCAGAAGATGTGTTCAAGTCTAGACTTTACCAGTCAGTCTCTTCAAACAAATCACCTGGGGGCCTCGATTTCACCATCCGTGAAATGGGTCTGCCTTAGACGCCTGCTACTTGAACGATGTCCCAGGGAACAGCAGCAGCAGCATCACCTGGGAGCTTGGCAGAAATACAGAGTCTCAGGCGCTGCCCAGACCTACTGGATCAGACTGTGCATTTTAACCTGATCCCCAGGAGATGTGTGTGCTTATTAGCCTGAGAAGACCTGTCCTTGACAATTGTTCCCAGCCTTGGCTGCACATTAAAATCACCTGGGGAGCTTAAAAAGAATATATCAATTCTAGGGCCCCAGATATAAGAACCTATACTAGCTGCAGATTACCTCTCACACAAACCAAGCCTGCGTGCGGAGGTGAGTGATCAGAATGGAGGAAGAGGGCTTAATCTGAAGGCTGGCTGAGGGAGCTCCGTCCTCAAGGCAGTGACGATTCTTATTGAGCAAGGAGATGAGGGCGGGGGGTGGGGCTCTCTCACAGTGAAGGAACTCAGGGTTTTAAACTGCTCCCAGGGAGTGGGGACAGAGCTGGGAGACAAACCCAGGTCCAGTCGCCTTTGAAGCCCAGCCACTTCTAAACCACTAGTTTTACTGTTTCTGGTGCCCTGGGTGACTGTAAGAGGAAGGTGGTGGAGGAAGAGGGTAGGTAGAAGCATACCTATTCTTCTGGCACCATTGCCAGGTTAAATGAATCACAAGCCCAGCTTGAGTCACACGGTGTGGTTACGAGAAGTCACCGGCCCTCGGTGCCCAACAAGGAGGAATGTGAGGAGGGCCCCTGAATGGACTGTTGCACCCAGAGCCTGGGTCCTTGGGCCTCCTGGGCACCAGCTCTGGGACTCACCTCTTCCTCCAGCAGTGACGACACGCTGAATCATGGTCGGCTTTAGCAAGAACCCCGAGCTAATATTGCATTAGAAATACAGGCTAATACAGAAAGCAATAAGGAAGCATTCAGGACACTGGGTACACCACGCCCACCTCACCCCGTAACAAATCAGGAGGCCGTGTTCCTTTATCAATCTGCGTATTTGTTTTTTGAGATGACAAAGTTGAGTCACATTTTGGAAGCACAACTCACTTAACCAGACAGGAAGGGCCTGGGTGGGGCTCCCTCTGGAATGTTTCCAGTGAGGTTCCAACAGGCTGAGAGGTCTGGTCTTGAAATCTGGGGAGACCTGTGTCCAAGCCAGAGTTCTCTCTGACCTCACGGAGACCTTTCCATTCCACAGGACTCTCCCTGACACACACGACTGTCCCTGCCCTTGCTCATGCCAGGCTCACCCCCGGCATGAGACGTTCTACATTCTGGTCGCTGCTGACCACCCCTGACATCCAGGTATATTAGCGGAGCTCCTTCCATTAGGACAAAAATAACATGTTTCAGGATGCTTGGAATCCTAGGAATGTAGTCCTCTCCAAGAGATGGCACGCATCTCTTTTGTTTTGGTTTGTTTTGTTTTGGTTTTTTTTTTTTTTTTTTTGGCGGTACGCGGGCCTCTCACTGCTGTGGCCCCTCCCGTTGCAGAGCACAGGCTCCGGACGCGCAGGCTCAGCGGCCATGGCTCACGGACCCAGCCGCTCCGCGGCATGTGGGATCTTCCCGGACCAGGGCACGAACCCGTGTGCCCTGCATCGGCAGGCGGACTCTCAACCACTGCGCCACCAGGGAAGCCCCATCTCTTTGTTTTGTTCTATTATATTTTTGTATCTTGATGGAAATGTCTGACTTTATGTATTCTGTTTTCTGAGAATAGGACCATGAGAGGCTCATCATTGACGTGCCAGGCCTCATACACTGTGGGCAGTTCTATTACCTACGTGTCTGAAGGTACATTTATTTTCCTGCTGGAAAGTTGAGGCTGGCCCACAGGGCTCCTACCTCTGGATCCCATATCTGTGCTCTCTGGTACTTCCAGGGAGGAAAGAATTCAGCTTTTGGAGACAGACTGGCTGCAAATCCCAATCAGCCTCTTACCAGTTGGGCTGGTTACTTCACCTCACTAAGCCTCTTTTTTTCCCCCTTTTGAAAAGGGAGTAAGAATTCATACTATTAATTATGGAGTTAAGGATAAATTAACAATGGAGTTAATTGTTAATTATTAAGAGCAATGCCCAATAGAAATACAATGTAAGCACATGTATAATGTTTAATTTTTAGTTCAACAGGTGAAATTACTTTTAATAATATATTTTATATAGCCCAATGTATTAAAAATCTTATTTCAACATGTAATCAACATGAAAGTATTAGTGAGATATTTTACATTCCTTTTTTTTTTTATCTTCAAAAGCTGTCATGGATTTTATACTCATAGCACATCTCAATTTGGACTAGCCACATGGTGAGTGTTCAGTAGTCACATGTGGCTGGTGGTACCATATTTGGACAGTGCAGGCTTACCCCATAAGATCGTTGGGGGAATAAATAAGAAAGTGTGTGATTTTTAGTACTAGAAATTGGGTTATCTGGGATAACAGTAATACGATACTGCTAATACTAACAATTAACATTTACTAGATACCTGTTATGGAGTAGACATGGTGCTAAGCAATTTACATACCTTAGTCCTCACAACAACCCTACGAGGCAGGTACTACTGTTATCTTTATTTTATACACAGGGACACTAGGGGTCGGGGTAGTTAAGGTCACCTGGTCAGTACGTGGCAGAGCCAGGGTTTAAATCCCCAATACAACTTGCATGCCAAACTGTCCTTCATCCTCTTAATCTATTAAGACTTCTCTCACTTAGAAACAAAGGTCCCTCCCTAACTCAAGACGAGTATTATACTCTCCAAAGCTCCTTCCCAAGCTGGCCCCACTGGGTTCAACTCCTTGGGGACAGGACAATAAGACATTCCTCTGTGCCCACCATGCCCAGAATCGGGTTTGACCCAATTAGGGGCTGAATCAACATACATTTGCTATTTTGAAAAGTCTGTGGCATCTCAGAATCTCCCTGATACCTCGTATAGAGGAGGTTCTGATCAAATAAATATCGGGACAGGAATTGTTCTTATGATTGGTATGTAATGGCCAGAAGTGCAGTCTGACCCACAGAGCTTGGCCCAGTGCCTGGGTTCACGTCAAAGTCGTCCATGCCAAAGCTCCAAAATCCTGTAGTGACTCTTCTGTTACTCTTAGTCCCCTTTCAGGGAAGGTTGGCATTGCAACTTCCTTACAGGATCCCGTAATGTGTACACTCCATTTCAGGAGATAGCGAGACTACCAAAGCAAGGTGTCAAGCTGTGCTCTGTCCTGGCGTGGAGTGGAGGATAGATTCAGTGACCTAGAATAGCTGATGACCACCAGGGAGATTTTCCCCTTCAAAGTGTCATTCGCACCCACCCCAGCTTTTCTCCAGAGAATCCTTCGAGTCAATTCTTTTTTTTTTCTTTATTCGAGTATAATTGCTTTACAATGGTGTGTTAGTTTCTGCTGTATAACAAAGTGAATCAACTATACATATACATATATCCCCATATCCCCTCCCTCTTGCGTCTCCCTCCCACCCTCCCTATCCCACCCCTCTAGGTGGTCACAAAGCACCGAGCTGATCTCCCTGTGTTATGCAGCCGCTTCCCACTAGCTATCTATTTTATATTTGGTAGTGTATTTATGTCCATGCCACTCTCTCACATCGTCCCAGCTTACCCTTCCCCCTCCCCATGTCCTCAAGTCCATTCTCTACATCTGCATCTTTATTTCTGCCCCTAGGTTCTTCAGAACCAATTCTTCTTTTTTTTTTTTTTAGATTCCATATATATGTTTTAGCATATGGTATTTGCTAACACATATATATGGAGTCAATTCTTCTTGAAAGCCAAATGCCTCCACTGAAAAGCCTAAATCTACTAGTCATTCACACCATGGTGAGAACTTACTAGCTTTCTCTTTACATCAAATATAAATGATGCCAACTGTTTTGATTGGGTGGGAGACAGATCACCAGAGACTAGAGCACTTCCCTGGGCTTGGTGGGCAGGGAGGGAAAGTGGGTGAGGGGAAAGAGAGAGGAGCCCAGAGGAGGAGAGGATGCCAATCACATCCTCCTATTTTATAACCATTCCACCGCCACTTAAATAATTTCGTATGTACACTTCATGACTTTTTAATTTCTTTTTCTCTAGCTTAATTTTAAGCCATTCAAAGATGGAAACAAGTCCTTCTCTTCATATGAAAGTGCCCACTGTACGACAAACCCTTAACAGACACTCAATAAAGTTTTACTGAAATAAGGAGCGGTGGCCCAGGGTTGTCTTCGGAAACCAGTCACAGAGAGGTTTCTGTTTGTTTACCTCTCCTGGTAACAATACGCTGGCTTCCCACTAAGGCCTGGGAAGTCAAAGCTTAACAGGGCCATTAAGACTCAGCTCCTTACACACAAAGAACAATCAAATTCTTGAGGAAGAAAACTCCTTCGATGTTAATGAGGCCAACCTCATCCATTAAACCTAGTGGAGGCTGAGTAATAATAACAACAATAATAGCTAAAATATATTTGGTACTTATTTTGGCTCAGATACTTTCTAGCACTTTGTGTATATTAATTTACTTTATTCTCACAACAAAATATAAGGTAGCTCTATTATTATCCCTGCTTCACACATGGGAAATGAGTCGGGGGGGCCATGTCATTATGGACCAGCATTCTGAGGATGCTCTCCTCAGCCTGGGCTAAAATCCAGCTGCTCTTTCTAAGCTCACCACATCTCCTGTTACCATTAGAGGGAAAGTAACTTGCCACAGTCATTCAGGGAGTCACTGGCTCTAAAACCTAGGAGGGCAGAGTTTACATTTCACTCATGTATCTTCACAGCACCCAGGCAGGGTCTTGCCCATAGGAGTCTGTCAGCTGATGGATGGGAATGTTGATTGATGGACGGACTGTTGATGGACAGATGACAACCAGCCTTGTCCTGCTGCCATGTGTCAGGGTGAGTGACTTCCCCACCAGGACCCATTCCCAGGTCATTAGCTTGGTCCCCTCAAGAACACTAATAGCATTTGTTCTTTACACGGGTTTATGTGATACTCATGTTGACTCTGTCATATGCAAATGAGAGCTTGAATATCCAATCAATTTCATTGCCTGAGTTTCTCAAAACATCCTAGAAAACACAATTACTTGAAACATCACCAGTGACTCAACCAGAAGCACAGTGATCTTCGCGGGTTCAGTGGGTTTGATTCTAATGCTTTGGATGATGTTGAGCAGAAATGATACAACCTGAGGCAGAGAACTCTAAATCTAGTAACCGGAACTCTTCTTGGAAGAAACAATAACCTGACTCAATATTGAGAAAGTTACGCAGTCTTGAGTTTTACGATACTTCCTTGTTCCTGACTTAAAGCTGGTGGTCACATACCACGGGAAAGATGGGCCCAGGAACACAATTCAGATGTAGATATGACATCTTAGGAGATGAAACCAAGCTCAGACAATTTCCCAGAACAAAGAGACCAGACACTTGGCAACTGCGCTGCTAATTTCATCCCCTGCAGGCAGCCCAGCAAGATAATTCAGGTCTTGAAATTAAACCAGAGAGGAGCTGTTCTTGGATGAAGGAGCAAAAGCATTGATAAGCTTCTTTATTAGCTGCCGCTAATCAAACCTGAGGTAAGATTTACTATTTTACTTACCTTAAGGCTTCCTCTTTTGCAATACTGGGTGACAATGCAGATGTTGGGTGATTCTGTGCAAATACCAAAGAAGGGAACAATGTTTTCATGCCTTAATTCATACATCTGAAAATAATAATGGTAATAATAGCTTATGATTATAATGTGTCTTCTGCCCTAGGGACAATGCTGTGTGCTTTACACACTTTCAGCTATTTTTCACAAAGCCCCTGTGAGATAAGAACTATGACTGCTCCCATTTTACAGATGAGGAAACTGATGCTCAAAAGATAAATTAATGTGTTAAAGATCATACAACTTAATAGTGGCAAAGCTGGGAGGTAAATCCAGGCAGTCTGCCTCCAGCAAATAAACCAGAGGAATGATCAAAGTCCCCCAAAGTAACGGGGATTAACTGAAGAAGGGGACCCCATGAACCTGACTCCCCTGCAAGGACCAGCTTCGAGGGAGACAGATACAGACACAAAAAATGAAGAGGCAGAATTAAGGCCAGGAAGAATTATAGGCAAAGAACAGGCTAGGAGAGCTCCCAGGATGCAGGTGCCTGGGTCAGGCATAAGGGTCTGAGGTCTAAAGTCTGGGCTCTTTTTGCCCATTGCCCTTTGGGGAGATGGCCACCTGCACCCCAGGTGGGAACAGGCAGCTGGCAGAGGCAAGGCAGAGGGCAGCAAGGCTTTGCCTCCTCCCAGGGCTAGGGGCCTCCCCAGCCGGATTTCCTGCAGCACAGACGGCTTCCTGACCCAGGCTTGCTCTTGGTCACCGACATCACAGATGGCCACATGGTTTCCCTGGAACCGGAGTCAAAGCGGAATGTTCTTAACCCAGGCTGATCCAGAAAAAGCTACGCTCAGAAAGAGCTAGGAAGGGGGGCAGGAAGACTGGCAAGAAACCCACCTACAGAAGGGATCACTGAGCTCCTCGCTGCTCATATCAGCCCTCGGGTGGCCCCGTGCTGTGTCCGGGAGCCGAGCTAGCTGCTCAACACAGGAGACCTCATTTAACAGGCAGCACAGCCCTGCAAGGCTGTGGAGGGCGTAGGGGGTGGGGGGTGATTAGCCCATTTCCAGATGGGATCCCTGAGGTTAGGGAACTAGTTCAAGGTCACACATCTGTAGGTAGTACAGCCAGAATTCGAACATCTGCATGCAGCCACTCTGCCCTCAGAATTACCCGGTAAAGCCCTACTGGGGCATAAAAGAGCTCTTTGCCCTGCTGGTTCTCAACAAAGGAGCTGAAGTCCCCAGAAATCGTCACACTAGATGAGTTACTGTTGTTCCCTCTCGACACAGGTGTGCCTCTCCGGGATGGCTGCGAAACAGGACACGATTCAGTTGCTCTCACTAGGATGACCAAGGACTGATGAGACTACGCCTTCTATAGATGAGGAAAATAAGCACCAAGGTTAATAGCAGTTAGTAAATGAGTGTCAGGACTCAAACCCTGATTTCTCTAACCCAAAGTGTGAGTGCTGAACTGCTACCCGCACCACTCTCGTGTCTGTGCCAACATCACAATGTCGTGGTGAAGACTCTGGGGTCAGGCTGTGCAAATTCAAGTGCTGGCTTTGACCCTTAACTAGATGTGTGACCTGATGACACAGTCATTTTCCTCAATGAGCATCTAAGGAGGTGAACTCTCTGTGTAACACCCCCCGTGCCTCCCCAGCACCTAGAGAATATATTTTAAACAGAGGAGCCCTGTTTTTCTAGAAGAGTCTTACTTGGAACCCTAATGTAGAAAACAATAGCTCAAAGCAGAGCTGCTGTAGTTGAAGAGGAAGAGGAAGGCTCAGAATTCCTCCCCACCATCTCTACCTCATTCTATCATTCACCCAAGGCCAGACCAGTGAGCCCCAGAATCCCCAGGGACATGAAAAATAATTTACAAATGAACCCCAATCTCCTGGTCATAGCATGTTGAAACCTCCTTGACTTGGTACCTGCCAAGTCACCTTTTTTTTTTGAAAGTCATAATTCATTTATTCAATGAATAGTATATGCAAAGATACCAATAAAAGGAAACATACTATAAACTACAATTTTGAAAATAAAGCCAATATAACAGGAACAAAATACACATAACATGAGAGGAATGTTTGATTGTTGACCCGTCATGCTTTCCTTACTTTTATAATGAACCTAAATGTCTTTAGAACAAAACTGTATACCTTGGTCTAACTTGAGTGCTTTCTAACAAGCAACAACATTCTAGAACACTTTTCTTTTGCTTTGAGATATTTAAGAGTCACATATTTGTTCAAAAACATAAATTCTGATTCAGTAGTTGATCTGCATATCTTGTTATTCTCTGAATATCATGAGTAACATGTATTCCTGAACAAGTTCTATATGAAATTCTAAAATTCTTGATCTTTGACGTAAAATTTATTTCAGTTGTGGGTTTTTAATCACTTGAGATGAAAGCAAAATTCACTCCCTCCCTCCACCTCCCTCCAGGAACAAAGAGCTCTTATTAAAGTATAGAAACTTGGGTCTATCTTTCTACTATAAACAATTCTCACTAACCTTTCTGGGAAGGCAGTAAGTACCCCAGAATAATCAATATATGCTTGCAAAGATTACATCAACAGCAAAAACAAAACAAAAGAGGAAAGAAAGAAAAGAGACTTCAAAACTTCAAGCTTAAGATATGCATAAAAGATAGTCATGGCTCTATTTTCTGGAATTATGTAACTGTTACATACTTATCAAATAATGTCATGCTTATTAAATGTGTGTCCAGCTTCACAGCCCTGAGAAGCCCTCAGCATACCCTGTGTTACTTCTCTCCTGGTCACCACTAGCAAACCCACTCTCCCCAGATGTCACCTCTTCTCTGAAGCCTTCATGATGCTGTGACATTCAATCCCTCTACCTGCAGGGTTTCTGCCTCAGCTTGTAGACACCTCCCAGAGCACTTACTTCCCTCGGAATGCATCCACTTGTGGCGTGCCTTGCACTCTGCTTGGCCTGCAGTAGACAGGCAATGCGTGTGTGTTGAGCAAATGAATTATATTATCTTAGTTATCAGTAGTTTAAAAGAGTTAATGTGGTTTTGAAAATAACTAAATGCTCCCCAGGAGACAGCTTTAATATTTGAGCAGGATGTATGGGTTCTTCTACCCACCAGGGAACAGGGCTGAAGGGAACTTTAGAAGCCATCTGATCATTTTTAAGTATTCAGAAACTGAGGCTCGGAAATGATGTTCCCAGCAAAAAAAGTGGTAGTTCTAGAACCAGAACTCAGGGCCTAAGACTCTCCATTAAGAGCTCACTTTATAAGTGAGTCAGCCTCCGCCCTCACAAGCTCCTAGATCAGGTCCCTTCCACGAATCACCAGAAGTGAGCAGGAAGGTGGATGTCTGGGCCAGGTGTGGCCTCACCTTGTTCTGGGACAGAATGGTGATGTCATCATAATTTATTTGCCGCCAAAGACCTTTATTTTGCCTCTGCAGTTTCCCCCTCTGTGTCCTTAAAATCAGACCTATGATGACAGCCCCCAGGTTGGTAATCAGGAGGGTTACGGTGAAAATCACAGCAGTCACACCTGGAGGGCATATTGTTACTCAGGCCCACCTAAGAGCAGAAGTGAGCACATCAGGGCCCCACCCCGACCCTGCCAAACAGATGGCTCAAAAGCTGCCCAGGCATGGGTCCAAGTTAGGGCACACAGCATCCACTCAGACCTGTCTTTTCCAGGAATCCTATTGGGCCCCAAGTGCGCGGTCTTCCCACACCCCTCTGGTTCCCACGGCAACTGCACTCACCTCCTCCTTAAATAGAAACTTCCCTTGTAGAGAAAAAAAGGATGACTTCCAAGACCATCACCACCTTTCATTCAACATTTACTATGTGCTTTCCTTACACTTGTTCTCAGTTATGATCCACCTCATTCCAGGCCTGGGCTCCTAACCACCAGGTAACACTCCCTTGTCCAGACTCTACCTCCATAGAAATGGAATTCCTGAGACTCAGATCTCAGGAGCCAGGTTTCCCCAGGGCAGAGGTTCTCAACAGGGGAGGCCATGACGTTGCCTCTCCAGGGGATATTTGACAATGTCTAGAGACGTTTGGGGCTGTTAGAGCTAAAGGGTGCTGCTGGCATCTAGTGGGTGGGGTGGAGGCCAGGGATGCTGCTAGGCTTCCTACAAAGGCACAGGACAGCCCCTTACACAAAAAGATGATCCCGTCCTAAACATTAATGCTGTTGCCACTGCTGAGAAGCCCTGTTGTAAAGAGTTCTTTCCTACTGCCTTCTCCAGGTGGCCACACTGATCTGCAAAAGCAGGCTCAGTTTCACAGAGCTCATTGGAAAATCCACAGCCACGTCCGTCTTCAGGAAGGGAACCGTGGAGAAATCCCCCATGGGTCTTAAAAAAAAAGAAGACAATTAAAGGTCAGTGCCAACTTGATTTATTCAACTTGTCTCTACCTCAGGTATAGCAGGGGCAACGGAAACACACATGTCATTTGCAAAAAGCAGGCCTTGGTCTCTTCATTCAAACATCTGCTGACCCATCCAGTTTTCCCACCTCACCAAGATTCTTCAAACCTAGCCTACAGGTAATATAATTCATGAGAGAGCAATATCTTTTTGCTAGGTAGAATAACTGACTCGATCTTTTGTTTTCAACCATGTCACTTCTGATTTAAAAGATGAAGTGTCAATTCTCCAACATTACTGGACTTTTCTCCCATGTTTGATACAGACAAATCTTGTTATAGAGCATCTTGACACTTCACAGACCAAAACATCACCCCTGCCTGGAGAATGCCTGTTCCTACAATACAGAGAGCCTAGCTGGCCATGGTTGTTTTATTTCTTGGGCCAACCCATTTGGGGACATTAAAATTCCAAAAGAGTAGGGGAGAGAAAAGTGTCAAATCAAATCTGAATTGTGGGTGATGGCAGTGGGGGCAAGTAGAAATTGAATTAAGTTTTATGTTCTCATGTAGTCGCTCATTGATTTATAGCTGAGAGAACAGAAACAGAGATTTCTTTCCCCCCAGGGATTTCTGGATACTGTGAACCCAGGACAGCATCCAGGTCCTGGTGTCCCCCTTGGCTGTCTGCATGAGTCAGTTTCACTGACTGTGAACCTGACCCTGTAGGAGGCGCTGTGCTCCATCATCGCCCAGGGCCAGGGCCTCTCCCTGAGACACTGGGGCTGTGGGACCTGCCCAGCTGGAGCATCAGAGGAGGCCCAGGCCCACATGGAGGTGCAGGTAGGGATGCCATGTTATAAGTGGAACCTGAAGTGGCTGAGCCACACCCACAGTCAAGGGCAAGACCACGTTGAAGGCCCAAAGTCGATCTTTATGAGTTCAGAGAGCAGCAGACAACTTGATTATAGGAGCTGGATCCCCAGCTGGCCTCCCAGCAGAACCACCGGCCCTTCCTCTCCTCCCAGGCCTCTTCCTGTAGCATGAGCTAAGCTTGGGAAAGGCCCTGCCATACCTGATGACGTCCTGATAGCTGTCATAATGGAGAAAAGGAAGAAAGAGGGACCCGTTTGGGGATTTCTGTAGGTCATAGACCCAGCAATCCATGCGTCTTTCTCCCTGGGAGTCCACAAACACGGGGCCGGTGATTCCTGGAAGGAGAGGCACTTGCACACAGTAAAGGGAACAGAGAGGGGCTTGGGGCTCAAAATGCCAGGCTGCCGAGCTGTATCAGAGGAATGCCCTCCCCAGCAGCTGCTGAAAGCCACCCGTGAGTCTTTTGCCCTTTCAGGAAATCTAAGATGCAGTCAAGAAGGAGAGTGGAAAAAACAGAAGATAGTTCAGAGGTGGTACCCTGGTGGGACTCAAGGGCCACTTGGTTCTGTTAGGCCTACGCTGGGGAGGACTATCCAGCATTAAAAAAAAAAAAAAAGTTAAGCAGTTTCCAACTAATTTCACATAAAACCCAAGATGTATGCTTCCCAAACAATCAGATATGACCAATGGAGGCCAAATGACATGGCAGCGGTTGGCTGGGGCTGGGGACACTGCCTCCTCCCAGACGCTGCCATCCTACTCCCCTCACGTTCTCCACGCTGCCAGACCCTGGGACACGAGTTTGCAAGCTTTGTTCTCAGCATGGCCCTTCCTTCCCGGTTTTGGTTTGTGCTCAGGCTTTGTGCTCAGACCTGGCCCAGGTGCATTCTTTGTTCTTGCTTAGGATGTGCCCTGCCCCCCCCCCACACACACAAAGGACACATCAGAGATCTCAGAGGAGTAAAGTACAGCAGTTCCACACCCCAAACTAGGACCCGAGGTCTGACCTAGGACTTATGATTTGTTCCCACTGGGGACAGGACACAGCATTAACATTCATAAGCTTCTGCTATGTGCCCAGCACTGAGGGCAGTAGTGATTTCACACATCTAGTCCCGGTTGACCCCACAGAGGAGGCACCATCATCCACTCCTAATAAGCAAGCAGGGCTTGGAGGCACAGACCCCTTGGAGTTTCCAGATCCAGGAAGACACAGGTCTGTTGGGACCCAAGTGCGTGGTCTTCCCACAGCCCTCGCTGCCTTGTTGTGCCCACTTGCTGGCATCCTGAATGTGGGGCTTGAGCACGGCTCCCTCCCAAGGTCTGCACAGAGAAAGGGCTGCAGCAAATGCAATAACCAGGGTTGAACCAGGAAATAAATAGATCTGACAGAGGGGATTAAACTGAGAGCAGGAAGACAGACTCCTCCCACTTCATCCCCCTTTTTGAAGCAAATGCTTCAGGGTCAGGAAGAAAAGAAGAAAGGGAAGCAAGTTAATATTTCCACTTAGAAAAGGTGTGGATGGGGTCATTGTGAACTGAATCTATGAATGCCCCAAAGAGCAGGACTTGGCCGTTCTTTTGAAAATTTAGGATGAAGTTTAAGTCTTAATTTATTAAGGGAATGAGAAGCCAAAGAAAAGATAAATAGCTGCCATTTAATGAGCACATACTACGTGCCAAGCACTTCATATATTGGATTAGCCAAATCGTTCATTTGGTTTTTTCCGTAAGATGACTCTAGTAGCACTTAGTTGTCTTTAACTTCATTCCAAACAGTTTTGTTAAATTGTATGTGACAGCTGTCATATCAGCGTTCATTTAGAAAAAGACATCAAAATTGGTGAATTTTTGTGTAGCCATTTGCATATTGAAGATGGAAAAAAAGCAACATTTTTGGCATATTACTCTTTATTATTTCAAGAAAGATAAAAACGCGACTGAAACATAAAAAAAGATTTGTGCAGTGTATGGAGAAGGAGCTGTGACTGATCGAACGTGTCAAAAGTGGTTTGTAAAGTTTTGTGCTGGAGGGACTTCCTTGGTGGCGCAGTGGCTAAGAATCCACCTGCCAATGCAGGGGACACGGGTTCGAGCCCTGGTCCGGGAAGATCCCACATGCCGTGGAGCAACTAAGCTCACACGCCACAACTACTGAGTCTGCGCCCTAGAGCCTGTGAGCCAAAACTACTGAGCCCATGAGCCACAACTACTGAAGTCCACGCGCCTAGAGCCCATGCTCCGCAACAAGAGAAGCCACCTCAATGAGAAGCCTGTGCACCGAAACAAAGAGTAGCCCCCGCTCTCCAAAACTAGAGAAAGCCTGCGTGCAGCAACGAAGACCCAACACAGTCCAAAATAAATAAATAAATACATTTATTTTAAAAAAAAAAAGTTTCGTGCTGGAGCTTTCACTCTGGACAATGGTCCACGGTCAGGTAGACCAGCTGAAGTTGATAGAGATCAAATCGAGACGTTAAATCAATGTTATACCACGTGGGAGATAGCCAACATACTCAGAATATCCCAATCAAGCACTGAAAATCATTTGCACCAGCTTGGTTATGTTAATCACTTTGATGTTTGGGTTCCACATAAGTTAAGCGAAAAAAACTTCTTGACCGTATTTCCGCATGCAGTTCTTTACTTAAACGTAATGAAAACGTTCCGTTTTTAAAACAAATTGTGACGGGTGATGAAAAGTGGATACTGTACAGTAATGTGGAATGGAAGAGATCGTGGGGCAAGTGAAATAAACCACCACCAGCCACACCAAAGCCTGGTCTTCATCCAAAGAAGGTGATGTTGTGTTTATGGTGGGATTGGAAGGGAGTCCATTATTATGAGCTCCTTCCGGAAAACCAAACGATTAATTCCAACAAGTACCACTCCCAATTAGACCAGCTGAAAGCAGCACTCTACGAAAAGCATCCAGAATTAGTCAACAGAAAACACATAATCTTCCATCAAGATAACACAAGACCACTTGTTTATTTGATGACCAGGCAAAAACTGTTACAGCTTGCCTGGCAAGTTCTGATTCATCTGCTGTATTCACCAGACACTGCACCTTCAGATTTCCATTTATTTCAGTCTTTACAAAATTCTCTTAATGGAAAAAATTTCAATTCCCTGGAAGACTGTAAGAGCACCTGGAACAGTTCTTTGCTCCAAAAGATTAAAAGTTTGGGGAAGATGGAACTATGAAGTTGCCTGAAAAATGGTAGGAGGTAGTGGATCAAAAGGATGAATATGTTGTTCAGTAAAGTTCTTGGTGAAAATGAAAAATGTGTCGTTTATTTTTACTTAAAAACCAAAGGCACATTTTGGCCAACCCAATATTTTAATTACTCCTTGGTGTTATACAGCAGTAAAGAACATGAGCCCTGAAGATAAAAACAGGCCTTATTTTGAATTCTGGCTCCACCATCTCGTAACTTTATGAGTATGTAACTCTTCTACCCTGGGGTTACTCACCTGGGTGGTATATTATGGATAGTAATAGCACTACCGCATCGGTGGTGTGAGGATCAAATGAAATAGTGCACAGCAGCTCTTGGCAGCCAGCTTGATATAAGGTAAGCCCTCAATAGATGCTGGTTATTATTATTAGATATGGCAGTATGTATTATCTCTGTCTCACAAAATAGAAAGCTGGAGTGGAGCAAGATGACAGCCATTGGCCAGCTCCCAGGGTGACTTCAAAACAGTTCACTTCCAAGCCTATCCTCACACCTGCAAGGAAAGTAAAATAGGATTGGCCCCATCTTTAGAGGCTGATGGTCATGATTCAGACAGGCACGCTTCAGAGAGGATGCAGGTTGTGGAGGGTCAAGGGAGTGATACCAGGAGGAGGGTCCCACCCTCTTGAGTTTTATTCTTGATGGGTTCAGTTTGAAAGGGGCTGTGGGAGAGACTTTTCAGGGGTGGGAAGGGACTCCAGAGGCCCCCCCCACAGCTGGTCTGGGCAGCCTTCTGGACAGAGCAGAAAGAGCAGATGGTGGCCACTGGGAGCTTTAACCTCAACAACACTTCCCAGAAGGCCGGAATCTCCATGAGAAAGCGGAATTCTGTAATCACATGCCCAACAAATCCAAGCCCCACGGACTCAACTGGCCTGAGTCCAGCTGAGTCAAGCCACTTACCCTGCAAAGCAGTCTGATTGGAGCCTTTCAGAGTGATGACGAACTGCCGCCCAGCCCAGAAATCCCTTCTGGCCGTTATCATCTCCTTCACGGTCTCAGCATACAGCAGGACTGCATCGTGAAAGTAAGCAGAGTAAGGGCTCACCTTGGATGAGGGAAGCAAAGGCAGGGTAGAAAAAGGCCCATGGTGGTACTGAACTCTCTTAGCTTTTACTTGTCTGTGAAGCTTTTGATTTCTCCATCAATAAAAATTAATTAATTTTTTAAAAGATTAAAAAAAAAATAAAGCCCATGGCCTGCTATGTCACAGTCTGGGCTCAGTTAGAAGCAAGCTTCCTCCATCCTCTTAACAGTGTAACATAGCACACGTTCTCCATTATTCCACAGAGAAAGGAGGACCCTCCACATATCCTGGCCTGTGCTGGTATACCTAGGTATCACAACTGCACTTTTCCTCTTTAGGCCTTGTTTTCTCAATTAGATTGTGTGATCTTTTGGGTTGTGAACAGCTTTTTAGGCCATAGGCAGGAGGGAATATGGTTTAATTGAAAGAGGGTGGATCTTGGAGTCAGGCTGGCCCTGGTACTTACTGTGAGACTTGGGGTAAGTTCCAGAACCTCTCTGAATCTCTCTGAATCTCAGTTCATTCATTTATAAAATGCAGATAAAGCCACTATTGTGGTGAGTATAAGGATAGTTAAATGAGGGAGAATAGGTATGGTATCTATTGTACTAACTGGCACATAGTAGGTCTTCAATACTTCACTTAGTCAACAAAAATGCATGTGCCTACTAGGTGCTAGGCACTGTTCTCCCCATAGAACCAGGTACAGAGCTGACAATTAGGAGATGACTCCCCAAATATTCATTGATCCACCATCTTTCCTTGTGTGTTGGGACCCACAATCGGCTGCCTCATTCCTAATGGAACACTTGTCATCAGTAGCTTCTCATCGCCTTCAGGCTCAGCTTGGCCCCGCTCTGGCAGGAGCTCCAGATCTAGCCAATGGTCTAGTTAATCAGACATTTTGCCTCATCATCCCACACATACTGGAACTACCACTGGCTGATAGTCTCTCTCCTGGCTGCCTTCTCAGAACATCTGCTTGCCTTGACCTGCCCTAACTCCACATCTCTGACTACTCCATTCTGGTTCCTGGTTGTGGCATCCTGCTGGGAAAGGAGACTGTCATGGTCTGAGTGCCCACTTGTATCTGTTCTGCTACTTCCATGTACTATGTCATTAGATACTCAAAACCACAGTCTGGAAGGCAGATGTCATTATCAGTCCCATTTTTGGGTGAAGAGACTGAGGTGTAGGGAGGTTAAACAATTCACCTCAAAGCCCCGTAGTTAGTAAATAGCAGAATTAGGATGGAAGCCCAGGACTCTGACTCCAAAGACCACCCGATCACTCATCTAATAACCTCTGTCCTCTGCGTGGACCTGGGGTGCAGATTTCACAAGATCTCATCGGGCCACTGTTTATTTGGGGCTGTGGAAGATGAAGAGTGTGCGTGTGTGTGCGTGTGTCTGTATGTCTCTGTCTGTGTCTGTGTTAGGAGCCTGGGGAGTGGAGGAAGAATGGGAATAAGAGGGAAAATGTAAAGGCCAAACACAGATATTCTCAAGGAAGGGAGGAGGGACGTGTGTAGGAAGACCCCCATCAGACCTGCTCCAGCATGTGGAGGGGGCCGTGGAAGGGCGGCCCCCGCAGCCTTCGGTGGACCAGCTCTCGGAAGCCTTCATCTCCAGGGCCATCTCGGGAGGAGCTGAGGGCTATGAGAAACACTGACTTGTAGACTGAGGGAAAGTGCATCACCTTCTGATTTGTCAATACCTCCTTCCAAAAACTGTCCTGAAAAATAATGAAATAAATGTAGCCATTCTGTAGGAAATACCCTAAGCAATAGTCAACATCAACTTTATTTATTTATTTATTTATTTATGGCTGCATTGGGTCTTCATTGCCGTGGGCCGGCTTTTTCTAGTTGCCGTGAGCTGGGGCTACTCTTTGTTGCTGTGCACGGGCTTCTCATTGCAGTAGCTTCTCTTGTTGCGGAGCACGGGCTCTAGGCCCACGGGCTTCAGTAGTTGTGGCGCGTGGGCTTAGTTGTTCTGCGGCATGTGGGATCTTCCTGGACCAGGGATCGAACCCGTGACCCCAGCAATGGCAGGCAGATTCTTAACCACTGCACCACTAGGGAAGTCCCCAACATCAAATGTGAATTTTTATTCTAATCCTTGGAAACACAATGGCTCTGGAAGACGTGCCATGTGAAATCTACATTTTCTAGTTGGCTTTGAAGCAGTTGGAAGGAAGCCAAAAAAATCAATCAATAAATAAGAAAAGATTACTTGGGGCATCGAGCAACTAATATGCAGAAAGCTTACCTTTTAACAAGGGGCGGCAAAAACTTGAAAAACTTACAATTGTCGATTCTCAAATTTCTGCTTGTGGCTTAAGTGGTTTGTTATTATCATTATTACCCACATTATTATTATTATTGTTATGAAAGTAACACCCACTCATTGTGTGTATATATGTGAAAGACGGTAAGATCTTCCCCAATTTCCCTACGGCTCCCTCTTGTCTCCTCTGAGAGGTATCCGAATGTTCTAGACGTGTACAGAGGTGTGTGTGAGCGCATGTGCATTTTACATAAATAGTATCATACTATAATGGTATTCTGCAACTTGATTTTTGTCAACTTCAGCCTATATTGGGAACACTTTTAGGGAATGGATTTATGCTATTCTTTTTTTAAAGCAGCATGAATTCACTTTCATGGACGTCGTGTGGTCTATTTTTAGTCCTATATTCTTTCTGCACTTCCAGCCAATTGGAATTTGATTATCAAGGTTTGGGGAGAACGTGACGAGGGGGTTGGCAGGGCTTCCCTGCTGATCCTGAGACTTGGTGCATCCTCTCCCCTTCTCGGCTGTCTGCAGGCAGAGGTGAGAGGACAAGTGAAGAGAAAGGGGTGGATGGCAATGAAAAGGGAAGGTAGGAGGAGGTTCTGGAAAGCTTGGCTTATGATTAGAATTCCAGCTGGCTGCCCAACGAAACCTGAGACACTTTTGGCAATCTGAAATACTTAATGATAAAAAGATAAAAGAAACCTGGAGCATTATTATGCATCTTCCTGTACTCCATTTCGCCCTATTTCAACTTCTTATGATCATATAAAACAAGCTCATTTTAGAAAGATAAAACTGCTGGAAAAATTACAGTGTGTTCATGGCTAAATATCAATACAAGGGGCTTTATTTTAGAAGCCTGTTGGTGTTGTGTGGTGGTTAAATGTACAGACACTGAGGCCAGCCTGCCTGGTTTGACTACTAGGTCTCCCTCATACTAGTCGTGTGGCCTTGGTTAAGTTATTTCACCTCTCAGGACCTCGGTTTTCTCATCTGTAAAATGGGGAAAATGAAAGTATCTCCCCTTAGGGTGGTGTGAGCTGAAGTGAGTGTTAGTTTATCAAGTGCTCACAGTGGGGCCTGGCACTCAGTACACACTCCACAAGGCAGAGCATTGGGGTCAAGGGCTCAGTCACAGAGTCCAAGAGACCAGCTTAGGAGGTCCAAGATCTTGGATAAGTTACCCTATTTCTCTAAGCCTCAATTTTTTCATCTACGAGTTGGAATGCTAATAATCTGTACCTTATAAGGCTGTTGGAAATATTGAATGCAATGATGCATGTAAACAATGCATGGGCTCTCTATCTGCCTCATGGGGCTGTTGGGAAAATCTAGTGCACTGATGCAGGTATAATGTATAACTCAGTACACATGGGAGGTACGTGGTACATGTCAGCCATCCCTATCGTTACCAAAAGAACCAAACCACCTACAGATTGCCTCATTAGACCAGAGTGTTGGTTTCTCCAGGCCATTTTGGGGGCTCAAACACAGGTGGCCAAGGAAGAAAAGAGAGTGAGAGCCACCGAGTTTGAGAGCCTTTGGGGAGGTCTCAGCCACCCGGGAGGAATGACGGTTTTTCCTCAGCTGGTGCTTGCTGATGTAGACTACAGTGGACCAGGCTCCAGAACCAGCAGCCTGGTTCAAGGCCTGTGTCCCCGTCCCAGGAACTGTGCAAACAAACTCTGGGTAGGTTCTTTCAATTCAGTCTCAGTCTCTTGATCTTAAGTTGAGGACACAAGAGTAGCTGCCTCCTAGGGTTGAGTATTCAGTGAGCTAATGCATCTGGTGCATAGCAAGTGCTGCATGCTTGTTACCTCTTCCTGCGGGAGCCGTTGACGGCTCATCAGCACCCACCTCCAGCTGCTGCAAAATGATAAAGACGAATTCTCCTGTGTGGAGTCCCAGGTTCTCTGCAGCCAGCAGGATATGTTTTGCATCTTCTGAGCTGCAGATTAAGATAAGAACTGTAAGAGAAGACAGTCAGCCAGTTGCACATGTGTACACACACACACACACACACACAGATACACACGTTTTAAAGTCTAGCCTAAAACCACTAGAAATGAGACATGAACTTTGTCTTTCCTTGAGCGTGCTTTAGGAAAGCCGGTAGCATACAAACTGGCAGCTTTCGTCTTGCGGAACTAAAGTCTTCGCTGCAGCTCTCTCCCAAAGCACAAATCAAAAAAGTTTGAGACCACTTCTGTGCTCTAGTTTCTTCGTTTAATTGACTCAGAGCAATAGATCTGGCTTGTGACTCATCATCAGGTAGGTTGCGATGACGGAGGACCTAGAAACAGGAGCATTTAGACTGTCTGAGATGGGATGGTGGCGGGGAAGGAGTAGGCCATGGTATTTTTCTTCCATCCAAACACATCAGCATGCTTTCTGAGGGAACAAAAATGAAATACTGATTTATGGTTATGTATTTATTTTTAAATTGGAGCATGCTATTTTTTTGCTTCAGAATTTTTCTTTTTAATTGAGGTATGATTGATTTACAATGTTGTGTTAGTTTCAGGTGTACAGCAAAGTGATTCAGATATAGTTATACATATATATATACATATATCTATATATATATACACACACACGTATATATATTCTTTTTCAGATTCTTTTCCCTTATAGGTTGTTAAAAATACTGAGTATAGTTCCCTGTGCTATACAATAGGTCCTTGTTGGTTATCTATTTTCATGATTTATTTATTTATTTTTAATAAATTTATTTATTTAATTTTGGCTGCACTGGGTCTTCGTTGCTGCTCTGGGGCTTTTCTCTAGTTGCGGCGAGCGAGGGCTACTCTTCGTTGTGGTGCGCAGTCTTCTCATTGCGGTGGCTTCTCTTGTTGCGGAGCAGGGGCTCTAGGTGCGCAGGCTTCAGTAGTTGTGGGACACTTGGGCTCAGTAGTTGTGGCTCACAGGCTCTAGAGCGCAGGCTCAGTAGTTGTGGCGCACAGGCTTAGTTGCTCCGTGGCATGTGGGATCTTCCTGGACCAGGGCTTGAACCTGTGTCGCCTACATTGGCAGGTGGGTTCTTAACTGCTGCGCCACCAGGGAAGTCCTTAGTGACTTATTTTTTAAATGAGATAAATTTTCATCTATTTACCTGAGCTCCAGCTAGTTGTCAGGCAATGTGCTAAGCATAGGATACAACAGTGAGCAAAAGAGAAGGTCCTTGTTCTCAGGGAGCTGACATTAAGACAGACAATATACAAGTGCAGAGATTAGAGAGATCGTTCAAGATTCTAATGAATGAAGGGGGAAAAGAATGCTGTGATACTAATGTGGGGAGGGGGAATCGCTCCATGTCAAGTAGTTGGGAAGGGCCCCTCAGAGGAGATGGGATGGGCTCTGGGCTGAGTCTGGAAGGATGAGAGCAAGCAACCTATAGAAAGAGCACTGGGTGGGATGAGGTGGGATTGCAGTGGAACTCCAGGCCAGGGATACCAAGTCCCAAAGTCCCAAAGCCAGAAGGAGCTTGGTTTACTGGAAGAAGAGAAAGAAGTCAGCTACTAATTCCTGCTAGAAAGTAGAGCCTTAGAGGCACCACAACAACAATATTCACAATGGCGTGTTGATCAGTTACTATGTCCAGCACTTTACAGGCATGATCTTATTTAATCCTCACCGTTCTATGAGGTAGGTAAGATGATTGTCTTTGTTTTACAGATAAGGTACCTGAGGCACAGAGAGGTTAAGCTACTTGCTCAAGATCACACAGCTAGAAAGTGTCAGAGGCGGGTTTCAAACCTAGGGATGTCTGTCTCCAGAGCCCATTCTCTGAACGAACACCCAAGTCCAAGACCCAGCCCACCTAGCAGGTGCTTCCAGAAATTACTCTGTACATCATAACACTATAGCATCGAGGATTTCACTCTAGATAAAAAAAAAGTTTTTGTTGGTTGGTAATGTTTTTATGTATCCTTAATTTTATACTCTGTTTTCATCTGCTTTTTACCCTCATAGAAAAATGAAAAATTCTTAGTTTTTTTTTCAATCATTTTTTTCTATTTGCCCCTCTAAACATAAGCAACAGAAGATTCTTTCCTACTTACCCCTGGAAATCAATGACAGGCTCCTAAGATTCTCTTGAAGGAAGGCTGGATTTTTGTTGGTGTATTTCATGCTGGCGGTGATGGTGAAATGGGATTTGAGTTCATTCCCTACAACCCTCCACAACTCATCCACTCCATCGCAGGAGGAAGTCCCAGAGTGACCTCCAAACACCCCAATGTGTTTCCAGCCCAGGTACTGGAGGCTTTTCTGGAGCACATCACCAACTCTGTGTATGCGTGGCACAAGTTTCACATAGGTGTCATACAAGAAGTTCTCCAGTTTTGCTGTTTGTCCAACAAAGTCAAACATGGGGAAGCCAGCAAACCAATAACCTTGAAAGTAACCAAAGGGATGTCTTTCCATAATTGAGTTTTGCTACAATCCAACCCCATTGTAAAATATCTGCATAAACTTTGGATTCAGTGAGTCTATGGGTCATACTTCCTCTCTCTTTTGGAATATTGATGATAAAGTCTTGGATCCAACTTAAGGATGCAAAACCTCAGAGCACAAGAGTAACAACAGCCAGCATTTATTTCGTGTTTACTATGTGCCAAGCACTCGTCTAAGAGCTTACATATATTATCTCAATTCTTACATTTTCTATCAGGTAGGTATTATCATCTCATCTTAGAGATGAAAACATGGGGGCACAGAAATGTATTAATAAGTTCCAAAACTAGCAAATAGTGGAGCAGGCTTGGAATTCAGGTAATGTGGTTACAGAGCGCACACTCATAGGTACTACTCACTTTTTTAAAATTTGTTCCTTCTTCATTTTCCACTAGGAGCCTACTATTTACAGGGAACTTCAGAGACCTTCCTCTGAAAAAGATCTTGTGATCAACTATTACAGGAGTTAAGACGTGTAAAAACAGCTGTAGAGTTAAATATGCCCTTCAACATTTATAGACAATAGATTTAGAGGAGCTTAGAGAAGTAAGAAATTACTTCTGATTTGGGAATTAGAGATGTGAACGATGAGGGTAGAGGGATAAAGAAAGGCTTGTGGCATTTGAGCTTGACTTTGAAGAATGGGTAGGCTTTGTTAATCAAATGGGGAATGTGTCAAATGGGGAAATCTAGGAGACACTAAGGTTCAAATTCAAATGTAAACTTAACTCTATAGCACCCACTAATGACAGTTCTGCAGTATTTTTGAACGTGAGAACTGTGCCGACCCATCTCTTCAGCCTTTGCATCTATACCTCTCAGAGCACAAGATACCCACAGACGTCAACAAAGCTAATCTCATTAGCTAAACAAATACAAATCATTCACATCTCTCATTTTCTTGCCTTAGCTTATGGCAATCTGTCATACTTCATCCTTTCCCTCTTTCTTTCCCATTCCTGAATAATTTATTATACATGCCAAAGGGAAACCTACACAAACAGATGTTATTTTTCTATTTAAAGCCAAGCATTCAATTTCTTCTTAAGTTTTCTGAGCCACGTGGCTGGCAAGGTTAGAGTGAATAACCAACAGCGCCAAGGCCAAACAATCAACAAGTCTGTTAGTGAACATCAAGTTAGTGAGTGAACTGACAATTATTGATTTGAGAGGCTTTCTTTGAAGAGAGTATTAATTGTTCTAATTGCATGGTCTAATTACATCTCAAAGAAATGGTACACAAGACTTATACAGTTATTATTTATAATAATGTCATCCAAGTCAAGAGATTATTCAAGTCTATACCATCATCTTTAAGACCACCCTTTCCAATGGAAACTCAGAGTTTCTTAGAAGGCTGTATACTCTACCTCTGCTGCTTCTGGGCATGCTGGTCCAAACAGGGCAGAAATTTCTTCTTTCTGGACCTGGTTGATGAAAAGAGCAAGAGACTCCTTGGCGCTGCAGGTTGAGTTGGTGTAAGTAAACTCCCAGCTGATATGTCCGAAGTCTGCCAGCTCAGAGTTGATCTTGTCCATGGCAGTCTGGAGTCCAGCACCCAGCCTTTGCACATTGAATGGGTGGGAGATGTTCCAGGGGGCCTAGAACCCCCCAGTGAGTGTAGCAGCCTCAAGCCACGTCACCAGGACACTGACAAAGAGCATCAGAACTAAGGTTGGGTGGCCAGCTTGGCATTCAACCCCCAAACAGGGCCCAGATCCAAGTGGAGCCTCAGCACCTGTCCTGGGAGCCATGGATGGAGTCTAACACCTGTATCACTGCAGAACCCTGAGAGGCTTAGCCTCCTGACCACTTGTGCCCAGAGCTTAAATGATGGTGCACAGTTCCCTGAGGACCACAGCTTGCTTTCTCTTCAGTGCTGTTAATTAACCGAAACCTTCCCTTTCCAGAGTCTGTCCTAACACATCTAGAAGCAGAAGTCTGTGGAAGGTGGCTGGGACAGGGAGCCGGCAAGGCCCTGGTAATTGATCCAGTGGCACCACTGTCAAACTCCATGGTCCTTGGCAAGCCACATAACCCCCACTCCCTCTCCACCCCCCAGATCCCTCTCCACTAGTAAAATAAGAATCATGGGAACCACGCAAGTGTAGACAGATGGCCTAGGCTGGAATTCTGACTCCATCACATATTAGTGGTGTAACCTAGGACATGTTACTTTCCCTCTCTATGGTTTCATCTCCAGATCCATAAAATGGGGATAAAATCTAATGGGATCTTCCCAAATGTGATATGGTAAAGATTAAAAGAGATCATACAAGTCTGGTGCTTGGTACAATGTCTGGGCAAAGGGAGCCACTTTGTCAATGTTAGATGTTAGATCATGATGGTGATGAAGATGACAATAATGATGATGATGGGGTGATTGATGATGTTGATAGTGTAATAATGGTTATTATTATCACCTGCCGATTCCACCTTATAAGAAATTTTTCTACAATGAGTGAGCTAATGGTTATGAAAGGGTTTACTCACAACTGGCACAATCTATGTCCCTCACCCTGGTCTAGGGTGCCATGGAAAGGTTACTGCTGGATGAATACTAATTCTCCATCTACATAGGTCAGGGCAAGGAGCTGGGGGCAGTTCTTTGTTGAAGAATTGCATATGAAGTATTACATAGGTAATACTTCACATGTAAAGTATCACTTTGTATGAAGTATTACAGGGATGGCAAGACCCTTGGGAAGCCATTGTTGTCCCCAGGTAAGATGACCCAGCCGTCAGCCAGGCAAATGCACATCAGTATAGAGAATTCAACTCTGACTACCATGGACTTTCTTTTGGACCCTGGCAGGGGAGGTGCTGGCATCTCCCACTCATCCATTCATCTCAAGATCATGTTTTTTTTTTTTTGGCCATGCCGTGCGGCATGCAGGATCTTAGTTTCCGGACCAGGTATTGAACCCATGCCACCGGCATTGGGAGTGCAGAGTCTTAACCACTGGACCACTGGGGAAGTCCAGGATCATGTCTTTGAACACAGAAGACTTGCTGTGGTTCTCAAAGCTTGATCTAAGGACCACCTACATCAGTCTCTTCTGATGGTTAAAAAGACAGATTCCAGGGCTCCACTCCAGACCCTATGAACGAGAATGTCTTGGGTTTACTCTGGAAATCTGCATTTAACAGACCCTCACATATCCCTAAGTACACTAAAGTCTGAGAAGCTCTGAGACAGTCTGCAGCTAGAGAGGAAAGGAATAGCCAATAACTATACACTACTCAATTTCCTTCAGTAGCAAATTCCCAGAATGGGATTACTGAGCTTTAGCTCTGACCTGCCTCAGAAGGGCATTTCAAAACTGCTGGATTAGAGGGGTTGCTTTTCTCCAAACCAAATTCATCGTCGCTTCTTCTTCACTGAACTTCAGTCTCTCTCTCCTCTGCTAGGACAGCTTAGTGTCAGTTTGCAAAGTCATAAAGACTGAAGTCTAAATTCTTTAAAGTCTGAGTCTAAGGACTCTCTTGCTCTAATCACATGCAGAATTCCATGGGTCTTTTTGGCTCAGACGCTTACCAGGTGTAAGTAGGCTTGGGCGAGTCAGTTAAATCTGTGCCTTAGTTTCCTCAGCTTCAAAAGAGCTTAATAAGGTCCCTCTCAGAAGGATGTTGTAAAGATATTGTGAGATGACATAATCACTTAGCACAGTACCCTACACTTAGTAGGAGCTCTGTAAAGAAGTACTCCAAACGGGTGTGTCATTGCATAAGTTGGGGTCTCAAGACTAGGATTGTGGGAACAATATTTTACGATACACTCTGTGTCCCCCCTCTCCCCCTCCCATATACAAACTTCTTAAAACTTGTATTCCTACTCTGGATAATTTGAGATTCTTTGTGTGTACAGATTGCCTTTCCCTGAGAACCTTTGAGGCCGAGTAACTGTGTGTGTTCCTCTTTGGAGCCACAGATCCAGTACAGTGTTGGGCCAGTAAGCATGCAAATTCATACTAATCAGAATAAGTGTTTTTTTTGTATTGTAAGTGCTTATAAGTGAGCATGGTCAAAACGAGAAGAAAATGCCAATGATGTTCAGTGTCAGTGGGAAATTAAGAAATAGACATACACCGCTGGTAGGAGTGTTGATTGACAGCAGTTTTCCCATATGCACCCAAAAGCCTTAAGAATATATATGCAGGGCTTCCCTGGTGGCGCAGTGGTTGAGAGTCCGCCTGCCGATGCAGGGGACACGGGTTCGTGCCCCAGTCTGGGAAGATCCCACATGCCGCGGAGCGGCTGGGCCCGTGAGCCATGGCTGCTGAGCCTGCGCATCCGGAGCCTGTGCTCCGCAACGGGAGAGGCCACAACAGTGAGAGGCCCGCGTACCGCAAAAAAAAAAAAAAAATTAAAAAAAATAAAAAAGAATATGTATGCACCTTTGACTCAGAAATTCCAATTTGGGGCATTTATGATAAGACTTAACCACAATGCTTTTTTTTTTAATTTTTCAAAAATTAGGCACAACCCCCCTGTTCAATAGTAGGGGCCTGGATGAGTAACATGGAGTGAATCCATGTGACTGAGGAGGGCACTCATTAAAAATGATATATTAAATGTGCACTTACTGACTTAGAAAAATAGTCACAATTATTAAGAGAGGAGGTACACTTTATTTATTTTTTTTTTTGCGGTACGCGGGCCTCTCACTGTTGTGGCCTCTCCCATTGCAGAGCACAGGCTCCGGACGCGCAGGCTCAGTGGCCATGGCTCACGGGCCCAGCCGCTCCGTGGCATGTGGGATCTTCCCGGACCGGGGCACGAACCCGTGTCCCCTGCATCGGCAGGCGGACTCTCAACCACTGCGCTACCAGGGAAGCCCGAGGAGGTACACTTTAAAACGACATGAATAGTATTCCATTTTTTGTTGTTTTCTTAAAAAGCACATAAAGTTGCATAACAAATATTATACACACCAAACAAATAAAAACTCTGGGTGATAGGAGTTATGGGTGTTTTTTCTCCTCTGCTTAATTTTCATATTTTTATCTTCATGTCTTTGCAATAAGGAAGAAAAGTGAAAGTTTTAATTGAAAATAAACCCTACAGACTTGTATTTGCAGAGTGAAATCACAGGGAGTTAAACTCATGCTGTCTGAATTCCTGGGTCAGGAGCACTTCACGTTGGTCTGGACCCTCACACTTCTATGCACTTGGCTTATTCTCTGCTGAACTAGGCCCCTTCCATGTCTCCACTGCCCTCAGAGGGATAGGGAGACAGAGATGCGGTTTTCCAGGTAATGGCGATCATGGTCTGGAAACCATTGCCATGGTAACAGGCCCACCCACTTTGTACGAAGTGCTTGATTGGCTGGAGTGGCAAGGCCTGAGGTTAAAACCGGGGAGACTGGCAGGGACTGTGGCTGCTGGAGGGGGCACACTGTTCTCCACTTTGCTTCTCCAGCCCTGCTCTCTTCTAGGAGATTCTTATGCCTGCAAATTACCAGTGGTGGTAGATGGGGGAGGCCGTGTTGTTTTATCCCACGATGCTTTGGAACAAAAGTAATCTGTGCTTGGCCCCCAGAGATGCAGAGCTTGGTTCCCTATGTTAGCGTTTTGATTCCTAGATATGTTATCCCATCTCTGTTTCCTGAAAAGATTATTACAGAGGGAGGATTCTCTTTTCCTAATTTATAGTTTCCTCACTCCTGACCAGCTGGGCCATAAATCAGATGTAGGGCCAGCTGTTCAGCATACAACATCAGATAAGATTAGCTGTATCCAGGGTGATGGGACTAGCTTTTCTCTACCTGTCCTTCCTCCCTCCCATTTGGCCCCTCCCTTCAATTTGTAAATCTGTGGCCTGATCACAGTTTAGAGAAAATGGAAATGATGTGGGTTGGAACTTCTTCAGAAGGTGAGAAACAGAAACAAGTGTTTGGCTCACTTGGAATACAATAAAGTCAGGCTGGAGTTTCCCACCTGGAGGGAAAGACCAAGGGAGAGGCAGCCATCACTTCTGCCCTCACACTTTCTCACACCTCACGGTGTGTTCTGGGAAGAGGCAACACCCTCAGTCTTCCAGAGTCTATAAGACTGGATCTGAGCCTCTGAGCCTCTGTTTTCTGATCTGTGAAGTGGGCTGAGGGAATGGCAGAGGGCTGAGACTTCTGACCTTACCAGCTTCTTGCTCTAAAACCCTAGGACCCTGGTGGATTCATAACTAACAAAGTACTCCATGCTTGGTGATGGCTGCAGTTTCTTTCCAGGTCTTGCTTACAGGTTCCTAAAGGGAGCATTCCTGAAGGTCTAGCATACCTTGTACCAACCATCCTACAAGTAAGCGCAAGTCAAAAGTGGCTCTTACCTACTGGGGTATGAACTTCAAACTTCCCTGTTGTGTTCTCAGCACTTGCCAATAGTTACGATGCAGTCAAGTAAAAAGAATCTCCTGGTAAGTAAATGTCTAAAGAGCTGTAGGAGAGTGGAGTAAAGGTTGAACTTGCATAAAGGGGAGATGGTGTTTCTTAGATCTGCCACAAAAGGCAATTCCTTGAATCCAAAAGCCACCCCTTTAAGTAACTGTGCGCAGACTACTCCCAGAAAGCCAAGGATGGGGCACTGGCCTTGGCGTTCTGATGAGGACATGCTGATTGTTTCTGAAAAGGTTGATGTGAGGGAGGAGAATCCTCCCTCCTGGGGACACTGCCTGTCTCATCTGTACTTCAAACTCTTGCTATTCGTCCTGTGCTACTGAAATAGACTCTTCCTCTGGCCTGTAATGTGTTGCTCTTTCTCATGCCCATTTTTACCAGGAATGGGTTTTTGATGCCTGAGTAGTTGCTTTTGACAACCTGGAGCTTCTAATCAATACTTTCAAGTTTTCTTCTGGCTACAGATCTAATCGGAAGTTTAGCAGATTGATCCAGACTAAATGCCAGATTTCCGATCTGAAGATTTATTCTGTGTTTTTTGATTCTACCTCCCAGATTACTGTCCCCAGCCCCTAATTAGCCTTAGCATGAAGAGCAAAACCTTCTAGAAACTAGTAGGGAGGAGGGGCAGCTGTCTGCTCAGTAATCAAGGTACTAAATATTTAGCAGTCATGGAATGACTTTTTCCATAAAATGTTAAGTGTTCCAAGAACACCTTTGTTGTCACAGTGTCCCAAACACTGAGCAAATAAAGAATGTGTCCTTGCCTTAACGCATCTTCCTCTGGTGATTATACACTTTCAACCCATACAAATGATATGCTTCTCCATCCAAGCCAATAGGGGGCCTGGGTAGCACCAGGCTTGTCATCTGGTTGGCGTCTCTCTGGTGCGTAGCCGTCTAAAGCCAGGCAGGATGTCCCTCTGGCTCCTCCACCCTTTTCAGCTTCTGGTCTACAGAGACCAGTACCCCTCCCACTTCCTGGCGTTTCCGCTCTGCTCGTGTTAAAAGCTCCCACATTGCTCCTTAGCCAGGCACTCAGTGATGTTCCCCCACGTTGCGAGCCCAGGGAACCAAGGCTGCAAAGCAGAGGACGATGTTCTTAAAGGCTTGGCAAGAGGGGAGGTGTGAGCATGGCTCCCCCAAAGTACAGGTGCTCCTGTCTGAAATTTCTCCCACACTCCCCTGTAAGAGGCAGCGTAGCAGAAGGGTGGGGAGCACGGGTTTGGAATGAGACTTAAGCTGGCTGGGACAAGTTTTGTACTATCTGAACCTCAGTTTCCTCATTTTTAATTACCCTGATGAGCTCATGAGAGGATTAGATGAAGGAATAGATGTTGAACACACAGCATAGTGCCTGGCCCGGAGCAACAGTCAGTGAATAGTAGCAGTTCTATAATAAGGAACTATTGCTTCCGTCAAGAAGATCATGACCTCTGTTGAATGGAGGTATGTAAACCCAAAGGAACAAACTGCTACTGCTACAGAACCCAGAGGAACAGGTCAAAGACCTCATTGTCTTCAAGTTCACCCAGAGCAGGTACAACATGCTGACACTGGGTAACACCACCTTTCACGTGTGTCCTATAGGCATTAAGACAGAGGATCTTTGGTCTAAATCAGTGTTGTCCATGAAAAATAGAGTGTGAGCCACTTAGGTAATGTTAAAATTCCCAGCAGGCAGATTTGAAGATTAAAAGAAACAAGTAGAAATACTTAGCTAGTTTATCTGAAATATTATCATTTCAACATATAATCCATATTTTAAAAATTGAGAGTTTATGTTATTTTCTTCGTACTAAGTCTCCAAAATTTGGTGTGTGTTTTGTACTTAAACACGTCTTAGTGCAGACTTTCTTCATTTCAAGTGCTCAGTTGCCACATGTAGCTACTGGTCACAGTATTGGACAGCGTACGTCTAAATATTTGCTCTGAGCTACGCTTCTAACCAGCTGGGAAATAGTGATGTTTCCTATGGGGCTGTTGAAAGTTCTGGGAATTTAGAGCTGCCGCCTCTCTGAGGACCTTCACCCTTTCCATCTGATTCTTAAATGCTCTTGGGATGCTCTTGCTGATAAAGGTGCAAGTTGCCTGTGTCGCTGCGTTCCAACCTCGCTGACATCGTGACCCTGAGAATAATAGTATTTATATGACACACTGAATCCCCTAGGTGGGGCTGGCCGTGAGCCCACCCAGCACTGTGAGGGCTGAGGTATCAGTATGTCTTGGCCCACCAGTGTCCCATGGCTCGCCAGTTGGGAAGCTCAGGTCCAAGCCTGTAAGGCAATCTGCTCTGTGTGTGTTATCTGGGGGAGGGGAGGCACAGGGGGAGTATCTGGGGTTGAGGGAAGCTGTTTATTGCAATCTGTGCAAACACCATTCTTGTCAATCAAGTGCTCACGCTTAAGTAACACTTCCTTCCCACAAAGAATGAGCAAGTGGCCTCAGGTGCCCAAGCTGTTACTGTCAGCAACCCGAGTTGAGCAAAACAAGCTGCTCCAGGCGCTGAGCTGTGGGGTCAGCTTCTCCCGTGTGGCTAACACTGGGGCCCAGAATAGCACAGTGGCCACTCCCAGCACAGCAGACAGCAAAGCAGAAAGAGCTGGGGATCGTACAGCTGAAAGATGTGTTACACTACCCCCCCACACAGCCCGCCTTCAACTGCAGGAAGCAAGGCTCCGTGTGGGAAGTCAGCTCAGCATCAGGAAGGATGTCCAGGCAGGTGGGAAGCCCTTCTGAGGAGGGGAAAGGGAGCTGTTGTTTCACCCTGGGCATCAGGTTCCCGTGGCTGGCACTGGGCTCTCCTTCCTCCAGGGCAATGGCTCTTAATTCTCTTTGAGATACCAATCAGAGTTCCCAAGAGAAATATATAAACACATGGGGTTTATATAGCGCATGCGGTTCATGGGATGAGTCATCCTTAATCAAAGACGTGTACTTGGGCTCTGGACTCAGGATGACCTGAGCTCAAAATCCGCCTCTAAGACTCTGCCAACTGTTAGCCACGTGCCTTGGGCAAGTAAACTTGACCTCTCTCAGCCTTTCCTCTTCCGCAGAATGACAATAACTTCTTTATAGGGCTGCTCTGAGGTTAAATGTGGTATTGCAGATAGCTCAGTGCAGTGGGGCCACATGGGAAGTGCTGGACAATATTCACGATCATCTCGAAGGCCTTCAGAATGGAGCTGACCTGGGAACCTAAGATTGCTCCTCAGAAAGGTGTACTTTGAGCGCCATTAGCCTTTTGAAACATCAGATAACCAAGGAAAGGGTGGGTATGGAATTCCGAGAATCGGAATGGTCAGTTAGGGCATCTTGTTAAGAGTTTAGGGAACTTTGCCCCTTTCTTTTCTCATCTCAGTGGAAGGTTAAACTTCAAAGTCAGCTCTGCCATGTGGGAAGCTAAAGGTCAGTCCATCACAGCTCTCATTTTGCCCACTTTGCACCATCACACCCTCTGCCCTGCTGTACAGCTGACTCTAGGGAAGGCCATGGCATTCTGACTCATCACTACTGAGTCAACATGAATAGATTCAGCCTATAGGTCTAGGACTCTGCTTCTCTTTCTTCTTGGGTCATGGTGCCTGACTTCTAAAGACTTGGATTAGCAGTCAAAACAGCCTCAGATCCTTCCTAAATAAGTGTTCAGTGGACCCCACACATCCCAGCTACTCCACACACCTTGTGCCGCCCCTTCTCATCTCCAGCTTCTTTCTCTGCCTTCCCTCGGAATGCCGACAGTGAGCCTTGTTGAGTAGCTAGTCCACAATCTGAATCCAGTGAAGTATGCTAAGAGCCAGAGTTACAAGATGAACCATCTGGATTCTGAGGGCAAAGGTTTTACTGAAAGGAGAAATTCCACTTTCCTCTAGAGGGACTTCATGAAGGTTCAGTGATGTCTGGAATCTGGAAACACCCCAAAGACCTTTAAATAATATTTGGTTCCCTGACTGATTCACACCTCCCAACCTGCTCTAAAATCTGCCTTGCCACCAATTCTGCTCCCGAAACAAAGGTCTCCTTTTCAGGAACAAGCTGCGAATCACCTGGCTTTGCAAAATAGCCTGAAATTATTATTATTTTTTTTTGCGGTACACGGGCATCTCACTGTTGTGGCCTCTCCCGCTGCGGAGCACAGGCTCCGGACGCGCAGGCTCAGTGGCCACGGCTCACGGGCCCAGCCATTCCGCGGCATGTGGGATCTTCCCAGACCGGGGCACGAACCCGTGTCCCCTGCATTGGCAGGCAGACTCTCAACCACTGCGCCACCAGGGAAGCCCAAACACGTGTTTTTTTGAAGGGAGATGTTATAGGAAACCATGGTTGATCAGGAGACAGTGTGGCCTGCTAGGGCACTGGAGGCCTGGGTTCTGGACTTCCCTCTCCTAGTAAGTTGATGCCTCACCCTAGCCGGCTGCTGCACCTTTTGGGGTCTCAGGTGCCCTTGAGAATAAAGTTAAGGTTATTAGATCAGGGGATGCCCCCTCCACACCCGCACTCCTACCCACATGGGTCGTCTAGCTGGGATGCTGTCAGCACTGACTTACACTTACCGAAAGGAGAAGAGCGAATGGCAATAACTCCTGCTGTCGTCGTAGCACCCTCCCTGGGTCTTGGCCCTCCCGCTGGTCTTGAGCAACACCTCTCTTCTAGAACACATCATGAGTTCCTCTCTGTGTTAAGTTGTCCTCCCAGTGGCACAATCACCAGAGCCAAAACGACCCCATGCAGAGTTCCTTTGAACAGTTCAGTAGTTGAGCCCGTGGAAGGCAAGGTGGCTGCTTGGAGCAGTGGGGGGTCCAAGAGTGTCCCCAAACCAGCAGCCTCCACATCAACTGGAGTTGTGAGAAATGCAGATTCTCAGGCCCTGACCCAGGCCCACTGAATCAGAAACTCCAGCATGGGCCCAGCAATCAGTATAACAAGCTCTCCAGGGTACTGTCATGCTCACTGGAGTTTGGGAACAACTGGCTTGGAGCATCTTGCTCTCTGGCTAGTGTGGCATCAGCAGGTGTTCAGTGGGTTGCTACTTAACACAAGTTGGCATTAATCCAATCAAGTGGGACCTCAGCCCCCAGTTCCCATTGAACTGTATCTTCTTTAGCCACCTCTTGGAAGCCTTTTCTTTCTGGTCCTACGGTAGGACCAGGGCTCCATGGCAAAAAGTGAGCTTACAGAGTCAATGCACCTACGACCTGGATAAGAATCTGGCCATATAAGACCTCTGTGTCAGGGAGGTAGCCACTCCTCCAGACAGAGTCAGCAGGAAGTGGTATTGGTTTCTGATTTTGATATTAGCCGCCCGACCAAATACAGTGAGAAGAAACCTAATGCAGCATTTCCACGAATTTCTGCAGGCCTGATACTCAGAAAGTGTTCAAGTATTTGAGGTCTGCTAGTGGTGAAACGAACACTTAGCAACAAAGCAGCACCATATGGGGGCAAAGGCACTGCGGTGGTTGTCTGTGGGCCCGGGTCAGGTCTTACCTTGACTGCTAACTGACCGCATGATTCTGAGTGATTTCTTTCACCTGAAAAGGCCTCATTGGCTTCACCTATAAAATAGAGATCACAAGTCATCTCCGGAGCCGCTTGCGTCTCCATCCAGCATTTTTGTTTAGTGATGTTGCCTTGCAGTCTTAAAGATTTTGGACTCGAGAATGGTGACTAGTGACTTTAAAATGGAAAGACAGAGGAGGATAGGCTGGACCATGATGCAACAGCAGTCCTGCTTCTTCCAGAGCTCGCCGAGCCGTGGGTGGTGTAGGCTGTATCCATGATTCTGCCTTCTAAATCCCACCCGGCTATGCCTGTCCTTCTGTCTAGATTCTAGAGTGATTTGCCTTATTTGATTGTCTTGGAGACACTGTAATTCTGTAGGGGTCACTGGCCCCTTCTAGAAGAAGGCTCATCTCTAAAATGCAGGCCTCTGCTTATCTGAATCTTAAAGTTATAGCTAGAGGCAGTTAGAGTGGTGTCTCGTTTTCCTCTCCCCCCTAAACTCAAGGAGCACTTTTTTCCTCTTCCTGTCACAGTCTCAAGGATTCTGCCCAAAAAGCAGGTGCAAAGCCCTGTCTAACCCCTCCGGTTTCCCAGAGGTATGGGCTTTATACAATGTTTTGCTTGTTAAACGTTAGCTTTCTGAGCTGAGGACTCTCTCTCTCTCTTTTTTTCTTCCTCTAAAGCCCGTTGCATAACAGTCTCCTGTTTTAAACTTTCGCCAAATCCTACACTTCTCACTGTTGGAGGTTACCACAAGTGTTTGAACAGGTAACTTCTACCTTTGAACTTCTATTGCAACAGGTTCAAAGGTTCCAAGAGGGCTGGTTAGCCACGCTCATTGGCTTCAGGTGTGGTCCCGAGCGCTGAGGACAGGCAACATCACCAAAGGAAACGTCGGGACTCAGGAGCTGAATGTGGTGCTGAAGGAGTACAGCCAGCTGTGAGGGGTGCGTTTCCTGGACCCCGGAAGTGAGAGGATTCTTACAAGGTAAGCTGCAATAATGCTACCTGCTCCATAGCTTATATGTTTATGGGAGAGCAGAGATGGGGCTGGTTGGGGAGAAGACAGTGGGCCGTGTGTCTGTTCTCAGCCTAAGGCTCTTTTCACAACATGAAATAACATTTGGTTGAGTAGTAATCTCAGCTGACTTGCGTGGGAGGCAAAGAAAAAATCAACTGAAAAGGGGGTGGAGACATGGAAGGGGCTCTGAATGCTGGCAGGAGATGGACTTGGAAGAGAGAGTTGTTAATTTCACTAAATGCAAATAAAACAGACTTAAAAGCTTTAAAGGTTATAGCCAAAGCCAGGATGTGGGTCTCTTTCATCTTCCATTTAGAAATGTCTGTATCAATATGATTAGAAAGGCCATCCATCAGCTGCTGCTGACAGCCCTTCCCATTTGGAAGGGAGCAGGGAAGGGAATTCTTAACAGACTTTCTGTCCCATGCTGGTGTCTGTACAAGATATGTGATGTGCATTACCTCATTGGCTCCTTACCTCCTGTAAGGTAGGTGGTATAGTTCCCATATAACAGATGAATAATGTGCCTCTGGGCTGTTAAACAGCGCAGCCTGGGCTGCATAGCTAAGAGGAGGCGGGGCAGGAATTTGAGTCCTGGTCAGTATGTCACTACAGTCTGCTGCATGATGCAGAATTCTTGGGGGCTGTGAAAACCTTCCATCTTTCCCTCGCATCTTGGGGGTGTCCCTCATGCATGTAGGATTGAACAGGAATGCACCTCTAGATGCTAGAGCTTTAGAATGGCCCAGACTCTTCTGTACTTGAGCATTTGATCCTGGAGGAATCCATCTTCTCCTGGCCCTAAGCTCTTCGTCGGGTTGGTAAAGGAAGACAGCACTCAGGGAAGAGCCCAGTAGCATTATAATGGCTGAGACTTGACACCCACTCTACCATCCTCTGCCATCCTCTGTTCTTCGCTGAAGGGAGCTGCCCCTGTGGGAAGTGAGCTTGGAAACTAAGCAAAGCCAAGTGTTCCTCCAGCCATGAGATGAACCTGAAGATGGAAAGGCAGAGGGGGCACCCTCATCTTCCCATACTTCACCGTTCTCCCATGTCTAAAGTGGGCTCCTGTGAGGCCAAGGGACCAGCTCTTATGTTCCCTGAGATTGGGGCACAGCTCACTTTGGTTTTTATGGTTGGAGGCTTTTAGGCCCTCCTCTATGTAGAGAAGGAATCCCAAACTAACTCTAGTAAAGAACTGAGCTCATGCTGGATTTACTTTGAGCCTTCTTAAAGGAACCAAGGCTGGGGAAAGCGCTGCTTAATTCTGGGGTGTCTGAGAGGTGGTGGGGAGGGGTGGGGGCAGGAAGGGGTAGGAGAACTTGTTCTTTCTGCCTTCAAATCTGAGAATGGAAGCTCCTATACCCTTCTGTGGCCACAGCCGTAGGTGAATCCAATGAGACTACTGCAGGTCCTGATGCCCTGTAGACCAATCCCCAAGACTCTTTCAGGGCGTCTGCACATTCAAAGCAATTTTTATAATAATACCAAGAAGTAATTTGTCTTTTCCACTGTCGTTGTCTCACAAATATACAGTGGAGTTTTCCAGAGGCTCCAAGATGCAGGATCAGTCTGACAGCTAACGGCATGTGTGCTTGTGGATTCCTGATTTTAAAATTTCCCAGTTGTAATCTGGGAGGTGAGGGAGGGCAGCAGAATACATTTTGAATTAAAAATTTGAGGTACGGAAAGGGTGTGTCAGAGGAAAGGAACAGATCTCCGTGGCTGTCCCTCTCGTTCCTGACGTGCTTGTTTTCTTGGCTTTATCAGCACTGCTTCGGGGACTGAGGCAGGCTCACTGGGGACTGGAGAGTGGGTGACACAGTGCACAGCTGGCCGGCAATGCTGGCCAGGCCAGGCTGGCCTCCAGGTGTCCCCACAGTCTTGGGAAGGATGCGAGGGCCACGGTGCCCTGTGGCTGGACCTCCCTGTCCTGGGAACCCAGGGAGGGCGTCTCACCTCTCTGACACTGGTGGTCTGCAGGGGGCACCTCAGTCATCTCCGTCTGGTTTTTGGTCTTGGTTTAGCGGTAGTCAGACAAACAGGGAGAGCGTGAGTTGCGTGGATGCAGGCTGGCTTCTGTGTCAGCCCTTAGGGACTGATGGTAAAGGCTTTGAAACCGAGCCAGGAGAGCTTTAGCGGCTTTTCTCCTTCTGGTCAGAACGCTTCCACTTTCAGTTGTGAAAGAAAAACCAGGAAGTGAAGTCCCTGAGCACGTTAGAAGCCGGCCATGGCCTGACTCCTGACACGGGACAGCTCAGACAGGGGCCTGACGGCTCAGACGGCTCAGAACTGGGGACCCTCGGCCTGCAGAGATGCTCTGAAGCCCCTGTGACTCTGGAGGAACCGGGGGTTAGGGGAGAGGACAGGGACTCGTGCCACGAGGAACTCAGAGCCAGGAGGCCCTGTTCACTGGAAGCTCCAAGAGATGCGGCCCCCTCGCAGGGTAAGGGGGCAGCTGGAGGGGGTATTTAGTAAGGGGTCACGTGGGTATGAGGTAGAAGCCCCGGTGGCATCCTGACCCCCAGCTCTGGAGAATCTGCAGCTTGCTGTGTCACAGGCACATGTCAGTGCTCACTTTCTCCCTGGTCTCGAAGGGACTTCTTTAAACCCCCCTCATCAGGAGGGTGGAGGAGAAGTCGGATTGTGGAGGAGTCCTTTCTCCTGCCTCTCTTAGGGAAGGGGGACCACAACCCAGACCCCATTTTGTGGGCCTGAGCCTCTGCCTATAACTCGCCTGTGCTGCACTGGGGGTTGTCCTCAATTTTCCTGATGGATCTTCAGTCCTTCTGAGGGGAAGAGCTGCCCGATACATGACTCATGGAATGGTTTCTGGATGAAGTTGGATCTGTTTTAAGGAGTAGGGCCACAAGTTGAATCTAAGATGAACTTGACCTTCAAGGAGTGAGTGTTGGAAAGGGACTCCATAGTTGGGGCTTACTACCTTCTGTGGGTATCCATCTTTTTGGTGATTTGAAAAGTAGAATTGGATCTATAGCTCCAGTTTGTAGGTAATTGGTATTCTCTAACAGAGGCAGTCTTAAAAAATAATAGAGTTAAATTAAACTAAATTTAATTTAATTTAAAAATAAAAGATTGGTTCAGTTAAAAAAAAAGGAATAATTGGTTTTGGTGATCCCTCCCTCTGTATTCCAGCGTGAGAGTTACTTTATGGTTGTCCCCTCCAATGGACAAGTATTTGAGGTGAACACAGAATAATCTTGGAAGAGACTTGGTATAAAATCTTGTAGGCATCACTTGTACGCTTGGCACAATAAAAGGGACAAAAACTGAAATAAAACAAGAGTCACAAATACTTACAGAAGAGGCAGGCAATAGAGCCAAGTAAAGTAGGTGCAAAATGGCAAAATGCAAGGCAGGTGCACCCAGATAAACATACTCCAACTTAATGGGTTTATTTCAAACATTATCCAGACCAAACAGAATGCTTCAGCTGAGCATTTGTTGAGGTTCTGACCTGAAATAGTCTTTTCTCCCAACTTCTATTCTAACTTTCTGGGGGCAATGACACCTAAAATAATATCAGTGTATCATTGAGTGCCTAGGCCCTAAACCTGCAGTGGGGGCCACAGATGCTAGAGGGAGGCTGTGGGTCCAGAAAGGAGAAAGGAAGGAAACTGTGGGGGAGGGGGAAGAGGAAGCCAGTTAGTTACACACCAGCTCATAGTGGGTACTCTGATATTTCATTAAGACAGTATTAGGAGATGGTTGGTTAAGAGAGGTGAAGCCACCTTCCCAAGATCACAAAGCAGCCAGCTGTCAACTGGAACAGAAGCTGCAGTTGGTGTGATGTTAACAACCGTGTTCCATCCACTCCTATGTAGAGTTAACCTCTCTCTGGATTTCCTAGAAATTTTCTTTTTTTTTTTGCAGTACGCGGGCCTCTCACTGTTGTGGCCTCTCCCGTTGTGGAGCACAGGCTCTGGACGCACAGGCTCAGTGGCCATGGCTCACAGGCCCAGCCGCTCCGCGGCATGTGGGATCTTCCTGGACCGGGGCACGAACCCATGTCCCCTGCATCGGCAGGCGGACTCTCAACCACTGTGCCACCAGGGAAGCACAAATTTTCATTTTTAAAAAGATTCTTATGTATGGTGACCCGGGCAGATATTGACTTCATATATTTCTTAGAGACTTTTCAGGTTGGCATTTTTCTAGAATGTAAATATTACAGCTACCATTCTTTGAATATTTATTGTGGGGCAGTACTGTGCTTACTGTTTGTTTTGTTTTGTTTTAATTAATTTATTTAATTTATTTATTTTTGGCTGCATTGGGCCCTCGTTGCGTGTGGGCTTTCTCTAGATGCAGCGAGCAGGGGCTACTCTTTGTCGTGGTGCGCGGGCTTCTCATTGCAATGGCTTCTCTTATTGCGGAGCATGGCCTCTAGGCGCGTGGGCTTCAGTAGTTGTGGCTTGTGGGCTCAGTAGTTGTGGCTCGTGGGCTCTAGAGCCCAGGCTCAGTAGTTGTGGCACACGGGCTTAGTTTCTCCGTGGCATGTGGGATCTTCCCGGGCCAGGGCCCCAACCCGTGTCCCCTGCATTGGCAGGTGGATTCTTAACTACTGCACCTCCAGCGAAGCCCCTGTGCTTACTCATTTATTGGGCTTTTACCTTTTTGATCTTCAAAGCAGTCCTATGAGGTAGGTATGTTTTTTTGTAGAGGGGGAACCAAGACTTAGAAATAAACTGGACACAGTATGAAGAGATTGGAGCTGGCATTTGAGCTCTGGATCATTTAGTTCTGAAGGCAAACTCTGCCTCCATTTCTGATGAGTCTAATTTAGCACATGGACCAGAGAATTAGAAACTGGGAGAAACTTTTTTCCTGCAAATCCTCCCACTTTCAAATCCATAGAAATGGAAAGCAGATTGATCCTTGGTTGCCAGGGATTGGGAGGAAAGAGGAATGGGGAGTAACTGCTTAATGGGTACAGGATTTCCTCTGGGGATGTTGAAAGTGTTTTGAAACTAGTTAGAGGTGGTGGTTGCGCAACATTGTGAATGTACCAAATGCTGCTGAATTGTTCACTTTAAAGTGGTTAATTTTATGTTACGTGAATTGCACCTCAGAAAAAAAAAACCCTCCCACGGCTAGGCAGGTGAATTCCTAAACCAGGATTTGGCGATATTTTTAGAAATCAGAAAGGAGGTTTCTGTTTCTGTCTGTCTCATATGCCTGGCCAGCAGATGAACTGACCCTCATTTGGAGTGTGACCTCAGGGGACTCGTGTCCAGAGGCACCCTACGGGGGTGACGTGTCCCCAGCAGCCCTGAGGTCAGCCGTCGCTGCTCTCACCCCACTCTGCTATAAACACATCCCGGTCTGTTCCTCCCCCGTGTGACTACGCACCATGAGATCAGAAATGTACTCTCTCGTTCTTCCCCGGCACAGAGCCTGGTATTTTCAGGCTCTTAATTCATGTCATTAGAATAAATACGAGTTTTGGAGTTTGGAAGGTCAGGCAGCCCTTGTACTGCTGTGGCGAGGCCATGGTACCAACCCTCTGCGGGGAAGCTTGTTGTAGATCTCTGGGTCTCCATGGGTCACTCTACTCTAAGAGTTGTGAGGTTGTGAGTGGCTTGTGGGAGGATGCAGGGGTGCGGTAGGGCTGAGGGAGATGGCAGGGTCAGAGCTCAGAGGTGGACCATGGGATCCCCAACTAGAAATCCTCTGTTTAAATAGAAATGAGGAGTTGTTAAGACCTTTGTATGTAAGTCGAAGGACAGTTATACTACAAAGATCATGACCATCTCTTCTCTTTGGGGACATCTCAAAATAGAACATCTGATATGGACAAGGAGTTAGAAACTGACTTAAGTGGAAGAGGGGAAAAGAGAGCTCATCTTCACTGAGGGCTTCCTATGTGCTGGACAGCATACTGGGAAGTCTACCCATAGTATCCCTTTTAAGTAGAGATAATTACCTACCCCTTCTGGTGTGCAGTGGAGGGAAACTGATGTTCAGTGACATTAAGTAACTGTCCCAGGGCCACATATCTGGTAAGTGGTAGTGCTGTTGCTCTGGTACCTGGAAAGGCAATGGCCTTAAATGTTTGCCACTGGAAATGATACCATTGGGAATAAAGCTGCTTGTTTACACACTGAATCTGGTGACCCCTGACTTGCCCAACCAGGTAGTGAGTGGGCTGATTCTGAAGAGACCTCTTTCACAGCCTCCTGCATCAGCCTGTCTTTATCCTGGCCTGGGTGATGGGGTCCTAGCACTTTGTCCAGCCTATCTTTATACGGGTTCTTATCAACTCCAGCGGTTGGTACTGGTTTTCCTGACCTCAGCACTCTCATGATTCATTTGGTCAGCAATAGGCTTGGAAGGCCTTTGGGAATGTTTACTGAGACAAGAACTTCCTCAGGGTAGAGCTGCTGGACTATGACTTGTTGGAAGCACAGTAGTACATCAAGGTTGACTAAGTCGATCTAAGATCCAGTGGGATTTGTCACTGCCTGTCACCAGCCTATGAGTGGCTCAGCAACTATCCTGTGTGATCTTCATGGACTGAGTTAAGAGGATTTTGGCATTTGACTTAATGAAGGCTTTCCTGATAAATCCCACCCCACCAAGGCCTGGCACCCCAAGGCTCTCTGGTGTTTGTGAACCAAATGACTCCAGTGGTGTAGCGTCTATACCAGGCCCCAGACACTGTCTTACTCAGCCCTTTGGAGGCTTTGACTTTTTTCCCTTTCTACTAAAATTGGTCCTCTGTCTCCATCAGACATGTCTCTTCACCATTTCCCTTGACACTTGTCCCACTTTGGTGCCTCTAATCGTGCTGCACCTCTCACCCCACATCCGGCTATTCCTCTTCCTCTCTTCTACTTAGGTTTATCCAACCTAATATGGTGACTGCTCTCTCCATGGAAAAGTAGATGGAGAGACACAGACAGCAATGGAGAAACATAGTTTGGTGACAGTGACCCTGGTGGGAATCATAGTTGGGGTCTTACCAGCCATTGGCCTCCTTGGTGGGGTGGTCATCCTTGATTGGCCCTGGACATAAGACTATAGTCGATACAGCCAGGGGATCAAGGACCACACATCCTTGAGGGTCTAGTGCTCCTTAGACCACCTCCACCTACTCCAGTCTACACTGGCCTTTCCCTTCTTCATATTCATTAGCTCATCTTGCATGCTGAATCCTTGTATAGGTGATTTTAGTGTTCAATGGACCCATAGGTCCCCAGAGGGCAGGAGCTGTGCCTTCTAAGTGTTTGGCCCCTTGCACACAGCACAGTGCTGGGCATACACTGAGTCTAAGATCTTGGTTTGCCTTATTCAAAGGAAATTATACATAAATTTAAAGTGCAGAGGGCAAATGTATCTCTTGCCACATACATACTTTCTCCAGTGTGTATGGAGCAGATGCTCCCAAAGCTGGGGTACATTCCACAGATCATTTGTTTTCTGCCTGGGGAATTGGCTTTATCCCCTACTGGACTATGAACTCTGAGTGTAGTTTCCCCATGCTGGACACACTGCCTGGCACATAGTAGGTACTCATATATTCGAATGCTTGTAGGATGAGTGAACCTTGACCTCACTCGGGTCGGGTTGCTTAGTGTTGCCCTTGCTATAGCAGGAAGTCCAGCTGTGGCATTTCTGAGGAGGGCTCAGAGGGCCTCCCCACCCCTCCCCCGACCCCCCACTGTGTCTAGGCGCACATCGTGTCATTGCGGGATTGAGTTTTGTAACCTGTTGCCTTCAGTAGACTCCCCTCCCTAGGTGCCTTTCTCTGATCTTGTGCTAATGGTGAGCAACAGGGGAGGGTGACTCGATGGCACTCGGTGGGTTCCCACCGTATCTCGGGCACAGTGCTGCATTAAGATAGCCTCTGCCTGGGAGTGCTCACAGCTCAAGTTGTCGACTGAGCCCCAGGAACCCCTGAGACCCAAACCCAAGGAAAGAGCTGATCCGACTCCTACAGCTTTTTCTGTGCTATTCAGTAGCAAAGATATCACCAGTGGATAAGCATCAAAACCCTGAGGATTTATTTACGGTTATGTTTGCTGGTGGGTCAGGGAACTGTCCCAAGCCTAGCCCTTACCTTCTCTCTGCCAGCCGCCTGACAAACTGGAACTGTTGGGTGTGGCCTAGGAAAAACAAATGTGGGAGATTAGTATCTCTTCCCTGGTTTTTTGGCTTTTATTTTTAAAGATTTTTTGATGTGGACCATTTCTAAAGACTTTTTTGAATTTGTTACCATATTGCTTCTGTTTTATGTTTTGTTTTTTTGGCCCTGAGGCATATGAGATCTTAGCTCCCGGACCAGGAATTGACCTGCACCCCCTGCATTGGAAGGTGAAGTCTTAACCACTAGACCACCAGGGAAGTCCCTCTGTTTCCTGTTTTAGTTATTTAAGCACTCACAGAATCTTTCCGGGCTGTGGAAATGACTGCTTCGCCACCCTTGGGGTTTTAACAGGGATCCCCTTTGATAATGCTTGGTCTTCCTGCTTGGCCACACGTGAATGACCCCGTGGAGGTGACAAGGAGGCCCTTTCCCATCTGCCTGGGGACATCCCATGGGGTGTGTGCTTCAGAGCGTGTTGGGTGCCAGGCCTCCAGGGGAGGAGAGCCACTCAGGCCTGGGAACCTGTCCCTGCTTGGTGGAGAAGGCTAGTGCCAGGTGGTGGCCTGAGCACCCAGGTGCTGGTGAGTGGCTGAGAAGTTATCTGTAGGCTCGTAGGTTGGGATGTTACACCAGCCTCTGTTCTCAGCAACTGCTGAGAATGTTGAAAGATGCACTTTCGGGTCCCCTTTGGCCCCATGACTCAACCTTCACCTTTGGTTTCTTATCCACTAAGGGAATGAATGCAAAACCTTTCCACCCTCAGAGCTGCCATCCAGACTGGCCGGTGACGTGAGTGTAGGGAAAAGGCTACTGATGGAATGTAGCTTTAGTGGTGGGAGAGCTGCACTTCTAGAAATGAGGGTGAGGCTGTATTCTCAGGTGTAGTCACATGAAATGCCACCAACCAAGGTGGTAGAACTTTCTAAGTCAGCTGCCTTAGTCAGAAGTAGGATAATTCAGAATTGTTCATTTTACATTTTTTTTAAAAAGCATGCATATTACAGATTAAATGATACATCCTCTCAAGTGTTACCATCCCAATGATACCTACTGTAACCTCCCTAATTAAAATTCACCCCCTACCGTACACTCAATCCTCTTTCCCTAATATAGTTTTTATTCCACAATATTCTATAATCTAGTTCTTGTTCAGGCTTGTCGCCAAACTCCCAATAAAATACAACCCCACAAGAGCAGGGTTTCACTGCTGTATCTCCAGCACCTGGAATGATGCTGATGATATACAGTCAAGCCCTTAAATATCTTTGGCTGAATGACTGAATTCTCAAAACTTTCTGGACAATCCATTCATAATTTCTCCTCTTCAGTCTGTCTTTTCCTATGAGGATTATTCTTTCAGAAACACAAAAGCATACCCTACACTGTCCAAGCGGTTTTTTCCTTTCTACTTGGTAGTATTTCACATAGTTCTTGCCTTATCAGTATATACAGACCTGCTTTATCCTCCTTACTACCTGCCCAGAATTCCATTGTGTGTAAGTGCTATAATTTATCTGGTTACTCTCCTATCAAGGAAGGCTTTCCTGGTTTCTGACATTATCAGCAATCCTATAGATTAATGATGATGAACAGAATAGCTCATAGCTGAGCCCATGCGTCAGTCATTGTTCTAAGCACCATACAGGTACATGAACTCCTTTAATCATGGTGACAGCCTTATGAGGGAGATACTAGTATTGCCATTTTACAGATGAGAAAACACACAGAAGTTATCTACCCTAGGTCACAAAGCTGACCACAGACAAGGATTGAGCGCAGTGTGACTCAGAGTCCATATTCCTAACCGGTGCCTCAAACAGCCATTTAAAATGATGCACTTTTTATTGAACTGATGTCTTTCTGTGGAATAAATTACTAGTAGAGTCATTAGGTCAAAGGGAACACATTTTAAATTGTGGTAGCAGGCAATGGGCACATCCCTACGGAGGCTGCCCCAAGTTTACATCTTCGTGATCGATGGTGCATTTTGTACTGTTTCATCATCGCTAATCTAAATGATGGGGAAAAGGCATTTCATTTAAATTTGCATTTTAAAAAACTATAAGTGAAGTTGAATGTCTCTCCCTGGTTTTAAGTAACCTGTTTGTTTTGCCGTGAACTTTCTGGTCACGCCCTCTGCTCTTGGTTTTACTGGGTTGTATTTTGTTTTTCATTGACTTCTATGCATTTCTACTGAGGAAATGAGCTCTTTGCCTATCTGGAATATTTGATATTTTTCCCAGTTTATCTTTGACTTTGTCTCTGGTATCTGTTCTGCAGAGCAAATATCTTTTAAAGTTTTGTGTAGTCAAAGTTGCCAACATTTTCCTTTTATAGGTTCTAGGTTTTGTGTCTGTCTTGAGTCTTCCCCGTGCCAAGATTATAAAAAACAATTCCCTCATACTTTTTATCCTCAAGTACTCTCATGGTTTTCAATGTTTTATATTTAGTCTTTGGTCCATCTCCAGTGTATTTTTGTTTTAGGGGTAAGACAGTAATCAACTTTCGGTATTCTCTCTGAATGGCTAGTCACTTGTCTCAACACATTGATTGTAAGTGAAAAAAATCTATCTTGATTTGGACTGCAGTTTACTATATGATAATAGCATCCACTGGGAGTATTTCAGGATTATCTCATCACATAGATTTGTCTTTATGACCAATAGAAAACTTCTATAGCTCCACAATAAGCAAATTTGGTAATGTTTGGGTAACCTCTCTGCTACCCACCCAATTCCTGTTACTTTTCAAAAACTTTCTATTTTTGTAAGTTTTATTTTTCTGGGTGAACTTTAACTTTTTAATTTCCCAAGAAAATCCTGTTGGTCTTTATTAGGGTTGCATTAAATGTATAAATTTATTTAGGGAGATTGGACCCCTTAACTATTTCAAGTATGTCTTTCCATTATTCAAGCCTTTTTATGTCCCTCGAATGTGAACTTTTTAAATGTAGGTTTTACACATTTATTCTTTTTTTTTTTTTTTTTTTTTGCGGTATGCGGGCCTCTCACTGTTGTGGCCTCCCCCGTTGCGGAGCACAGGCTCCGGACGCGCAGGCTCCGGACGCGCAGGCTCAGCGGCCATGGCTCACGGGCCCAGCCGCCCCGCGGCATATGGGATCCTCCCAGACCGGGGCACGAACCCGTATCCCCTGCATCGGCAGGCGGACTCTCAACCACTTGCGCCACCAGGGAGGCCCCCACATTTATTCTTATATACACTACTGGGAATGGCACCTTTTCCATTATTTTCGAATTAGTTATTTGCACAAAATATAGGAAAGCTATCAACTTTCTGGCTACTGATTTGGTAACTGGCCACCTTACTGAAATATCTCATGGTTTCTAATTGTCTCTTATTTCTTTAGAGAGATTTTAGGATTCCCTTCTCAGCAATTTTTTTTAAAATTGGGAAATATGACAATAAATTTTATCTTAGATATAACTGAATGTTGGCCCTTTCTGACTCATTTAAGATAACATGGGTAGCTGACGTTTACCCTCCTTAGGAACCAATGCTTTTCCATTTTTTTAATTTTGTATTGAAATATAGTTGATTTACAATGTTGTGTTAGTTTCAGGTATACAGCAAAGTGATTCAGTTATACATATATATAAATATATATATTCCTTTTTTACATTCTCTTCCATTATAGGTTATCACAAGATACTGAGTGCAGTTCCTTGTGCTATACAGTAGGTCCTCATATCAGCCTTTTCTCTAAGTTTTGCAAAGAGGATTGTTGTCTTAAATCATGTTATGTTTTATTTCTTATTAGAAGAAAACTCCATGTGCTACAGAAGAGTAAACTGGTGTAAGGAAAGGTGAAAACTCCTTAGCTCCAGAGGTCTGAGAAAGCTGGGTGAAGGATCTTGCAATAGAACTCTTAACTGGTTCACATTCATTGCATATAAAGGAAAAGGTTATCAGATCCTCCCAGGTATGCTCATGAGGCTGTTGATTTGTAATGTCCTACTGACCTGTTGCCATTACTTTGGGGGTTGTCTATATATATTAACTACGCACTTAAGGAATGATACGGAGGCTCCTAAATTGGGGGTGGCAGAAATTTAGGGAAATAACAGTGGAGGCTGGATTAGAACTTAAATCCCAACCAGGAAAGCAGGACTTGCATATACAGCCTCCTTAATAACACACAGGCCCCTTTGGAATCATTGTGAGTTGAGAAGATTTGTGACATAGTCTCTAGGAGAGAGTAAGTAATTCAGTTGGAAATGTGTCAATTAACTGAGTGTAAGAACTTGGGGACTCTGGTCTCCCTTTTAATGAACTTTCTATCAGCACAGAATGAGCCCATACATGCAAGAGAACAGAAAACCAATTAAGTCCAAATGAGTGTGCCACTTTCTGGAAGGCAGATTTTTTTAAAGCTTATAATTGCAATCTATATCTCATTATTGAATAGAAAATAATTAGTTCTTCAAGACTAAAAGCAAAGATAATTAGTCTTATTGTCCTTTGAATTCCAAAAACCCAGGGCAACAGAATCATGTATTTCTAGGCTGGACCTTTTACCCACTTAACACTGTAGATGACTTCATTTGATAAGATCCATCCTGCAGATTCTTCCAAGCCTGGAGGAGTAGACTGATCCTGACTGGTTTTTTATATATGTTAGAAATACATCCTTTCACCATCCATCATCCCGAACCTAATATCCTGCCAAAATATTGATCAGGAGTACCTATCTCAAGATTGTCCAGAGTGACTTTTGCTGATTTAAGATTGGAGAGTTTGGGGGTGGGAGAGTTTTATTAAGGGAAAAGCGGGTCAACTGAGAGTATTTAGAACAGATAATTCTGAACTAGAAAACTGGTCATTTATTCAGCAACCACACATTGAAAGTTTACTCTGTGCCAGGCATGGTGCAGGCACTGGAAGCACAGCAGTGAACATAACAAAAATCCTTGTTCCAATTAAAGTCCATCAGTTCAGTAGGGGCAATGGACCATAAGGGACCAGGACTATTTCAGATAGCAAACAGTGACATGGAGAAGAGAAATCAGGGGCCATGATAGTGACTGAGGTGGAAAGGGCAATATGAAATAGGGTGATCAGAGAGAGCCTCTGAGAAAATGACATTGGCGTTGAGATCTGACCTACAAGCAATACACAACGATTTCAGATCTGGGGAACAGTGTTTCAGGCAAAAAGAAGAGCAGGTACAGAGACCCTCAGATGGGAGTAGACTTATGCTTGAAGAGCAGAATACACAGCAGAAAAATAAAATCTTTTAAGTGAAAGGGACCATCAAAAGACAAATTATTTATAGACTATAGGGATATTCTGAAAGATTCATAGCAATAAACATAGTTGACCAAAAACATGAATATTAGAGTAGAAGGGGGTCATTTAAAGACTTTATCCAAGGAAAATGAGACAATGAAGACATGCTGCCCCAAATCTTCAAAGTAGCAAAACCCAAAGCTGATTATGGGGTGGTCATAACCTAGGTACCAAGGCTGGTCCTGGGAGCTTGCAAGCAGGTATGAAGGCAGGAGGTGTCCTTCAGCAAGCTTGGGAATTCCACACGTCAGGAGCCAGATGAGTAATGTTGGCTGTGGCTATTCAAACCACAGAGGAAGTGAGGGCCCTGGAGAGTGAGTCAAGGGGAAGGGCTGAGGACAGATGGGCATCCTGGGGTATGGGACGAAGGCATGTCACTATTACCACATCAGAAGGCGGAGGAAGCTTTCCACTTGGGGCCACCCTGTGGCTTGTTCAACCATCTATAGATAACCTCAAACAAGAACTCCCAGATACAGTGTAACACAGCTCTCCTTCCTCTTTTCTTTACTGCTATTGCACTTGTCCCTACTCCATTCTTTCCCAACTGGGAGTGAGGTTAAGGGAAGAGGAAGAGCTTGCAGGGGTTCCGTGGAGTGACCGGTCCAGAATTGTAATTTGAGTGACGCAGCACACATGACGAGAGAGATGGTGGCTTCTCCCCTTGTTTGCTTGAACATATCTGGAAGTGTTCATAGTTTCTAAAGTTTAGAATAGCAACCAGTCCAGTACTGGTGTAACCTGAAGGTCTTGCCTTCTCTCAGACCCTCGGTTTCTCCCATTTAAAGAGTGAGAGAGGGGCTTCCTTGGTGGCGCAGTGGTTGAGAGTCCGCCTGCCGTTGCAGGGGACACGGGTTCGTGCCCCGGTCCGGGAAGATCCCACGTGCCGCCAAGCGGCTGGGCCCGTGAGCAATGGCCGCTGAGCCTGCGCGTCCGGAGCCTGTGCTCCGCAATGGGAGAGGCCACAGCAGTGAGGCCCGCGTACCACAAAAAATATATATAGGGCCTCCCTGGTGGCGCAAGTGGTTGAGAGTCCGCCTGCCGATGCAGGGGATACGGGTTCGTGCCCCGGTCTGGGAGGATCCCATATGCCGCGGAGCGGCTGGGCCCGTGAGCCATGGCCGCTGAGCCTGCGCGTCCGGAGCCTGCGCGTCCGGAGCCTGTGCTCCGCAACGGGGGAGGCCACAACAGTGAGAGGCCCGCATACCGCAAAAAAAAAAAAAAAAAAAAAAAAAAAAAAAATATATATATATATATATATATATATATATATTATGCTGAGTGAAAGAAGTTAGACACAAAGAGTCGCATATTACATGATTCCATTTATACAAAATATTCAGAATGGGTGAATACATGGAAACAGAAAGTAAATTAGTGGTTGCCAGGGGTGAGGGGGAGGAGAGAGTGGGAGTTACAGTTTAATGGGTGCGTCGTTTCCGCTTTTGGGGCGATGAAAATGTTTTGGAAATAACTAGAGATGGTGGCTGCACAACACTGTGAATGTAATACTGTGAATGTATTAAATGCTGCTAAACTGTACATTTTAAAACTAGTTTATTCTATGTTATATGAATTTTACCTCAATTTTTTAAAATGTGGGGAGACAGGGAGGAAGCATCTGAAATTCTGTGTATATCCTATTTGGATACCTGGTCAGCAATAGCAAACAAAGTGAGTAAGCTATTTCAATTGACAAATACATCTTTCAGTGTTTTCTGCAAATAAAGTCCCTTGCCAGTGTAGGCAAGGTAATGAAGTGGGCAGGCTCATCCCATTGGTGGGCAATAGGACAGGAGTATACCTAAAAGGAGTGCTCAAGAATTGGCAGACTGCGGTCTGGATTAAACCAGATGTGTTTTCGTTTATCCCACACCAGACTCTTACTAATGGAGCCAGAAGTTAAAATTGAGGTTTCATAAAAATCCAGTGTTCCAGGTTTCCTAGGGAGTAAAGAATCTGACCATCTGGTGACCCTGGGCTCACATTACTACATGGTAAGGATCAGCCGGGGTGGACAGCAGGTGCCACCTTTAGACTGGCCATGGGTTCTTTCTCTCTCTCCTCCCTTTGTGTTACCTGCCAGGCAATTCACCCCCTTTCTTCCCCCTTCCCACACTGCCACATTTCACCTTTAGACCCTCTTTTGAAGACGTTGTTTGCAAAGTCTCCCATTAAGTCTCCAACTGAAATATAAAGCTGCCATGTGTAAGAAGAGGGCAAAAGTCCTCAGAGCAACAATCTGTTCTTGTACCCAAGAAGGGAGGTGCAGGTAAGAATCGTTTACTTGAGGAGGGATGAAGGCAAAGGGCAGATTCTGAGGTGCCACCAGGCTGGTGGCCGTACCCCAGGCTGAGGAAAGGGGTTGGCAGTAGTCAGAGATGGCTGAGCACAAAGCAGGTTTCCTCTCCCTTTGGCATTGCTACCTGTCCTGTGAATTTTGCAGCTTCCCCTGGGGCAGCCGCCCTTCTCAGCCTGGGTTGGGCAGCCGGCCTTGGAATGCTGTCCCGCATGGCTGGCTCTTTAATATGCTTTGCCTCCTGGACTGCCTTACCACACAATTTTGGCTAAGGCTGGATTCCAAAAATCCCAGCTCTCAGAATCCTGGCAGGTGGTCATAATAGCACCTGTTGTTAGGTAAACTAGCACCTTTGGTGTCTGGCTTTTTTTTTTTTTTTTTTGCGGTACGCGGGCCTCTCACTGTTGTGGCCTCTCCCGTTGCGGAGCACAGGCTCCGGACGCGCAGGCTCAGCGGCCATGGCTCACGGGCCCAGCCGCTGCGCGGCATGTGGGATCTTCCCGGACCGGGCACGAGCCCGCGTCCCCTGCATTGGCAGGCAGACTCTCAACCACTGCGCCACCAGGGAAGCTTTTTTTTTTTTTTTTTTTTTTTTTGGCGGTACGCGGGCCTCTCACTGCTGTGGCCTCTCCCCGTTGTGGAGCACAGGCTCCGGACGCGCAGGCTCAGCGGCCATGGCTCACGGGCCCAGCCGCTCCGCGGCATGTGGGATCTTCCCGGACCGGGGCACGAACCCGCGTCCCCTGCATCGGCAGGCGGACTCTCAACCACTGCGCCACCAGGGAAGCCCAAGCTTTTTTTTTTTAATCTTCTTTTTCTTTACCTAAGCACAATGTGGAAAGAACCAAAGAATTGAGACAGTCATCCCAGTCTCTGGAAGTTCAATTTTCCTCCGTGAAATGGAAAGGGACTACTCCAAACTCAGGAATAACCAATCAAGGGGTAGAAAAATGATGAAAAGTGACTCAGGGTTTCTTGTGACTGTTACTGTTCCCACACAAAATTTCTAGGCTCTATAGCCTTTGTTAGAGTGGAATGAACTGTTTCCCTTAATGGCAAAAGTTCCAGATGCCAGCTAATGGCAGCTGTCCCAAAGCTCTAAGGGTGGCTATGACTTTTTTTTTTTTTTTTTTTGCGGTACGCGGGCCTCTCACTGCCGTGGCCTCTCCCGTTGCGGAGCACAGGCTCCGGACGCGCAGGCTCAGCGGCCATGGCTCACGGGCCCAGCCGCCCCGCGGCATGTGGGATCCCCCTGGACCGGGGCACGAACCCGCGTCCCCTGCATCGGCAGGCGGACTCCCAACCACCGCGCCACCAGGGAAGCCCGGCTATGACTTTTTATTGGACTTGCTTTGCTCTCTTGATTTTGAGTAGGAATGTTTGGTTTCATCTCTGAGATATAGGGCGTTGCAGTAATCTTTAAAGAATACAAAATCTGAAATGCCTTTGCTGTGACCTGTAAGGTGCCAGATGAATTCAGTCTCCTTGAACTGTGTGGCTAGACTCTATAAGGAAAAAATGAGTTGTGATTTTGTAGATTTTAATGGGGAAGCAGCAGTGGCAAATGATGAGTGACCTTGGACAAGTCACTGCTTCTGGGAGTTTCTATTTTTTTTGTCTGTAAAATGCGATTTCAATTAGATAATCCATGCAAACAACCCAGCTCAGTGCCTGGCATAGAGTTGGTGCTCATTTGTTTGATGCTGTTATTGTCCTAGTGAAGTCTGAAAGTTGCGAGGCAAGAGCTGAGAGAGACGAGAATAAGTTCCTCGGACCCACTCAAATGTCAATGCCTCCTGTTAGAGTAGTTTGAAGCTGGAAACTACAAAAAAAGCTGAGTTGTGGGGGAAGACTGTTTCTTTTGGTTCACTGAGATCACTTCCTGGCCTAAATCTTCAGTGCTCACCTGCTACCTTGTGTCAGGCCCATTCTCCTGCATCCTTCCTGCAGACCTGGCTAAAGTTGCCTCCAATAAAAATGGTTCTTCCAGGTTCCCTGGAGGAGAGGATTTGGGACCTGGCAAGCTGTGATTCTGTTGATCTCTGAGACCTTCCTGACGGCTCAGAAAAGAAAGCAATGAGCAAGGCATATCTGGCCAGCAGGAAATGTCTTTCACAGGGAATGCTTAATTTCTAAGATGGGTGGTGTCACCTCTCCTGAGGTTCCCTCTTCTGTCTGGTTTATACTAGGGAGATGCAGTTACAAGAGTCCTTCGTAACCCTCGGTCTGCTTGGGCAGGAGGAGCTCTCTGGAGCCCCCTCCTCTGACTACCAGCTTATTTTGGGTCCAGAGGGCTTCTTGTAGGCTTTGTCAGTCAAAAAATTAAAGGGTAGTCCTTTCTCAAAATTGTCTGGGAAATGATTAACCTGTTTCCTTTGATCCTTTCTGCCTTGTGGGAGGACAGTCAAGTAGCAAGGGTAGAGAATGCATTCTACTATTCTCGACAATGTTAAGGTAAACAGTGGGAGAAATTCAGCTGCTAAAGTGGTCCAACCCTGGCTATTTGGAGGGCTGGAAACTGTGTGTGTGTGTGTTCTTTCTGTAAACATACAGCTATTGAGTAAAAATATACGGCCATTTCCTCTAACGTTTTCTTTCCTTCTTTTTTTTTTTTCAGGCCTGAATTTCCTGCTGCTATTCACAAAGATGCTTTTTATCTTTAACTTCTTGTTTTCCCCACTTCCAACTCCTGCACTGATCTGCATCCTGACCTTTGGAGCCGCCATATTCCTGTGGCTGATTAACAGACCTCACCCCGTGTTGCCTCTTGTTGATCTGAACAAGCAGTCGGTGGGACTTGAGGTAACTTACCCAGCACCTTTTTAGTTTGTCAAACTTGATCAAGCACAAACTAATTCAAGACCTGAGGATCACTAGTGAAGGAGACTTGGGGGCGGGGGTGTAGTATGGGAAAATAAGCCTTTTTGGTTAGCAAAACAACCCAAAATCTATAAGTCAAATTTTCTAGTCATGGCATATTTTCCTTTGTAATAAAAATGAAATCACAGCTTTTACTGGTTTTATGATGCCAGTAATCTAGATCTGGGGTTGGCAAACTACAGCCTGCAGGCAAAATCCACCCTTTTCTGTGTGAGTAGCAAGCTAAGAATGTTTTTTATATTTTTCAAGGGATATGTAAAAAAAATTAAAAAGAGTGATAGATCATATGTGTTCCACAAAGCCTAAAGCATTTACAAAGCCCTTTACAGAAAAAGTTTGCTGACCCACGATCTAGATGAGGGAGTCAGTACTTTGGGGACAGGAGAACATTTTCATCAAGACACCCAGTGTCTGAGAATAGTAAAGAAGTTATCGAGTTAAATACCAGCTTTGAGTTAATGTTCCCTCTTAAAACGACAGACATTGAACTGGGCTTTTCCCCTCAATTCCCTGACTTTGCAGCAAATCACACCGCCTCCTATATCTCTAAGCTAAGGGAAAGCTCCAAGAATTTTCTCTCATGATTTTTCATTCTTCAACCCTTTTCAGAGAAAAAAGCATTCCTGTTCCTTTGTAAAGCTAACCCCTTCTGATCTTTTTACAAACTCTGTTCTTCTACTCGGGAATCTTACTCCAAGTTCCCTCCACTCTCCGCCCACCTCCCTTTTATTTGGAAGATTTTTAGCAGCATCTTCCTGTCCTGCTGATCCTGCTGCTTCAGGCCACCATCTCTTTTCAATCCTCCCTTTTCCCCGGAGTCTTTAAGAGCGGTCCATTTGTTGATTCCCTCTTCTGAACTTCAACTCACTGAGATCTGACCTTTATCACTACCATCTCCCCAGACTTCTCTGCATCACTCAGAATCTAACTTCTTAATTCAGTGATTCTTCAGCCTCTTCCTTTCAATTGACTTGACACTTCTTCTTTCCTAAAACTTCTACTTTTGCCTTTCATCGTATCCTTCAATGAGATTTCTTCCTAAGAAAGAAAGATTTCTTTCTTTGTCACTTAAGTTCTTTCCTCTCCTCATCTTACAGTGTCGGTCTCACCATCTCTTGATTCCTCTAAAGCAGGGGTTGGCAAACATGTTCTGTGAAGGCCAGACAGTGAAGAGTTTAGGCTTTGCAGACCACGTGGGTTGTGTTGCAACTACTCAACTCTGCCGTTATAGCATGAAAGCACAGAAAATATGTAACTGAATGCGCGTGACTGTGCTCCAATAAAATTTTATTTTAACAGTGACAAGCTATGTTTGGGCCCAGATTATAGTCTGCCAATCCCTGCTTTCAGCCCTCACTTCTTTTGAGAAAACCCCTCCTCTTCTATGACATGAATATGTACCTAAAAGTCTATGACGCCCAAATCTGACTTTCTACTTCTGACCTCGCCTGTGAGTTCCAGTCCATCTCAGTGACACTCAGGTACCTCAGGCTCCACACATCTTTGTACTGCATGTCTTCTCCCTTACACACACACACACACACACACACACACGCATGCACCCTTTCCTGCTTCCCTTCCTGCTCTATCTCAGTTAAATGCATCTCTTCTTACCCAATTGCCTAAAGTTGAGTTGAATCATCTTTCATTCTTCCTTCTTCCTCAGTCCATCTATGTAAGTAGACAGCAAGACCCCATCTTTCTTTTCTAGAAAAAGAACTTCATTTCTTTTTCTTTTTTTTTTTTTTTTGTTTTTTTGCGGTACGCGGGCCTCTCACTCTTGTGGCCTCTCCCGTTGCGGAGCACAGGCTCCGGACATGCAGGCTCAGTGGCCATGGCTCACGGACCTAGCTGCTCCATGGCATGTGGGATCTTCCCAGACCGGGGCACAAACCCGTGTCCCCTGCATTGGCAGGCGGACTCTCAACCACTGCGCCACCAGGGAAGCCCAATTTTTTTCTTTTTCTTTTTTTTTTTTGCGGTATGCGGGCCTCTCACTGTTGTGGCCTCCCCCGTTGCGGAGCACAGGCTCCGGACGCGCAGGCTCCGGACGCGCAGGCTCAGCGGCCATGGCTCACGGGCCCAGCCGCTCCGCGGCATATGGGATCCTCCCAGACCGGGGCACGAACCCGTATCCCCTGCATCGGCAGGCGGACTCTCAACCACTTGCGCCACCAGGGAGGCCCTTCTTTTTTTTTTTAATTTTTATTTTTTAATGGTTGTTTTTGGCTGCGTTGGGTCTTCGTTGGTGTGCGCAGGCTTTCTCTAGTTGCAGCGAGCAGGGGCTACTCTTCGTTGTGATGCGCGGGCTTCTCATTGCGGTGGCATCTCTTGTTGAGGAGCACAGGCTCTAGGTGTTTGGGCTCAGTAGTTGTGGCATGCGGGCTCTAGGGCACAGGGTCAGTAGTTGTGGCGCATGGGCTTAGTTGCTACGTGGCATGTGGGATCTTCCCAGATCAGGGCTCGAACCCATGGGCCCTGCATTGGCAGGCAGATTCTTAACCACTGCATCACCAGGGAAGTCCCAAAAGAACTATATTTCTGATGTCTTGACTTAATGTGACATCTGATGGAAATCTCCTGATGCTTCAGATTAAGTCAGATCTCTTGTTATAGCCTCATGGATTACCTGGTACTTTTATAGCCCTTATCTTGGTAGTCATTTCCAGTTTTGAATGCTTATTTAATTGATGCCTATGCTTCTCTAAACTAACTTTCATGGGGGTTGAACCATGCCTATAGCTCTTACTGCAGCTCCAGGATCTAAATCAGGGCCTGACCCTGTACTTCCGCTGACACTAGACAAATCCCTAGGTGCTCCCTCTTTCTCAGATACCCTGTTCTCGAGCTGCCCACCAGAATCTTCAGTGTGCTTTCTTGCCTCTGTACCTGCTTTTTTTCAATTTAGTTGAAGTATAGTTGATTTATAATACCGTGTTAGTTTCAGGTGTCCAGCATAGTGTTTTTTGTTTTTTTTGTAGATGATATTCCATTATAGGTTATTGTAAGACACTGTATAACTCCCTGTGCTATACAGTAAATCCTTGTTGCTTGCTCTGTGCCTTTATTCAGGCTATTCCTTCACTTTGAATTATCCTCCTTTCCCTCTGCTCTATGAAACCACATCATTTTGGTAAATGCTTACTTATCTTCAAAGTCTCTATTGAAATATTATTTCTTCTCTGTAGCCTTTCTACTTGATACAGAATTGTTCACTTCATTCATCTCCCAAAACAGTTATTACAGCATGTACATCACAGTGTTATATTTGCATGTTTTTCCCTTCTCACCCTACCCCAGCTCCAAAAACTCTCGTTTATGGGGTGCTCATGGGCAGTAATTTTGTCTTAACTCACTTTGCATCTACAGTAGTTGCCCAGTGACTGGAACATAGTATGCATTTGATAGATGTTTAAACTTAACGTGATTTTTTAAAAATGATATAACTATAATATTATCTCTTTTGTGTGTGTGTGTGTGTGTGTGTGCACTCATGTGTGTGTATGCCTAGGGAGGTGGGGGGAGATTGCCAAAAACATAACTGTGACAATCTCTGGATTTCTCTGATATGAAGACACCACAATTTTGAGATTTAAAACATTGATTGATTGAGTACTAAAAGGGTCATCGCTGTGACCTCAATAGTCAGTGTTTATGTTCTTTTCAGTTCAATCCATAAGGGTTTGGAAAGGGTGGGGAAAGACTCAGTCTTAACCTAAACTTGGTCTTGTGTCTTAGGGAGGAGCACGGAGAGGTCCTTGCCAGGACAATGGCCTAATACGTTACTACTTCTCAGATGCCAAGACGATGTATGAAGTTTTCCAAAGAGGAATTGCTGTGTCTGGTAAGCGTGGACATCTCACTTTGCCTGTAAGACCAAGGTGGGGTCCTGCTCCATACCTCTCCTTCCCAGTCTCACTTCTAAAACTCTAGCTGTTTAAATGTGGTGGTCCAAGAAGAATCACAAATACAGCGTGGAGGGGACGTGAGCACAGTATCAGGATGGGTGCTGTAAACTGTCTAGTAGGACAGACTTGGGTTTGAAACCCAGTTCTTCTATTTCCAGCTGTGCGACTTTACATAAACCACTTTGCCTCTCTGAATCTGTTTCTCACTTAACACAAGGAGAACTTCCTGGCCAAGTTGTTGTTAAAGAGTTAACAGTAGGAAAGTATTTTGATTAATTCACTAGTACATTATATTTGTTTAGGAACATGCTTTTCATAAATGCAATTCCCTGCATTATAGAATCTGAGCCAGAATTAGTATTCAGGCCTCCTGACTTCTTACCTTGCCCTTGGCCCCAGTGCCATACTGCTGGCCCATGCTGCTGCCCATAGTATCACAGAAGGTAATTATCTTTTGGACTTTCTTAGAAACATCATCACATGACCTTTGGTAGGGTCATTTGGAAAATATCAAGGCTCAGTAATTCTATCTTGTATCATTGAACATGATGCTAGGTACACTAGTTTCCTTTCAAAATCAACTGGCTGATAACTCTCCCTATAACTTTTTTTCTTTTGGGTGATACTCAGTCCAGGCAGAGGTTTACCTCTGTGACTTCTTATTCCTTCCCTTCTGCCTTTTAATTATGACTACCACAATATTTAATAATCGAGTGCTAACCAGCCTATCATATTGCACGGATATCATCTACTTTATCTTCCCTACATTACAGGGATTAGTTGCTGTCACCCCATTTTAATTTATTTTTATTTTTAAAATATTTGTTTGTTTGTTTGTTTTGGCTGTGTCTCATCTTAGTCGCAACATCATTTGTTTGGGTTTGGTTTCTTTTGGCTGCGTTGGGTCTTTGCTGCTGCGCGCGGGCTTTCTCTAGTTGCGGCGAGTGGGGGCTACTCTTTGTTGTGGTGCACGGGCTTCTCATTGTAGTGGCTTCTCTTGTTGCGGAGCACAGGCTGTAGGTATGCAGGCTTCGGTAGTTGTGGCACATGGGCTCCGTAGTTGTGGCGCACGGACTAAGTAGTTGTGGCGCAGGGGCGTAGTTGCTCTGTGGCATGTGGGATCTTCCTGGACCAGGGATGGAATCCATGTCCCCTGCATCGGCAGGCGGATTCTTAACCACTGCGCCACCAGGGAAGTCCCTCACCCCCATTCTTTAAAGCAAGGAAACAGAGACTCTGAGATTCGGGAACATTTCAAAGGAGACAGAGATAGAAAATGTTGACACTGATACTGAAATCTACATCTGTCTGTCTGGCTAGATTATTCTAGTTTACGTCAGCTCTTAAGTGTTTTATAAAAGTTGTTGCACCTCCAGACAATGAAAGGTTTTTGTAAAGGAAACTTCTATCTGAAGTCTCTAAAGGAGACTGTACTTACTATTTCTGGCCCCAAATTAGTACTGATTTAGACTTCCAGGCAAATAACAAACACAAACCAATGCAACCATTAGTTTTATTTATATGACAACTTAAGATAGTATACAGCTAATACAATAGAGTTTCCTTTGGGATTTTCCATTTTTTGAAGTTTTCTTCACTGAGCATGTGTTGTTATTGTAACTAGAAACAAGTCATTGAGCATGTAATATGTGACACATAACACTGCTTCATTTAGAAATTTTATTTCAATACTCAATTAAAACTAAACAGATAAAGTTAAAATGGCTTCTCATGTAAGTAGGCTTGAAAAATCCAACCTGGCTATTTCCATAGGAAAATGACATGTCTGTTTACAACTGGGATTGAATACATCAGCCCTAACCTCTATCTTTAACCCCTAGCCAGTAGATGATCCATGTTGAGAATCACCTGCAGATAATGTTTAAAATATAGATCCTCTGGCTCCACCTTGTTGTTTTTTTAAATTTAATTTTATTTATTTATTTTTGGCTGTGTTGGGTGTTCGTTGCTGAGCGTGGGCTTTCTCTAGTTGGGGCGAGCAGGGGCTACTCTTCGTTGCACAGGCTTCTCATTACGGTGGCTTCTCTTGTTGTGGAGCACGGGCTGTAGGCATGTGGGCTTCAGTAGTTGTGGCACGCAGGCTCAGTAGTTGTGGCACACGGACTTAGTTGCTCCGCGGCATGTGAGATCTTCCTGGACCAGGGATCGGACCCGTGTCCCCTGCATTGGCAGGCGGATTCTCAACCACTGTGCCACCAGAGAAGCCCTCCATTGTGTTTTACTGAATTAGAATTCCAGATAGTTTGACCTAAGAATATGAGTTTTTAACAAAGCCTTCCAGGGATTCTGCGTGCCAGAGTTTCAACTCTACCCAGCTTTGGGACCCAGTTTTGCTGAGAAGTTGTTAATGGGTGGATTCTTTTTAGATGGCCACATCTTAGAACAGAAGATCTAAGTTGCTTAAGTTAATCAAAGGCTAGGCTGTTGCCTGGTCAGGACTTTGGCTAATCAGACTGAAGCTGATTAGGGCACAGAGTTTAATGAAACCCCAGTTGGGTGCCCCTTTGGGCCAGTTATTTGACTTGTTCCTTGGTCATGGGCCTCTGCTAGTATTTTCATCAACAGGGAAGTGCTAAGGAGATGCAGTATAGTTTTTCCCACCTTCATCAGCTCTGCCACTTACTGAGTGAGCTTGAAGCTGTCTAGCCCTTCATGATTCTTGGTACCATGGGGAGAACAGTAGTTATTGGGAAGACCCAATGAGTTAAAATGCCTAGCACAGAGTAAGCTAGGTACCATAAATGGTACTTATCACTGATGATTAATGTCAGTACAAACAATCCCATTGGTGGAGCACCAGTGGCACACACTCTAGGCTGGAGCAGTGGCTGTGAACTCTAAACAGGACTTGCCTGGCTTCAGGGAAAGTCTCAGTCTGAGACTCGACTTCTTGAGCGTTCATGCAGCTGTTTCAGCAGAAAGAAAAAGAACTAATGTTTCCTGTGGACAGTCTCCATATTCTTTTTTTTTTTTAAATATCTCTTTAATCAGAGTGGCTATCTCTTTCCTGCTTTCTTTCCTTTTTCCTCTGTCACTTAGTCTGGAAGTTCACTTATTTACCTCTGAATTCCTAGTAACCTTCTCTTTGAATGCTTCCTCTTGGCTAGACCAGAATTCCTCTTGGCAATTTGGCTAAATCCTCTATGTAAAATTTCCTTCTCTTCTGCTTTACTATTTATAACTCAGTCTCATTCTGGCTTAGATGTGGGGTCTTTTCGGCCAGTTAGAGTTGTTCCTTAGCCTAACAAATACCATGACTTTCGTGGCTTCTGTGGCTGCAATTACTATTTACTCTAGTAAGTGGATGTTCCCAGACTTATTGTAATTTTAAATAAGGCTGAGTAGTTTCAATGTTCAGAAGTGTAATTCTTCTATTGTCAAATGTAAGACAATAAATGTGAGCTGTAAAAATATCGATGGCCAATGTGTGTGTACATGTGTGTTCCTGTATGTACTCGTATGTGTGTGTGTTCTTTATGAGTCTCAGTATCTCAGAAGACACGCTCATACAAACGGGCAAAGTACATTACCAGATAAAACTTAACCAATGAGGGAAAAGGTCCCACTTTAATAGCTGTTAAAGAAACCTAGACTAAAGCAATAACTTTCTAAAAATTTTTTTATTTTATTCATTTATTTATTTTTGGCTGCTTTGGGTCTTAGTGGTGGCCCACGGGCTCTTTTCGTTGTGGCGCGTGGGCGTCTCTCTAGTTGTGCGGGTTTTCTCTTCTCTGGTTGCGGTGCACGGGCTCCAGGGCGCGTGGGCTCTCTAGTTGTGGCACACGGGCTTAGTTGCCCCACAGCATGTGGGATCTTAGTTCTCTGACCAGGGATCGAACCCACGTCCCCTGCATTGCAGGACAGATTCTTTACCACTGCACCGCCAGGGAAGTCCCTAAAGCAATAACTTTTAAAAGCTATTTAACCAGAAGACATATTAAACAGAGACTATTTAGTGTCTGTGACGTGATATATTGCTGGTTGGAGAAAAGCAAACCGTCACAGCTGCTTCACCAAGCAATGTGGGGCCAGGTATCAAAACCCTGAGCCGTCTGACCAACCACCCTCACTCCCGGCTGCTGCCACCCCTCCCAACACAGTTATTTCGTTTAAAATACTCTATTAAGAAAAATGTCTAACTTTGAAATGATCAGCTGGAAACTATGCATCATACCATTACCATTACCAAGATTGAGGTGTCAATCTTGGAAACAATCTCAATGCCCATAATGAGATAAATTCAGCTATACAGTAGCACCCTTCATTACTTGGCCATAATAAGGCCATTGACATCTCTACAGAGAAGAAATAATAACAGGGGAATATTTATATCAAATGGGGGAAGGAAGCAGGATACCAAACTATACATGTGGAATGAATATAACCCTGTAGAACTATCAAAGGAAGTATGAAAGAAAATATCAGCCTTAATAATGGTGTTTATGTGATGAGATTATGGATGACTTGTATTTTGGTTTTCTTCTAACTTTTTATGAACATATATTTCTTTCATTGTAGGGAAGCTCAATCCAAGATTATCCGATATAGTCTATTAGTGTTTACTTGTGGGCTTTTGTTTGTTCACGTCATGTGGGCTAGTCCATACTCATGGCTTTCCCCAAATGCCTGTTACCATGGAGGTCACACATTCCAACATGGAACCACCCTTGTTTTGTAGCATTTCCCAAGTGTTTCAAATGTAGTTTGCAAGGCTCCCTCTGCCTTTGAGAACTGAGTACTTACTGTGTTTGAATTTCCTTGGCACATAAGAGAAGCTCGCATCTTTACTGGATTTATCCTTTGTGTCTTGTCTCTTCCTAACCTTCTTTAACCTTCTCTGGTCCAAGAATTTGCAACTGGAGCTGATTTTCATTTAATGTTATGTTTTTAGACAATGGGCCTTGCTTGGGATATAGAAAACCAAACCAGCCCTACAGATGGCTGTCCTACAAACAGGTAAGTCAGGCCCATGATTTTGGATAAATTCTTTTGCTTGTGTGGTATCTTGAGCTAATATGATCTCTTTTGGGTCTTGACTGCTTTTTTCTCTCTCTCTTTACCTCTCTCACTTGTAGGTGTCTGATCGAGCAGAGTACCTGGGGTCCTGTCTCTTGCAGAAAGGATATAAGCCATCACAAGAATACTTTGTTGGCATCTTTGCTCAGAATAGGCCAGAGGTAACCATGCTGAAATTAACTCAAGGAAATGAGTCAGGGCTAAGTCTAAAGACTTTAAACCCTACCCCAAATCCAGCACTCTGACACTTGCTGATGACTTATCAAAGCTGTGTAAAGACCTCAGATTCTTTAAATATTGTTCCACTTAAAAGTTACAGTGCAGGACCTCTTTAATCCTGGTTGAATGTCTAGTGCTATTTGCTAGGTGACTGGACTTCTCTTACATGTCCCCCATTATGTATCATTTTAAGTCAGTCTGTTGTATGAAGAAAATAAGGAAGCTATGAAGGACTGGCAAGTAAGAGCTTGAGGATGATGTGGAAAGGGATGAGTTTGTACTAGAATTGGAACTTGCACATTGTACATGAACTAGCAACCAAGGCATCCATTGCTACTGAGACCAGCTGTAGCCATCTTTCCACAGTGAGTTGAAAACAGACTTTAGACATTAAGATGATTGGAATTAAGCTTATCTTCAAGTTCAAGTTAAGTCATTAGACCCAATATCCTCAGAGAAAGCCTTTGTATGTTTCAGAAGAGTTGGATGACATGTGCTCACCCGAGCCAGTTGCTTAACTAAAAATCCAAGAGGGCCCTGGCTGCACTTTTAGGTGCATCTACATACTTCATCTTCATTACACCGAGCCTCAGTAAGAAGAGATATCCTTGACTCTAGCTCAGGAACTTAACACCAAACCTAGTATCTTTTTTTTTTTTTTTTTGCGTTATGCGGGCCTCTCACTGTTGTGGCCTCCCCCGTTGCGGAGCACAGACTCCGGACGCGCAGGCTCCGGACGCGCAGGCTCAGCGGCCATGGCTCACGAGCCCAGCCGCTCCGCGGCATATGGGATCCTCCCAGACCGGGGCACGAACCCGTATCCCCTGCATCGGCAGGCGGACTCTCAACCACTTGCGCCACCAGGGAGGCCCCAAACCTAGTATCTTAATCTACTAGGGCTTCCATAACAAAATACCACAGACTGGTGACTTAAACAACAGAAATTAATTTTCTCACAGTCCTGGAGCTTGGAAGTTCAAGATCAAGGTGTCAGCAGGTTTGGTTTCTTCTGAGGCCTCTCTTCTTGGCTTGCAGACGGCTGCCTTCTTGCTGTGTCCTCACATGACCTTTTCTCTGCCATCCCCTGTGGTTCTTTCTCTTCTTATAAGGACAACAGTTATATTGGATCAGGGCCCCATCCTTATGACCTCATTTAACCTTAGTTACCTCCTTAAAGGAGCTATCTACAAAAACAATTGCAATGGGGTTAGGGCTTCAACATGAATTTTAGGGGGAACACAGTTCAGTTCATAATGCCTAGACTGACCTTCAAGGTCCACCATTAGCAGATTCCGGCCCACCTTTCCAATTCATTTCCTGTCACTTTTTATGCTTTCTGATGTGTACTTAGTGATGTCATGTGGTCCTATCTTTGTTCATTCACTTCCTTCTTCCTTGAATACTTTCTCTGCCTCCATCTCCATGACCAAATCCTACCTGTCCTTCAAAGCCCTGCCCAATTTCCATCACTTTTCCCAAAGCAGTCCCAGATAGCCTACCCCACCCCTGAGTGTGACTCCACCTCGACTCCCTAATGCTTTCCAAAACACTTATGGATAGAACTTATTACACTCTCCCTTTGTTTTATAGTTGTTTCTGCACCTATCTTATCTTCTTTATTTAATTATATTTTATAGCATCAACCATGGCAGTCCCTAGGGCATCACAAAAAAGGTGATTTTTTTTTAAACCAGAGCCACCAAATAAGCATTTGTTGACTAAATGACTGAATTAGTACATTTCCTTTTCAAAGCATAAGCTATTCCTTATTTGAACTTCTCTCCATACAGTGGGTCATCTCTGAGTTTGCTTGTTACACGTACTCCATGGTAGCTGTCCCCCTGTATGACACCTTGGGAGAAGAGGCCGTCATATACATTGTCAACAAGGGTAAAACTTTGCTATTACAGTTTTTTTAACATCTTTATTGGAGTATAATTGCTTTACAATGGTGTGTTAGTTTCTGCTGTATAACAAAGTGAATGAGCTATATGTATACATATATCCCCATATCTCCTCCCTCTTGTGTCTCCCTCCCACCCTCCCTATCCCACCCCTCTAGGTGGTCACAAAGCACTGAGCTGACCTCCCTGTGCGATGCGGCTGCTTCCCACTAGCTATCTATTTTACGTTTGGTAGTGTACATATGTCCATGCCACTCTCTCACTTCGTCCCAGCTTACCCTTCCCCCTCCCCATGTCCTCAAGTCCATTCTCTACATCTGCGTCTTTATTCCTGTTGCTATTACATTTTAACTTGATTCTTTCTTGATGCTGAGTAATTCCTCATTATCTGCTTTTGTTAACAGACTTAGAATGCTGTGACCAGAAAAATGCTCAAGTCTCTCTTGTCCTGTAGTACCTATGATATAATTTAGAGGGAAGTTACAAAAAGCCCATGAGGCAGGGATATAATGAGATAGAAGTTTCAATGAAATGCTTCAAGGTAGTGTAGTATGACAATATAGTTTAGCAATAAGACTATTTTTGCTGGCCACCCTGGATGAAAGGCCACAGAGTTAGTGAATAACTTTTTTTTTTTTTTGCGGTATGCGGGCCTCTCACTGTTGTGGCCTCCCCCGTCGCGGAGCACAGGCTCCGGACGCGCAGGCTCCGGACGCGCAGGCTCAGCGGCCATGGCTCACGGGCCCAGCCGCTCCGCGGCATATGGGATCCTCCCAGACCGGGGCACGAACCCGTATCCCCTGCATCGGCAGGCGGACTCTCAACCACTTGCGCCACCAGGGAGGCCCAGTGAATAACTTTTTAATTGACTGTATCACTATGAAACTACTAGTTTAATTTCCTATTCTTATAAATCAAAGTCAGTATAGCTCACCAACATGTACCAATGTCCATGCTGAGTCTGTGGACCAAATTACCACTGTTAGAGAAACACGTTCAAGTTCAATGGGCAAATAAGACATATACTAGATGTTACTTTCTGTCCCAGAACTAGTAGATTAAGTGAGTAGATCCATTTGAACTATAGACATAATCAGAAGGTTTCTATTTGTGTAAACAAGTATCAAAGCAAATGCTAACATTAAAAATCATAAATGCTTGTCTGCTAAAATCCCACTTGCCTCCTCCTTTGCCTTCTAATTCCTCCTCCCCTCTCCCCTAGGTAAAACACACTGGCAGGACCATATCTACATGATTCATACACGTTGTCCATATTCTTAAGCAGAAGGAATTTTGTGGCTCCTCTAGAAACTATAAACTGTTAAGCACATGCAAGGAAATTAAGTGATTCTGTTTCAGTTAAGCTTATTTATTATCAGTGGAATGTTTCCGGTTTTATACATTACAAATCTGATTTACAGACATCATCTCCTTTGGGGACCCAGTAGCTTTGAAATTTTCAAGAATCTCTTCCTCTTTGCAAGACAATCTGGTACACAGCAAAGCAGGAGGGTAACCCCCTGCCCTATTTCTGCTTTCAGCTGATATCGCCACGGTGATCTGTGATACGCCCCAAAAGGCATTGGCCCTGATTAGGAATGTGGAAAAAGGCCTCACCCCAGGCCTGAAATTGATCATCCTCATGGATCCCTTTGAGGACGACCTGAAGAAGAGAGGGGAGAAATGTGGAGTTGAGATCTTATCCCTGCTTGATGCTGAGGTATGGGTCTGAAAGTCAGCTCACAGCTGGAAGGCTCGTCTGATGCTGTGGGCAACTTGCAGGACTTCTATACAAGGGAGCAAGCTGTTGTTCTCCAGGGTGGAAGGAGAAGAGTAAATTACACTCATGCTGTGAAGCTTTGGGAATCATTTCCCCAAGACCACTCAGAAACCATGCCAGTGGGTGAGGAAGGTCTGTGGTCAGTGTGCACAGACTTCCAAGTAGAGGATTTATAAATGCAGAGGCTAGGGGCCAGTTAAAGATAGGATCCTGGAGCCAGGCTTCCTAGGTTCACGTTCCAGCTCCACATCCATTAGTTAGGTGACCTTGGGCCAGTTGCTCCACATCTTCCTTTCCCCCTCTGTAAAATAAGGATGAAATAGTCCTTACCTCACAGAGGAGTTGTAAAGAGTTATATGAGAGAATATAAAGTGCTCAGGACAGTAATATAAAGTGTAGTAAGCCTTGAAATGTTAACTGTTCATTTTATTCAAAACGATTTAGCAGTGGTCCTAGAAGACTGAACCATAGGAGTCTGATGAGAAGTTTGGACATTTGGGATCGGCCCTCTTGAGTTGATATTCTAGAGAAAACTTATACTCTACCCCAAGGCTTCCATTGTACCTGAATGTTGCCTTCTGGGCCTGATCCAGGTTGGAATTTTGGTTGTATTCCCACAGAGGTGTTCTCAAGCAAAAGGGAAAGGGAGGGCTGTATTTGTCCTAAGTCTTCCCAACTCAACTAATGTCTTTCTTTCTTGGTTTCCTGTTCATGCAGAATTTAGGCAAAGAGAACTTCAAAAAACCCGTGGTAAGTTTTCTTCTGCCCAAATTTGAGTCTTTCCATATTCAACTTTCAAAGCTCACGGTAGACTAAGCCCTTGTGCTTTCTCCTCCAGCCTCCTGCACCAGAAGATCTGAGCATCATTTGCTTCACCAGTGGGACCACAGGTCAGTGCCCAGAAAGTTGCCCCAGAGGCCCCTGGTCAGCCAAAAACATGGCTTGAGCCACTGACCACTAGTGGGCTGGTAAAAATACCCTACAATAAGCCCTATCCATAGGGGGTTATAATCTAAGATTTCTGAGTACAGATGCCTGCATAGAGAAACCTATGCATAAGCAAATAAATGTCACTGAACACAGTGGGAGCTGTTTACATGCTATGGAATTCAGGGCTCTTAAAGGTGGCATCGGCAAGTCAACTTTCTCCCCCAGCCCAGACTCTCTCAAGTTGACATCACTGGAGTGGTTTCACTCAATCAAGATAGCCCAGTGGTAGTTCTACACAGATCACTCCGTGTCCTCTTTCTCCCCTGTATGTAGTTACCTAGCTATTAGAACTCAATAAATTTTAACGTGATCCACGATGATCTAGAAGTTATATCCATTCCACTGTGCCCAGTTTATAAAGTGATGGCTAGGTAATGTTGTTAGATCTGAAGTCTTCAACATGAAAACAGCACGGGGAGGGGGGCGGGTTACTTGGGATTTTCTCTTTGACTGTGTTGCTGTCGGTGACTGTGGCTATGCCCTGTGTGGTAGCACAAGGCTAAGGCTGCAGTCAGAAGTAGAATCTCTGGAGGCATCAGTCATTCATAAGCCGAGCCATACACTGTTCATAAAAAAAACACAGTGACAGGAGGAGCTCTCGGCTCCCTGGAACAGAACCAATCGCATGTAGCTTCTCATTGCAATGCCAAAGGCTACCTATTAGCCATTTAACAGGTCTTTCCACCTCTTGTTTCCTACAGGTGACCCCAAAGGAGCCATGTTAACCCATGAAAATATCGTTTCAAATGCTGCTGCTTTTCTCAAATGTGTGGAGGTCAGTGGTCAATTGAAAAGGAGGCCCTCGTTAAAATGGGAATCTGTCATAAGATTTTAAAGTTAGAGGAGGCAGAGGGGGAAGAAACAGGTTGAAGGCCTGAGTGTGGACAAATACTGGTGCATCTTTGTCTAGAGTTTTGCTCTTTTAGGGTCACTGCAGATCTCTGCACTCGGTGCAGTTAGGGCACCCCTTAGAGTTGCACAGTGCACACCTGTACAACTGTATGCAGCGGTCCTAGAAAGAAGAAGTGTTTAAATCTTCTTTGGAAGAGAAAGTTGGCATTAATCCAATGTTGTCTCCTTTCCATTTCCTGATCCATAGTATACTTTTGAGCCCAGTTCTGAGGACGTGACCATATCCTACCTCCCCTTGGCTCATATGTTTGAGAGGGTTGTACAGGTAAGGATCCTATATTCCTAGCAGGTATGTGAAAAGAGGGTCCTGACTTGCTAGTCCCACGTTTATTCCAAAGGCAGCTCTGCAACATTTACAATCTTTTCTCTAACGTGAAGGACAGGGCAGAGAGTTGGCATGGCTGAGTCCTAATCTTGGCATCACCCCTAACCTGCTGCAGAACCTTCCTCTGTTGAGTCTGTGTGTGTCCCATGGAGCAAATGCTTCCTCTCGCCTTCACACAGGGTGCCTGCAAGTCCAGGGAGCTCATAGCCGGGAGCTTACTATCTACCCTCAATTCTGAGCAGGGATACGAGGCATTGTTTTTTCTTTTTTCTTTTATTTGGGTTAGAATTTTTGAAGACCTAGGGTTAGAGAAAAGGAGTTCCCCACAGAGGGGTGGAGAAGGAGCCTTTGATCCAGGTAAGGTGTCCAGAGTGTTTAAGGTGGAGCTGTTGAGGACTGTGCAGCAACTGGGGGGGAGAGCTGGCCTTCTGTGAGTGGACGCCAAGCTTTTAGGCTACTCTGAGGCTGATTTGAGAACCGAAAGCAAAAACACTGGTGTTATTAGGGTTGGAAAATCCTCTCTCTGATCCATGCTTAAATACCTCTTCAACCAGCTTATCTGTTGATGCATGAAATGCCAAAATGGAAGATTCAGTTCCTTGGGCTAAAGTGTTGATATCTGATTAATAAAATATCAATTCTAATAAGCATATTTTTTCACATTTTATCATTTCTGAAACTGAGATGGTCTTACAATTGTAAGCATGTTCTAGTTTGAGTGGCAGTGTTTTTTCTTAGTGCTACATAACGAATGGTCTCTTACAAAGGATGATGCCTTAGACCCTCACCCAGAGCTGTGGGCAGAGTAGGGCTGGGCCTTCAGTCTCACAGTCTGTCTTACCTGTCCCGCCACCTCAGCAGAAGGGAGTTTCCATCTTGCCTAGGGGGTAGGGTCTCAGAGTTCTGGGTACATGAAACTTCAGGGTCGGGCGTCCTGTCCAGAGAAAAGTGCCCATGGACATCCTCAATTCTGTTCCATACAGGCCCCACCCAAAGTGGTCCTTTGGCTCTGAGCTCTGCTCTTTGGTTTTGTTTTTAGGCTGTTGTGTACTCTTGTGGAGCCAGAGTTGGATTCTTCCAAGGAGATATTCGGCTGCTGCCTGATGACATGAAGACCCTGAAGCCCACCGTCTTTCCTGCGGTTCCCCGACTCCTTAACAGGGTCTATGATAAGGTGCTAACCTTGCTTCTGTTGGGCTGGCCCTGAGCTGCCGGAGCTGTCTGGGGCTTAGGCCTGACTAAAGCTCTTAGGAACTCTATGTTACTAAGAAACGTGCTCCACTTCTACCCCAAACCCCTACCAGCATCCACTTATAGCCACACGTACAAGTGCAGCCATGAAAAACCATAACAGGTGAAACTCCCTTTCCTCTGGATGAGATTACTTGGATGTGATCTGGAGAAAGAGATTAATTCAGAGAGTTGGGGAGCCCCTCAAAATTCAGCTGACTTACTGGTAAATTGTTACTCTGATTTCATAACACTTACTGGTTTAGTGTGCTTCTTGCTGAGGTGCCAGGCCCCACGGTAAATATTTCATATGCATTCCATCATTTAATTTCTACAAAAGCCCAGGAAATCATGCCAACACTTATAATCCCTTACAGATGAGGAGACTGAACCTTGGAAGTTAAATAACTTGCCCAGGGTCAGATCTAATAAGGAGTCGGGCCAGAATCCCACTGCCACATAGCAGTTTTAGCTGTCATTGATCACTGCTCTGTTCTTCATTAAGGTTGGCAAAATGGTGATTTTTCTAATCCAAGCATTTCTCTTGCCTTCATTAGCTGAGATTCTTCCATAAAGGCATGAAAATTATTTGATTTTTTCCTTTATCAGTCTTCAAAATAATGAACTGGTACCCCAGCGATCTTCAAAAATGGCCAGTGGGATGTTTTCTTTCTAATGTTATGATACTACATACATACATATGATACTGAATCAAAAGTCCTAACAGTGGTACCCAATCAGCTGTTTAATCAGTACTCCCAGGTAACTTTATTATAGATAGATGCTGACTACCTTTTGAGGACATGCTATCTGAGTTGTCAAGGTTGTTTGCTAAGGACAAGGAATTTGGAGGAGCTGGAGCTCTGTGTGTATGTACTAAGTTCGCTTATTTCTTTTATTTATTTATTTATTTATTTGCGGTACACGGGCCTCTCACTGTCGTGCCGTCTCCCGTTGTGAAGCACAGGCTCTGGATGTGCAGGCTCAGCGGCCATGGCTCACGGGCCCAGCCGCTCCACGGCATGTGGGATCTTCCCGGGCTGGGGCACGAACCCGCGTCCCCTGCATCGGCAGGCGGACTCTCAACCACTGCGCCACCAGGGAAGCCCCACTTCTTTCTTAGTGTGGGCTCATCATTATTCAGCACACCAGTGCATGAATAAGAGCCTCTCTCTTCTGAAGCTAGGAGGCACTATGTCTTGCTCACTGATGAATGGCCTTGGTGAGTATCTCCAATAGGTTTCCAACTAAGAGGAGCTGTCACTCTGCAGGTACAAAATGAAGCCAAGACACCCTTGAAGAAGTTCTTGTTGAACTTGGCTGTTGCCAGTAAATTCAGTGAAGTGAAAAAGGGTATCATCAGACGCAACAGTTTCTGGGACAAGCTCGTGTTTGCAAAGATCCAGGTACGTTGGGTAGATTATGGATGGAGCCAGGTAAGTATCTGGGCTGCCCACTGACTCAGCACACTCTGCTTTTCCTTTGATGGTCAAGCATCTCTTTAACTGGAGAGCCTTTTGCACTTTCTGTGTTCACTCACCTTTTGAGATCTCTCCTGGACAACTTTGTCACTAAAGGGATTTGGTCAAAAAGCAGAAAGTGGATTTTTCTTAGGTTCTAGCACTCTCATTCTCTTAGGTGGTCTGTTGAGGTTGTAGGTAATTTGAAGGGCCCAAGAATACAAATTATCTGAGGAAAAAAAAAAACTGCAGGTCTGGTCCCAGCTATGGATGGTGGTGACAGTAATAGCTAACATTATAAGTTCTTTTCTACAATGCTGGACCCTATTCTAAGTGCTCCGTAAATTAACGACTTTAATTCTCATGACAACACCAGGTAGGTAGGCTGTCCTACCCATTTTGCAACACAGGAAACTGAAGCAAAGGGAATAGTCTTCAGCAGGTCTTTTGTGTCTATTAAACAGGAAAGCCTGGGCGGGAAGGTTCGTTTCATGGTCACCGGAGCTGCCCCCATCTCCTCTCCTGTCTTGACGTTCCTCCGGGCAGCAATGGGATGTCCGGTAAGCCGAGCACCTTTTTTTTGATGATAGCTTATTTCACTTTTGCACAAATAAAGCTCACTATTTAAATAAAAATGAAAACACAGACGAAAAGTACCACAGAGAAAGTCAGCCAAAATCTCAAAATCAAGTGAAAATACCCTTCCAGTCACCTCTGAATGCACCTGTGTACAGAAACCTTTACACAAATGGCATCAGTACTAACAAAATTTTGCCATTTGCAGCAACATGAATGGACTTGGAGTGCATTATGCTAAGTGAAATAAATCAGACAGAGAAACACAAATACTGTGTGATATCACTTACACGTGGAATCTGAAAAAATACAACAAACTAGTCAATATAACAAAAAAAGCAGCAGACTCACAGATATAGAGAACAAACTAGTGCTTACCAGTGGGGAGAGGGGGAGGGGCAAGATAAGGGTAGGGGAATAAGAGGTACAAACTATTAGGTATAAGGTAAGCTACAAGGATATATTGTACAACACGGGGAATATATCCAATATTTTATAACTATAAATGGAGTATAACCTTTAAAAAACAGCATCAGTGGGCTTCCCTGGTGGCGCAGTGGTTGAGAGTCTGCCTGCCAATGCAGGGGACACGGGTTCATACCCCGGTCCAGGAAGATCCCACATGCTGCGGAGAGGCTGGGCCCGTGAGCCAAGGCCGCTGAGCCTGCGCGTCCGGAGCCTGTGCTCCGCAACGGGAGAGGCCATGGCAGTGAGAGGCCCGTGTACTGCAAAACAAAAAAACAAACAAACAAAAAAAACAGCATCAGTGTTCTAAAATACTTATTAAACAGTGCCTCATTAACATTGCTCCTTGTCAAATAAACATCATTTTAATGGTTTTGTAATAGTTTATTGAACGTACCCAAATAAGTAATCTCCTATTGATGGACACTAGAGTTGTTCACCACTTTTTTTTGTTATTATAATCAAGCGATAAGGATACTTGTGTATATTTATGCAATTATCAATTTAGGATAAATCCTTACAAGTGGGGATTATTGGGTCAAAGTATATGGGTTTTTTACATGTTAATGTAGATTTTCACACTTCCCTCCAGAAAGGTCTTGTCTTTTTTATGCATTAATGCAAATAATGCACAAGTCCTGATATCCCCATATTCTTGCTAGTGCTTTTTCAGTCATTTAAATCTTAGCCAATGAGAGACATGAAAAATCTTATTGCAACTTTGTTTCTTTTATTAACACTAAACATCTTTTCTACTGCTTATGGGCACTTGTATTTCTTTCATGAATTACTCGATTACTTCCTTATAGAAAAATGAGCAAAGGATAATTTGGTTCTCTTTCACCTTGCTTCCTAGGAGTTCTTCGTATGGTCATAAAATCAATCTTTGTTGTGTTAGAAATATTTTTCCTAGTCTCACCTTTTTGCACTGTGTATTGCTATATAAAAGTTTCAAATGTGTATGTAGTCAGTCACCTTTTCTATGTGGCTTTGTAATTGTTTAGACAGGCCTCCTAACCCTCAATATTGCATAAATCTGTTTTCGTCCAGATTTTCTGGTAGCCTTATGGTTTTACTTTTTTCCAAGTAAGTCTCTGCTCCACCTGGAATTTAGTAAATGGGCTTGAGTACAGATATAGTCTCATATTTGTTTTTCCACAAACGGCTAAGTAGTTCATTCATTCGGCCAACATGCACAACATGAATGAAACAACGGCCTAAAAGAGAAAAACAAATACTGTATGCTAACACATGTATATGGAATCTAAAAAAAACAAGGGTTCTGATGAACCTAGGGGAAGGACAGGAATAAAGACGCAGACGTAGAGAAAGGACTTGAGGACACGGAGAGGGGGAAGGGTAAGCTGGGACGAAGTGAGAGAGTGGCATGGACATATATACACTACCAAATGTAAAATAGCTAGCTAGTGGGAAGCAGCCACATAGCTCAGGGAGATCAGCTCGGTGCTGTGTGACCACCTAGAGGGATGGGATAGGGAGGGTGGGAGGGAGATGCAAGAGGGAGGGGATATGGGGATATATGTATACATATAGCTGATTCACTTTGTTATACAGCAGAAACTAACACACCATTGTAAACCAATTATACTCCAGTAAAGATGTTAAAAAAAAAAAAAAGGTTCTGAATTGATGCCAAGGTCAGAGTTCCTCTGGTCTTTCAAACTAGCATCCTCCTGGCGAGTCTTAATACCTTCCTTTCCCTCAGCTCCTAAAACCAATAGGTAAGAAGGTCCTATTGCCACAGCCCTCCCAGAAATGCCTTCCTCTCCTTCTCCACCAGCTCTGCCTATGACAGGCCATAGCCCCACTGCAGCCCATGCTCTTAGGTCCCCACATCCCCTCTCCAGTCAAGATTATCCTTTATACCAGGAGTGGGTAAACTGCAGCACAAGCTAAATCTGGCCCGTTGCCTGTATTTATAAGTAAAATTTCAGTGGAACACATCCATACCCACTTATTTACATATCGTCTACTGCTGCTTTGGTGCTACACTGGCAGAGTTAAGTCGTTGAAACAGAGACCAAGTGGCTCACAAAGTCAAAAATATTCACTATCTGGTTCTATATACAAAAAGTTTGCCAACCCCTGTTCCATACCACAGCTATTTCCCTTAAAAAATGCTACTCACTTTCTTCAGCTCCTTCAGTAGCACTCCATTGCCTTGGTTCAAGTCTGGTTGCCATTGGGTTGCCCATCACTCAATGAATAACTTGCTTTTTTCCATCAGCCTGAAATGCCATATTTCCCAAAGTATAGTATGTTTCCATACTTTGGTCTATTTCTGGACCCTTTTGGTTTTTGAGTGAATCCACAGTTGTAAAGATTTAGCAGTTCAGGCATAAATTCAAGGTATTAGGACACTAAGTGTCCTCCAACTCTCAGAGACCTTGCTTTCCTCATGTCTTGCCATAGGGCATGGCCAGCTTCTGCTTTATCTTGAGTAAGTCTCAAAGCCCTTCTTTGGTTTGCGCAGGTCTATGAAGCTTATGGTCAAACAGAATGCACTGCTGGCTGTACAATTACATCACCTGGGGATTGGCAATCAGGTAGGTTCTTTGTCAACTGGGCCGGAGGCTCAGTGGTTGGGAGGAGTTCTAGATGAACTAGGATGCAGGCGTTTAGATAACCTCAGTGCTGTGGATGAATGTGGCAGATGCCAAACCTAAGCTCTGGTCCAGGGCTTCCTATCTTGGCTCTCCAGCACTGGTGCCAGATGACTTTTCAGTTTTATTCTTTTAGAGTCAATCCATAAATATCTCTGAAATACGGCTGGAATTATCACCGTTTCACGGTATCCTGGCTGATTCAGTATGGTGTGTTTTAGGCCACGTTGGAGTCCCCATTGCTTGCAATCATGTGAAGCTGGAAGATGTGGCTGATATGAACTACTTTGCAGTGAACAATGAAGGAGAGGTGGGTAGGCTGTGCCGGGCAGTCATTTTCAGACAATCATAGTGGGGATGTTTGCATCAGAAAAAGCACACAATTGTGAGCAGGTTTGTGTTTGATTCTATTCAGAATTTTAGCAAGGAATTCAGTGTCTCTGAGCCTAACTTTCCAGTCCCCACAATGGGGATTAAAATCTGGTGCTCTTCATACATTAGTGGAAAGCATCAAATGATTCAAGGTGGTAGGAAAGTAGGTGTTTTGCAGCAGCCTTTGCTATTGTCACCACCTTGTACCATCTTATGTGCAGATCTGCATCAAGGGTACCAATGTGTTCAAGGGATACCTGAAGGACCCTCAGAAGACACAGGAAGCCTTGGACAAGGATGGCTGGCTTCACACAGGAGACATTGGTCGCTGGCTCCCGGTGGGTGTTGCTTCAAAACTTCTGGGAGTCCCTACAGAGGAAAATTAGGTGACTTTTCCAAAGAAGGAGTGTAGTAGTCTATTTTGTTGTTGTTGTTGTGATTTTTACTTTTATTGAGGAAGAAGCTGTGATAACTCCATGGGCCTATAGTGTTTGCCTTTTATGAGTTTCAAAGGGATGTTTCTTTCCATTTATATATGGAGACATATCAAAACAAGGATGCAGGATTTCTAAACAAGGTGGATGCAGAGGCTAGTTTTTGCCCCTCGGTGACCTTCACAGCCTCTCTTGGTGGAAGACACTGAGACTTTTTAAAAGCATAGCTTGCTAACAATTGGCAGTAAGTAGTCTCTGTCAACCCCCTGTTTTCCTAAGAGAGGAAATTAAGGCATGGTAATGATGGAGCCTTAAACCCCTGTGGAGGATATTCCAAGAGCTTTCCTCTCTGGAAGGTTTTCGTCTACTATGTGCTGGGGGAGCAGGAATGTAACCAGATTTAAAACTCCCTTCTTGCTCAATATTCTCAAGATTTAAGTGATATTCAAGGAATATTTGACAACAGATCTCTAAGAACACTGGTCCTAATGATGTATTTCATAGATTTGGGTCTAGTGGTATTTTGCTAACAGATCTGTTTCTGTATAACGAGTTCTCAGTTCTAATAAGCCTACAACGTAGACAACAGATGTGTCCTCCCACTGGAGTTGTAAAGGGCTGAGCCTTATTAATCACTTTCAGATAATGTCTGTTAGGCTGAATTGATGGCTAATTTCTTGAGTCGGCCTTGTTAATGGTTCCAAGGTTGGTTCAGTCTGCTGCGCTGTTCAGGGTGTGATCATGTGGACTGTATTTGCCACTTGTCCCAATTCTATAATTCAAATCCCTAAAACCAATTAGCCCAGAGAAATGAAGCTGCAAATGACCTCTGGTGGCTGGTCAGAGAGCCCTCCCCAGCTCTGCTTCTGTCCTAACAAGCACAATTACTGACTTGCTTGATTAGCGGTGGCACAGTAGAGCTGTATAGCCTGCTCCCAGATCTAACAGGAGGGATACAGAAAAGGGAGTCAAGGAGGGGGAGAGCTAATTCAAAAGTCTTAAAAAAGATAACACCTTCCCTATTCCTGAGGGTTCTGGAAAAGGAGTAATTGGAAATTAAGTTGTTAGAAATTCAGAGCTGCAAAATTTCTTCGTTGGATGAGGCAACCATTTACACAATGCCAGTGGGTCCGAGGGACATTTTCCAAGACTGCCCACTGACTCTTCAAAGACACACGCAGTATAGACAGGTTTTGAAGAAAGCTGCCTTCCTCCCCTTTCCCCAAAGCCAAAAAAGAGAAATGAAAGATTGCCCAAAGGTCAATGGAGAGGTCAAGTTTAAAGAAGGAAGATTACCTCTGACTTCACCTCTCTCTTCACTGACATCACTCAATAGGGCTCAGAAACACTGATGGTGTTATCTCTGTCTCCTGCAGAATGGAACTCTGAAGGTCATCGACCGAAAAAAGAACATTTTCAAGCTGGCCCAAGGAGAATACATTGCTCCAGAGAAGATAGAAGATATCTACATCAGGAGTAGCCTGGTGTCGCAAATTTTTGTACATGGGGAAAGCTTATGGGTAATATATATTGTCTTAACAGCAGCCAGTTTCAGGCACAGACCATGCCAACTTCCATAGCTAAAGGAAATCTGTACAGGTAGATTTAGGATGAGAAGATCTGAGCTTATAAAACTAGAGAAATGAAGCCACACTCCAAACCTCAAATAAGGCACTATAAATGAAAAAAAAATTCTTTGAAACTATGATAGACTCTGTAAACAAGTCAGTAGAACTGTTAAAAGTTATACTAAAGGGTAGCCATTCACCAGAAGAGCCCCATGGTGCACTTCGTTTCCACTACAATAGGAGTTCTTCTGGCACAAACTGTCTTATATATACTGCACTTGAACTTAGCTTCTTGGGAGTGGGGGAGGATTGATATGGACAGGCCAGAGATGCTTTAAGCTTAATGTTGAGCTCCACTTCTATTCATGTTTGAATAGAACAGTTTTGTAGAGATGTTGAGTGGGAAAATGCGATCAGAGTTCCATGAGGGTTTGAAATATATGGTGAGAAAACTGTAGGACGCCAGCACTGAATTTCAGGGCTTGGGAACAATCATGCATTCTGAGGTAACGCTTTCTTTCCCCACTGCGGGGCAGTGCTGCGCTAGTTCACATGCCTGTTTCCTTTCCAGTCATTCCTAGTAGGAGTGGTGGTTCCCGACCCAGATGTGCTTCCCTCATTTGCAGCCAAACTTGGGGTGAAGGGCTCTTTTGAAGAACTGTGCCAAAACCAAGTAAGTCTCACTCAGAAAAGCCTATGCCCACCCATGGGCCCGTCGTGGGAGGGGAAGGCCTCCCCAGCTTGGGCACCCACAGCTTCCTAGAGCCTCCTCTCTGGAAGAACAGACCCTTGCTGGGCGTGGACTGACTGCTTTTTTATTAGACTGGAAGAGAGGATGGGGAGTTTAAAAACAACAACCAAAATCCCTATTCTTTTTATAGTAGCATGTGCATTGTGGAAAAAATAACTGGAAAATGGGGAATTAAATAATGCCATCCAGAGAAAACCCCTGCTACCATTTAGATGTTTTTTCTTCCCATGACTTACTTTCTTTGAGCAACATTTAGGTATCACATGTGCTTGCACATACCCCCATATCCTGCTTTTATCCTGACGAGCTTAGCAGGCATTTTGAATTGGTTCATGCTCAGCCTTTCCTTTAGGCTCTTTTTCAACAGCCATGCTCTGAGCTATGTTTTACACTCCTAGGTTATAAAGGAAGCCATTTTACGAGACTTGCATAAAACCGGGACAGAAGGTGGCCTTAAATCCTTTGAACAGGTATGTACGACTCGTGTTATCCTGGTCTCTCATGTTGTAAAGTTTTAAAGTTCGCATTTATAATGGGGTTTAACATTTAAAAGTACAGTTTCCAAGGAACTGATTTTAGAGGTACTATTAGCCCATTAATGACACTGACCTTTGCATTTACCTGTCCAGCCCCTTCATGCTGTTCATTATTCCTCCTCCTTCTCCACTCATGTCTTTCCCAAATTATTAGTGTGTGAGAATGGGCATGTGTTACCTTTCTCTTTACCCTCCCACTTCATCAACGCCACTTTTATAAGGGGAAATATTCTTTAAGCGTCTTCACGTAGCATTTAGAGGGCTCTGCAGAACGGTCCACATCACTATTAAACACGTGTGTACGTGTGCATCTTCTCTTCCAGGTCAAACGCATCTATCTTCATCCAGAGCCATTTTCCATTGAAAATGGGCTCTTGACACCAACCTTGAAAGCAAAGAGGGGAGAGCTTGCCAAATACTTTCGGACTCAAATCAACAGTCTGTACGAGAAAACCCAGGAATAGGTTAAGGTACTTACGGCTGCGAGGGGCTCAGAGGTAGCCTGCCTTGTGGGAATATGGATTAGAAACTAATCTTACATTCATTTTTTTTTGTCTTTCCTCCTGTCTGTTGTTGTAGCTACCTACTAAATTATAAAACCATAGTTTTGGGCTTCCCAGGTGGCCCAGTGGTTGAGAGTCCGCCTGCCGATGCAGGGGACACGGGTTCGTGCCCCGGTCTGGGAAGATCCCATGTGCCGCGGAGCGGCTGGGCCCGTGAGCCATGGCCACTGAGCCTGCGCGTCCGGAGCCTGTGCTCCGCAATGGGACAGGCCACAATAGTGAGAGGCCCACATACCGCAAAAAAAACAAAAACAAAAACCATAGTTTCAGGGCTTTTTAAAAATATTAAGTGAGAGAACTTACCATGTGGAAGCTTAGCCTTGAACTAAATAACTCTTGTCCTTCCCATCTTAAATGTTGCTGACATTTAGGGCTACTTCTATCAAGATACCTTTCTTCAAGGTCCATTTGTATCTTTGTTCCTTCCTTGTGATCTCCAACCTTTATAAGTGATAACTAGTTCAAGGGCCAAAGTGACCCTTTGGGAATTCTTCCGTGTTTTCTAGTAAACCTAAATTGTTGGCAGTCTCAACATTTAGGCCTTCCAGTGTTCAAATTAAGAGAACTTTAAGTTCTGAAAAGCTGTTTATAATTCATGTTTTCTAACCATTCCACAAAACCACTAACATTGCGTTTTCAGCTATCACAATATTAATTAATCATATCTGTGAGACAAATTTCTTCTTTGTACTTCTGTGTCCACTGAAGTTTGTGTCCAGAAGGGAAAACTTTGATCACTGAGCATTTCCTAAACCCTGTAGTTTCTCTGACTTGGGAGAATTTAAAACTGGGCCTATGATATTTTGTCCAAAAAGTATGTTCTAAAAGTGTTTTCTGCAGTATACCTGGTAACTGAACCTCTTCCCGACAGTTTGCTGCTGAGCTGGAAGCTGTGGGGGAAGGAGCTGAAACTCATGTCAAGTGCACTTTTCCAGTAAATGAAGCAAGCACTGAGTAACAACCTCCTGAACTGGGAATGAAGACCTATGGGCAAGCATGAAGCCTGCACAACAGGCTTACCTTCTGGGAAGGAACTGACTGATCTTTCCTCCCCTGACTCAGTTCCTGCTGTACCTTACACCCCTTCAACACATGCTGCTTCCACTTGTAAATGTTAAGCATTCAGAATAAACCACTGCAGATAGCTTAAGCTGTGGTGTGTGTTTCCCCACAGACCGTGATGAGAACCAGCCTCAGACGGGACCCCTTAACAATCATGTAAGCTAGCGGCTCTCAAACTTGGCTACACACTAGAATTACCTGGGAGTTTAAAAAGATATTGAGGCCTGCGTGACACTTAAGGGATTCTGACTAACATGGTCAGGGGTACAGCCTGGGCATCAGGATTTTTAAAAGGTCCCCAGGTGATTCTAGAATGCCACCAGGTTTGATAGCTACGTTGAAGACCAGGCCTTCTTATCCCACAGCTGTGAATAATAAAATAAATACCAGTCGAACCCTAACTCCAACTGAGCACAATTCATGTTCTTTCTCCTTTATCATCCAAGTAGTCTTGAACAGTGTTCCTTTCTGGTCTCTCACCGGAATTAAGGAGAATGTTCCTGGATGGTCTTTCTAGACCCTGAGCCCAGAAGAGCTGAGGAAACGTTTATTCTTGGATATTTGAAACAGAAGGGCAGGCAGGAATTAACTTCCCTCCATGTCTAACTCCCACTGTCTCCCTGACCTCCTCTCACACACCCCCTTCACTCATTCCAACTGCACCACACTGGCTGCCTTCCTGTCCTCAAACATGCCAGCCACATTCCAGCCTGTTGTTCTGCCTAAAATGCAGATACTCCCAGAGACATGTGATCTGTCCCCTCATCCGCTTTAAATGTCACCTCCATCAGACTGTCCCACCTGCTTTCTTCATAATATATGACTCCATCTGACATATATTTTACTGTCTGTCCACCTCCCTACCCCTCACTGGAATGAGGCCGAGTTGTGCTTCATTCATTGATGAATCCCCAAGTGCCCTTCCCTTATTGTTAACTGTTATAAGCCAGACACCCAAAGCTCAAGTTCCCTTCCTTGGAAAGAATTACTACTGGAATAGGTGACTACTATAATTCTACTCATGTGTTTAGAAGAGCCCAAAAAATAGCTTTGTATACTACAAAGCTACAGTAATCAAAACAGCATGGTACTGCCACAAAAACAGACACACAGATCAATGGAATAGGATAGAAAGCCCAGAAATAAACTCATGTGCTTATGGTCAATTAATCTATGACAAAGGAGGAAAGAATATACAATGGAGAAAAGACAGTCTCTTCAATAACTGGAGCTGGGAAAACTGAACAGCTACATGTAAAAGAATGAAATTAGAACACTCTCAAACACCATAACAAAATTAAACTCAAAATGGATTAAAGACCTAAATGTGGGACTGGATACTATAAAACACCTAGAGGAAAACATAGGCAGAACACTCTTTGACATAAATCACAGCAATATCTTTTTGGATCCATCTCCTAGAGTAATGGAAAGAAAAGCAAAAATAAACAAGTGGGACCTAATTACACTCAGAAGCTTTTGCATAGCCAAGGAAACCATAAACAAAAGGGCAACCTACAAAACAGGAGAAAATATTTGCAAAGGATACAACCTACAAGGGATTCATTTCTAAAATACAGAAACAGCTTATACAGCTCAATATCAAAAAAATAAACAACGCAATCAAAAAAGGGGCAGAAGACGTAAACAGACATTTCTCCCTACAGATGGCCAATAGGCACATGAACAGATGCTCAACATTGCTAATTATTCGAGAAATGAAAATCAAAACTACAATGAGATTTCCTCACACAGGTCAGAATGGCCATCATCAAAAAGTCTACAAATAAATGCAGGAGAGGGTGTGAAGAAAAGGGAACCCTCCTGCACTGTTGGTGGGAATTGGTGCAGCCACTATGGAGAAGAGTATGGAGGTTCCTTCAAAAACTAAAACTAAGTTACCATATGATCCAGCAATTCCACTCCTGGGCATATATCCAGAAAAGTTGAAAAAACTAATTCAAAAAGATACATGTGCCCCAATGTTCATAGAACCACTATTTACAATAGTCAAGACATGGAAGCAACCTAAATGTCCATGGACAGATAAATGGATAAAGATGTGGTATATAAATGCAGTGGAATACTACCCAGCCATAAAAAAGAATGAAGTAATGCCATTTGCAGCAACATGGACGGACCTAGAGATTATCATACTAAGTGAAGTCAGACAGAGAAAGATAAGTATCATATGATATCACTAATATGTGGAATCTAAAAAAATGATACAAATGAAATTATTTAAAAAACAGAAATAGACTCACAGACATAGAAAACAAACTTACGGTTACCAAAGGGGAAAGAGGCAAGGAAGGATAAATTAGGAATCTGGGATTATTAGATACACAATACTATATATAAAATAGATAAACAAGAACCTACTGTATATCACAGGGAACTATATTATGTTGTAATAACCTATAATGGAAAAGAACTAAAAAGAATATATGTGTATATATATACATATATATATATAACTGAATATATATACACACATATATATATAGATATATATATATATAACAATCACTGCTGTACACCTGTAACACTGTCAACCAATTATACTTCAATTAAAAAAAAGTCTCCTAGAATCCTCTCATCTCAATATGCCATTAATTGGGTAATTTGAGGCAAATATGTATGTCTTAAGATTCATTATTAAAGATGTTGATTTTTCACAAGGCAGTAAAGCAGTTTTCCATAAGGAACTAAGACAATCCTTTTTAGTCAGCAAAAAGAAAGATACTTTGAGTAAAAACTATGATTTATACAGAACGTCCATTGATCTTTATTTGATTTGACAAAATCTTCATTATTAAAAGACGGGTAATAAAATCTGAGCTTACACTGAATCTGCAAATTAAGTTCTATAGTATCTAGAATATTACATAAGAAATTTCGGCAGAGGGTGAGAGAGGATAAAAGCATCACATGCAGATGCTCCTGACAAAGGGGGAACTATATCTGCAGGTGAGGTCCATCGTGTGCAGTGCATAAAAAAATCCTAGAGAAAATGCAATCGACTTACTTGGGTGAAGTGTTTTTCCTTTTGGGGAGAGGGAGCGGTGGCATCGAGGTGCAGGAATTCAAAGGTATGTGCAGAATGGCTTCTCCATTTCAAAATGATAATAAAAATATTTAGATCATGGCACTAGGGCACCTTTGAGGAAAAGAACACCTTAACCAGAGTAGGCTCATTGCATAATTCTTTAGTAATATGTACAGTTTTCAAGTAATGGAGCGGACTTAGAGTAATTTTACTTCAAAAGTGGCTATCTATTTTTCTTCTCGCCCTCTGGGGCTTGATCTGTTTCAGCATCGCAGGGACACTTTTCTACACAGTTTCTAGGGAACCATCCTCTTATTCTTGAAACACCTGAGGGAGAAAATGAAACTGATATGAAATAGATATACCACAATGACATTTGTGAGACCCATTAGTCCTATTACTTCCAATTAATAAGCTTTTAGTTAGACTTTACCACCCCCCACCATCTTTTATAAGCACAATATGAGGTTAAAGTTAAATAAATAAAAAAAATAAAATAAATGTTCCCAACAAGCTAGAAAACAGATATTTCCCGAATTCCATCATCTGGGGAAGGAGCTGATGCAGCTCAGGAGAGCCCCAGTGGAGTGGGGACAACTTGGTGTTCACGTACATGTGTGTGACCATGAAGGAGTATGGCTCTGTCATACTTCATCTGTTCCGGGGGACTATCTCCCTGTAGCCTTTGTGAATTTTCCTTTTAGACTTTCTCTAACTTGTGCACTTCTATATCAAGCTTGCCTAAGCTGTCACATGGGTTAATTTATGATTAACCCAGTGTTTTCAAAAGAGCATCCTGGGTTAATCTTTACTTTAAAAAGGAACAATTCTTAAAAGTAAAAAAATCAAAGACAGTTTCAATTCATTAGTTTTTATAATAACTTAAAAGGACGATTCATTCAATGGGGGCGTGTATAGCATAGCAGCTTAGTCATAGGCTCTGGAGCCAGACTGCGTGGGCTGGAGTCTTGGCTCCATCTGCATTTAGTGTGGCCTTGGGCACGTTGCTTAGCCTCTCCACATTTCAGTTCCCTCACCAATAAAATGTCAGTGACAGCACGGACCTCAGAGGGCTGTTGGGGACCTGAATACCACAAGTGAAGCATTTCCACAAGTGCCTGTCGCACAGTTAAGTATGGGGTGTGATGTTTGCTAATCACTGCAAAGACTCGATAAATACAAGTATATGGAGAAATAATACAAAGAGCTTTTTGTTGTTTAATGATGTGCCTTCCTATTTAGTTCCCCTAATGCACGTGATGTGGCTGTTTATAAAAGTTATTCTTGGGCTTCCCTGGTGGCGCAGTGGTTGAGAATCTACCTGCCAATGCAGGGGACACGGGTTCGAGCCCTGGTCTGGGAGGATCCCACATGCCGTGGAGCAACTAGGCCCATGAGTCACAACTACTGAGCCTGCGCGTCTGGAGCCTGTGCTCCGCAACAAGAGAGGCCACGATAGTGAGAGGCCCGCGCACTGCGATGAAGAGTGGCCCCCGCTTGCCACAGCTAGAGATAGCCCTCGCACAGAAACGAAGACCCAACACAGCAAAAATAAATAAATAAATTAATAAACTCCTACCCCCAACATCTTCTTAAAAAACAAAAAACAAAAAACAAAAAACAAAAAAAAGTTATTCTTGTAAAATTTGCAGTTATTGCTGGCAGTCTTGTCCTTTAAACACCCCCTTCCACTTTCATACCTTCTTTAATGGAATCATCAAGAATTTTATCTCCATACAACCAGTATCTGAAATATTTAAAAGATTAAAATTAATTTTTTTGGGGGGGTCTAGATGCCAATTTCGTCATTCAAGAAGAAATTCACTACTTTCTGTCACTTACCGTAAGCCTCTTGTGGCTAAAATGAACTCCCCTTTCTGTAGCCTTATCCGAGGCTCTTCAGTGCAGGGGCTCGTGAAGAAGGTTTTGATTCCTCTGTTCAAAGGACAGCAGGTACCACTATAATCTTCTATTACTTTATACTGAACCTGTCATTAGTGAGCAGAAGAACAATTTAACGTTAACCCATACCTGAGGTTTTTTAAGTTTGAATGTAAACTGTTAAAGGTAGATCCAAAATATCAGGCAAGTCTTCCCCTCCTGGTTCCCTATCTACCCTTTATAGAAGGTAATTAATTGATGCTTCTAATTCTCAGGCTTTTTCTTACCCTTCATTTCAAGCACATGGCTAAGAATGAAATTTTAGAAGCAGTGCTGTCCAGTAGAACTTTCTGCAGTGATAGAAATGTTTTATACTTGTGGTATCCAGTGTGATAGCCGCTAGACACATGTAGCTACTGAACACTTTTAATGTGGCTGGTGCAACCAAGGGACTTAATTTTTAATTTTATTTAAATTAATTTATATTTAAATAGCCACATGTAGCTAGTGGCTGTTGAATTATTCAGCATCACTGTAAGGACAAGTTTCACACTAGGGAACTATATTGAGGATAATTATCTTTTGACAATATAAATTGACTAAATTCCCTCCAAACCTCCAGTCCAAACTATTTAAATGAAAACAAAAGTACTATGCATTAAATTTCAACAAATGTATTAAGAAATATTATTTAATAAAAGCTAACAGTTGGTTTTTACTCAAAGGCAATTTTAAAAGCTACACAGAAGTACAGAGCCTGACAAAAGAAAAAGAAATTAGTATCATTGCAAAAGAATTACTTACACTTCTGACTCTTTTATCTGCTTTTTGTTTCAACTGTTCTATCTGTTTGGAAGATATAAAAAAAAAATGAAGTCTCTCATCTCAATGTTTAAAAACAGGCTTTCCTCATTTACTATAGCACAGTGACATGACAAACTCCCAATTTTCCAACATTTCAAATTGCTGACAATTTAAAGGCCGCCTTTTTTCTTTCTTTCTTTCTTTTTTTTTTAGCATGGAAAGAAGGCCCTATGACTAAAAACTGGTACTGAAATGGGGCCTCCTTCTCAGTGTTCCCTCTCCAATGTCTTTATTCACAGAGCACTCCCTGTGGCCCAGGAATCAGGGAGATGTGCTCTCTGCCCTCAGGGGGCTTCCGGGCTCGTCCCTGAGGTGAAGAGGATACAGAGACTCACTGATCCTTTAGAGAGAAGGCGAACAGACTGCAAACTTCACCAACAATGAGTCTTAATTAAAAGTCACCATTTCAACTCCTTTTCTCCACTTATTCAGCAAGTTTATTAAATGTTACTACACTAGATATAGTAGGGGAAATAACCTCTGCCTAGAATCTTGCCAAGTTAAGTTAAAGACATAAGATACAAGAATTAAATAAAAATGAGACCTCATGTGCTAATATGCATTAGTATATGATTAAGTGCCAAATCCAGCTGAGTCTAGAGTGGGGAGGTAAGTCTTTATGGAAGAGAGGGCAGTGGAACTGGTCTGAATAATTTCTGATAAAGAGGAGCTCATGTGACAGAAAAAACAGTGTTGGGGAAGAGTTAGGTGTCAGGAATGTACCAGGAATTCGCTGAGTAGACTAGGCTGATTGGAAAGGATGATTCCTGCTAGGATGTAGGTGAAAGGTAGCTTTTGGCCAGATTTTATAAAACTAAGTTAAGGAATCAGGACTTTATCTCACAGGTATGAAGAGGTAAGGAAAGATTTAAATAGAAGGAGGGACATGATACAAAGAGTGCTTTAGAATTAATTTAGATTCATTTGACATGCTGAAAAAATTCTTATTACTTATTTTACTATAAAATGCCATCAGAGTTAAGGAGAAGTTAAGGGGAAGAAGGTGAGGCAAAAAGGCAAGACTATCTGAATAAAAATACTCACTGTTAAGCTGTACTGGTGACAGCCTTCTCTTATTGGCCAATCCAGTCCATCTCCTTTGGGGACCCCTGACCACGTAAAAACCTGTTTAAAGTTCTTCCATCTACTTCCCATATCATAAGGAAAAACAAAGACTTCATCTAGTTGATAATATTGAATTCGATCTTTAGCCTGTGGGTAACAAAGATGTAAGATGGCAGATACATCTGTCTTAAATGGCTTTTAGTAATATACTATTGAGAACATTTATTCCTCAAATTTGTATCATTCCTAAAAATGCTTCCTCCTTGTTGTAACGTTAGAGTACACAGGAGAAATAAACACACTTATCACAATATAGGAAGAACTTGACACACAATACCAACCTTGTATGAGACCATCCAGAAAATGTCTGACAGGAGTTACTCAGGAATACGCCTAAATAAGACCAAATTTAAGCATTCGAAAACGTTTATTAAAGGAGTTAGTAACTTTATTCCATATAGAAAAAGTCCTCAATGTTCCTGCTTGTTCAGCAGAACAAAGGAATCCAGGTGTAAAGAAGATATATTGATAAGGAGGTTTAAGAGAAAACAAGGGTTTATTCAGGATGGAAGGAACCATTAGGTGGGGTGCACTAGAACGCAACGGCGGCATCCTGCGTGGCAGCAACACCTGTGTGAGTGGCCAGGAAAGGTGTGACAGGGGAGTCATCATTCTATGAAAATTATTTTTTTTAAAGCTAGCAGGTATGTGTAAGAGATCTTTCAGTTTTATATACCATTACATATGTGTATATACTTATTTATGTAGGCATTTATATGTACATCTTATGCATATATATATATATAAATATTCAGGTTTCATAAATTATATTCTAGGCATTTAAATTGTTAACTTTTACTTAAAGAGATAAACTGGCTTAGAATTTCTGATAGAAATTTCTAAGAAATTTCTTAGAATTTCTGAATTTCCACTGACACCTACTGGTATAAAGATACACCATTTATTCCTACAATAAGTGTACAAATCCAGTTGATACTTACAGTGTAATAAAATCTGTAATTTTGATACATTTTAACTTAATATCAATACAATCACTTATTTGATTTTTACTGAGCAACAGAGTGCCAGTTTTAAAATAACTTCTAGATTTAGCATGGCACTTTATAAAGAACTTTGGTCATTAGCAAAAAAACACTGTTAATCTAATGTCAACATATTATGCTAACTAGAGACGATACCTTGAAATATTACCGGGGGACAGCATTTTAGGGAAAAGCTTTTGCAGTTACTTATAAAGTGATGTTGATGTTAATTCAATTAAAAGAATTGTCAAGCTGCAACATGACAACATGTAAGTCCATCCCCACCCAGACAGTAAAGGGTAATTTCTTTTCCCTTTTTATAAGCAAAAGCTTCAGTCTTCAAAATAATTAAGAGCCTCAGAGAACAGAGATCTAGAATATTAAGGAAGAAAAAGTGCTAAGGATGAGAGTAGCTTACAAAAATAACCAAGGCATGGTCTTTAAGAGAAGCACTCAGTGAAGATGGGGGATTCCAGCAATACTGTGTGTTAAAAGGTGACAGAGATGTGCAGTAAGTGCTACAGGAAAATGGTACAGAAGTACTTAACCTAGTCTAGGGAAAGTCAAGGAAGGTTCCTTGGAGGAAGTGACAGCTAAATTAAGTGTTGAGGGACAAGAAATTAGGCAAAAAATAGGGGGAAAGAATATTCTAGGCAGAGGGAACAACATGTGAAAAGATACAGAAGCTTAAGATGTGCAAACTATTTGGTATTAGCTGGTATTGAGTGTGAATGGGGTGGGAGGGGTGGAAATGAAGTTGGAGAAGCAGGTAGGAGCAAGACATAAAAGGTTTTATTGATATTACGCATAAGCTAAGGAGCTTGGACTTAAACCCGTACATCAGTGGTTCTCAAGGTATGCTTTGCATACCTCCTTGAGTCCCCAAGACCTTTTCTTGGAGTTGAACGAAGTCAGACAACTTTCATAATAATACGAAGATGTTATTTGCCTTCTTCATGGTGTTGACATTTGCAACAGTGGGTAAAACTGCTGGCACCTTAAGCAGGAATCAAGACAGTGGCACCAAACTGTATTAATAGGTGCTATATTCTTCACTGCTACACACTCATAATTCAAACAAAACCAAACCAACAAAAAGCCCAGTTTTACAAAAAAATTTCTTGATGAAGAAATAAAAATTATTTTTATTAAATCTCAGCCCTCAAGTAGATGTCTTTTTTTTTTAAAAGTAGAAGTCTTTAATATTCTGTGTGACAAAATGGAAAGTACACATAAAAGCTTGCCGAAGTGCTTATCTCAAGAAAAACACTTGAGTTGTGAGCTAACAAAAGCTGTGTAGCCAGCTTTTTTCATGTAATGCTATTTTTACATGAAAGAATGAGTAATGTAACAGAAAAACCAAGGTTATTCAGACCTCAGTATTTAGTGGACATCTTCTCGAAAATGAACAAAGTCAGGCTGTTACTTCATATAAACAACTGAGTGTTGCCAGTGGAAAAAATTAGGCTTTCAAGTGAAAATTGGAACTTGGAAAATTTATAGCCACCACTATGAGCTTGACAGCTTTCCAATATTTAAAGATTTTCCCCATAAAATTGGTAGTGATATGAATGAATACGGCTTTTAGATATTGTATAATGAAATGTGTCAACGTTTTAAAAATCTGTGTAATGCTGTAAACTACTATTTTCCAAATGACCAATGCCTGATGATCTATGTGGGTACCAGATCCATTCAAAGAGCAAGATAGATTGATGGATTTAAATACAAAAGAATACAAAGTTTACTGATGTAGTTTTAGATCTCACATGCAACTAACCTCTCAAGAACTAGCACTTGTCAAGCTTTAATGTATTATCAAGGAATATCCACTATTATGTAAAAGACATGTTAAAATACTCCACCCTTTTCTACCTACTTATCTGAGGCTGAATTTTCTTTTTTTTTTATAATAGTGTTTATTTATTTTTACTTGTTGACAGTTTGCTTTATTTATTTATTTATTTTTGGCTGTGTTGGGTCTTCGTTTCTGTGCAAGGGCTTTCTCTACTTGTGGCAAGCGGGGGCCACTCTTCAGCGCGGTGCGCGGGCCTCTCGCTGTCGCGGCCTCTCTTGTTGCGGAGCACAGGCTCCAGACGCGCAGGCTCAGTAGTTGTGGCTCACGGGCCCAGTTGCTCCGTGGCACGTGGGATCTTCCCGGACCAGGGCTCGAACCCGTGTCCCCTGCATTGGCAGGCAGATTCTCAACCACTGCACCACCAGGGAAGCCCTGAATTTTCTTCATGTACTTCAATCAAAGCAACATATCGCAACAGGCTGAATGCAGAAGTAGATGTGAGAATCCAACTGTCTTCTGTTGTCAGATATTAGAGATTTATATAAAAAATACCACTTCCTATTTTATTTTGGAAAATTTAATTATTTTTCCCAAAAAACATGTTATTTTTATTAACATATAATGGATTTATTGTTATTTTAAAATGAAATAATAAATATTCAAAGATTTTCTCAGTTAGAAAATATGGCAAATGTCAATAGATATAATACACATTAACAAAAGCTCTTTAGTGTCCTTAACAATTTTTGAGAATGTAAAAGGTCCTGAGACCAAAAAGTTTGAGAACTGCTGCTGTAAATGAAAGCTCACCAGCTGGCTGCCAGGGTGCTAAATATGTCCTATAGGTGTGTTTTATTTGTCCCACAAAGGTTTTTCGTTTGTTTTTAATTTGAATTGCTTGCCAGTGCTTAAAAGTAGAAAGGAGGTAACACAGAAATCCAGATCTCTGACTTTTCTTGGAAAAAAAAAAATGATACGATCTCACAATACTGGGTGAGGATTTCCCTGTGGCACCAATCAGCTTTGTCTGCCGGGCAGCTCTGGCCTACAGGCTGGCTCCCCACATCTAGGTTATCTGCCTGGGCCCTAGTGCATTTGGGTTTACACCCCCTGTTACAGTGATAGTGAGGCTCTGAGAAGTTTTAAATAGGGAGTGGGGCAGTCAGAGGTACTTTTTATATCAGAATCACAATGGACAGCGTGAAGTATGTACTGGAGGTTGTGAGGTCTGTAACAAGCTAAATGTTATAAGCCTTATCTGATGTCTAAAGCCTATGTGATGGCACCTTGGTAGGACAGAAGTTCCTTTCCCAATGGGTTGCCTTCTCCTCTAGTCTGAGAGAGTACAGCCAAATGGTTTCATGTGTGGCTTAGGCCTCTTCAACAACTCAGTGTGTGAGATAGCTCTGTGGGAGTCATATTAAACCAGGAATAAATCAAACGGTTCCTATGAGCACCTTTTACATGGCATGCAAATGACGTAAGGAAGCCATTTGGTAGCCAAGTTTTCATTTTGGGGCATTTATTAGTTAATCTGGTCTATTAGTTAATCAGTACTTTATCGATATTGAGGAAACAATTATAAAATTTACCTTCTCTTCAATCCATGATTCAATAGAAGTTTTGTTTCTGAGAATTATTTTCATCTGGAAATTAAATGATAAATAGTAAAATTTCATAATGTGACTGGTTCATTTAAGATTATCATCTTTACACTAACCCTACGAGGTAGTTTTTATTGTTCCACTCCATAGATGAAGATATCAGGATAACAGAGATTAAGTAACAGAGTGTGGTCCATCTAACTCTTAACCACTGTACATCTTCACATGAATGATTACATCGATCCACAGTCAAATCTGAATCTGCTGTTTAAATAAAAAATCATGTTTTATGTACTATCTTCTGAATAAGTTTTTCGGAGTATTAATAAAATATTGATATAATCCATTCAATCAGTATTATATAGATGTATTATGCTATTAAAATCTTTTACCACTATTTTTAATCTTAAATGCATGATTAATCTATTTATTACAAGTAAAAGTGACTCATTGCAGTCAACCTAGATATTTTGCTTGCCGTAAAAACTGAATATTTTCAGTATTGATTCTATTTTTTGATTTTCCTAGCTATGACAATTCCATTTATGTAGGTTTTTACACCACAGGATTTTAGTTTATTTCTAATATGATTCTTAATTATAGGGATTAAGGAAAATTTTTCAAAGAATTTGATCCCAGGCTAGTAGAAAACGTGAACTATAACCAAAACCAGGTTATTTTAAAACCAAGAGTTCAAAAAGGGCTGGGTGATGCATCAGGGCCCTCAAGCCCAGCGCTTCTAGTTCTATACGTCTTGCAATTCTTTGAAGTCTCGATGTGCCTTCATGGAGACAGTGTGACACAGTAAGGACAACCCTGGACTGGGAGTCCTTATTATATTCCAAGGGCCTAGCACAATACCTGGTCCACAGTGGGCCTTCAGTGAATGAATAAACCAATGAAGTGAATGAAATGAGTCATAAGAACTATTTTTTGATCCGTTCAGGGCCACATCCTCCTTCTCTGTGTTCTCATATTGCACTTTGTACATAAATCTACGCCATACACATGACCCTGTATTAGTTAACTCTTCACCACTCATTGTGAGTTCCCTAATGGCAGGAACCTTTCATTTTCATTCTTGTAGCCTCAGTAATTAGCAAAGTGATTCATCACAGAGTAGACATTAAATAGCACCTATATTACAGGGTTGTTATGGAGATTAAATGAGCTGACACATGTAAAAAGCCTAAAACAGCACTCAATAAATGTTAGCTATGTTGTTATGATTTTGATTTAATATATGCTACTATAAAATAACAATAATTATGTTTATTGAATATATGTCTACTGAATACATGAATGGATGATCTTGGCTATGTCACTTAACCTTCCTGTGACTTAATTACTCATCTGTAAGGAAGGGAAAACAATACTCCTCTTCGACCTCTTTTGGGGTTGATGTGAAGATCAAGAGAGACAGTGAGAAGAGCTTTCTCAAGTATAAAATGCTATGTAACTCTAAGTTAGTATTTTAAAAATTAAATCAATAACCTAGAAATTCTGGCAAAGTCACTTCAAAATTATCTGACTAGTAGAAGATTAAATTAATCACCTACATGGAATAAGTATCAATAATCTCCATTTCACACTGCATACTTAAATGGAAGCTTTATCTCTTTCTCTTTACAAGTGGCCCCAATAACTTGACAACTTTAGCTAGAGGTAATAAAGGAACTTACCTGGATAAAAAACAACATCCCAACAGCTATGGTTGTTCCTAAAGCTAATCCCAAGGCAAACAAGGTGGCAGCAAATGCAGCTAATCCAAACGGAATAATCGGAAGAGGATCTCTCCGGGCTGCACTCATATCAATCTTTACTGTGTTCCACCCAAAGGAGAGCTATAAACAATAACAACAACACACACTCGAAATACTTGGTTGTCGTAAACGGTCATACTCTACCATTTAAAATAACTTGGTCAAAAAGATCAACAAATGACAACTTGACACCGTGGCCAAAGCAAACAGAGCTGTTTCTAATCCATACTGTGGTTTGAACTCATACTGATATGCATGAGATCATTCTTAGGTATTCTACAACGTTTTTTGTTTGTTTGTTATTGTTCCCTCAGAAAGTGTTAGGTAGACCGCACAAACATTACTATGCATGAACAACACTAATCTAAGCTGTAACTGCGTCTCCCATCCTCTCCTTGTTTTCCTCTATTTACAGTGATTTCCACAGCGACAAACATAGCCTAGGATTCAGTGGTTTCTTCCCTCATGTTCCACAACGAGAGGTTTAAAAACTAGCAAAATGTAGGCCAAATATGGCCTGCTGATGTGTACTGCCTGGCCTACAAAATGTTTTAAAATATGAAGTTAGGTACCAAAATTTAGAAATTTAGTGATTTAGAAATCAGATTTCACATAAAGAATCCAGATTTTCAGATTTTTCTTGAAAAACCAGATGATCTGACATCACCAGGCTGGATTTCCAAACATCAAGAACTGGCTGAAGTCAAATATGGGTTGTTCCCTGTGTGAAGGACTTGTGTTTTCCAGTTTACCACATCCCACCAGGCCTGTTTCCCTCATTGACCCTCCAGACCTCTTTAGGGGCCTCAATTTGTGACTACTGATCTTTATCTCATGACTACTTGCCCATAAATCAACTCAGTCAGTTGCACCATATCTTAGAATGTGCACCTGCTCTGTAAGCCACGTTCCAGGACACTGGATTTAGAAATGAACAAAAGAACTACAACTGGCCACAGGATCGAATGGAAACAGAAAGCACTAGTATTGTCTTTTTTCTCCCTCTTCTGCTTTTTCCTCTAACTATTCTTTACCATAGCTACCAAGTTTGAAGTCCAGTAAGTTATACATAGTACTAAAATAACTGTCAACTTCAACTAGAGCATATAAGGTGAGTTTCCAGAACAAAATGATCTTTCCTCATCTTAAAAACTGTTTTACTGCTTTTTTAAAAGGAATCCTTATAGAGGATTATAAAACAAAGTTCTATTTCCCCACCTAAACTGTAGAAAGCATATTTCCAAAAGGAACTTCTTAAATAATCTTAATAACTACTATTTAAGCTGGCATGATTTTATAACATTTTCACTTACCCGATTATAAAGCTGTGTATACATTGTCATAACAAAAATAAAGGCAGCATGAATACAACCCAGTGGTGCTAAAAGGAGAAACAGTGTGAACGAAGCATGATTTTGATAACCACAGCAGTTGTTGATCCAAGGACAGTGATGGTCCATCTTCATCACACACCTAACAAGAAAAATTTACATGAAACATGAGGCAGAAAATCCCGTCTACTTTAAATAACTTTGGTCTTCAAAAGATCAAGCACATCGGAATCTAGCATGTCCATGCGTGGTCACAGAGGAATTATACTTCATGGAACAGAAAGAAAAATCTTTATGAGTTTTTAAACAGTGACTTCTTTTAAATTTTAAACAACACAAGAAAGGGCAGGCTTTGTAACAGCATCTGAAGAAAAGATGTCTGCTACAAGTGACTTTGTTTAAAGAAGTCTGGAGGCCCGCTGAGAGGTTCATTATAAAGAAATGAGCATAGTTCCTGGTTTTCCTCTAGCTCTGAAATGCAGTGACTGAAGTGGAAAACAACAGAGACTGAACAAAATTACTTATAAATCTCCACTGGGGTTGATGGGGCCTAGCAGACGCTTGTAACTTCCTTCCTTCCTGTTCTTTTCCTTTAGATGTGGAGTCTCTAAGCTAAGCAAGCTAACTCCGGAATATAAGATGTGGTTTAATAAGCAGTCTTTCTCTGTTTCCCTTCCTTGAGGCTGCTAAAAGAAAATTTTCTTGCCTCAAACTAAACTTTATTTGCCCCTCCAATGGTCCCCCTAAACCTCAACATTCTCATAATAAATTTCTTATTTATCAGTGGACATAGGTGTTCATTAAAAAAGGTTCTAGCTTAATTCACATTTTTCATAGTGATTCTGTTTTCTTCCAATTAAGTTTTGTCTATAAGACACCTGTGATAATAGGCACCTGGATTCATTTATTAGATCTGTGTAAAGTGTAAATGTTAGTCAACTAAATAATGGAAAAAGCAGGTTGCCTTTATAATTTAGACTCAGAACAATTCTAAGGCTAGTCAAGATGACAGTCGACAATTAATCCTGATTTATGAAAACAACCTAAAGGTATAACTTTTTACCCTGCTCTTGGCAAGGCAAGAAGCAAAGTAAACCTGTACTTTTCTAGAAAAATCTTTTCACTTATAACAAAAAAGAGTCATACTTATTATCAGAATTGACAATTTAAAAGTAAAATGAAGATTATGACACTTAATTATTCTGACAACATTATTTAAAAAGTAGCCACCTTGCAGAAAATAAAACTAGGATTGATGTGGTAGAAAGAATAACAACAAAAGACCAGTAATCAAGTTGATCAATCCCCAATAAAGAGCAAAGACAGACAGTACCTGTTACACTTTCTGCAATGATGTGACCGTGGTGCCTTGTATGCTTGGCAGACTTTACAATATTGGAGGTACATGCTATCCTGAGAATTTTCCTTGGCAGCAAAATAGAAACAAAACATAAACTTCTGGGTCATTGGAAAAGTGATGTTGCTGTTACCAGAAATTCACTATTTAAAAATATTTTAACTCAAATATAATGGCTGGAAATGCAAGTTAAAATTCAAATTCCATCCTTTCCCCATCTCCCATAAAAGAAAATCAAACCATAGTATTTATTCATAAGGCGTGACTTGTTATTACCAGGCTGTCCATTATTTCTGAATACTTTATGGTTTAAAACAGTAGTTTCTAAAGTTTTTCTCAGTTGTAAGGGTGTTAATATGTTACATGAAAAAAGATCCTAGAGCCAAACCACACTGTAGAATTATGAGGTGAATGATATGCAGTGTTTCCTAGAAACTTATGCACTCATCACCACCCCTCCATTTTTTTTTTTTTTAATGCAGAAGTATTTAATGAAATTGCTTTGGGAAATACTAATTTAGATCCATACTTTCAAACCGTATAAAATAAATTCTTTGAGCTCTAAATGATCAGTGATTAGAATAATACACTTAGTCTCTACCAAAGCAAACAGCAGGCTGTGTTTGATCTTACTGGTTGGCAGATAAGGCAAAAACTAAATATATTACCATGAGGGTTCACCATCTTAAGGAATCTTTTTCTTACCGGTTTCCACCCCAGAGGGACGAAGCCAGGACCAACAAACATGGCATTGAAGTAATTATAAAGAATCATGACAGTCCAATTTATTAACATGATGAAGTTCATGCTTCCTCCAGTGGTATGTAAGGGCCAATACCACAACACAGAGTCAATCATGGCCATGGTAGAACATATTGCTATAACACCAAGGGCTATAATGGGACCCCAGTGACAAAGTCTCTTTACTTCTTGTAGATTTTCAAACTTGATAACTGAGCAGAATGTACCCATTTTGGTGAGGAAGAACTCCTTCCTGTTTTTAAAGAACTACAGATTTCCTTTTTCTGTGCACACATTTCCATGTGCCACAAGTCCATGTGTGTTCCTGAATTGTCATGCCTTCACATTGTGGGATGTTAATGCAGATTACGCCATGTTCACTGTTACACACTCTTTATGTTTCGTAGGAGAATCCAGTACCTTGGTTTGAAATCCAATCTAAAGAAACAAAATGAGAAAGTTCGGTAAGACATTTTACTATGTACTGTATTTGTTAATTCCAATAATCACCTAAACAAAAGCAGCTCACAAGTACATTACTATGGAATGAGTACCTCATCAAACGTCAAAAAGAACTATTTTTGTCTTATCCAAACTTTCCTCACGTCTGAATAGCACCTAAACTGGACACGTGATTGTAAAATGGTTGTTTTTATTCTTTTGTTCCCAACTTGTCAGAGGACTGTGTCTATGCAACCGTTTCGTGAATGGTTTGAGGAGACGAAGAATTTTAGAGCTGGGAAGGAGGGCCTTAGGGTTGGCCTAATCCAGCTTCCTTCTTCATAGAAAAGAAAATGGCTTGGAGAGGCTGAGTGAGTAAACCACGGCGGTAACAGATGAACTCAACAGAAGCCAAGTCATCAATCTCCCTCTGTGGAGTTCTAAACTGCCTCTTACCCAGTCTCGAATTACATAAAGTATGATCCAGACATGGTCTACACCATTTGCCTGCGGTTGCCCCCCAAACACTAACTTAAGGGTCTATTTGTGTCAAAGTAAAGAAGCGGAAGGGTGAAAGCAAAGAGACTGCAAGGAAGGGAGGGGAGAGATAAGTGTGTGTGAACTCACTATCGGAGGCGTATATGAGAAGGAACATGATGAGAATATCTGAGGAAAAAAAAAAATGAAGTGTCTCCCGGAGCGAGGGACGGGAAAGTCAGGACGGCGAGCGCCGGGAAGATCTGTAGAAGGGTATTTCGGACTGGACTGGAGTGAGTCAAGGGAAGAAGATCAGAGGTACAGAGTAACAAAGACTTCCAGGCAACAGATGCCGCTGCCCTGTGCCTCAATTTCCCGCCCGTGTCATGGAGCGGAGCGCTTAGAAATCCTCACTCAGGGGAAGAACATCTTGGTAAGTGTGGTTGGTCTCAACATTCTGGAGACTCTGGCCTCACTCGGGTGGGGCGAAGACCGCCAAAATCATGGTCACGTCCCGTGATTTGACTCCCACCTCAGTCTGGTCCTCAGTGCCCGCTCTTTGGCCATCGCATTTCCGGGGCGGCTCGGGCTCACCCGGAGCAGGTTTTCTCCGGCTCGGAAAACTCCGTCATGGGTACCCCAGGCGAGCGCAAGTAGAAAGTAAATCCTGTGGGCTAGAGGCTGGAGTACGGGACCAGCCTCCACCCTCGCGTTGCTCCGCCAGCGGCCTCGCCGCAGCTCTCCCGTTCAGGCTCAGTGCGCAGCCTCCGTGACAGCCACTTCCGGGAGGTTCGCCGCATCAAACTTCCCCCTGGAAGCAAGCCCCTCTGACTTGTAGCTTGGGGAGCCGGAGCCGCTTTCCAAAACGTGGAGGGCAAAAAATGCTTTCGGTCATTCCCGAGAACCCGCATATTTTTTAAGCTTTTGGGGGCACTAACTTAAGGGCTTTTCCTTAGCGAATTTCTTAATCTTGAAGCCCGAACGGAAACTAAAAAGCGCACCCAGCCCAACTTCCGGAGGACCAAGATCGCGGAGAACAACCAGGAAGCGACCTGGCTGGGAGCTACCCCGGCTTCTCCGCTCCGCTTTTGAGGGAGCTCCCCGCGTTCCTACACCGTCTTTTCCTGCCCCGCGTAGCCCCAGCCCTGACCTAGGCTCCGGCCCGGGCCGGCCACTCCGGAGCCGCCATGTCGTCCGACTTCGAAGGCTACGAGCAGGACTTCGCGGTGCTCACTGCAGAGATCACCAATAAGATTGCGAGGGTCCCCCGACTCCCGCCTGGTGAGAGCCCTGCCCAGGCTGGGCGGGGTTGGCCCGGAGAGCCGGGAGGCTTGGGCAGTGGGCGATGGAACGACACCTGAATAAATGTGTCTCTGAGGAGCGAGCCTGGAGGGAGGTGGTGTTGGGGCCTCCCAGAGGGATGCTTGAGGTTGGTTGAGGATAAGGGGAGAATCCAATCTGGGTTGTGGGGTGCAGTGTAAAGAGTCTTTGGATTCTGAGCCATCTGGGCTCTAATCTGGACTCCGCTGCCTTGTGACCCGTATAACCTTGGGAACGTTTCTCTGAGTCTTAGTTTTGGCTGGGTTTTGTTTGTTTGTGAAATATAGAGATGTGAGAGTATCCAAAGAGAATCAGTGAACGTACCCAGATCATGAGTCTGCATCATACCGTAACGTTGTTTTGTTAGTAATGATGTTATTATTATAGGCAGCAAAGCAGTGTTAAGAGCCGTAGTACCCGGATTCAAATCCCTGCTCTGGCACTTAGAAGTTGTTGTATTTAGGCAAGTTTCTTAACCTCTCTCAACTTTCCTTCTTGGTAAAATGGAGAGAATTGTGCGTCTCTCATAGGGTTTTTGTGAAGATTAAATGACTTAACATATGTAAAGCCCTTTCTTGGTGTTAGCTGCTATAATCATTAGTATCTTTCATACCCCCATCCCCGTTTATTATTTTTCATCCTTCCTGGGGATCCATAACCCAGTGTTGTGTAAAACTTGGTACAGGATAATGTTTCTCACTTTTAAAATTCCACAGTTTTCATCCAGAAGAGTTTTGTTTTTGTGTTTTAGCACAACTCATTTTCGATACTGGACTAAAAGGAACTTCTTAAATCTTAATAACTACTATTTAAGCTGGCATGAACTAAAGTTACGTGAAGGTGCGAGCTATGTTTGATTTCCTTGGCATTTATTTAGAACGGGCTCAGGAAAATGTTTTAAGTGAATGAACAGATACATAAATATGATGTCTTGTGATTTTTGTTTGTAGGATATTGTTTTAGGATTTATTTTTCTCTCATTACAGATTTAATTTGAGTATTGACTTGCAGAAAAGATTGTGGCTTTGGTGCTCAGTTTTGTTAGGGAAATTGAACCATCTACCTTCGCTCTATGGTGTAAAGTGTAGGAAAAGGAGTGCTCATTGACCTGTGAATTGGTGGGTAACTTCCTTGCTCCACCTTGTTAGTCAATCCTTGATGCCAGCAGTAATTTCTCCTGGACTGAAGTTGTCATTCCTCTTTCCCTTTCCCTACCTCCCCCCAAACTTTTGTGTTTGTAAATAATTTTCTTCCTTTCTTTGTTTTTCTTTTTTTAATATATAAACTTATTTATTTATTTAGTTAGTTAGTTATGGCTCCGTTGGGTCTTCGTTGCTGCACACAGGCTTTCTCTAGTTGCCGTGAGCGGGGGCTGCTGTTCATTGCGGTACGCTGGCTTCTCATTGCGGAGCACTGGCTCTAGGCACGTGAGCTTCAGTAGTTGTGGCACGTGGGCTCAGTAGCTGTGGCGCACGGGCTTAGTTGCTCCGCAGCATGTGGGATCTTCCCGGACCAGGGATCGAACCCGTGTCCCCTGCATTGGCAGGCAGGTTCTGAACCACTGTGCCACCAGGGAAGTCCCTTCTTTGTTTTTCTTACCCCCGCCTATTTTCTATTAATAGGGACATTTGCTTCAAGCCAGGATCTCTGAATTTACACCCCGCTCATCTCCTGAAGTCCCAGTTAGTTCTGGAGGAGATGGAGGATGATGTCTTAAAGAGGTGTACGAGTCCAAGTGAGGGAACAAGGGGAGAGAACCAAGGTAGCATATACCACCAAGCTCTGCTGCCTTGGAGATTTTTGTGGCAAATTGGCTGATGGCCTCATCTCTTCAGTTCTGCGTTCCTCCACTGCCCAAGATCATCTTGATTTTTGTTGTCGTTGTTCTTGGAGACTGCTTCCTTTGACTTCAGTCCCAGAGCCTCAGAATATCAGGATTTGTGGTTTCCGTGGGATTTTTGCTCATTTTTAATTGTGATAGTTTTAGCCGAGGAAACATTTTTTGTTTGGGATAATAGGTTTTGTACTGGGAAGCTATTCTATAAAGTAACAAAATCATTCCTGGTTGCAAAGTTGTAACAGCCAATTCCAAGAAAACAGATTTGTTACAATCAATTTTTTTTCTTACCTTTATATTTTAATGTAACCATTCTTACCACATAGAAGGAAACCTTTGAATTAAGTACCTTAAAAATAAAAGTCTTGACTCTCTGTAGGTACAGTATAATGTAATGCCCAAACACAGCAGCTACATGAGAATTGAGAGGAGACTGTATAACTGGCACTGGAAAAATGCTTACTGACTTGAATAATTAAATGCTAGTAATTCTTGAAAATGTTGTGGTTTCCCTCTTAATAATTACTTGTACTTGCTCATTTTATTATGTTTCTAGTTGATAAATAGAGAAAGATGAAAAATATATCTGTGTGGTTATGAATTTCAGATGTATGTCTGTGGACTAACAAATTAATATGTACAACCATGGCAAAAACCAGTATGAGTAAAAGTAATTATAATCTCTTCCTGGCATCTTTGGTGGTTGACCCAGAATTTACCTGAGTTAAGAAGGTTAAAAATTGGAGCAAAATTTTCAGCCAAAGCAGTTTGTTCCCCCAAATATTAACTTACTGAAATGGAAGTGGAGTGGGTAGGATTGATTGCAACTAAGTGTGTGCAGTGTACAATGTGCTACCTCTGCTGTGCATGTACAGTGTATTAAAGTGTTACTTCCAAAGAGAATAGAAAAGATTGAAATTTTAAAACTTTATTTTACAAAAGAAATTCGATTATTCTGTGATACATTTTAAACAATAAAAAAAACCCTTTCCTGTTAGACTAAAGTGTTTGAATTTTACGTAGTTTTAGTAATTGGACTGATGAGATAGATCGGTCCCTTCTTAAGTAATATTCTTATGGCACTGTATTCAAACTTTGATTATAATGATTAGTATTCTGTGGTAAAGTCAGGACAATGGATGAGTGGAAACCATTGCTAATACTAATTGTGACACTCCTTTTCCTCTGATGATGAATCCTAAGTTGGGGGATACTTCATAGGGGCAGAGGTTCTGTTACTCAGGCAGGCTTCCTGAAGGATCTTAAACAAAATGTTCCTTTGCAATTAGTTGCTTACCTCACCATGAACAGAGAGATAAATGGTCTGTTGTGAAGTCTATCATTTTGTAGATACAGTCAGAAATACCAAGAAAGGCATTATGGCAAATTGATTACAGTTCACACATGGCATCAGATCTGTTTAGAATCCCAGCTCTGCTGCTTACTAGATGTGCAGTCTTGAGCAAGTTGCCTAGCCTCTCTAAGCCTGTCTCCTCTACCTGGAAAACCGGGAGTAGGGGATAATCGTTTCAACCTTACAGTGTTGTAAAAATCAAATGAAACAAAGCATATAACACCCTATCACACTTTTTTTTTCTCTCCCCAGAGAAAGTACATGATAAATTAGCCACTAGTGATACTGCTGCTGGTGAAGACAACAGCTGTAGGGTTAGTCAGGACCCAGCTTCTCAGACTTTGTGATGTTAGTTGAACTCTTAAAGGAACCTTAGACCTCAATTTTGCTTCCTTTCTATGCTAGACTAGAGTTGGGTGAATCTCTCTTGATGAACACCTACATTTGAGGGGAAATGAGTGATTAGGGACTTTGGGATGTGGACGTGGAATGGGGCTTTAAACTCAGGATATCAAAGAGAGAGTCAGGGAGAGAACTGGAAGTGGTGGGGCAAGACAGGTGTCCTTTCTGGAAGGAAATGCTTCAGTCTAACTGATTGGTTATGCCAAGCCCTTGAGGCTTTTGGACATCATCTAGACATGGCCATGTATGGAAGAAGCCATAGCATTGTTCCATGATTCTCTCTTGCCTTTGCAAAGTGGTTATAGTCAGAGGATTCAGAAAAATCAGCTTTTATTTATGAATGCTGTGGTTTGCTTAAAACGTATGTAGCTCTGGAGCTGTAATATTGATGTGTAGCTACTGAGTGCTTGAAATGCGGCTGTTGCCACATAGTGAAATGATAGTGTTTTGGATATATTGAATTAAATATTATTAAAACTAAAAAAAGTATATATTAAAATGAATTTCTCTTGTTCCTTTTTATTTTTTGACATGTAGCTACTAGAAAATTTAAAATTACATTATGTGACTCGCGTGCATTACATTTCTGTTGTTGTATAAAATTAGAGTTGAAGAGATGGTTCCAGACCTAATTCAGGGACTCAGGTACAGAGTGAGTTGAAGTAGAGTGGGTAGGACTTGAGTTAGGCATATACACACACGCACACATACCCACACTCTAATCCCAGAGGATCCTCTCTCCCTTAAACTTTTCAGTTAACCTAAGTAATAGCTTCATTGACTAAAAAAAAAAAAAAAAAACTTTAAATTTTAGAACAGGTTTAGATTTACAGAAAAATCACAAAGATAATACAGAGAATCCCTATATACTCCATGCCCAGTTTCCTCTATTGTTAACATCTTAAATGAATATGATACATTTGTTGCAGCCAGTGAACCCATATTGATACTTATTATTAACTGAAGTCTATACTTTATTCAGATTTCCTTAGTTTTTTACCTAATGTCCTTTTACTATTCTAGGACCCAATTCAGCATTTATTGTCATAGCTCCTCAGGTTCCTCTTAGTTGTGACAGTTTCACAGCCCTTTCCTTATTTTTGATGACTTTACAGTTTAGAGGAGTACTGATCAGATATTTTATAGAATGTTCCTCAGTTGGAATTTGCCTGATGTTTTTCTCATCATCAGACTCGGGTTATAGGTTTGTGAGAGGAAGATCACAGAGGTTAAGCACCATTTTCATCACATCACATCACATCAAGAGTACACACTGTCGGGCTTCCCTGGTGGCGCAGTGGTTGAGAGTCCGCCTGCCGATTCAGGGGACACGGGTTCGTGCCCCGGTCCGGGAAGATCCCACATGCCGCGGAGCGGCTGGGCCTGTGAGCCATGGCCTCTGAGTCTGCGCGTCCGGAGCCTGTGCTCCGCAACGGGAGAGGCCACAACAGTGGGAGGCCCGTGTACTGCAAAAAAAAAAAAAAAAGAGTACACACTGTAAGGTAACTTATCACTCCTGATGTTAACTTTGATCACCTGGCTGAGGTATTAGTTGTCAGCTTTCTCCACTATAAAGTTACTCTTTTCCTCCTTTCCATACTGTTTGGAAGGAAATCATAGGCATAGCGCACACTTACGGAGTAGGGAGTCATGCTCCACCTCCTTGAAGGCTGAGTATTTAGGTAAATTTTTTGGAATTCTTCTATACAGGAAAGATTTGTCTATTCTCCTCCACTTATTAATTCAGTCATTTATATCCATGGACTCGTTTATTAAATACTCCATGTTATATTCTAATACCACTTTATTTTGTTGCTCAGATTATGCCTGCTTTGACCACTGGAAGCCCTTCCAGCTGCCTTTTGTGTCCTTTTGCTATACTCCCATCATTGTGGGGCTTTTTTCCCCCTTTTTAACACTTTCATACTTTCTGATATTATAAGGTACTCCAGGATCATCTTGTATTTTTCCTACACCAGTCCTAGAATCACCAGCCATTTCTCCATGGAATCCTACTTCCTTTTTTTTTTTTTTCTTTTTGCGGTATGCGGGCCTCTCACTGTTGTGGCCTCTCCCGTTGCGTAGCACAGGCTCCGGATGCGCAGGCCCAGAGGCCATGGTTCACAGGACCAGCCGCTCCGCGGCGTATGGGATCCCCCCAGACCGGGGCACGAACCCGTATCCCCTGCATCAGCAGGCGGACTCTCAACCACCGCGCCACCAGGGAGGCCCCCTACTTCCTTTTAATGAAAAATGGTGTTAGAAACCAAGATCTGGACACTAGGTGTGCTTATTGGTACTGAGGTATTATTGGTTCTGGGCTCTTTCAGCTCACAGAGCAAGGGAAAACGTGTGCATACTAATTCATGTATATATACATATTGATAAAATTTTATATATGAAACCATCTATATTTATAGTAAGCTAAACATGAATTCATATTGATATCTCCAACTCTAGTCCTTTATCACAAGGATCATTCTAGAATGGCTTTGTGTTTACATTATTTTATTCATAAAGGGAAACTTGCCATTCTAAGTGGGAAGATTTGCCCCAGTCCTCACTGATACAATTTTTCTTTTTCTGTTTCTCTGTGAATAACAAATGTGTTGCTGAATGCTAAGACTGATTGATTCATTCAGTAAACACTTAGTGAGCACCTACTGTGTACAGCTCTCTATGCTAAATACAAAATTATGACAAACATGTGTCAAGAGTGGTCCCTGCCTTCAAGGAGCTGGAAATGAGGCTGAAGGGAAAACTACAGGAACCAATTTCTAATGATCATCAGGGACGCTAGGGCAGAGGACAGAGGTCTAGGAATTCAGAGGAGATAAGATCATGTTCCAGGAGGTCACCTGGAAGGATGGTGGGATTTAGCCGACAAAAACAGGGAAAGAGTGTAAGAGTTGCAAGCAGTGGGTTTCTGTTGTTTCGGAAGGCCCAGAATCCCCCATTCTATCTTACGAGAGCAGCTCCTCAATGTTCCGTTGAGGAACTCCCTAAACCCAGTCTTGGTGGAACTGACAGGCTGCCATGCCCTGTCCAGGTCAAGAGGTGAACACTTTACCCAAGCGAGGACATTCAGTGACTTTTTGCCAGGAATTGGAATTTTAACTCTCCTTCTGCAGAGACTGTTGGTGACTTCCTGCTCCCTTGGTTTCCTGAGCCACCCTGGGTACTGTCTTCCCTGAGCTTGGGAACTCATCTTTTCCATTGATTCTGTGAGCCACCCTGAATTACTCTCATAAATTCCCTTTTTGGCTTAGGTTAGCCAGAATCAGTTCTGTTCTGTTCAACCAAAGAACCTAAATGGTAGCTTGAACAATGGCTTAGAGTTGGGGGGAGGGGGGTAGATGTGCTTGGGTAGTAAAGGATAGTCTGGTTAGTATGCAGAGCACATACGAGAGAGCTAATAGTTGGAAATAAAGTTGGAAAGGTCGCTTGGGTCCCGAATATGGAGGGCCTTGACTGTTAGGCTCAAGTGATCCAATCAGAGCCACATTTTAGAAAGATTAAGTGGGGGAAGGGGTCAGGTAGGGAAAAAGGGAAACCAGGGTGGTTGGTAGCATAGCTTCTTCTGTAAAGTCTTGCACTGACTACACTATTTATTCAATTTGCCATCAGTTTTCGAGAACTGATTATGTGCCAGGCTCAGTGCTAAATTTTAGGACTAAGACATGGTTCCTGTCTTCCCAGGGCCTCCAAGGTAGAAGATAAATCAGACCTGTAAGTGTGAGAGATAAATCATGAGAATTAGGTAAGGGTTCTAGGGGTTTTCTGCAAGAGTGAGTAGTTAATTCTTCTGTTGGGTTAGAAAAACTTCAAAGAGGTAGTGATTTCTGAAAAGAGTTTTGAGTAGCAGTTTGCCAGGTAGTCACAGTGGAGATGGGCAGGAGCAGAGGGATTAAAGATCTGGAGTCCTGGAAATATATCAGGGTTAGAGATAAAGGTTTGGTCCAGGATAGGCTTGTCTTGTTTCATATTCTGCACTATTGCAAAAGTACAGTGTGGTTCTACTATAATTTGTGGAGATGTCAGATGGATTGACATGTACCAGAAGCATATAAATTTGGGGTCGTATACTAAATTTTTAGTCTGGCCATATGTAGGCTTAACTGCCTCAAAGAGGGAAAATCAAGCTGAATTTTAATTCTAAATGTGCACTTTTCTTAGGGAGAAATTCTTAGAATACACACAAAACACCTTCTGTGATAGCTACCCCCTAGTTTGGTGGGGGCTGGTGATCAAAGGGAGGGAGTTGAGGTTACCAGAACCTAGTTATTATTCTAGTAAAATAGTAACTGCTATTAAAGATTCCCCACTTGGTATTAACTATCCTTCTGAAAAGTTAGTCAGCTGCTAGGTATTGTACCCATTCAAGCTTCCTGACTTTTCTAGTCTGTTATATTGGTCATTGGGTTTCAAGTCACAGAAAGCCAACTTAAATAAAGAAAAAGAAATGTGTTGTTTCAAAAAACCAAACAATGATAAAGTCAAGTAAAACCTGTTCCAGAGTTATCTGGAACAAGAAACTAACTAACAAAATCTATTTAATCTTTATCTATCTATCATCTATCTATCAGCTTTGCTTCTTTGTAAATATAGGCTTTCATTCCCAACCACTGGAAATTGGCTTGCTCCTCGTAGCTAGAGCAATGGATGCCAACAGCTTCTAGACTCACATTCTCATAACTCTACCAAGAGAGAGGAAAAGACTTTCCTGTTACTACAGGACTTTGTTTAGTCTGATTGGATCTTATACGCATCCCACCCTCACCCCCCAGACCAATGTAGCCAGAGGGATTGAGTTACTAGTATTAGTCTAGCTGGAAAGAGAAGGCCATCCTTTGGCAAGTCACTGTGACCAGAGAGGCAGGGTCATAGAAGAACATAGTATCTCCCATTGACCTACTTGGTGAAGAGGAGAGCCTCAAAAGAGTGAGGCTTATTGCCTGAGAAGAGAAGGGTGTTAGGTAGACAAAAATATAAATGGTCAGTAAATTAGGTTAGTACAAAACTCAGGGGCCATCTCTAAATAAATGGGCTGATTGATTTGGAATGGGCGTAGGGAAAATGTTTCTGAAAGTATCTGCTAGAACATGTCTCTCCCAGAATGATGAATTATAGTTGAGTTATAACTTGTTGTGGTTGAGTTTGAAAAAAATCACATACAGACACTTAGCACTTCACAAATTAAAAGTAATTTCTCTTGCATCAGCTTATTTGAGCTAAAAAGAATCCAGTAGATGCTTTAAATTTCCATTTTAGACAGTTTAGACTGAGTCTCAGTAAAAACTCTTTCTTATCCAGAATCCCATAACCATGAGTAGATAATGGCTTTGGGGTTAGAATCAGTAGTTCTGACTTAAAATATTTCTAACATTACACTCAACTCTTAGTGAAAGCATAATTTTTTTTAAAGGATTGTAAGGACTTGTCCAGTTTTAGGAATTGTTGTTATATGTGACTTTTAAATTGTATTCATAAATCCACTATTCCCAATTTATTAAAGTCATGACTTTGCGGATTCCTCATGCCACCACTAAATCTGCTATTGTTGACACAGTCTCTTCTAAAGTTTAGACCAAAATAATTTTTGGTTTCTCTTAAAAATGTTATGGCATCTCTTGGGCTTCCCTGGTGGCGCAGTGGTTGGGAGTCCGCCTGCCGATGCAGGGGACACGGGTTCATGCCCCGGTCCGGGAAGATCCCACATGCCGCAGAGTGGCTGGGCCCGTGGGCCATGGCCGCTGAGCCTGCGCATCCGGAGCCTGTGCTCCACAACGGGAGAGGCCACAACTGTGAGAAGCCTGTGTACCGCAAAAAAAAAAAAAAAAAAAAGTTATGGCATCTCTTAATTCAGTGTTCCATAGGATTATGTATTTCCAGATAGCCTAGAATCAGTGGCTTACAGCAGTTCCCAACCCACTAAAGAATGATATGACCGTTTGAATGATAATGGTAATTCTCTACTCTGACCAGAAAGGAAAAAAGGTACATAAAAATAGAAGTTTTTAAATATTAAATTTATCTGTATCCTTAGCAATTCCTTGATGTTATTATTTGTTTCAGATGAGAAGAAGCAGGTGGTTGCAAATGTGGAGAAACAGCTCGAAGAAGCAAAAGAACTGGTATGTGTTGACTTGGTAACATATTTAAAACACAACCAGAGCCATTTAATCTGATGCTTTCCTCTAAGTCTCTTTTTATTCATTGTAGAAATGTGAAACATTACTGATTAGCAGTTCATGATTCAGAATTCATCAGTTTTTAGATGGAAGAGAATTTAATCACTTCTTGGGATTTTATCCTTCTTAGTAAAGGTGATTCATTAAATGTCCACCTCGAATTTTTGTTCCTTCATAATACTTTTCATAATGGTTATAAATAGCTAACACTTGTTAAAGGCATCCTGGGTACTAGACACTGGGATAAGCGTATTACTTTTTAATATTTAATTTTCACCAAAAGCCTGTGAGATAGGTACTATTTGTACCTATTTGTAAAAATTGTTAAGTATCGAGATTTTCCCCTGCTTGCTCACCAATAAGTGAGCCTGCCACAATTTCATGGATGCTGATAGAAGACATGAGATTCCTAGGTCAGAGACCAAAGGCTTTTATTAGTCGCAGCAAAAGCAGCTGCCAAAGTTGCAGCAGGCTGGCGTCTGTTCCCTGAGGCCCAATTCCCACAGGGCTGATGCATGTTTGCCTAGAAGAATGCCTACACATACAGCAGATTATCTTATAGGAGAGGAACATGGAGCCTGGGGAACATACTGCTTTATAGCAGCCTGTAAGTAAGCCTGCTCTTTGCCCCGAGGGACACATTGTTTCTTACCCCAACATTGTTCCCTGCCTGGGAATCAGTGGTCAGGACCTTGCATTCTTGGCATGCCCAGCAAGACATGTAGAAGAAGCGTGAGAGACCCACAGAGGAGTGTCATTACCCCCATTTTGTAGATGGGGAAACTGAGGCTGAGGAAGATTGAGTAACTTATCTGAAGTCCCACATCCAGTAAGTGGTGAAGTAAGGATTTGTACTTAGACATGCTAAACCCAGAGCTCTAGCTAGCTTCTCAAATCAAGGAGCAAAAAATATTAAAATATATTGTGTCCTAATTTTTGGTTTCAAAGCCAGGTATTGCAAGTATGATTCAACTTGTTACTGCATTGTGGTCCTAAATGAGTGTGTTGCTTTTCTAAATACTGAAGGCTACTACTTGGTGTTCTAACTGATAAACTTACAACAGTTTCCCAAAGTGTGTTTCTGTTAACTGGTGTTACCTGTTCAAACAAGTTCGGGAAACTGTAGCTTAAACAGAATTCTCCAATTCTGGGTCTTTTTCTTGTTATTATTTTTCTGTAGAACCTTCTTAGACCCTAAAGTAGGCTACAAGGCGCGATGAGTCTCTAGGAAGGGACTCTAAGGGGCAGCACTTCTCAGGCTTATTTGCCTGAGTAACATTTGTTAACAGGACCATACACGGGGGGCTGCTGCTTTGCAAGGTCTGAGGAATAGGCGGCTGTAGCCTCCCATCACACCACAGACCTTTCCTTCGTGTCTGTGAATGCTAAGGAGGCGCGTTGCAGAGCTGCTGCTCCATCTCGCCTGTCTCTGCTTCTTTTCTAGCTGTCGGAACGCCTATGCTCTCCTCACCCTGTAAGATCTACTTCTCATCTCACTATCTCTGCAGGGGCAGCTTTGTTCTAACTCTTCAGCTTCTCATGTTTGCCTCTCTTTTGGAAGTTTTCTTTTTTTTTTTTTTTTTTTTTGTCCCCAATACTTTTCTGTTTCCTTTCTCTCCTTTTTATAGTCAGCTGATTCTCTCATGCTTCCTGGCCTTCACGTGAAAAGACTGGCCTTTCATATACCATAGCTGCCAACCTGGACGCTTCTTCCTTCAGGTTGGCAGGCTTACCGTAAGTAATACAACTGATCAATTCTTTGGATCTTGAGTTAACTTCTTATCTTGTGGAGTTCTCAGTAGCGGGTGTTTTTGTTTTTGTTTTGTTTGCCATCAAAACCTGTGTTTTGGTTCATTGGTTTGCCTTCTTTTGGAGACGTTGCTTTACTTGATGATATTAGAAAGCTGGTTTCCTGATAACCAAGGTTTCACTGTACCAAGAAAAACCGAGTTATACCCCCATGGAGCTTATGGTCATCTCCATTGGTTACTAACATAAGGAGTTTTGTCTTAGATATGTTTCTATTTGTTTACAACGATCAGGAGATGATTTACTTAATTCTGATGACATCCTTATTATTATATACTGTCCTTTTGATGAGGATGCTGTGAGAAGAACTTCATTATGATTTTACTTATTAGGATGAGTTGTATTTCTGCTGAACAGGTTGCATTAATCTCTTGGACACTGCATGTCTCATAATTACTGTGTCTTCCACTTGACATTGGTCACACGAATGTTGTGACAACATGAAACTAGTGCATATTAGCCTTATTTCTGGTTTCATTTAAAGTGTTTGTTGTGTGTTTCCTTTTTTTCTTTCTTACCTACTTTTGGTTAGTTTTAAGTGTCCTTGTAAAATGCCTGAAACAAAAGTGTAGTTAACGCCCGGATTTTCTCTTCCATGTACTTTTGCAGTTATTTGTCTGGATGATCCTGCTCAACCTTATTAGAACTAAGTACATAATGATGATTTCAGAGAAGTGCTCTAAATAATTGCCTTGCTGAGTAACTAATTTATTGGTGCTTCACATTTATGTTGAGACATGTCAATAATTTAAATGCTTACTGCATAAATCAAGGGTAATTAAAACAATCTTTTTTTTTTTAATAAAAATCAAGGCCTGTGAATTGAAACATGGTGTTTTGGTTTATCTGAGTTCTACTGTTGTTACTCAGACTCTAACACTGGACAAGTAAGAGTTTTATTAGTGCCAAGTGTATAGTGTTCATGGAAATAATTAATTAAGATTATTTGCTTTAAAAGGCAAAATATCTGACAACATTTTTGGATGTGAGTTTATTAGACATGGCCTGAGCCAATTTGTAGTTGTTGGTTTTTATTTTTTAATGCCAAATATAAATAAACTACAGCTGATACCTTGTATCATGCTTGCTGTATTTCTTCTTCATCATCAGTAATCATCACTCCTATTATTCACATTAATCTAGTGTTTACCAAGTAAGACACTGTCTTAAGCACATTATAGGAATTACCCTGTTTAATCTTTATAACTGCCCTACAAAAGACGTACTGTTTTTAGAAATGGAAAGAGTAAGACCCAGAGAAGTTAAGAAGCCTGTCCAAGGTTGCATGACTAGTAAGCAGTGTAGCCTACAATGTGAACTGTGAACGCAGGCGTCTGACTTGAAAGCCTGTGTTCTTAACCATCATACTATTTCTGTATTGCCTCCCGTTAAATGCTCATGTGTTGTATGCAAAGTGTTATATCATGATAGGTTGTTATAAAGTGCCCTGCTCTGATTTCAGTGAGCTTTGTGTAATTTTATGTTACTGTGTCCATTTAACTCCATATCAACATGGTTAAAAAGTATAAGACTAGAGTTTAAGATCCCATATTGGTTGCCATGGGATTTTCCTAATCAGAAAAGACTTTCCAGGAGAATTTTCACCAAATGACTAAGACTGGGCTGACATTTCATAGAATAATTGTAGAAATAACGGTTTGGTTTATCTTGGCGTAGTTCTGGTGGTTTGGGGTCAGAAGACCAGACCCGGTTGGGTGGAATGATAGGATACTCCACGGATAGTCAGGTCATTATCATTGAGGAGGTTTGGCTTAATGCACATAGTTTTACAAAATGCTTGACAAAGTAAACACTTCGGCACTCTATATGTCCCTTGGCAAGCACTCAGTACCTATTCGTTGACCTTAACAAACATGGAGCACAAAAATAGTCCCAGTGTTCAATTGACCACAGGCAGTTAGCTCCCTGGGTCTGGTTCCTCAAGTTGTCAACTGAGGAATTGGAATTAAATCCTTTCAGCTCGAAATGTCTAGTCACATGAAGAGTAAGCATATGGTTTAAGTCATGTTTTTCTCTCACCCTTCCAGTTGGAACAGATGGATTTGGAAGTCCGAGAGATACCACCCCAAAGTCGAGGAATGTACAGCAACAGGATGAGAAGCTACAAGCAAGAAATGGGAAAACTTGAGACAGATTTTGTGAGTCAGATTGCACCCTTTGTTGTACTTACTGGTCTTCACACTGGTTTTCATGTCGTTTTTATTGTTGCCCCCACACGCCTCAGTCAGCATTAAGTGCATCGTCTTTGGGATCTTGTGCCAAAGACTTGGGGATCTAAAAATGCTTGTAGAGCTGGCCAGTGATGGACTTGAAGGTATGTTGGATTCCTGACTCACAAAATAGATCCAAATCATGTGGTTTTTTTGAATTTAGATAGTATTTATTGGTATTTAGCATTTATTAGAATTTTGAAATCCAATTTGGGGCCTTTTCAGAGTTTGCAGCCTTTAAACTGCAGTGTTCATGGATGGACTTCAGGGGCTCGTGAATGTCCTGAAATTATATCAGTATTTTTAGATGTGTGTTTCTATGTGTATTTTTTTCTGGGATAGGCTTCATAGCCTTTATTATTAGAGTCTTAAAAAGATACATTATACCCCTTCCCCCCCAAAAGACAGAAGGAACTCAATTAATAATTTATATAAGGGATCCTTTGTGTTGATTGTCTCATGAGAATATTTAGCTTTCTCTTCCTGTATCTCTGAGTTTCAACTCCACCCACCTTATAGCAAATTTAAGAATATAAATTTAAAGATATTGATGTTAAAATTGTTAGTAATTAGAAAGTAACAGGAGTAGAAAAGATACAGGTGAGCAATTCCACTTCTGGGTATATACCCAAGAGAATTGAAAGCAGGATCTTGAAGAGATATGTATACACCCTTGATCATAGCAGCATTGTTCACAGTACCAAAAAATGGAAGCAACCCAAGTGTCCATCGACAGATGAATGGATAAACAAAATGTGGTGTGTGCCTACAATGGAATATTACACAGACTTAAAAATGCAGGAAATTCTGACATACGTTTTGATATGGATGAACCTTGAGAACATTATGCTAAGTGAAATAAGCCAGTCACAAAAGACAAATACTGTGTTTCCATTTATTTGAGGTACCTAAAGTAGTGTTTGTAGAAAGTAGATGGGTGGTTGCCAAGGGCTGAGGGAGGGGCACATGGGCAGCTACTGTTTAATGGGTATAGAGTTTCAGTTTTGCAAGATAAAAAGTTGTAGCGATTGGTTGCTCAACAATGTGAATATATTTAACCCTACTGAACTACACGCTTAAAATTGGTTAAGATGGTAAATTTTATATTAAGTATATTTTGCCACAATTAAAAATTTAAATTAAAAAAAAATGTAAATAAGGAAAGATCTGAGCTTTACCTGTGAGTGACAGGAGTCAGATGTTGGCATGTAAGTGAACTATTATTTCTGACCCTGGGGTCCAAATTCATAAAGAAAGTGAAGAATTTATAAGGATCATTCTGCCTCTGTTCCTTCCTTAGGTGTTTTACTTTTGGAGGCTATATCTGCTAGACTACAGTGTACCCTTCCACTATAAGGCCAGTGGTACTGAATCTAGTAGAAATTCCACCTAGAGTCTGGAAATAGGGTGATTTACAGTTTTGCATGTTTATTTTATATTATAATGGATATTTTCCTGAGAAGCTGAGATGGGCTATGTCAGTGACTCTGATGCAATTGCCATTTAAGTTGTGCACCTATTAATTAAAAATTAAAATTGGAATCCACGATAGGCCTAAATTCAGAAAAGAAATGTAACTGCCTTGCTTCTGTGCTCTGTACTAGATAAAACCTTCTCTAACCACTTTGTGAAAGGCAGGTTCTCTCAGCAAGAATGTGAGATATGGTGAGAAAATTGGATTGATTTAAGAATTTGACAACTCAAAATTGTACTTAGACAGTTCTAATTAAAGTTAATGTTTTAATATAAATGATGAAAGTAAAATATTTATAAGGATTATTTTAGTTTGCTTACCTCATCTTCATGAAACGCTTTCCCAAAGATTTTTCTCTTGATTTCTAAAACAACTAAGCATGTTAGTCTGCTAGGGCTGCCATAACAAAGTACCACAGACTGGACAGCTTAAACAACAAAAATTTGTCTTGTTGAAGTTCTGGAGGCTGGAAGTCTGAGATCAAAGTGTTGGCAGGGTTTGTTTCTTGTGGGGCCTCTCTCTGTGGCTTGTAGATGGCCATCTTCTCCCTGTATCTTCACATACAAACACAGTCTGCATGTGTTGATGTTCTAATTTCTTCTTATTATACAGAAACCAGTCATATTGAATTAAGGCTCACCCTAATGACTTTATTTTAATTCATTTAACTCTTTAAAGACCCCATCTCCGGGCTTCCCTGGTGGCGCAGTGGTTGGGGGTCTGCCTGCCGATGCAGGGGACACGGGTTCGTGCCCCAGTCCGGGAGGATCCCACATGCCACGGAGCGGCTGGGCCTGTGGGCCATGGCCGCTGAGCCTGCGCGTCCGGAGCCTGTGCTCCACAACGGGAGAGGCCACAACAGTGAGAGGCTCGCGTACCGCAAAAATAAAAAAAGAATTACATTCCTGAAGAATAGAGTCCTTTAGGTATCACGTATTTGGATAAGCATTTCTCAGATATATTTTCTATTATAAAGAAAAATGGAAACAGCAGCTAGGAGCTAAACATTTAGTCTCCAGGCTATCATTAAAAAATTCATGTGTTCATCTGTCTATTTGCTGCCGCAGCTCTCTTCTGCTATGTCAGGAAACGTCCTTCACCACCACCACCACCACCTTCTGTTGTACGGGACTCACAGTTTATAAAGTGCTTTAACACGCATTATTCATTTCACTGTAGGAAGGGTGGACAGAGCAGGTGCGGATTACTATCCCCATTTTACATGTGGTAGAACCAAGAGGTCCAGCTTGATTATGGATTTCATTCAACAAGTCCTTCTTGAGCCCTATAGTGTATCAGGCAGCGTCCTAGGTGCTGGAAAAGAGCCGTGACTAAGAGAGAAAGTTCTTGCTCTCGTGAAATTTATATTCTAATGGGGAAGACAAGAAACAAGTGAATACATCTATCTTTATTTCAGGTAGTGATAAATGCTATAAAGAAGATGAGTAAATGGACCGACAGTGACCAGCAGGATGGTGTGACTGTTTGCTAGGGTGTTCTCTGTGCCCATTTTGCTAGGGTGTTTGTTCTCTGTGCCCAAGTGGGAGAGAAGGGTGCCTGTGGTTACAGAAGTGGGGGCAGAGGAAAGACCTCTAAGGGAATTGCAGGCCTGGTGAAGACCTTGGCCTCTGCTCTCGCTTGATGAGAAGCAGTTGTAGGGCGTGGAGCAGTGAGTGGTCCTTCGCCTCCTGTTTCGCAGCTTTGTCCACTTTACCTTACCTTATCATGTGAGGCATTTGAATAGAATGTAGGAAATATTTATGTAATTCTGTTTTGATTCTTATTGTCTTTTTATATTTAATTTTGTCTTTTAATGGAATGAAGAATATCTTCTTAAAGACATTTGATAATTTCTTATAGTCATATACCATACCTCAAAGTATTGAATCCCAGGAAAAAATAGTAGAGATTGGTCCTTCAATCTTCAGTTGGTCCTTCAATTGCAATGTTTATTGCAAATGAAGACGTTCTCTTATTCCCCTTGTAATATCAAGGCTTTGGGGGAACATCTATGCCAATGGGGAAAGGTAGAGGACAACTCAGTACTTTTTTCTTCAACCCCATTGTCTGCTTGCTTTCTCTTCTTCCTCCTCCTCTGCCTGTCCCTCAGATGCCTGGTTTCTTCGGACATCTTCTCCACTTACCCCACTGTCTTACTCCTTGTGTTATCATCTGCTCCTGCGGCTTCAATACCACAGCTATAATTCTCTTGGATTTCTCAGTCAGAACTCCCTACAGCTCTAAATTCATATTTCTTACTACTTACTGGGCACTGCTACCCCAGAGTCCTTTAAACACAAACACTTAAATTTGACAAGTACTAGTCACTTCAGAGTGATGTTTTAATTTTTCCCTCTTCATCCTCTTGTGCATCCAGTTGGTCACTGAGAGTTAACAATCCTGTCACTTAAATAGCTCCTGCTTTCATCTCCACTACTGGAAGCCTTCATGTTTCTCAGTCTGGATGATTGTAGTAGCCTTGCCTCCTTCCATTCTTCTCCCAGTCTAAACCACCCTCCACTCCAGTCTGGAAATATGTTTCTAGCACACTGATCTGAATAGGTCACACTGTTCCACAGAATCCTACAGAGTTCTCATTGCCTGCTGAATTGTTAAAAGCCTAAAATTTGTTGGTTTCCTTTGGAGTAGTGCATCTCAATCTTTTTTTCATTAGCACTCCACTAAGGAACTTTTTTAGACTTTTTTCTTCCTAATTGCTCCTCTCTTCCCCAGGAAATTTTAGTACCATAAATATACTGTGTGTCTGTACATCTGTTCATGTTCTGTGGCCCTTTGGAGGGCCATGCATCTTGGTAATATTTAAGATTCTTCATCCTCCCAAGAACCAGTTCTTGCCTCTGGGCATAATGTCACCTCTGTTGACAGTGCCTGTTTTAGAGAATGTTGGCCTTTATTTGGACAAGCAGATAATTTACTAACAGATCCTTTCAAGGCTTGTTGTTAACTTTGTTAGGACATGTCTAGAGTAGCCTGACTTTTGAGGTTTGTCTTTCTTGGATTGCATTTGAATGACTGGAATGTTCAGTGAATATTCCACCCTCTGTTTGGTCAGAATTGTATCTCCCTGCTTTCAGTGACCTCCAGAATCTCCATTCCACCCGTGGCTCCCCAATACATGTCCTCTGTTACACCTCTTACCTCTACATACGCAAGTTCATTTTCAGCCAAAGACTTAACAGGACCCCTTTATAGATTTCTGGAGCTCCTTCTCTCCATTACTCTGCTAAGTTTCATCCATCTCGGCAGTTCCCACCACATGTATCTACCTCCTAAGCTTAGAGACATGTTAGGCTCCATTTGGGCTCCACTCCCCCACCCACCCCGTGCTGGAATCTGATCAGTGCCTACGGGCTGAGAGCCCTGGTGATTGTAGGGTTCATTTCAAGTGTTCTCTCCTCACAGGATTTCAGTCCTACACTGCCTGTTGTTTTTTAAAACGATTGCTTCACACATTTTGTCCATTGTTACAGTTGTTTAGAGAGGGAGGGTTGGTCCTGTATCAATTACTCTGTCATTACTGGCATGAAAGTTCAGTAGAGTTTAATGTTTATTAATCCTTAGTGAATAATTGTGTACATCTGAGAATGAAAAAAGAATAATAGTCTGCTCTTTACAATGACCTATCATAGAATTTAATCTGTAGCTGACTAAATACATACTTAAAAGATTTTAAAATATGGGTTATAATTTACAGTCATAGTTGTGGGAAGGTAAGGGAAATCAGCAGTCATCTCTATGTTCCCTTTCACACTGTTGCTACCCCTGATGATTCTGTTCACTTGCCTAATTCCATTTTTCTTGATTTTTTGCCTCTTATAGCCTCATATTGTTCATTTTGGATTCTGACAGTCTCAGAGTAATAGGAATATTAGGTCCAGAGAAGTTCAAATCCAATCACATTTTTGAGATGAGGAAATGGAGGAACAGGGGGACCAAATGTCTTACCTTAAAGTCACACTGCTGTTTAGAGCCAGGACCAGAATCAAATAACTTAAACACACATTCTGATGTTCTCTCCATGATCCTTTGCAACTCCCTACCCTCAACTTCACATTTTCATAAAAATCAATTTAATAGCTTCTTTGTATGTTTGAAAACAATGTAAAAATCAGAATTCATGTATTTAAGCCATTCTTGTAATTTCTTCCTTCAGTATTGGTATGAGGTTAGCTAGGGCATGGTCATGTCCAGGAAAATGAACCAGCTAAAAGGAGGAAAAATGTAGTTGAGGATTTTTTCAAGTTTAAGATTATTGTTTGCTTCTTAAGAAAATAAAATCAAGCAAACAAAAAACCCCTAAACTTGTACAAACAACAACAAAAAGCAAACGTTGTATAAAGTATTTGACCAAGTCTCAGTAAGTAGAAAAAGAAAGGGACAAATAAGTGATGTACCAGGATAAGATTCCCTAAGTCATGAGGACGTGGTGTGTTGAATGATGAATGTCTTTTGCATCTGATGTTGTAATACTATGATGCTTGCGCCATCTGGTGGCTGATTTGTATAGTTGCATATTTCTTTTTCTTTTCTTCTTTTTTTTTTTTTTTTGTAACAAAGCTGAACTTCCTTTAAGATGTATACACAGACTACAGGATTTAGGGTGGAGGATTAGCAGTAGAGCTTTTTAGCCCCAGTCTCAAGTTCACTTCTATCCCAGGTCAGTGGTGCCCGAATGCTGTCCTTTTCCTGTTTGGCAGGCTATGTGATGTGATTGTTAGACGAGCTCCTAGTGCAGAGCTGTCTACATCAGAGAATGGCACTTCTATTGACAGTCTCAGCAGTGAGGCTGAATGGTCCTGGAAACCCAACTTCCTGCGGACTATCGGAGTTGGTCCCTTAGGTCAGGGTTCAAAGGATGTTGTGGAACAGCTTGAAGCTTTCACTGCTACTACCTACACTTGCTCTTTTAACAGGTGAATGGACAACTTGAGTATCTGAGTTTATGACTGAAGCCAGTAGCTGTATTCTATTTTATTAAGTCTAAGATAGACTAAAGAAGTATAAATGAGAGCAATGAACCCTTTTAAATTATGACTTTTGTTGAAAGGTCAAAAACTTGATGCTTCTGTTTATCTTTCCTGTTCTTGTGACTTCCTGAGATATTTTACTTCTGTTCTGTGGAAGCTGTAGAAAACCATGGAAGCGTGTTTTAGAAATTTGGATCATGTCAGTGGTAATATGTTGTAATTATGACATCAGCTGTCCCTCTTGCAGGAGCATAAGTACATTCTAGAAAGAAATAGGAAAGCCAGACTGGACAGAATCATTCCAGCAAAATCTTCCTCCACTATGTGCACGTAATAAATATGATTTCCATTAAAAAATTACATTTGTTGTTGGATTCTCTATAAAAATAATACCTGCTCACTATAGAATATTCTGGAAATAAATAAGAGTAGAAAGAAGAAAGAAAATCACCTTAGCCCTATTACCTCAAAGGATTCGTATTTTACATTTTTATTTATTTCCTTCTAATCTTCCCTTCCCCTCTCTTTTGTATAATTTGTTGTTTTATTTTGCATAATAATGGTGCTACTCGAGCCACATTTACAAGGTTCTAACATTGGTGCTTTCCATTTCTATAAATTCTTAATCATTTTAATGGGTGCATAATAATATTTCAATCAGTGATATTAGTTCATCTTTTGTTGAATCCTAATGTATTTCCATTTATCCCCTCCATAATTTATTGTGCTGCAATGAACATATTAGAACAGGATTATTTCATCAGGGTCATTTCTCAGAAGGCAGATTATCACGTCAAAGGTTATCAACAATATTATAGCTCTAATTAAAATATTCCTTGGAAATATGTTTTTACTGTGATTTATGAGATCATTTTTGTTGTTCTTTCTATGATCTTCTCTGTATCAAAATGTTAAATAAGGGCCTCCCTGGTGGCGCAAGTGGTTGAGAGTCCGCCTGCCGATGCGGGGGATACGGGTTCGTGCCCCGGTCTGGGAGGATCCCATATGCCGCGGAGCGGCTGGGCCCGTGAGCCATGGCCGCTGAGCCTGCGCGTCCGGAGCCTGTGCTCCGCAACGGGGGAGGCCACAACAGTGAGAGGCCCGCATACCGCAAAAAAAAAAAAAAAATTAAAAAAAAAAAAATGTTAAATAAGAGCTAAAAATCATAGGCAGACCAGAGGTAAGTACTTTATGTACATCACTCTTTTAACCCATAATTATATGAAAAAGATATGTCATGATCTGTCATTATGGGGATTTCACAATTCTAGAATTAAATACAACTGAGATTTCTTTTTCTAAGATACTTTTCCATGGAAGATATATTCATGTTGGTAAGGCTAGTAGATATGCATGGCTCTCATATCTGGTCTAAAACTGATCTCATTTTACATTTTCAAAATTTCGTAATTAGAAACTGAAGAATATTTTAGTTATCTGGATATGACCATGACCCCTTTAAGGGAGAAAGTAATACTGTACGTGTACATACATGATTTTACTTGTTTGCAGTTATTTTCTGAGGATGTTGTTTCCTAAGGCCTTGATAGGTGAAATTGTTAGAAAATCATCATGCAGTTGGCCTTCTTTGTTTGTAGGATTCTCATTCCAGGCTTTGACCTTGGTAAATCTTCTACTCACAGAGCCCAGTAATTTCAAAGCCTGACACAGGAAATGGATTCAAAAGTCTGTTTTCAGCTGTAGTGATGCCTTCTGGGGCTGATCTGTGTTTGCATGTCACCCTGGTCTCCTAATTCGGGATGCTGTTAAAGGTTCATGTTCTTGACCTTTCTCCCCACCGTGTATTCTTGAATGGAACAGTAGTATGTATTAAATATTTTATCATTGGTCTTATGTACTGAATTTGATGTTGGCCTTAATAGATTTTCTTCCCTTTGGAAACTCTGACACTTTTTTCCAAAGTGACTGCTTTTATGATGACTGCTTTGGGCTTCAGACCATTGTCTTTACCTCCTGTAGAGCTTTGTGACCTGCAAAAATAACTTTCATGTCCACTGTAGTTACTGGCAAAGTTGAAGTATATACTGGTATGGATATATCTCTGTGTGTGCACTCACACATTCTTGTTTGTGTACATTTTTTTTAATTGGTGTCAGATTCCTGATAAGATATTACAATTTTATTGGAAGATTTTTTTCTATCTATTGATACTTACTAATTTTTTTTAATCATTGGAATTAAAGTTTTAGTGTCATTTTATGGTAGAAGGAGCAAATTTTTGTTATGACTTTATGTTATTTCTATGGTTTGAATTTTCTAAGCAGATGAAGTGTATGTTTTCTAGAAACGGTGCTAAATTGCTTTAAAACAAACAAACAAAAAAGAATTATAAAGCTTATTGGTTTTAATGTAGTTGTGTCTGCTTATAATCCTTCTTAAATGACTTAACAAATTATTATCGACTTTTCTGTTGTTTGTTTGTTTTGCCTAGCCACTTTGATCTTACCTAGGAAATAAAGAGGAAAGATAAAAACAGGTAAGATTTTTGAAAGATTTAACCATAAACTGGTGATAAATTTGGCTTCATTGTTAGTCACTAGATGGCACTGTTTATTTGCAGAGTGCCATTTTTTAAAAAAAGAACTGGTAGTAACTGAAATTACTGCTTCATGAATAAAATATTTCTGATGGGATTTGCATTTCTATATTGGCTGAAGACACTGTTGAATGTTTTATTAACCAGCCCAATGCAACTGTCAGCCTATTAAAGAGATCCAGTGGTCCCTGTTTAGATAAATAAACTAAATAAATCCAATTCGTCAAATTGTGTTCTTGGCTGTTTATTTTCCATTCTTTTGATGTACAGTTTATTTTAAGTTAAAGCCACATTGGTTTAAAAATTAACGGGAAAATGTTATTTGGTGTTTGGAACATGAAGAAACTAATTGCCATAGTCAAAAAGCCAACTCTGTTTTAATGTTAAATTGTTTGCTCATAAATAGGAAACTTTTTACTGGTTGCTTGTAAACTGTCCCACGCTGAAAAATAGTCTGATATTCTGCAAATACATGGTCAGAGACTGTTACCAAGATTTGCGGCACCCCTGTTGAATTTCCCTGGGAAAAGTACTATGTAGTTTAAAAGATAAGCCTTTTACTTGTTTTTTTTTTTGCCTTCGGGCCATGCTCTTTTTTCACGTAGGGTATACTAGTCCTTGGAAAGAAAAGTAGCTAATTGATTTTTAAATAAAATGTCTTTTATCAAAGCACTTGCCAGGCACTCTCCTGGTAAATGCCAAACTTTAAAGTGGGTGACAGTGATGCTGTGATGTTGCTAGGGCAACCAAAGGCCTCAAGACCGTAGCACAGATGCCTGCACGTTCACTGCCCTCTTAAAGCTTATGTTCTAGGAATCTTGAAACTCAAAATTGAACTATTTAATACCACTGACTTAGCTAGAGATTTCATACTTAGGCCCTAGGGTTAAAACATTTTAGAATAAAGCATGTCAGTTTTGTGCTTTGCTTTGCTGAAGTAAGTGAGCAACTGGGAGTGACACATCCTGGTTCTGACTTTGCTTCTCGTTTCTTCCTTTCATGAATCTTCCATTGCTCTTTATGCCATTCTTACTGTCTTTTATCCAGTTCCACATTTGTGAGGTTCAGAACAAAACTTAAAACGGATTAGGCACTTCTGACTTAGCTCATAGCTTTTAGGAGCATTGAGCTGCTTGTGATGAAGACGGAGCCCAATCTGGTCTCTAGGGTGAAGGTTTTTCAGCTGTGTAGTAGTGGTTGAAGAGTTTTGCTGTGTCAACTAGTTTAAGCTTTCCTGTACAAGAAGTTAAAATGGGGCTAGAAGAGATTTTGCCGGAGGCTTTTCTCTGGATTTCAGGTCCTTGGAAACCTACCAGGACATGGGACCATGCACACAGATAGTCTCTTTCTGGCTTGTTTTGTTTAACTTTCTGTCCTTTAGTTCTCCCAAATGGAAAATTCATATTTAAGAACAAAACCAAGAACATATGTGGAGTCAAATTCGTCTTCTGGCTTTTCTTTTAAGAAGTTCATCAGATCATGGATTAAAAGCCTTTGCTAGAAATGCCTCTGAAATGCTTAAGTGTGGTCACATTGGGAAACATCAAGAAATGGGACTTCATCCTCATTACACTTTATTGGTTCTTGAGGCGCCTCGTGCCTTTGCAAATTCACAAAAGCTTCTGTAGGTCAAGCTCCATCACGGAAGATTCTGAGGAAATTTACAAATTTTCTCCATTTGGTTCTGTTAAGTATTGTTTAAAACAAGTTATCACTGTCTTGGACTTGGAAATCTACTGTGAAAATGGTAATTTCTGTTATTGGTTATAAAGAATTTGACTTGTAATTGCATTCTTAAAATGGAGAAAGTCTTAGATTTTATGGTTTGGAAAGTCACACTGCATGGTATTGGTCTTGGTGTGAAATGTTTTCTTTTTTTTTTCTTTTTTTTTTGTGGTATGCGGGCCTCTCACTGTTGTGGCCTCTCCCGTTGTGGAGCACAGGCTCCAGATGCGCAGGCTCAGCGGCCATGGCTCACGGGCCTAGCTGCTCCGCGGCACGTGGGATCTTCCCAGACCGGGGCATGAACCCGTGTCCCCTGCATCGGCAGGCGGACTCTCAACCACTGCGCCACCAGGGAAGCCCCGGTGTGAAATATTTAATTGCAGAAATGAAATGAGTTTCTTAAAGAGTGTATTCTGTACTTTAAAACAAGGGTGCCCGTTGTTAATCTTGTCTGAGTTTTTTTTTACCTGACATCCTTTGACTTTCCTACTGAAACATTGCAGCTTTGCATATTAAATGACTGACATTTTTTGTTTCATTGCTTTCTTATTTTGATTTTTTATATAAACCTAGTCTACAAATAAATTTCAACTGAAGTAAGGCTAGGGTTGTCTTATTTATGGCGATATGTAATTTTTTTTTTTTTTTTTTTTTTTTGCGGTACGTGGGCCTCCCACTGTTGTGGCCTCTCCTGTTGCGGAGCACAGGTTCCGGAAGCGCAGGCCCAGCGGCCATGGCTCACGGGCCTAGCCACTCTGCGGCATGTGGGATCTTCCCGGACCGGGGCACGAACCCGTGTCCCCTGCATCGGTAGGCGGGCTCTCAACCACTGCGCCACTAGGGAAGTCCGCGATACGTAATTTTTATGGTGAAACTTAGAAAGGAGAAAACAATCTCCATTGTTAGAATCTTGCAGATTTCTTTTTAGCTTCAATGAAGTTTACATTTTTCTACTGTTTTTTAAAGAACGTGGTTCCGCGCTACCCATTTCAAATGCTGTCTGATCCAGGGTCCTTATTTGATGGCTTTATTTACCCTTAAAAAATTATCATACATGTATTATTAGACATTGGTTAGAAATGGTCTATCTCATATTTTTCTAAAATTGTGTGAAGCTAAATTTGGTCATGGACCACTTTGCCAAGAGAGGAAGTGTGCAATAGTGAGAAAAGCCCAAGGAATGTAGACCCAAGACCTCAGATGTGGCATATTCCTTCTGGGCTTCAGTTTCTGCATCTGCAAATTTGGATCGTCTTATCAATTCTGCCTACCTAATGGGGAAATATGAGGGCCAAATAAGATAATAAATGTATAAATACTTTGAGAACTGCACTGATTTATAGTCAGGGGCTTTGCTGTGCACAAGTAGTAATCCTAGAATTAAAGAATTTAGAGGTTAAAGTATCTCCAAGTCAGAATATTCCCTCAATATCCTAAACCTTCCTTCTCAGTGCTTTAAGACCAACTGCAGGAGCTTACACAAAGGATTGAAACATGAAATCTTCTATCTTATTCTCAGATACGACCTTCTACGTTGGATTGCTTTTATATTCTAGCACATTTTATTTTGTAAAAGACGTCTTAGAAATTAATGCAAGCAAGGTTTCTCCTTGACCTTGTGGTAATAGAGTCAGAATTAAACATAGAAGAATTACGATACTCTATATTGTTTTATATCATTTTATTATATGTATCATATTACAAATTAGAATTATATTTGTACTGAGTTTTTCATCTAGAGTTCAAAATACATGTTGAATTATTTACTTTGAGTTTGCTTCCCATCCCTTCCCTAATTTCTAATAACTGACATTTCCCAGAAACTATTAGAAGTCACTGTCTTTGCATTGTTATGTCACTGGCCTAACATACCAGTATTGAGAAGGAGAAGGGGGAAGATTCTGTAGTATCTGTTAAATATTGTTATTACTATCAACAAAGAATTTAGCATACCTAAAGACAACAACCAAATAGCTTTATTATTTAAAAGTTTCAAATATTGTCATACACTGAGAATTTGGTTTATAATATGCCCCAAATATACAAGGCAGTGTAATACACAGCTAGAAATAATATGGTGGAAGCTGAAATGATTTAAATCAAATTCTCACTAATGAAAACAAATACTATTAAAATTAATTTCAAACTAAAGAACAAACAAGGAAGCTGCGGAAGAGAACTTTCAAGCTGCTGTTCTTTCTATTCACTTCATTCTTTTTAATTTTAGTGGTTTTCAATAGTTTGTTGTTGTTTTGGTATAGATTACTAAAAACAACTTACATATATTTAGTACTTATCATGCATCAAGCATTGTGCAAGAGAGCAAAAGATGAATAAGACATTCTTCAAGGGGCTCATAGTCAATAATTGTCTTACTCAGGTAAGTGAAATGATGGAGATTCTGATGGGAGAGTATGTGAAAGGGCACACTCTCAGGGAGGGACATCCAACCCAGGTGTTTGTGTAGGAATGAAGTGGGGTTGTGAGGGAAGGCACCCAGTAGGAAGGAATACCCACACTGAGACTTGAAGGGTGAGGAGGAATTTGATAGAAGCAGGGTCTCCTCAGGTTGAAAGAATAACATAAACAAAGTGGCGAGCGGAGGAGGGTAATATCGTGGAAGGGAGGAAGGAGAGGCCTAGAGTGTTTGATATCCTCCAGGTTTAACATGTGGGACTAGAGTCTTAGTTCCCCAGCTTTGCTACACGTTAGAATCACCTGGGGGTCTTTAAGAACTCCTGCCGCCTAGCGTCCACTCCCAGACGTTGTGGTTTAATTGGTCTGGGCTGCGAATTGGGCATCAGCCCTTGATGAGCCTGAGAGCTCGGCAAAGCCTTGCCGGTAAAGCCGGTAAAGTTGAGGAGGTTGGCCTTTATCTCCTTTGTGATTAGAAGTGATGGAAAGATTGAAAGATGCTGGGTAATGTGCTTGCTTTATATTTAATGAAGCATTTAAAACAATGAAGCTCTTTCTTTCATTTGAGTTGCAGTGCCGTTTACCTTGCTTTCATTCTTTTTCTCCCAAATCTTCAATGCTATTCTTTTAAATACATTTTTTTTAACTTGGCAAAAGCCAGTATCTTACAGTGACAGTTACCCACATGTCTTTTGCATCAAATGACTTTAGAAATTAATTTCTTTTTGGTTTAAAGTTAGGTACCATGATAGCCATTATTTGGGGGAAACAGGTGCCCTAGCATGAATAATTTTTCTCCCTAGGTGGCAAAACAAATATTTTAAATTCTCACTTGAGCCTAGAAAAAAAAAAAAACCCTCAGCCTTTAATTTCATACTACTAAATAGATTGTGCCTTTGACCTCTACCTGAGGTCAATGTCAATAGAACATCTTCATGTGAATTTTTGGTTTATAAATATGCACTTTGCTTTGGAAACAGGTATATTAATTCCCTTGTAAGAACAGAGATATGATTATAGAAATTATATATATATATATATATTGTTTCTGGGTTTAGTAGAAAAAAACTATGTATATATATATTTTTCCTTCCCCCGTGATGTCTTGCAAGACTGATAGTAACTTAATTTTGTAAAAGAATTGTCAGGAAATTGCTAGTAATCTCTAATCAGAGAAAAAGAAGTATGGATGTGGCAGATAAATAGGATTCTCTTATGGCCAACATCTTCATTGATCTTAGCAGAATTGCTCTTTGCCTCCCCTGTGTCTGTATTTTCTCTTGGCAGTAAGCCGAGTGAATTTGGAATAGAAAGAAAGAGAGAAAATCTACTTCGTTCCAAATGATGATAGCTGTGCATTGGTGTGTGGAAAATAACTTACAACTTGATAGTAGAATTACTAGAGGATTTCTCTTGTTTAGGGAGAAAATTGAAGTTCTTTTTGTGGCCAGGTTGGAGAACTTCTAATTTAATATAACCTATAGTTTATGATATCAATTTAAATCTTATGATCATCATATCAAATGGTATTTTAATTATGAAATAACTTTTAACCTATTTCTGAACTGCAGTCAAAAAGGACTCAGATTAGAAAAAAAATACTATCCTGAACCTTAATTGCTAATTTTTTTTTTGGCCACACTGTGTGGCATGTGGGACCTTAGCTCCCCGAGTAGGGGTTGACCCTGTGCCCCCTGCAATGGAAGCACAGAGTCTTAACCACTGGACTGCCAGGGAAGTCCCTTTAAGTACTACTTTAAAATCTATTCTGTTTCTTAAAGTAAAATAGTTATTTTCTCAGGTTTTCTTTAAACATAGTGAATTGATTGAAGAGTCTTGGTTTATGGTTATATTGTTTTGCTATAGACTCTGCAGTCAGAGAAATTATCATCATGAAAGTATATAATTTCAAGATGTTATCATTATAAGATTCACAAATTTACATCTTTATAGCTAATTATTACCCACTCAGGTAGATTCTAAGGCAATAACGCTTCTATGTGTTTGGAAATACAGATTTGGGGTGAGACTTTTGTCAGTGCATTTTATAGCTGAGAGGGCTTTCTATTTTCCTAGTCTGTTCAGGGACTGTCAAAGTAGCAAAATTATGTTTTCTAATTCAAATGGGATGTGGCCATAGATGGCACTGTGGCTCGCACTGATAAACATATACCATATTGTGGCATTTTCTGAGGGAAATTTCTGAGACCAAAATCATCTACAACAGTCCCTTTGTAATAAAAGTTTACTTTTCACTCTGAAGAGGAATGATTTTAAACCTGGCAGAACTAGAAATACTAACTATATTTTTAACGTTAGTAAATAGATCATGAGCAGCTGTATTTCTTGAGCCCTCAGAAATGTTTTTCAAAATGGGGCCTCTTAATACTATCTCTGCAAAATGTTTTTACATCGGTATAGCGCCTAGAGAATGCCAGTTAAAGTACACCCGTGACTCTCATTCTCATCTCCCAGAAAGCATTATTGAAACCTTGCCGTTAAATCAAGGCATTTTGTCTTTTGAATTCTGTCATGGCTGGGGCTAAACAACTGTCACTGGCAAGTGACAAGAGGCGTAGACAGCAGGGAAAAGGAAAAGAGAGAAAGTAGGAGCAGGGGGAAGTAAAAGTATAAGAGAGAGGGAGGGAAAATACCAGGTATGTACCAGAAGGATGAGGTGCTGGCAGGCAGCAACTGCCTCGGGTGCCAGTTCGTTGAGACTCATGCAGTGATCGGCTTACTCCCGCTATATCCTGATACTTTTAATGTCTTTTTGGAATCTAGGTACTAAGAAATATTTCAGAGTACAAACTGATGTCATTAGGTTCACATTTGCCTAAAGAATTTTTCAGTCCTCCAATTTAAAAAAAAAATCCATAAATATTTACAAATTTTTGTTTTTTTTTTGTTTTGGTTTGGTTTGGGGTTTTTTTTTGCTAATTATTCCTCCCTCAGGTAGATTTTAGGGAAATAAACTTTCCATATGTCTGGAAATAGAGATTTGCATGCAAATCTATCACATGCAAATAGTCAGAAGACTCCACACATGAAGGAATATTAAGTCAATTATATTTTTGTACTCCATGTCATAAACTTGGGGATCTGATGCATTTCTACCTTGATGTTGATATTTTAATAAAGTCAGAATGCTTGCTTTTGGGGGCAGAAAAGATATGATCTTTCTTTTCACTGAATGCTAGTGGTAATGGGTAGTTTTCCTCTTTGGTCTAGAGCAGAGTTTCTCAACCTTGGTACTGTTGAAATTTTGGACTGGATGATTCTTTGTTGGGGGTGGGTGGAAGGTGTCCTGTGCCTTGCAGGGTGTTTAACAACATCTCTGGCCTTTACCCACTAAACGCCAGTGGCCCACTTCCACTCCACCCCAGTCGTGACAATCAAAGAATGTCTCCAGATATTCCAGATGTCCCCACTGAGGCAAAATTATCCCTGATTGAGAACCCCTCAATCTAGAATGATCGCTGATAGGGCTTTTAAAGGGAGAGGGAGAGAGAACTAACTATTGAGGGCCTCTAATAGGTCAGCTACCATGTTGTATATCATTTATTCTTCATAGCCAGTTTATAATTCAGTCATACAAGGTTATGAAAAGCTGACACTTTCCCAAGGTCTCATAATTTGGATCTAGGACTTTGAAATCAAACCTTTCTGACTCTAAAGCTGCTAAATCATACTGCTTTATAGCATTTCCCTTTAAAGAGTCACTGAAGTCTCTGTTAGTTCCAGTGTGTCCAGTCTAAAGCAAACTTGGTTCAATAACTAACCTACATTTATTTCAAATAGGCTGTAAACCAAGAGAAGCAGGTGATGTAGTGGAAAGTACACTGGATTAAGCATCAAACTTCTGGCTTTGGGTGTCAGCCCTGATACTAACCAGCTGAGTGCCACTGGGCAAGTCACTGTGCCCTGGCTTCTTCAACTCTGAAACGTGGGTCAACCTCCACATCGTCTGCGTGAGCTATGTTATTTAACAATTTTGAAAGTGGGAATGCTTGGCATTTTTAGACCAACAAAAGTTTTCACGTTGCTTTAAAACTATTCTATATGCAGTTTAGGACAACAGGTGTACTTTGGAACTTCGGGCTCACTTTACCTGTTAGTCTCATATTGATATGTCTTCCATTTCACCTAGCCCATTATTCATCTCCTTTGTGAAGTCTTTTCTAATTATCTTTCTGTCATGATAGATTTTCTTTACTTCCCATTTGCCTTGGCACTTACGTTATTAACCTGTACCAATGTACACACTGTTTCCATGTCAGAGCTGAAATGACTTACTGATTTTCACTCACTTATGTTTTATTACTCCAGCCAAATTATAAGATCTTCAAGAGAAAAAACTGGGTGTTCCACTTCTAAGTTTTCTGAAGTAGTTTATGAATGCTGTACATAGTAGGTATTCAATAAGTGCCCATTGAATTAAATTCAAGAATTTGTAATTTTAAAGCAAAATTTTTTCAGATGAAACATCCATGATACATGGTGGGCACACAAAACATATAAGTATTCCAACAAAACATCAAGTGTGAATTGTTCTTTTTTTTTTTTTTTTTTTTGCGGTATGCGGGCCTCTCACTGTTGTGGCCTCCCCCGTTGCGGAGCACAGGCTCCGGACGCGCAGGCTCCGGACGCGCAGGCTCAGCGGCCATGGCTCACGGGCCCAGCCGCTCCGCGGCATATGGGATCCTCCCAGACCGGGGCACGAACCCGTATCCCCTGCATCGGCAGGCGGACTCTCAACCACTTGCGCCACCAGGGAGGCCCCGTGAATTGTTCTTTAAGCACAATTTCTGTTTAACTTTAGTGGAGCAAAATAATAATGCCATGTGTTGCAATATATTTTTTCTCTGTTCTGACTTCTTTTAAATTTCTCAGACCTGGGAATTAAGATGCTTTAAGAATGAAGTTTCTGAAATGCTCCATTGGGTACATCTTTTCAGGAATAGCCATCTGTAGGAAAATATAACATATTCATTGGCAGAGAAGAGCTGATAAATACAATTTGATGTAGTGTTTCAGCAAGCATTTCAATAACTTTTTGACATTTTCCTGTAGTCCTTATTTGCCTTATCAATAGTTATAGTGACATATGATTGTCAACTTTTTATATTAAGACCAAACTAATAAATTAAACATGTTATGTTTATATCTGATGAAAGCTGATGTTTTCGAAGGGTGTTAAAATACACTGACAGGTCCTGTTCATAAGCTCCTTTGGTATAAATATGCAGATGGCGTCTTTAGATATTGTTTGTACACATGCCGATAGAAAGTGTTGACAACGTAACAAATGCAAATGTCAACCTCACAATTTAACCTTTCTGTGTAGAAAAAGATGTTAGTTTTAAGTTATGTGTATCTTTTAACTTTATTTCAAAGTTTCTATTATTTTTTAGCCTGTTATCACTACTGTTTCATGTACGGCTGAAAGCAGCCATTGCAAGAAGATTTACGCTTGAGAGTTTTTCTCTGTCATGCTCCTACTTCAACAATTGCAATTGTACAGATGTATTTATTTTTCTAATTCTTCAGGTTATTTTCCGTGTTGTTTCCTATCTCCTGAATCTTCTTGTAGCATCCTTCTATTTACTGTTACAAAATATTTGGGGTTAATAAGAAAGCCTAAGGAAAACATTATGAACCCCCCCTCCCTGCCCCACTCATACTTTATGTTAAAGCATTTCTTACACTTTGCCACACTTATGTCTGTGCTAAGATCTAACAGAGTGTCGTGCAGCACTTTTTAAAAATTTTGGCTTATAGAGGCTCATATGGGACAGCAGTGGGTAGGCTGGAAAGAGAACTGGGTATTCTAGTTAGGAGAATATTCTAAGAAAAAATATTCTTCTGCTTAAATGCTATCGAAAACTAGTCGTGGACACCTTTAAATCCAAGATAGTAGGATTTTATAGTCATTGCATGCAGAAACCATTAGAAATAATATCACAGGTCCACATGTACCCTCCAAAATAAATAACCCTTAAGGTTCCCTGAAATAAACATCAGATTAAAGATACTATCATTTCCGAACCTGCACACAGGGTTTTTTTCTCCTTGACTCCGTGGCCGATCCCTAGGCCACATCGTTTCTGAATTTCCACATCCACGTACTTCTGTTTACTGCATATCCTTGATTTTACCACACTTACATCTCCTCTTACTTCAGTGCATGTATGTGGATCTGTTAAAACAGTAATATATCAGAGGTAATATCACTTTTTTAGGGGGTAAAGTAACCTTAGAATAAGGGGAATTGTGTAAGCATATATATCTTATAAATGCTCTGCACCTGGGTTGAGAAACACTATGATAGAGTTAAGAAACTTTTTAAGAGGGGGTGTTTCTACAGTATTGCTTCTTTAAGGACTATAGTAATGTATCTTTTTTTTTTTTTTTTTTTTCTTTTTGCGGTATGCGGGCCTCTCACTGTTGTGGCCTCTCCCGCTGCGGAGCACAGGCTCCGGATGCGCAGGCCCAGCGGCCATGGCTCACGGGCCCAGCCGCTCCGCGGCATGTGGGATCCTCCCAGACCGGGGCACGAACCCGTATCCCCTGCATCGGCAGGCGGACTCTTAACCACTGCGCCACCAGGGAGGCCCTATCGTTTTTTTGAGCTAGTGATTCTTTATTTTTTAATTTTTAAAATATATATCTTAAAACTATAGTAATTTATTTATTTATTTTTTGGCCATGCCACAGCTTGTGGGGATCTGCATTCCTCGACCAGGGACTGAACCCATGCTTTGTTTCCACTTAGTCTTGTTCCTCCAACTACATTATATACTATTTTAGAATAGGAACTGCTGTGTGAGAGCCTATAAATTCTAAATAAATATTTGTGAATTAACAGATGAATAGGCATATCATGTCTATTCATGATATTTTAAGAGGAAATAAAAATAGTCCAGTTAGCTAGTCTCTGTGGTAAGTGAAGAGAGTCAAGTTGGACGGTGTTATGAAATATACATTACAATGCAGAGCTGTCCTAAGTTGGGGTAAAATGCCTGTCTTCTTCTTGATTAAAATATAGGACTTGGCTATCCCATATCAACCAGAACCAGACCCAAAGACATTAGTTAATAGGAGTGTAATCATGTCCACTGGTTCCTAAAAAAGATTCAGATTGTTTTTTCTTTAAAATAGTACATTTTTTATATTTAACTTATCATGCCCCAAGCAAACAATCTTCTATATTTAAAATATAAAGCAAAGTAATCACAACACAAACTTTAGTTTTATAACCTAAGCAGCTGTATTTGTTTAAAATACTTCATGGGGTTTTGTTTCTCCCATCTTTCTTAAGTTGTTAGAAATTTTCTGAGTTCTTCCTTTGTTTCTGAAAATATATAACGTTCTCACTGGTGAGTGCAAAAGGACCTTTCTGTTCACAAATTGGCACCCATGATTTTAAATTCACAGCGTGCTTTATCCAACCCCAACTGCTGTTGCCTTCATCCTGTCCATTCAGGCAGCTGACGGTCACAGTCAGAAGTCAGGATTATGGCTCCTCCTTTTCCAATATTGAAAATATGAACTACAGATTAGCAGTAGTTAAAACCAGGAGTGCTCAATTGAATTCTTTGTGGTATTTGAAACACACACACACACACACACACACACACACACGCAAACACAAATCAAGAGCTCCCATGGGGAGACTGGTCTGCAGACCTGAATTGGGTCTCAGGTGATTCCAGTGTACATCTTTACAAAAGAACCATTAAACTAATGTTTCCCAGTCTTTTCACTACCAGGAAAACCAAATCAAAAACATTAAGGAAGCATTGACTTCCATAATTTTTAAATTAACATAGGTAGGGAGATAGAATTTTAAATATTTGAGTGAAGTCAGGGTTTGTTAAATCAGTGTGGGAAAACGGAATTCATATAATTCTAGCTAAAACAAACAAAAATTCTGATGTTTGATTAGGCTGTGTAGTCTTGTACTGGCTAAGTATATGATCACCACTAAGCTTTCTGAAATATTGAAAGCAACTCATGAGCCCTTCAGTACCTTTCTGGATATCTGGTAGAGCAGGAAGAGAGAGCAAGGCTGAGAGGTAATGGAAAGTGTGTTGATGACTAGACAGACAGAACTGCACATTTCAAGAGTGAAGCTAGATAGTGCCTCTCAGAAAACAAAGGAAGCTGGGAATGTTGACTTTCCAGCCGAATCCTCTCTAAACTGAAGAGGAAGAGGAAGAAGGGGCTAATGTTTATTGAGTGCTCATTACCTACCAAAACCTGTATTAAGGACAGTTTGTATTTTGTCTCTTCAGGAGCCCTACGAAGTTAGATGTTACGACTGTTTTAGTGATGAAGAGACACATCCTCAGTCAGATACCAGGTAGTTTGCCCAAGGTCATTGAGCTGGTCAGTGACTGAGCAAGAAAGAGAAACCAAGATTCTTTGATTCTGTATCCAGTGTTCTTTCCAATATACCACTCTGTCTTCTAAATGCGCTTCCTGCCATGGTCCAGTTATTTAAAAGTCATGTAGGACCCTGGCTACTTGAAGAACATCTCTCTGGTCTTCATTTATAGTTGGTTCAATATTTGTGGAATATTAAGTTGTAGGGAACCTTATAACCAATACTCTAGGAATGTCTATGAGTTCTCTAGAGCCCAAGAGTTGCGTATACTGTGAAAGGAAAGATCTACTGGGGATCCTAAGGCTCAGTAGTCCCAGAAATTATGCAACAGGTCACAGTAGCGTATCTTATATATTAGCAAAGAATTTTTTTTTAATGAAAGAAAAAAGACCTTAAGTTCCTCAAAGTTATTATTTAATTTTATTCTTGTGTATGGAACTTTTGCCTCTCAGCTCTCTGTTTCCTCCTTTGGACAATGAAGTGGTTAGACTAGACCAGTAGTTCTTAAAGTAGACCAGTAGATCAGTAAGTGGGAATCACCTGGAGGGTTCATTGTTGGGCCCACCTGAGACTTTCTGATTCAGAAGGCCCAGCAAGGGGCCTGGGGATTTGCATTTCTAAAGGATTCCAGGTTGGGACTTCCCCCGCGGCGCAGTGGTTAAGAATCCGCCTGCCAATGCAGGGGGACATGGGTTCGAGCCCTGGTCCAGGAAGATCCCACATGCCGCGGAGCAACTAAGCCCATGCACCACAACTACTGAGCCCGTGCGCCACAATTACTGATGCCCGCAGACCTAGAGCCCTTGCTCTGCAACAAGAGAAGCCACCGCAATGAGAAGCCCGCGCACCGCAACAAAGAGTAGCCCCTGCTCGCTGCAACTAGAGAAAGCCCGTGTGCAGCAACAAAGACCCAACTCAGCCAAAAATAAATAAATTAAAAAAAAAAAAAAAAAGAATTCCAGGTTGATGCTGAAGCATCATCCTGGGACCACACTTTGAGAGCCACTGGAGGAGATGATCCATAAAGTCTCTTCCAGCTCTAAAATTTATCTAATTCAGCTTGTCAATTTCCTGGATTTCTTGGAAGATAGCTGTATCTTCCACTTTGAAGATGTATGCCTTGAATCTCTGCTTTATTTAATTGTGTTTGTTGCCCTTTCTAGTCATAGTGCAAGTTCTTTTCCCTTAGAAATTATTTCCTTTTCCCCACATTCTTTGTGTACTGCCAAACAGAATGTTTGTTTAACTAATGTTAGTGCAGTGCATTTCCAGAGCTGCCCTTTGGGGAAATTTAAATGAAATTTTAAAGTATCATTAAGAATGCAAATAATAAATTCTTTGATTAGCTGTAGGCATCTTTAGGTTGGGATGACTAAAAAAGGTTCTGGTTAATTAGAAGTAATTTGTTAGAAACCTGAATCCTCTCTTTTTCTCTCTCAGATTAAAACTCAGTTCCCAGCTGGATGCTTATAAGTGCAGGAAATGTAATTGTCAGATGATTAATTGCAAAAGATAGATAATTACAGTTCATATGATGTGTCAAATATGGGTAACCAAGAGGTTGACTACAGGTTGAAAGAGAACAGCTGAAATCTAGATTTTGTGTTGTAGCTATCAATGGGTGATTTACCTTTACCACCAGAGCTTGAAGAAAGGGTTAGGTAGAAAAAGCAGTTGCCTAAACCTTGCCTTTTATTTTTTATCCCATTTTGGGCAAATTCTTCATAATAAAAATTACTAGAAAAGAGTTCCCATTACCTGAAATCAGGCTTAGAACATTAAGCTGTTGCTGAATTACCTTTTCTAATGTCAAATAAAGGATTTGGGATTTGTAGTTGTATTTCAGTACCATATGTATTTTTAAACTCCATTAAATCTATCTTAAATATTTCTTTCCCTAGTTGTAATGGCTGGCTTTTATTTCCTAAAAATATTGACCAAATCTTCGCTCCTTTGAGATTAGTATCTCTTGTTCCTGGAAGTTAAATGTTTTCGCTGTAAGCATTGGGTTCCAAATGGAACAGTTTTGCCTTCAAAAAAGAAAATGTATTTATGATATTTCTTTAAAAATCATCCATCAAAAATATTAGCGAGTTGGAAAAGAAAGTCCTACAGACTGTCAGTAATTAAATTAGCCATCTCTATCCTGGCTCACCTGTTGGTTTATTTTAAATCACAATGAAATTAATAGAAACTAGATTTTTCTCCTGCATTTGTAAATGGGACTTTCTCCATCTTCTAAACTTTTGTATTTTTACTGAAGAGTTTTTCAGCTCTCAGAAATACTGCTTTACAAATTCAGCTAATGACCCATACCCAGCTTGTTTGTTGTGTAGGAGTTGTGCTAAATAACTCACTGTATGAGTATTGTCATTAATGATATGCTCATTTTGATAATGGGGCTGCAGATTCTTAGTCTGTAGTCCTTGGGGAGATGCTACAATTTTTTTTTTTTTTTTAACCAAGTATTGTTCTGGCTCCTTTCCTTGATTGGCCCAGAAATAGCAATCAGCTGGGGAGCAGGATGACATGCCTCTTAGCGATCCCTTTGATCTTTGAGATGAGTATCAACATTGTATGCTTCCTAATGGAAGTGTAATTTAATGAAATCTATTGGGTAAACATACTTCAGATGTTCAAAGGAGGTGACAAAATTTTTGCTGGCAGCCAGGACCTGGCGGCTTTCCAGCTTGCCTCTAGCTGCTATGCATATAGCATTGAGAAAGGCACTTAAAATAGGAACACAAAGTATTACTTTCATTGTGTTTCAACCCCCCTGCCTGCCCTCCTCTACCAATTTCTTTCCCTTAGGTTTATTTTTGTGGTATTTCTGTGAGTACCCTTTGACATATAACCTTTCCTATATAAAGTGGAATGTGAGATTTGATCTTTTTATATTTTTCTTGTTTTATTTTATGACACCAAGAGTAGTACATTGGGTGTATGGCACCAAAGTCAGGAGAAGTTGTAGCCATGAGAATTACATAGAACATCCTAGAGGGAAAAAGGCACTCTGTAAAAAGTACATATTTTCAGTATCGGTGGATTAAATTAAACATCTGTTTTGGGGAGGAGATGATAGAGCGCTTTTGTTTTAACAATCCTTGAGGAAGTGTGATGGAAATAGACATAGACATCAGGAGTCGGAGACCTGACTAATCTCAGCAATGTCACTTTCTAGCTGTGTCCTGTAGGGCCAGTCACTTTCTCTGCGCCTCAGTTTTCTTAGCTGTAAAATGAATAGATTGAATTAGATAATTCCAAAGGTCATTTTCAGCTCCAAGATTTTATGATTCTTTTTGAAACTGAATATCACCGTCCAATAAAAATATTATGGCAGCCACACATGTAATTTTAAATTTCCTAGTAACCACATTAATAAAAAAAGCAGAAAGAGTCGAAATTAATTTTAATAATATATTCTATTTAACCCAATAGATCTAAGCAAAATATTATCATTTCAGTATGTAATAAGTTTTAAAAATTATTGAGATATTTTACATTTTTTTTCTTTCTAAGTCTTCAAAAGCCAGTGCATATTTTACACAGCGTATTTCAGTTCTGACTATCCATATTTCAAGTGCTCAATAATCACATATGGCTGGTGGCTACCAATTTGGACAGCAGCTCTAGATGCTACAATCCAACTATTCCAAACCACATTCCCAGGAGACAGTTGGGCATGAAAATAAAGGTTCTGAGGCCTCCTCTAAACCAGTGGTTCTCAACTTCGGCTGTACCACCCAGGGAGCTTTAGGAAATACTGCTTCCTGGATACCCTTGGTCTAGGTGGAGCCAGGGCACAGGGATTTTTAAAGCTCCCCAGGTGATTGCAGTGTTCAGTCCAGGTTGAGAACTGCTGCACTAGCCATAATGCCCCTAAATGCAGCTGTGTTGTATTCCATAGACTCCCCACCACCAAGGAAGCCTCTATAACCTCCAACCCCACTGTCTACACCCCACTTTCTAGGTAATAAGAAGTATATAGGATCTTTAGATCAGATCCAAAATGTCGACACTCAGTATACCATAAATTAATGGACTGATAGATTTTGTTTCTTCCATTAAAAATAGGGATGTGATACATAAGAGAGTGTGGACACTGAAGGGTTTTCAGAACAATAACAGCAACAAAAAATCATGTAAGGTATAAGAGGAGCCTTTGACATATAAAAACTCTTAAGTCTTTTATAATCTCAGAAATATTGTGCAGTATATGAGGCAACTTCCAATCAATTGATACTCCTTTTTAAAATATAGTTTTAGATTTTTTCTTAGATAAAAGTTTATTTCCTTATAGTCCTGCTTCCTTTTAAAAGAATAGCTTTATTGGCAATTCCCTGGTGGTCCAGTGGTTAGGACTCCACACTTCCATTGCAGAGAGCCCAGGTTCGATCCCTGGTCGGGGAACTAAGATCCCACAAGCTGAGCTACACAGCCAAAAATAATAATAATAATAGCTTTATTGAGGTATAATTTATATACTATAAAATTTTCCACTATAAGTACACAATTCAGGGATTTTTAGGGTATTTATACAGTTGTGCAACCACTACCACAATCCAGTTTTATAACACTTCCTAAAAGTTCTCTCATGCCCATTTGTAGTCAGTCTCATTCCCATTCCCAATCCCATGCCACTGCTGATCTGCTTTCTCTCTATATAGTAGTGCCTTTTCTAGAAATTTCGTATAAATGGAATCATTTAATGTATCGAGCTTCTTTCACTTACCATAAGATTTTTGAGGTTCCTCTCTATTGTAGTATGTATCAATAATTTGTTTTTATTACTGAGTAATATTCCAGTGAATAAATATGTACCACATTTTATTTATCCATTTACCAGTTAATGGACATTTGGATTGATTCTAGTTTTTTACTGTGACTGTGCTGTGAAAATTCACACACATGTCTGTGTGGAAACATGTTTTCATGTCTCTTGGGAAATTACCTAGGCATGGAATTGCTGGGTCATTTGGTAAATATATGCTTTTCAAGAAACTATCACATTGTTTCTGAAGAGATTGTACCATTTTATATTCCCACCAGCAATATATATGAGGATTCCAATTTCTCCATATTCTTGTCAGCACTTGGCATTGTCAGTCTTTTGATGGTAGCCATCTAGTGGGTATGTAATGACATCTCATTGTACTTTTAATTTGCATTTCCCTAATGACTGTTGATTTTGAGCATCTCTTTATTTGCTTACTAGATGTGTATATATCTTTGGGAAATGTCTGTTTAAATCTTTTGCCCATTTTTTCTTAGGTTGTTTGTCTTATGTTTGAGTTTTCGTGTATTCTGGACGCAAGTCCTTTATCAGATATGTGGTTTGAAAATATTTTCTCCCAGTGTGTGGCTTGTCTTTTCATTTCCTTAATGATGTCATTTGAAGTACAAAAGTTTTAAATTTTGATAGTGTTTAATCTATTAATTTTTTAATGGATTGTGCTTTCTGTATTATATCTCACAAATTTCTGCCCAACCCAAGGATACAAAGATTTTCTTCTAGAAGTTTTAGAGTTCTAATTGTTATATTTAGGTCTATAATTATTTCAAATCAGTTTTTTTTGTATGGCATGAGGTAAAGTATCTCAGTTATTTATTTCTTTTTGTATATGGATATCCAATTGTTCCAGCTCTATTTGTTGAAAAACTTATTTTTCCCCCATTGAATTCCCTTGGCTCGTTTGTAGAAAATCAGATGAGCATAGTGTAAGGGTTTATTTTTGGACTGTCAGTCCTGTTTCAGTGATCTATATGTCTGTGTTTATGCCAGTACCACAGTGTTCTGATTACTGTAGCTTTACAGTAAGTTTTGAAATCACATAGTGTAAGTTCTCCAACTTTGTTCTTTAAAAAAAAAAAAAAATTCTAGATTCTTGGCATTTCCATTTAACTTTAAGAATCAGCTTGTCAATTTCTATGAAAAAGTCTGCTGAGATTTTGATAGGGATTCATTGAATAGAATCAATGTAGATCTATATGGGGGAAATTGCCATCTTAACAATATTAAGTCTTCCAATCCATTTATTTGTTCTTTAATTTCTCTCAGAAATGTTTCAGGTTTTTAGTATATGATTCTTGTACTTCTTTTGAAATTTATTTCTAAATATTTTATTATTTATGATACTGTTGTGAAGTTTTTTCTTAATTTTTATTTTTGTTTGTTCATTGTTAGTACATGGAAATATACTTGATTTTTGTATATTGATCTTGTATCCTGCAACCTTGCTAAACTCGCTTAATAATTCAAGTAGTTTTCTTTGTAGATTCTTCTGAATTTTCTACATAAAAGATCAGGTCAACTGTGAATAAAGACAGTTTTGCTTCTTTGCAATATGTGTACCTTTAATTTTATTTATTTATTTATTTATTTGCCTTTTTATGCTGGCTAAAACCTTCACTACTGTGTTGACTAGAAGTAGTAAGAATGGATTTACTTGTCTTGGTCCAGTTTTTGAGGGAACATATTAATATTTTTACCATTAGATTGATGTTAGCTGAGATGTTTTATAAATGTCCTTTATCAGGTGAGGAATTTCCCTTTTAATCCTAGTTTGTTTCAGTCTATATTATAAATGAGTGATGGATTTTGTCAAATGCTATTTCTGTGTCTATTGAGATAATCATGTGGTTTTTGTCCTTTGTTGTATTAATATGATGTATTACATTAATTGATTTTTAGATGTTAAACCAGCCTTGTATTCCTAGCATAAATCCCACTTTGTGATATTATATAATCTTTTGTATATGTGGCTTGATTTGGTTTACTAATATTGTGTTAAGGATTTTTACATTTATATTTATGAGGGATGTTGGTCTACTGTTTTCTTATCATATCTCTGTCTGGATTTGGCATCATGGTAGTACTGGTCTCTACCAGTATAAGTTGGGAACTGTTTCTTCCTCTATTTTCTAAATCTCTTTGTGTAGGTTGTTTATTTCTCCTTTAAATATTTGATAGAATTAATCATGCAGTGTAGGACTGGGCTTTTCCTTGTAGAGAGATTTTTTACTAATTTAATTTCTTTACTTGTCATAGGTCTATTCTAGTTCCATTTCTTTTTTTTTTTTGCGGTACACGGACTTCTCACTGTCGTGGCCTCTCCTGTTGCGGAGCACAGGCTCCAGACGCGCAAGCTCAGCAGCCATGGCTCACGGGCCCAGCCGCTCCGCAGCATGTGGGATCCTCCCAGACCGGGACACAAACCCGTGTCCCCTGCATCGGCAGGCGGACTCTCAACCACTGTGCCACCAGGGAAGCCCAGTTCCATTTCTTTTTGATTCAGTTTTTTAAAATTTATGTCTTTATAACTATTTGTCCACTTCATCTAAATTCTCTAATTTGTTGGTATAAGTTCTTCATAATATTTCCTTATAATCTTTTCAATTTCTGTCAGGCCTGTGACAGTGTCTTCTCTTTCATTTTGGAGTTTTGTAATTTTGTCTTCTTTTTTCTTAATCAGTCTGGCTAAAAGTTTGTCAATTTTTTGGATCTCTTTTAAAAAACAACCTTTGGCTTCTTTGATTTTCTCTACTATTTTACCTGTTTTCTGTTTCATTGATTTCTGCTCTGACCTTAATTATTTCCTTTCTTCTACTTTAGGTATCATTTGCTTTTTTCTTTCCAGCTTCCTTAAGTGGCAGCTTAGATTATTGATTTAGACCCTTCTTCCTTTTTAAGGTAAATATTTAAAGCTCTAAATTTCCTAACGCCAGCTTCTTTTAAAAACTTAAGCCCATGGCCATTTTCTATATTATATTCCAGATTAATTTTAGTAGGCTAAACTAAAATTTGAAAATAGGCTTGGGAAGCTATTAATCAGAGCTTTTTTCCCCCTAATACTGAGTTAAATGGTCTTAAGGTCCCAGGAATTTTTCAAGATATATGAAATGTACAAGATGAGGGAAATGTTTCTACGTGCAGTGAAGAGGCCCGAGTGTTCTGCCACGTTAGCCAAATAATAGTGGCCACCTGCTAATAGTCCATTTCACTGAAGGGAATAATTCAGCAAAGACTTCTTTTCTCTAACTTAAAAAAATTTCCTCTTCAACTCTTAATTTTGAAACTTTTCAAGCATACAGAAAAGTTGAAAGAAGAGTACAATAATCGCCTATATGCCTCTACTTAAATTCAGTAGTAACTGTTAAAACTTTCCTTCATTTGCTTTCTCTGTCTCTTTCAGAGATACCTTAATTTCTTTAACCCATGTATATTACTGAAGACGGCATCAAGGATAAACTCCCAAGTTTCTAGCTTAAATAACTAGGTTTTTCAATGGATGCCGCTAGTTATTGAGTTGGGGAAGACTAGTGTGGGATGTGTCAGTGTTTTATTTCTTTGTTTGTTTAGTGGGAGAATAGTGGTTGTAGAATCAATAATTTACTCTCAGATGTTTTAAATTTGAGTTACTATGAAACATCCCAGTGGGGAACTTAAATAGCCAGTTGGATATATCAAATTTGAGTTCAGAGGAGAAACTGAGTTAGATCTATTTTGATATTAGCATATAGATATTTTTAAACCTTTAAAAATAGATGAAAATACTTAGGTAGAGAAGAGAGTGTCAGAAGAGTGTTCTTGACCAAACTCGCAGGAATTATGGCATTTCGAGTTCAAGCAGAGAATGGTTAGAATTGAATTAGAAAAAAAAAAAAAAGGTACAGGTGAGGTAGAAGCAAACCCAGATCATTTCTACAGAGGAGACTATTTAAAGAAAGAAGATATTTCAACCAAGTTGATTGAAGTTAAGTTGATAAGAAGTTACATAAAATGAAGACATAAAGAAGTATCCACTAGATTGTCTGCATGACACTGTTGACCTTGACTAGAACCTGTAGGTTGAGTGGCAGGAACTAAGATTCAGCAAACCCCTTTATGTTTTTCAGTTTTTTTGTTTTGGTTTGGTTTGGTTTTTGTTTTTTGCTGCACCACATGGCTTGTGGTATTTTAGTTCCCTGACCAGGGATCGAACCTGGGCCCCTGGCAGTGGAAGTGCAGACTTCTAACCACTGGACCACCAGGGTATTCTCAGCAAATCCCTTTAAAGCGTGGCTTGGTTACTCACAACCATAGTCGTTAAATAATTTATATATGAAGATCATTAAAATAAAATTATTGCTATATTAAACAAATTCAGTGTTAAGTTCATTTCACTTAAGCAGATATTTATTAATTACCAATTTTAAGTCATTTAAATGGTCATGATGATGCAGATTGTGTTCTGATAAAATGGACAGTACAATTTTTGGTCAATGTCATCCTGGCTGTGTTGCTGACAGAGAACTATTTCAGCTAAGAACCTAAGTTTATTCTGAATATTTGGGTGGAGCACTTAAGTGTGATCATGACCACTTACTAGTTTTTTTCAGTAGTTATTTACATCTCTTTTATTTCCAACCATACAGCTGCCAGTTGGACCAAAGTTTAAAACAAATTGTCTTAAAAAAAAAAAAAACTGTTGGTTATTCTTTCTTCAGCAATGGAAGGAGAGGGGTAGTAAAAGAAAGGAAACATTTGAGTAATGTGATTGGATTGAGTATATAAAGTGATTTATTTTAGAAGCTTTGCCAGGTTTTAAGTTCTTACTCTGACATTTATTAGTTGTTTGAACTTGAACAAGTTACTTATTTAATCTCTCTGCCTCAGCTTTCATATCTGTGATATGGGAATAATAATAGTGTATGCTTCAGGGTTATTGTGAAGAGTAAATTAAGATATATGTACACACACACAGCTCTTAGAATAATGCCTGATACATAGTAAGCTCAAAAAATATGTTTACTATTATTTTTAACACAAATTAAGTTGATTTTTAAATAATTTCTGCTCAATTTCAGAGTAAAGAATTATTTGAATTAGGTCAAAATCCCCAAAAGAGATTATTTCTTTGACATGAGACTTTCCTCAGTTGTACACCCACAAGCCACATTTGATTACTCAGTCTAATGAGTGACACCATTTAATTATTGATCTACAGGAGTGTAGCAGAATTGTATTTGCCAGCTCTAGAAAACAGATCTAGACAAATATGTAAGTAGCTTAAAGTTTATCTCCAATTTGGAATCTCATACAAACTAGTGCCAGTTTTACATATGGAAAAAGGGGAAAGATAATTGATTACCCTCTCCTAAAATTTATGATTCTTAAAACAAATCATACCATCATTTTCAATCTCTCATTGTTTATATTAAATGATGTGAAATAATGTAATGACACTTCAATAATTTGGAAATTATGATGCAGAATAGTTCCTGTTCTTTCACATGTCCTTCCCCCACTGGATTATGCACTGTATATAAATGCTTTCTGTCCAACGATTCAGAGTAAACTTGGGTTCTTAGCTGAAACCCAGAACAACCACGTTTATACTGACCAGAGAATTGCTCCTTATATTTTATTAGACCATAATTTGCCTTTTCCTCAGGAGGCTAAGCTTTTCCTAAAGAGCGTTCTAATTCTGAAGTGCTAGTATTGTATGATTTATAAAATGTTAATGATGTTGTTCTTTTATCCTGCAAGACCTTTAATTTTGCTTGAAAATGGATTCTTTCCCTTGTATTTGATTTACCTACAGTTTCCAAGCACACGGTAAACTAACCTCCCCACTACCAACAACAAATGAACGCAATACTTTTGAAAATCTTCGTTTTAGAAAAACATTATGATATATGCTGTGACTATTTAGTGGAACAGAATGATAGTAATTTACAAATATATTTAAACTAGACAGAAAAGAATAAATAAAGCTTGTGAGCTATAGTCACCCCGTTGGCTATTTTTGAGTTATTCATATGGTGCTCAAGTTAAATAAAGATTGAGTAGACCTCGGTTTGCAATTAGAGTTTTAACCACCAATTTTTTTCCTCATGTGACTTCCAAGGGTTATCTTATCATATATTCAGATGAATAATTTTCTTAGAATTGCTGTTGCTTAAAATGGTAGGTGTTTTATTCAGGTAACCTGTCACTTTAACAAATGTCTTTCTTAAGTGTGTCTACCTGAATTATTCTATTTTCACCACAGGGACTAAAATGTTATCCAGTAGAGTTTTGTCCAAAGAGAATGGGTTGAAGGTGGTGGTGCAATCAATCATTTATCTGCTAGATGTCAGCAAAGGTTTCAAGTAAATGAAGAAATAGCCAGGCTTTGGGAAAAGTGGCTTTATCTTGTCTTTATACTGTACAAATATTCCAGCATTTAGATAAATGGGGATATTGCATTTTAAAAATATGTATAAGGAAGAATTCAGGTGTTTAACTTTTTTATGTTGTATTGCTCCCATCTGTGTTAGATATCATACCTCTGAAACTTTTTTATAAAGTCACACATGACTTTTGTTTCTGAGGGCCCTTCCCAGTGTCTATCTTACTTGTCTCCTATGTAGTAGTTGATTCACTCCCATCTTCTTGAAACTAGCTTCCTTGACACCATACTCCCTTGGTCTCTTCCTGGCTCTTTGATCCGTCTCCTTCAGTAGATTCTTTTTCTGTCCTCCCCTTAATTTCTGTGTTTTCAGGTCATTGTTGTTTTGACTTGTCATCCCTATATTCTGTCTGGTTAATTTTATGTATGCCCACAGCTTCCACTACTGCCTATATATCAGTGACTTCAAAATCATGTCTCTAGCCCAGACTTTTACATCGCACACTGTGCCCTTTCTTCAGTTGTCCATTGTACATGTCCCAGCCCTATGGATATTCAAATACAATGTTCCAACCTGAATTCATTAAACTTACTATCTTTTATCCAAACTCAGTTCCTCTTCCTGCATTCATTATGCTGGTTGATGCATATGTTGGTTATGCTGGTTAAGGTACCATCTACTCAGTTACCCACATGAGAAACCTGAGAGACATTTCAGACTTGTTTCTTTGCCTTAACTCCCACATCTAATTGTCACTGAGTCCCATGGATTCTGCCTCCATAATATCTCTCCCCTCCATCCTCACACAGTCTATTAATTGAGGACCACGTGATTTCTCTCTTGACCTTTAAGAACAAGCCCAAGATTTCTACCTTCAGGCTAGCCCTCCTCGCATCTGTTTTCTACCTGGAGTCTAGAGGAAACTTCCTAAAAAAATGTAAATCTGATTAGATCAAACTTTTATTTTTGAGACTTTCTGGTACCTATAGGAAGTCAAATGTTTGTCTGCCAATCAAATCCAGCTAAAAGATATCTTTTCCTGTTCAGAGTCTTTGATGTATTGAAATTGGTTGCCAACATTAAAGTAGGTAAAATAATAATAATATAATATCTACTTTAAGTATCATTATTTAGATTTGTTATCTTGTTTGGTCTGAACATGAGATGGTCAGTAAAACTTTGTGACTTTATTAATAGAATTTCTTCCAAAAACTAGTAGCAATACTTATTTTATGTCATCAAAACATATTCAGTTTTATAACTAATTCAAATATTTCTGGTCTTTCATGGTAAACTATTTAAATAACTTTAGATTTTTTTTTTTTTTTTTTTTTTGCGGTATGCGGGCCTCTCACTGCTGCGGCCTCCCCCGTTGCGGAGCACAGGCTCCGGACGCGCAGGCTCCGGACGCGCAGGCTCAGCGGCCATGGCTCACGGGCCCAGCCGCTCTGCGGCATATGGGATCCTCCCAGACCGGGGCACGAACCCGTATCCCCTGCATCGGCAGGCGGACTCTCAACCACTTGCGCCACCAGGGAGGCCCAACTTTAGATTTTTTGTATTCTCTTTTAAGACAAATTCTAGGTTAAGGCAAACAAAACAAAACAAAACAAAAACAAAGAAAAAGTAAATGAGATATCACTCCCAATATTCTTTTCTCTCCTGATCAATATTTTGACATATTGACATTTTTTTTTTTTTTTTTTTTTTTTTTTTCTTCTTTTTGCGGTATGCGGGCCTCTCACTGTTGTGGCCTCTCCCGTTGCGGAGCACAGGCTCCGGATGCGCAGGCCCAGCGGCCATGGCTCACGGGCCCAGCCGCTCCGCGGCATATGGGATCCTCCCAGACCGGGGCACGAACCCGTATCCCCTGCATCGGCAGGCGGACTCTTAACCACTGCGCCACCAGGGAGGCCCGACATATTGACATTTTAAGAGTACTATATTAATAGCTGCATTTTTCAAGAACTCTGTGATTTAATTACTAACTGGAAATAAAAGCTTTTTTTTTTTCGGCTAGCATTTATTTCCCCAGAAATCGAAAATTTTGGCATCAAAGTTTACTTTTAAATTGAATAGTAAGATTGTTCTTGTTGGTTGGGAATTATGAGCATCTTATTTTGTAAAATAATGCCTCAAGTAAAATTATAGGGATTTCTTAAAAGGGATAATGCAGGAGTTTAAAGCAGTGTTGAGGGACTTCCGTGGTGGTCCAGTGGTTAAGACTCCACGATTACAATGCAGGGGCGAACTAAGATCCCACATGCCACGCGGCCAAAAAACAAGGGGCGGGGGGAGTAGTGTTGAGCAGTTTGTATGGGGGAACCTTTAAGGTAGATATTACTTCAGTTTCTGTAATCTTATGTCCTCCAATTTCTACTATATCTTCGGTCTTACTTTACAAATAAGTATAATGTGTTTAGCCAGCCATGAAGTAGCAAAATACATATCAGTCCATGTTTCCTAGAATCCTTACTTTTTAAAAATCTAGTATATTTCTTTTTAGTTGTCCTAGATAAATCAGAGATTAGTATTTGCAGTTACATCTGTGACCACCTACTCAACAATCCCTACCACGAAGAAAGAAAAAGGACATATTAAATCAAATAGAATTGAATGGTTAACCAATGTGATAAATGTGGTATAGTAGAAGGATGCCTGCACATGACTTTTACATGTGATGAATTTCTTATGAACATGACTGCTGACCCACTGTCATCAGGTTACATGTTTTAATTATTTTTCTAAAAGTGAGACTAAAGGACTAGATTGGTATGCATTTCTCTTCATTTTCTCTTCAGCTCCTGCCTGTGAACAACAGCATGATCTTGTCTTCATTATCATTGGCTCCAGTCACTGGAATCAATGTCCACAGCTTGCTCATGAATGGAAGAATCTTGACCTTTATGAGGAAGTGTAAACTCTATCCACTATAACTATATGCACTTTTTTTCTTAATGGTAGTTTAGAATTAAGCCTACTTCTTTTGTTTCTTTTAACACAACTAACTTGACTTCTTTTTCAGTGTGTATTTTCAGTGTTGATACCCTGAAAGCAACTGATTTCCATATTTTTGTATGTTGGTTCCTTAGGAACAAACAAAACAAAGAGTTTCTATGGAAGTTTGGAGTATGCCTTTAATTTAAATTGCCTTGACTTTCTCTCATTCCTGAAAGAAAGCAAACACATTTTTGTGTTGCTTATTGTTTTTCCTAAGAAGGTAGAGGATTCCCATTTGATAAGGTGCTTATTTTGTAATTAACAAAATCTAAAATTAAAATTTTGATATTGAGCAAATGTTTTCTTTAAATAAATTTCCCAATTTTTTTTCCACTAACAGATGGTGGCTCTAGGAGAGATTTTAAGAGGACAGCCCTTGTATCAATGTTTAACTCTTATGGGATGTATGATAGAAATCATCTTTTATCACTTAATTGCTTGGTTTTGAAAGTTTTACTGCTTGTTTTCCACGTAGTGTGTTTATATTGTTATTGGGGTTTTCAGTTACCATTTCTTATTTCACCCATGCATATAAGTCTGACGTCATAGATATACAGAAATTGTGAATGAAAAAGATTCGTTGGATTACTTATTCCTTCTTAGAGGGGCCAAAGTGTGATCACTCCCTGTGGCATGCTGTTCAGCATTCTAAGACACTTGACTCAGTGAGTCAAACATGAGGATTCCTTCCTTTTCTCCCTTGGGAAACTGCTCTATAGTCCAAAATATCTCACTCTTTTGGAATTTTTCTTAATCTCATAGGCAAGTGCTGAAAAGTCCTAAAAATATGACTAGAGTTCCTTCTTACATTATTGGAAACCTTTTACCCAGCAGATGCTGGAGATTGTGGTGCTGGTAATGATGAGGATAATGATAGTTATGATGATTAGAGAGATGTGCAGGGAAAATTCTCCCTTCCACCTCTGTTGTCCATCTCACTTCCCCATTCCACCCTCCCCTCCAATCACCAACCTAGGTAACTTCTGTTATTAATTCCTTGTGTATCTTTCCAGCTTTTATATATGTATATACGAGCAAATACAACTATACATTCTTCTCCCTTCCCCCTTTAAATAACAGCAAGAAAATGGTGAGCCATACAAAAGACAGCAAAAATGACATATACTATACTACACCTTGCTTCTTCACTTTCTGTATTTTAACCTTGCTGCCTTATTAATGTACTTATTGTTTGCAATTTTAGTTTATTCTCTTGGATTTTTGAGATATATAGTTCCATCATCTGTAAGTAGTTGTGGAAAATGTTAAATAATAGTACTGTTAGTGGTCACTGTTTCCTTTTTTTGAGAAACAGTTTTATTGAGGTATACTTGACATGTATATAACATTTATTTGACATAATGTGACTATACATCTGATTATATATGACTATGTATATCACTATATATATATAACTACATATATATATACACACACACATATATATTCTTTGTTCCTTTGGTCCTTATTTCTTGCCTTCTTTTTTGAGTAAATCACATAATTTTTTTTTTTTTTTTTTTTTTTTTGCGGTATGTGGGCCTCTCACTGTTGTGGCCTCTCCCGTTGCGGAGCACAGGCTCCGGACGCACAGGCTCAGCGGCCATGGTTCACGGGCCCAGCTGCTCCGCGGCATGTGGGATCTTCCCGGACTGGGGCATGAACCCGTGTCCCCTGCATCGGCAGGCGGACTCTCAACCACTGCGCCACCAGGGAAGCCCTAAATCACACAATTTTTAATATTATGTTCTATCTCCCATATTCAATTTTTATTTATACCCCTTTGTGTTTATTTTTTAGTGGTTCCTATAGGAGAGTACAGTGTGTATCTTTAAGTTATTAGTCTGCTTTCAAACAATGTCATATTCCTTCATAGACAGTTTAAGACTTTACATAGTAGAATTCCATTTACTTGTCTCTCACCCTTTGAACTCGTTATCTTATATTTTACTCCTACATATGTTATCCTCATGACAAATACTTAGAAAAAGTCTTTTATATTTACCCAGATGTTTATTATATTGGAACTCTTTTTTCCTTTATACAAATCGCAATTTCCATTTGGTGTTATTTCTCTTAAGTCTAAAGAGCTCATTTTAACATGTCTAGTTGGACGATTCTCTCAGGTTTTATCTGATTTTAAAATGTCTTTATTTCACTATCATTTTTGAATGATATTTTCACTGGCTTTTGACTTTTAGTTTGACAGGTTTCCCATCCCCCTCCCTACCTTTCTGTACTTTAAAGGTGTAATTTCACTGTCTTCTGTAAAGTGTTCAGCCATTATTTATTCAAGTATTTCTTCTGCCCCCATTTCTTTCTTGTACTTCTTTGACTTCTGTTACCAAATATGTTAGGTCACAATATTATTTCACAGTTCTTGCATGCTTTTCTTTTCTTTTATCTTTTGTCAGTTTTTTGTATCTTTGTGTTTCAGTTTGGATACTTTACATTGATCTCCTTTTAAGTTTACAGATCCTTTCCTTTTCTGTTTCTAGTCTGCTCTTAAGTCTATTTCATGGTATCATATTTTTAATTACATTTTGATACCGTATTTTTTTGTTTGTTTTTGGCCGTGCTGCACGGCTTGTAGGATCTTAGTTCCCCAACCAGGGATTGAACCCACGCCCTCTGTAATGAAAGAGCAGAGTCCTAACCACTGGACTGCCAGGGAATTCCCTGATTCCGTAATTTTGTGTTATCATTTCCATTTGGTTCCATTTCCATTTTTATAGTCTCTCTTTCTTCACTGAAATTCCCCATCTCTTCATGTGTATTGTCCATTTTTTCCACCATATCCTTAGCATTTTTATGATAGTTATTTTAAAGTCCCTGAACGATAATCCCAATATATGGATCATCTTTGAGTATGCTTCACTGACCATGGATCATATTTTCTTGATTCTTCATGTGTCTTGTAATTTTTGATTCTATGCTGGATATTTTGTATAAAAGAGAGTCAAGTAAGTAAAATTTTATCCAAACATTCCCCCCCACCTTACCCCCACCCCAAAACCCTCCCTTTTATTTCAGGCTTCTATGGCTAAGTCAACTTGACCTTTAGTTGGGCTGTGTGGGGGCTTTTTTTTTTTAGCTTCAACTTAATTCACATGTTTTGAGGCTGAAATTAGGATTTTCCTTGTGAGCAGGGCTTGAGCTCTGAGCACTGGTGAGTTTCCAAAGACTTCTTTCTGCTTTTCAGCTGGGCCACCGTCTTTTTGATTTGTGGGAGATCCCTCTCTCACTTTTACAGCCCCATTGCTACCTTTATGAGTCTCTGGGGAATTCTCTTTGCTCTCCAGTCTTGCTCCCTGGCTTTCGGTATCTTGGCAGATTCCTCTCTGCCCTGCTGCATACATCAAGCCTTAGAAGGTCAGTTGCCTTATACTGTTTGAAGATCCAGAATGCCTCAGAGGGTTTCTCTCAGTTCTCCTGTTCTCCCCTACTTCAACTTTTGGTGGCTGGAATTTTAGAATGCCTCAGGTAGGTTTCCCTCAGTTCCTTTGCCCATTCCCTAGCCTACAGTAGCCACAGTGCTTAGCATGGACTTTTCTTAGCTCTGCTGCCTTGCACCCCTCCTTCAGAGGGCCAGCTGTTTTAGGATTGAGGGAGGTCTTGTGCAACCCAGGGGAGCACCTCTGTCAGAAATCCTCCCATGCCCTGAGCACTCAGTAATGACCCATAGGAAAGCATTACTTGGTAGACCCTCTACCTCACTCTGCGGCTCAGGTTCCTTGAACTCCCAACCTGTTATGCCAGCCCTGATGCAACCTTTCATAGTCAGTTAGAAGTGTGACTGGTTTCTTCTTACCCATATCTGCGGGGGCTTCCTCTACTCCACCAAGAACGAGAACAGCCACGGGTCTCTTCTCTGTTATAAAAGGCTTATGGTTTTCTGGACCGTATTTCAGTTAGGTGTCTTTGTATCATCAGCTCTCTGATAGGTTTCTAAAAATTGTGGTTTTTGTAGCTTCTCCAGCTTGTTTTGTTTGTTAAGGTGAAAGCAATGGCTTCTTGTGTTTTTCTACATTCTTTGGGAAGCAGAAGTCCTGTGTTATTCTTTATCTAACTCTGCTTCTCTCAACAAACTGTGTCCCAGAGTGCTTCTGCCAGCAGCCTGCTTACACCTTCCCACAGCCATTGTTTCAAACGAAGCATATAGATTTTGTGCTTCAGAATGAGTCCCTCATCTTTAGGAAGTGTATTGTAGTTGGTGCTTTTTGAGCTCAGCTATGGTTGTGTCCTCGTACCATCCTTCAGGCATTTTGTCATAAAGTGGCTCTGCATGATCTCATCTGCTTTGGGACACCTCTCCACATAATTTGGGGTCTATGAATAATATCTGTTTTCTAGTTTTGCCAAGAAAGGAGAATTCCAAGTATATTTGTTCTTGTTATTCACCCACCTACCCAAACCCAGAGGGGAAGGAGAGGGAAGAGTGATGACTTAGAGGGAACCTGTTAACTTATGCAGCTGTGTTCTTTTTGCAAGTCCCATTTAATCATTCCAACAAAGTGTTTTTCATTTCTTTTATGCAGATATGCAGACTGAGACTCAGAAAGGTTCGACACCCTTTCTTCAGTCACATAGATAATAAATAGCAAAACTAGGATTTGAATCATAGTTTAACTCATACTGTTAAATAAAGTGCTGATAATGAAGCACATTATCTTTGAAGGTTCTATGTTATACTACTGTCTGAATTCAGAGTTTGGGATGATATCTACAAGTATTTTCTCAGGGATCACATATATAAGTATTTGCTCTTCTAGAGAGAGCAAATGGGTGAATGGGAGCCTAAATCCTCAGGAAACGTTGAGGGTCAAAGCAGAGAAAATCAAGTTCAGATATAAATAAAAAGAGTCAAAAGAGAAAAGACCGCTGTGTGCGAGTGCAGGTCACTGTCCACGCCGCCCTTCCGGGAGCCTGTGCAGCCCGTCACTGCCGGGGTCCCGGGATCCAGGGACGGCTTCCCTGGGAGAACGCACGGTGCACCTCGGGCTGGTGCAATGTCACGCTGGCCTCTGCCGCTGCAGGCTCGCCCCGCACTCTGTGCCTCTCCCTGCCCCCTGGCCTGAGTGAGCCAGAGTCCCCGAAGCGGCTGCTCCTTTAACCCTGTCCTGTCTGAGCGAAGAACAGACGCCCTCCGGCGACCTACACGCAGAGGCGGGGCCAAATCCAAAGCTGAGACCCGGGAGCTGTGAGAACAAAGAAGAGAAAGGGAAATCTCTCCCAGCAGCCTCAGAAGCAGCGGATTAAAGCTCCACAATCAACTTGATGTACCCTGCATCTGTGGAATACATGAATAGACAACAAATCATCCCAAATTGAGGAGCCAGGAGTCAGTGCTGTGCCTCTGAGGTGGGAGAGCCAACTTAAGGACACTGGTCCACAAGAGACCTCCCAGCTCCACATAATATCAAACGGCGAAAATCTTCCAGAGATCTCCATCTCAACACCAGCACCCAGCTTCACTCAACTACCAGCAAGCTACAGTGCTGGACACCCTATGCCAAACAACTAGCAAGACAGGAACACAACGCCACCCATTAGCAGAGAGGCTGCCAAAAATCATGAAAAGTCCGCAGACACCCCAAAACACACCACCAGACGTGGACCTGCCCACCAGAAAGACAAGATCCAGCCTCATCCACCAGAACACAGGCACTAGTCCCCTCCACCAGGAAGCCTACACAACCCACTAAACCAACCTTAGCCACTGGGGACAGACACCAAAAACAACGGGAACTATGAACCTGCAGCCTGCAAAAAGGAGACCCCAAACACAGTAACATAAGCAAAATGAGAAGACAGAAAAACACACAGCAGGAGAAGGAGCAAGATAAAAACCCACCAGACCTAACAAATGAAGAGGTAATAGGCAGTCTATCTGAAAAAGAATTCAGAATAATGATAGTAAAGATGATCCAAGATTCTATTTCCCAGATCCAAAAACTTGGAAATAGAATAGACAAAATGCAAGAAACAGTTAACAAGGACCTAGAAGAACTAAAGATGAATCAAGCATCGATTAAAAACACAATAAATGAAATGAAAAATACTCTAGATGGGATCAATAGCAGAATAACTGAGGCAGAAGAACGGATAAGTGAGGTGGAAGATAAAATAGTGGAAATAACTGATGCAGAGCAAAATAAAGAAAAAAGAATGAAAAGACCGGAGGACAGTCTCAGAGACCTCTGGGACAACATTAAATGCACCAACATTCGAATTATAAGGGTTCCAGAAGAAGAAGAGAAAAAGAAAGGGACTGAGAAAATATTTGAAGAGATTATAGTTGAAAACTTCCCTAATACAGGAAAGGAAATAGTTAATCAAGTCCAGGAGTCACAGAGAGTCCCATACAGAATAAATCCAAGGAGAAATACGCCAAGACACATATTAATCAAACTGTCAAAAATTAAACACAAATAAATCATATTAAAAGCAGCAAGGCAAAAACAACAAATAACACACAAGGGAATCCCCATCAGGATAACAGCTGATCTCTCAGCAGAAACTCTACAAGCCAGAAGGGAGTGGCAGGGCATAATTAAAGTGATGAAGGAGAAAAACCTGCAACCAAGATTACTCTACCCAGCAAGGATCTCATTCAGATTTGATGGAGAAATTAAAACCTTTACAGACAAGCAAAAGCTGAGAGAGTTCAGCACCACCAAACCAGCTTTACAACAAATGCTAAAGGAACTTCTCTACGCAAGAAACACAGCAGAAGGAAAAGACCTACAATAACGAACCCAAAACAATTAAGAAAATGGGAATAGGAACATACATATCGATAATTACCTTAAATGTAAATGGACTAAATGCTCCCACCAAAAGACACAGACTGGCTGAATGGATACAAAAACAAGACCCAGGGGCGTCCCTGGTGGCGCAGTGGTTGAGAGTCCGCCTGCCAATGCAGGGAACATGGGTTCGTGCCCCGGTACGGGAAGATCCCACATGCCGCGGAGCAGCTGGGCCCGTGAGCCATGGCCGCTGAGCCTGAGCGTCCGGAACCTGTGCTCCTCAATGGGAGAGGCCACAACAGTGAGAGGCCCGCGTACCGCAAAAACAAAACAAAAAACAAAAACAAAAACAAGACCCATATATATGCTGTCTACAAGAGACCCACTTCAGACCTAGAGACACATACAGACTGAAAGTAAGGGGATGGAAAAAGATATTCCATGCAAATGGAAACCAAAAGAAAGCTGGAGTAGCAATTCTCATATTAGACAAAATAGACTTTAAAATAAAGACTACTAGAAGAGACAAAGAAGGACACTACATAATGATCAAGGGATCAATCCAAGAAGAAGATATAACAATTGTAAATATTTATGCACCCAACATAGGAGCACCTCAATACATAAGGCAAATACTAACAGCCATAAAAGGAAAAATCGACAGTAACACAATCATAGTAGGGGACTTTAACACCCCACTTTCACCACTGGACAGATCATCCAAAATGAAAATAAATAAGGAAACACAAGCTTTAAATGATACATTAAACAAGATCAACTTAATTGATATTTATAGGACATTCCATCCAAAAACAACAGAATACACATTTTTCTCAAGTGCTCATGGAACATTCTCCAGGATAGATCATATCTTGGGTCACATATCAAGCCTTGGTAAATTTAAGAAAATTGAAATTGTATCAAGTATCTTTTCTGACCACAATGCTATGAGACTAGATATCAGTTACAGGAAAAGAGCTGTAAAACATACAAACACATGGAGGCTAAACAATACACTACTTAATAACGAAGTGATAACTGAAGAAATCAAAGAGGAAATTAAAAAATACCTAGAAACAAATGACAATGGAGACACGATGACCCAAAACCTATGGGATGCAGCAAAAGCAGTTCTAAGAGGGAAGTTTATAGCAATACAATCCTACCTTAAGAAACAGGAAACATCTCGAATAAACAACCTAACCTTGCACCTAAAGCAATTAGAGAAAGAAGAACAAAAACATCCCAAAGTTAGCAGAAGGAAAGAAATCATAAAAATCAGATCAGAAATATATGAAAAAGAAATGAAGGAAACGATAGCAAAGATCAATAAAACTAAAAGCTGGTTCTTTGAGAAGATAAACAAAATTGATAAACCATTAGCCAGACTCATCAAGAAAAAAAGGGAGAAGACTCAAATCAATAGAATTGGACATGAAAAAGGAGAAGTAACAACTGACACTGCAGAAATACAAAAGATAATGAGAGATTACTATAAGCAACTCTATGCCAATAAAATGGACAACCTGGAAGAAATGGACAAATTCTTAGAAATGCACAACCTGCCAAGACTGAATCAGGAAGAAATAGAAAATATGAACAGACCAATCACAAGCACTGAAATTGAAACTGTGATAAAATATCTTCCAACAAACAAAAGCCCAGGACCAGATGGCTTCTCAGGCGAATTCTATCAAGCATTTAGAGAAGAGCTAACACCTATCCTTCTCAAACTCTTCCAAAATATAGCAGAGGGAGGAACACTCCCAAACTCATTCTACGAGGCCACCATCACCTTGATACCAAAACCAGACAAGGATTTCACAAAGAAAGAAAACTACAGGCCAATATCACTGATGAACATAGATGCAAAAATCCTCAACAAAATACTAGCAAACAGAATCCAACAGCACATTAAAAGGATCATACACCATGATCAAGTGGGGTTTATTCCAGGAATGCAAGGATTGTTCAATGTATGCAAATCAATCAACGTGATACACCATATTAACAAATTGAAGGAGAAAAACCATATGATCATCTCAATAGATGCAGAGAAAGCTTTCGACAAAATTCAACACCCATTTATGATAAAAACCCTGCAGAAAGTAGGCCTAGAGGGAACTTTCCTCAACATAATAAAGGCCATATATGACAAACCCACAGCCAGCGTCATCCTCAATGCTGAAAAACTGAAACCATTTCCACTAAGATCAGGAACAAGACAAGGTTGCCCACTCTCACCACTCTTATTCAACATAGTTTTGGAAGTTTTAGCCACAGCAATCAGAGAAGAGAAGTAAATAGAAGGAATCCAAATCGGAAAAGAAGTAAAGCTGTCACTGTTTGCAGATGACATGATACTATACATAGAGAATCCTAAAGATGCTACCAGAAAACTACTAGAGCTAATCAATGAATTTGGTAAAGTAGCAGGATACAAAAGTAATGCACAGAAATCTCTGGCATTCCTATATACTAATGATGAAAAATCTGAAAGTGAAATCAAGGAAACACTCCCATTTACCACTGCAACAAAAAGAATAAAATATCTAGGAATAAACCTACCTAAGGAGACAAAAGACCTGTATGCAGAAAATTATAAGACACTGATGAAAGAAATTAAAGATGATACAAGTAGATGGAGAGATGTACCATGTTCTTGGATTAGAAGAATCAACATTGTGAAAATGACTCTACTACCCAAAGCAATCTACAGATTCAATGCAATCCCTATCAAACTACCACTGGCATTTTTCACAGAACTAGAACAAAAAGTTTCACAATTTGTATGGAAACACAAAGACCCCGAATAGCCAAAGCAATCTTGAGAACGAAAAATGGAGCTGGAGGAATCAGGCTCCCTGACTTCAGACTATACTACAAAGCTACAGTAATCAAGACAGTATGGTAGTGGCACAAAAACAGAAAGATAGATCAATGGAACAGGATAGAAAGCCCAGAGATAAACCCACGGACATATGGTCACCTTATCTTTGATAAAGGAGGCAGGAATGTACAGTGGAGAAAGGACAGTCTCTTCAATAAGTGGTTCTGGGAAAACTGGACAGGGACATGTAAAAGTATGAGATTAGATCACTCCCTAACACCATACACAAAAATAAGCTCAAAATGGATTAAAGACCTAAATGTAACCCAGATACTGTCAAACTCTTAGAGGAAAACATAGGCAGAACACTCTATGACATAAATCACAGCAAGATCCTTTTTGACCCACCTCCTAGAGAAATGGAAATAAAGACAAAAATAAACACATGGGACCTAATGAAACTTCAAAGCTTTTGCACAGCAAAGGAAACCATAAACAAGACCAAAAGACAACCCTCAGAATGGGAGAAAATATTTGCAAATGAAGCAACTGACAAAGGATTAATCTCCAAAATTTATAAGCAGCTTATGCAGCTCAATAACAAAAAAACAAACAACCCAATCCAAAAATGGGCAGAAGACCTAAATAGACATTTCTCCACAGAAGATATGCAGACTGCCAACAAACACATGAAAGGATGCTCAACATCTTTACTCATTAGAGAAATGCAAATCAAAACTACAATGAGATATCATCTCACACCAGTCAGAATGGCCATCATCAAAAAATCTAGAAACAATAAATGCTGGAGAGGGTGTGGAAAAAAGGGAACACTCTTGCACTGCTGGTGGGAATGTGAATTGGTACAGCCACTATGGAGAACGGTATGGAGGTTCCTTAAAAAACTACAAATGGAACTACCATATGACCCAGTAATCCCACTACTGGGCATATACCCTGAGAAAACCATAATTCAAAAAGAGTCATGTACCAAAATGTTCATAGCAGCCCTATTTACAATAGCCCGGAGATGGAAACAACCTAAGTGTCCATCATCGGATGAGTGGATAAAGAAGATGTGGCACATATATACAATGGAATATTACTCAGCCATAAAAAGAAACGAAATTGAGCTATTTGTAATGAGGTGGATGGACCTAGAGTCTGTCATACAGAGTGAAGTAAGTCAGAAAGAGAAAGACAAATACTGTATGCTGACACATATATATGGAATTTAAGAAAAAAATGTCATGAAGAACACAGGGGTAAGACAGGAATAAAAAAAAATAGAACAAAGAAGGCCATTTTGATAACCTATGACTATTGATTAAATACCAAACACATGCATGGTTCTCACTGTGCCAGATACAACAGTCAAGACAAAGAATAATATTCAAAACCCTGGGAAAAAAAAAAAAAGAAAAAAGAAAAAAGACCAAAAATGGAAGGCAAAATTGAGTCCCAAGGGCAAGGAGGAACTGGAATGGAATGGCAATCTGGTCTTTATAGTCAGAAGTTTGGGTGATAACTAACTGGGAGCAGAACTGAAGTGGCCATGTTGGGCAAAGTTGTGTGAGGCCATCTTAGAATAAAGAGCTGAGGTGGGCAAACCCAGAGTTTTATATTCTAGAAGAGTAGACTTGCTGGCATTCTCAATAATAATTATTATTATGATTAGAGCAGTTATTATTCTTTAATTCCCAGTATGTGTTAAACACTGTATTGGTTATTTTATAAACTTTACCTTGGCTACTACACAAGGCCCAAAAAACTTGCTTATTAATCATAACTAGAAAAGGAGGAACCAGGGATTTGAATCCAGGCTCGTCGGTTGCCCAAATTGGAGATCTGTTTAATTTATCATATTGTTTTTTCAAAGGACAAGAAAACAAATTTAAATTTAGGGCAAGTAATAGTATCTTGCCCTAAAACTCAACTAAAAATTAGTGCGTGTATATAATTTAATGTTAAATATATTCAGAGCAGAAATCAGAAAGAACAGAAACATGAGTGGCCTCCTCAGCTTTACAGATGGTAAGATGGGGTACACTTTGGTTCATGGTAGAATCTGGAAGAATCCACTAGTGTCCATCTCTGAGTATTATTGGGGTTACCATGCCTAAAGGTAATTCAGAGGTGGGTCCTTCAGATGATTAAAGGATTAGAATATTAGAGAGATGAAGTAAGGTCCTGGGATCATTTTCCCTGCATGGAGAGTTGTGGAGTTGTTAGGTGTCTTCAAGTCTATGAATAAGCGTTACACCAAATGTGGTCAGCAGCTGTGGCTGGGCTTTACTGTATGTGTGACTGCAGGACCATAGATTTAAGTTTAATTAGGGAAACAATTCCTGACAGTAATCGGTGACTGTTGGTAAACCTCCCTTGTGAAGGTTAAGGAATCTCCTTCCCAAGGTCTTTATCAGGTACATTCAGTGTGCCATGACGTCAGGGAGCAAGGCACACTAGAGGACCTCTCAAGGTCCCTTCTAGCCCTAAGGCCCTATCATTATTGCGTATTTATAGAGCGCCAGAATTGTCTGTGTTCTTCTCAGAGAATGGAATTACATTCAGTTCCAGTCCAGGGCTATCACAGTCAAAATTAGACAGATCAGCAATACCTTGATTGCCAAATCAACTCAAAGTTTAGTGGGCACATGTCTAACTATGTGAGAGTGTGTGTTCTCTTCAAGAACATTAGAGTATGACCTAAGAGCACACTAGAAGACCTTTAGTTAGTGCAAAACACTCCAGTGAAATGTGTACTAGGATCCTCTAGGCATTTCTGTAAAATAATAAATCATTTATTTGTTAAGCAATCTGATTTAGAATTATTGTCCTCAACACTTTTATTTGGAATGAAATGAAGGGAAAAAAGAACTGTACATTACCGCCAAACTGTTTTAAATGGTAGATAATATTCTGTCATTATGAACTGATAACTTTGAGCTTCTCTGACCAGGTATGATTTAGAGTCCATTCTACTAGCTGAACTTCAAAAGAAAATTACATTGCTAATTTAAAACTAACAAATGTAATCCTGCATTGTTACTGAAAAAAACTAAAAGAGAACAAACACCATTGTACATAACAAAAATTAACAGTTTAAATAGTCTGAATTTGAAAGGAGTAATGGTCTCATACTTTAGTTTAACATGAGCTGTTATGTGTCTAATCAAGGATTTATTCTGGACATTAGCTAATCTCAGACATTAGCTAGTTGTAGAAATTAGCTTAGCAAGAGCCTCTATCTCCTTATCCCACTAACCTCTTCATACTTTTTAATCACTTTAAACTTTTTATTTGGAACTAATTTCAAGCTTTCAGAAAAGTTTAAAGGATAGCACAAAGAACATACATATACCCTTTACCTAGATTTGCCTATTAACATTTTGTACTGTTTGCTTTATCATTTTTGTATGCTTTCTCTATTGATCTTTTCAACTCTATGTATGTCTATTTTTTTCTGAACTGTTTGAAAGTAAGTTACATACATCATGCATCTGTTCATGTTTTTAAATTAATGTAATTTTATAACTTTCTTCAAAGTAAAAATATTTTTTCTCAGATAGTTCTATCATTTACCAAAATGTAGAGGCCATTTGGAGCATTATATTTTACCTTGCTTTTGTCCTGTTATCTATTTTAACCACCATTCATGAGGTCCTTTTCATGTCGTATCTGGACTCTACTATTTTTTTAGATTGTCCTTTAATAAAATCTAAAGTCTTGACATAAGTACCTGTTGCTACAACATAAAAACTTATAGCTATGTCATGTGACATATTACAGAATTTTGTAAAGTGCTAAATTCTTGTTACACAATTTTGATTGAAGAGAACTCATTTTCTAATGTAAATGCTTGCATTTAAGTAATTGAACTAATTAGATTTCTATTTAGTAAAATTACATTGGTTCAACTGAAGTTTTTGATCTGTAAGTTTGTTTATTTTATGTGTCAGCTCGATGTGGATTCCCAGGGTTGAATTTGCATGTTTGCTTATTTCCTTCACAGCAGTGTCTGATCCTACAAGTCTAAGAATGAATTTCACTGAAAGAGTAGCTCCAGAAGTTCCATAATGAAGATGCAGCTTATAGAAAAGGGAACGGGATTCAACTCCAACAAAAATAATAGGGGAGGGGATTAAACTATTTTATATACTGATGGGCAAATCGATGTAATTTTTAAGCTGTGAAAATTTTATTACTTTGTCTTTACTGATATAATTTATCAACATCTTTAATGTCTAAGATCAACACCAACTTATAATAGATCCTCTGACTATTTTTCCAAATAGTCTGAGATATGGAAGAGATTGGGTGTAACTGTGATAAGGTCAGTTCTCTAAAGTTTTCAGTTATTCTTTGTGAGTGTTGAAGACACAGAGCCAGAGTCAGTTTAGACTCAGGGAGAATGATGGGTTTACTTCTCAGATTGACTATGTTGTGGGCAGAGGCATCACCTGCATTCCCCAAAGAACTAGAGATCAGAGAATAAACTCAAAATACAACACAATGTTAACTTTTTCATGTAGCTGATGAATTTTGACTTGGAATTTTCTTAGAAAGCCTCGTTCTCCTCTGATAACATGTAATTCCTGTCTGTTAGCATTTTTTTTCTTGTGTGTTTATTAGTATTAAGCATATTTCGTGCTTACTTCATGTTAAACCACTGTCAGAAAAACTAGACAGAATTAGTTCCAAAAATACTTTTCTTTCTTAGCACCCACACACAGGATGTGCGATCTATAGTAATTCTTATTCATTTGAAATAAAGCCATTTGTTCCTGTCAGTAGAGGATAGGTTTGTTGTTTTAAATTGCTGGGTTTTTGGTTTTGTCGGCACGTTCCCCAATACAAATTGAATGGCTGACAAAAATCTATCTGTATGACAGTTCAATCTAGATAAGTGCCCTCTGTTGCCTAACGGTACAATTTGGGGCCTCAGACATAAAAGCAAACTGAATGCCAGGCTTGTAGCAGAGCTTCTTCATGCAGATAACAGAAATAATCCATATTCCTCAGGTCCACAAATCAGAAAAACAAAGGAGAAATGTGCATGCACATCATCTCATTTGAAAGGGTGGTCTTTTAGCTTCTATATCATGAAAATTGGAAATATCTAACTTAGGAGAACAGTACAATAGCTGATATGACATATGCCTACATTTGAAATTAAAGAGAAATGTGGTCTTGACTTATGAAGTTAGAGAGAGGTCTGCTGCTTAGCATTTTCCCATAGTGTATTGGCTTTTGTCGAATGAATTTGCTTTCTATTTTAACATGCCTGCTCTGAAATAAGTTACATCTTTAGACAATGATTCTTTTATAGCTTTGATATTCTGCTACAGATAGGGTTGAAAAGGTCTCCTTTACTCCCCAAGATGAGGCGCTGAGAATTTGTACCTGTTGGCTTACCTCTGCCTAAAAACATGTCCGTCTTTCCATACAAGTATCTGTCAAATATAATTCATATATAAAAAGAATGATGAAATATGTGGTAACAACAGTTATGGGGAAGAATTGGGACTAGTGTATAAGGTAACAGACATCCTGAAGATATGGCTAAGGGCCCCAGTTGTAGATATTCTGAAAAATAAGGGTTTAATCCATAGGGCTTGGTGATTGGATTTGGAGAGTAATGGAGAGAGTAGGAAAATCTTTAGGATTTTATCTGCGTTGACTATGTACATGGTAACACCATACCTCAAATTAGGGAAAACAGGAGGAAGAGCAGCATATAGGAGAAAGAAAATGCCCCACTTTGTCTGTGTTAAGTCTGAGATGCCTTTTGATTACCTAAGGCACCAAGTAGGAATTAGATTCATGCAGAAAACATGTCTTTGCCAGCCTCTAGGTGGTGGTTAGAACAACAGGTATAGATGAGATCAAACAGATGAGTGAGAATAGGGCTAAGGATGGAGATCCAGGGCATTCAGAGAGAGCAGTTATGATGAAGGAGACTGAGAAGGAGAGACCAGAAGGATAGGAGGAACTTCAGGGGAGGGTTGTGGTGTAACTGCTAAGGAGAAAGTGGGCAACAATGTCAGATGCTATTGAGAGGTCTAATGAAAAAAGGACTGAAAAGTGGCCATTGGAGCCAAAGTTGGTACAATTTGTGCAACAAAATTAATGAAGTAGTATTGGCTTATAAGCAATTAATGAAGTAGTATTGGCTTATAAGCCATAGTATAAAATAAATATCAATGAGTTCATACTGATACCAACTAATGATTGAATAGACAGATCTCCCATGCCAAATAATTTATGTTGATACTCCTTCCTCAAGGAGGTGGAGCATAACTCCCCAGTCCTTAAATGGGGGTTGTGCATAGTGCATACAGTACAAGAGGGAGGAAGAGAGTAGCTTTACAGTGGAGAAAGCTGATAAACATCTCCTCAGCCAGGTGATCAAGGTCAACATCAACAGTGATAAATCATGTTGATAGTCTGTACCTTTGATATGATGTTGATGAAAATAACACTTTGCCTCTGTGGTCTTCCTCCCCAAAACTTATAACCCCCGTCTACTCATGAGGAAAACCTCAGACTAATCCCAATTGAGGGACATTCTACAAAACACCAGTACTCTTCACAAGTATCAAGGTCATCAAAAACTAGGAAAGCCTGAGAAATTGTCACAGCTAAGAGGAGCCTAAGGAGACATGACACCTAAATGTAATGTGGGATATTGGATGGTGTCCTGGAACAGAAAAAAAAAAAAAAAACATGAGGTACTAAGGAAATTTGAAAAAAGTGTGGACCTCAGTTTATAATAATGTGTAATAATGAACAATTGATTCATTCATTATGACGAATGTACCACAGTAATGTAAGATGTTAATAATAAGAGACACAGACATACAGAAAAACATATGGATACCAGTGGGGAAGGGGGGGGTAGGATAAATTGGGAGATTGGGATTGACATATATACACTATTGATATCATGTATAAAATAGGTAACTAATGAGGACCTACTGTATAGCACAGGGAACTCTACTCAATGCTCTGTGGTGACCTAAATGAGAAGGAAATCCAAAAAAGAGGGGATACATGTATACGTATAGCTGATTCACCTTGCTGTGTAGTATAAACTAATACAATATTGTAAAACAACTATACTCCAATAAAAAAAGAATAATATTAACATCAAAAAGATAATAATAAGGGAAACTAGGTCTAGGTTATATGGGAACTCTCTGTATTATCTTTGTAACTTTTCTAGAAATCTATAACTATTCTAAAGAAGTTATTTTAAAATGATTTTGTCCACTAGGAAGTCATTGGTGTTCCTGGGGAGTCCTGTGGCGTGGTAGGAAAACATCCAGTTTGTTGGAAGTTGATAAGCTGCTGGGACATGAATAAGTGTAGTTAGTGCTTGTAGTATACTCTTTCGAGAAGCTTGACTAGGAAAGGAAGAATAAAGAGCAGTTGGGCATTAGCTGGGGAGTGTAGTATAGGGTAAAATAACCTTTTAAAATATTGAAAGTTGGGGTACACTTAAAAATGTTTGTATTCTTAAAGGGAAGAACCAGTAGAGAGTGACACATTGAAGATAGAAGAGAAAGAACATTTACTTGATGAAGCAAAGCCCCTCAGTAGGCAGGATTTTATTCTGTTCAACTGAAAATGGAGAATCTTTTAGATTCACAACATGTTTATGAATCAGGTATGAATATTTATATTTACTTAATCATATTTTATAGTTTTGGGTCACCCACGTATAGAAGTAATCTTCAAAATATTTCCGTAGAGAATTTGGGCTAATAGAGTTTTGTTTTATTGGCTGAGCATCACAGTTATATTGGCTATATTCATAAAGCATTAAAAGGTATATTGTACACTTCTGAATTATGAGCACTGTAAACTCAAGGTAACACAGCATATTCTTTAATGAAGAATCTCTCACAACATGGGTCCAAAAGTAAGTACCAAGAAAAAAAATATTGTAAAAATTGTTTGCTTATGAGATGGCTGGTTCCAAGCTAGAATTTTAGAGTAGATAAATCGGGAGCCACCAGCCCTCACCGGTAAGCAGATAATTCTTAGCACGTCTTAATAACTGGTGTGGCTCCTCTCCTGCCATGAGGGTAAATTATTGTTGTTTATGATGTAGCCTTTGAAGATTCATCTTGAAACATATCTCAGTTACACCCATAGGTGTGGTTGTGACTCACCAACTGAGATCAGACACTTTTTCCTATCAAATAGAACATTCTACCTTCAGCATGTGTCACCCTTGGACTTTCAAATTTATTGTCAATATTCCAGATGTTAACAACAAAGTATAAGTAAAGGTTTGTTTGTTTGTTTGTTTTGGAGGAGGGTGACAAGAAACAAAATCTACAGACTAATCAACTTTATAGCTGATGATACATTCATAGAACTAGGTGAATGGTACAGCCAACCTTGCTCTGGGGAATGGGTGATAAGACACCCCCAGCCTGTCTTGGTGGTCTGGTAAAGTGAAAAGAGCACTGGCATTGGGAAACGGATTCTGTCCTCCTTCTGCCAGGTCTCTCCCGGGTGTGTGGCCTCGGGTAGATCGCCCATCTGGCTTGGAACCTCTCATCTCTATGTTTGCAGGCTGGTTTAGATGATGCTGCATGTCACTGTCAACTATCAGATTCTGTCATTTATGTGATAACCTCAGTGACAGTTACATATAATCATCAAGATCATTTGTTCTTGGATGTCTGGATCACTTGAAACTACGACTGTGGATGGATTTTCAGTGAATGAATCCCTTTTCCTTCCTAATGCTAGGCAGATTACATAGGGAAACCTAGATACAAGTTAATTATATAAATCTACATACTTTATTTGGTAATTCTTTTAAAAATATAAATAAAGCATCTGTTATATAGCATTCATTTATCAGAGTATCATTTTCCAGTGGGAATGTATAGGGTATTTATACATCATTATCAAACAAAATAATGAACATTTTGACGTTTTGATTATTTCAAGTACAGTATGTGGAGTTATTTTATATTCAGAAAGACTGTAAAGAATTAGACTTCCTCTACTGTGTACTTACACTGTTCCAGATGTTGACAGCAACATCTGGGCATTCTATCATGAGCTGATTTTCTGAATGAAGTAACTTAATTATTGACTGACAAACTAACATGATATAAGACACAGACACACTATGTTCAATAGCGGCGTCAAAGTTGTAAACTATAAACATATGCAAGCAAGTGGGGCCATGATTCTAACTAACTCAAGTTGCATTTTGAAACACTAATGTTAAACTTAAATTTCAGGCATAAGTTTAGAAATGCTGGAGGAGGAAACGAAGAAGTGCAGTTACATCATTTCTGGGCCGTCTGTTTTGCAAATCATTAAATGATGTAGTGGCAATGTGGTCAGAGTTCCTAGTATAAATAAAAGTCTATTCTAGCATTGTGAAACATAAATAGAGTCATTCCATATGGATTGCATATGGGTTTGTATGAGTCTATATGTGTATATATACAAATATAACCTCATCATATGGAAATAAATATTCACATGTGATATTAAAGCTAAATTTAAAAAATAATTAGGAGAAAATGTGCTATGATTTATCTTATTAATTATAGCCAAAACATAAATATCCATTTCAAACACATAAAATGTTTTGAAAGTACAAGCAAAAATAGTAAATAAGAATGATTATAATAGAAAGACATTTGTAATTGTACTTTTTTGAAAAAAATTTCTGGTATTACATACTCAAGAGCAATGGGTTATTTTAGTGTTCGCACGGTAACCTGCTTTTCCAACTGCTGGTAGTGTAGCAGCAGGGCGTGTTAGTATTTTCTCTCTGGTGGCTTGCATATGGTCCATTGGCCATGAGTTTATGATAGATAGAAAGTGTGCTTTCCCTTTATTAATGCTACAGTATTGGTGACATGTGGCATGTGCACTTTCCAGTGAATGAGTTTGACCTTTAACTCTAAACAGTCCCTTGAGCAAGAGCAAGCCATGTTTAGTGGAATGACTACTTAGAAGAAACAGATTGGAAGTTACTTTTTCTGATAGCATTAAAGAAATGCAGGAAAGTTTTTTGTCATTGAAAGTCATCCAAAAATTGTGGAACCATAAAATAGGAAATTGGGCAAAACAATGTAGTAGTAGAATTACTGGATGAAATAATAGCATTTTTTAAAGCAACTTTTGGTATATATTGGCAAATCATTTTCATCGAAAGATGCACTAATTTATACTCTCAGTCATGTATGTGTACTGGTTTTATTGCATCCTTTCCAATATTATCAACTAATATTTAGTTGAACATCCTTTTCAGGGTTATCACATCCAAGGTATTATGATAGGCTTCCATTTGTTTATAATATTTAAATCCTCACAAAAGCCCTGGGAAATAAATATTGTCACCACTTTTTTAGAGATTGAGGGAACTGATGTTCAGAAAACTTAATTTTGACCAAGATCACATACTGAAATGTTACTTCTGTTCTTTTCACTCAGTGCCCTGTGCTTTGTCATCCTAACAACTTTCCAAGGATCAAACATTTACCTAACAGTTTACTTTACCTTTACCTATATCATGTAGTATGGTATGTTTTAATCTTAAATTGCTATTTGCTAGAAATTAGTACAGCACAGAGAACACGGTCATAAACAAAATTTTATAAATTCCATTTTATTTTTTTCTCCAAAATTTAAGTTTCCTGTCCTGGATTGATGAGCCTTTTTAAGTCCTGGGTCAGAGGTAGAGTAAGGATGAAAAGCTGAAATCGCCAGCAAAGAAATAGAAGTAAGGTTAAAAATGGAATGCCTTGTTCCAAAGATAGATGATTTTTAGAAAATGCCATCTGGGTATTATGGAAGTATGATATTATTTAATTAGAACCAGATAAAATTAGGTAAGAAATGAGTACCAGCAACTATATGACTAGCTAATAAATATAATTTCACGGTATTCTGTAGCTATCCCAAAGTGTGAATTGTAACAGGAGCAGTTAAATTCTTTAGAGTAGTTAAATTCTTTGGCTATGAAAGCATAACAGTTTTTAATAGGTGTATCACCTGGTAACCTGGGGCATTATTAAATATATGGAGACTGAAAGACATGGTAGAAGCAATGGAAAAGTCTGGCCAGGCTGGGTAGTTTGTTTTAGACCTATGGAGAAATCTATTAACCATTTCTTCTATAGACCAATTTGATTAGGAAGTAGGACAAGCTGTTCTTTCATTACTTACCAAAACCATACTGCACTTTGTATCAATTATTTGGCTGTCTGCAGCACATAGATTAGAATAAAGGGCTTTCTTAGTGTTTGTGAATGTTGCGGATTGCTGATTAGTAATTAAAGTACTGAATGAAGAAAATCAGGCCAAAATTGAATGGGAATGAGAAAGTCTTAATTCTGTAATACAGATGTTGTCTTAAGCGGTCCATTCAACATAGTAACATTCTTCATAACCCTGGAGTGTTTGCCTCCCATGTAAAACTCAAATCGAATGCCTTAGAGATTGCTTCCTCTCCCATGCCTTGTGATGTAGCTGTATGGGTATTAATTTAGTGAAATATCCTGTCTGCCAGGTGTGGGAACTAGCTGATTTTATTGTAATACCAGATCATTACTTAATTCATATGCAACAGAGTGCAGCACATGGAAAGCATTATAAATCTATTTACAGTGTGGCTGGTCTGATGATAACATTGTATTAAATTCCCAGGTGAGGCAATTTAAGCAATTGCTTTGCCATGTGCACACCATGGAAATTAAATTCTCATATATGTTCTAGTAATAAACCAACTTCATTGTTATGCTTATGCTAGTGGTGGGTGCTAGAATCCCCATTCTGGTTACATATACCCTGTTTCACATGTAGAATCTTACAGGAGGTGGTACACAGATCACAGTTCTTAATTAGTTTAAACTAAGTTAATTCATTTTGTTTCTAGTTTAGCAGTGCCTGTCCAGGAACACCTTCAGTTCAGTTGGGAAATGTTAAGGTCAAGTAGATAGATTGTTTCAAGCAAATTTCCAGAGAGAACTGAGCAAGTGTATCTGTTTGAACTTGGCTTTAAGAGAATCAGCCAATCAGTATGCAGACGTCCATCAAGTAAAAAACTGCTTGGAGTCTGAAATTCTTGCTTTCATAACCAAAGACTCACTTTTGTCGTCAGTTTAAAATAACCATTGAAATTTTGTGCATCATGCCTTAGGGATAACAATCAGTTGTTAATTTGTCATTTTTTTATGGTTCATATACGGTCTGTAGATTTCTCTGTCCAACTGTGTCTAGTCCACCTAAGCATATAAGTTAGAAGGAATAAACTTTACAAAAACACACAACTAAAAGTGAGAAATGTCCTTGTATTTAACTCTGTGTATGTGTGTGTGTGTGTGTGGCAGATATTGTCAGTTGAAGCTTTTCCATCCTTATGGTACAGACCTGAAATTGCAATAGATTACAAACTGCAGAGAGCTTCTGTCTTCTCCAGAAGCCACATATAAAGCACCAGTAGACAGTAGTAACTGACAACTAAGACTAAAAATGTTGACAATTTCTTGATTTGCCTGGTTAGCTTATGTATAGAAGTCATTAACTATTTATAAAATGCATTATGAATTGGGTTCCTTCAAACTGTAGCTGACTGTGTGACATTTCCAGCTCAAATTCTCATGCTTGCATTTGGCTAAAGTACAGATTTTATACAGTTGATAATAAAGCAAAAAATATTTTAGTTGGTTTATAAAGATACAGTAGGTGTTTCAGTTTCATTAGCTTTGTCTGCCAAATTAAAGTATGACATAGTACTTAGCAATGTAGAGTGACATTTTTTAAAAATTCCACAAAATGTAAAATATTTTATTGATATTTTGGAGGAAAATTCCATAAAATAAGCAGTTTGTCATTCAAAGTAATTGGCCTTTTTTTGGTATTCAATTAGTTTAGTGATGATTCTGCAGACTAAATTACAGTTGATTAAAATCAGCTTATTTAAAAATTCAAACTATAAAAATTTAGGAGAAAATACCAATATCATGCATTTAAATATAATTCTTACTAAAGCAAAGTGTTAATTAAGAAAAAATTTTTATAAAGTGATACTTGAGTGTAAAGAGTTCAGTTTTCAGCATTAGCTGTGTCATTTTCATGAGGAACTATTTCTGATATTTGAAATGAGTTGTCTTTTCAATCAATCAGAAGAACATTTTAAGGGAAGTCAGTCCTATCAGAGAACATTTTATAAACTCAGCATATCATTTGCTTAATTACATCCAGAAAGCCATCCCAATGAGCAGTTTTAACCATCCCAATGGTAAAGAATGACATTTATAGGGACCACCCTTCAACTGTGGATAAATCTTTAGTTCTCTGTTGCTGAGCATGTACACCCTTAATTGCTGGTTTTTAAAAGCAATGGATTCTAACCAAAACAAGATTAGATATTTAGGGATACATGTTTATAATTTTCTTCTTCTTTTGAAGTACATCAAATCAAAATAAGAATATAATATAATTAAACAATCTATGCCAATTTGTTGGTATTTTGGTTAAAAGGGGAAAAACAATCTCCATATGATATTCTTGCATACTGTGGAATGTTTTAGTCCCCCATAGTGATGAAATGAATAATTAAAAAGGCAGCTCTGATACCACAGCCTGTTTAAAGGTTCTCATTTCCTTTAATGCTGTAAAATACTAGTTTGAGACTAGTTTGAAGCTAGTTTGAAACTACCATAGCGAGGAGCTCCAAATGGGCAAAAGAAAGGTTTGGCTTGATTGAAATATTGTGGTAAGGCCATGAAGTGTACTGTCCTTGTAATTTAGCATTTTTCAGTACGATATGAAGTCAATAGAAATAGCTAACTAATAGTAGCTTCAGTGAATACAATAAGGGAAGCCAACCTAATATGCACTGTTTGTGGTGGTAAGAAGTCTGCCATATTCAAAAATGAATGAGTTGGATCACTCCTGAATAGTTAAGACATCTGATATAGATGTCATTACTGACTGACCTGACGTCAGTCTAATGACCTAACTTTTCTATTTTGTCCTTTCTGCAACATGGTTGGTTTCATTTATCTACTGCCAGAGTATGAGATGCACATTTGTAGCAAGGAAGGGGAGCTTGGGGTAGAGACTTAGGGCAGGAGGGGATTCCACCATCTCCTTTGTAACATTTTGCAATCTTTATATTTTTTTTCCTGAGAGTATTCAGAGGGTAATAAAATGAGGAGGAAATTTTGTGCAGTAGAATGAGTACTGAGCTGTAAGTCAGGACCACAGAGTTCTAGTCTCAATTTAACCAAAGCTACCTTTAGAATTCCGCAAGGCTGATTTTTTTTTCCTCTAAAAAAATAAAAGGATGTCTAGGTTTATTTATTTTTATTTATACCCCATTCAGCCCCTTTCAACTGGATTCTACCAGAGAGTTAAACCTTAATGCCCTAAAGTTTCTATTCTATGTAATGAACTAAACTCTCATGTCCCATCTTTGGGAGAATTGAGAAAATAGTCACTGAAATCATTTTCTGTATTTTGTGGTTCAGAAAAAGAACCCCAATTGAGAAAGGCAACTTTAAAATGATTTAAAATCTATTTGTTTTTCTTGTCAAAAGTCCTTTTAAATTCTAATATAGTAGGATTTTATGTTTAAGATATTATGATCTCTATGTGGCAAAGCAGTGTTACTCATTCACTGGTTTAAAAATCTAATTAAAAATCTTGTTGACTTCTGCTCACGGATTATGGATAGTCCTTTTAAACTACAATAATTTTTCATATCACAGTTGAGCAGGTAAGAAATATTAAGTGCTAAACTGTAGACCCCAAGTGGGAAAAGATTACTGTTTCCCAACTGCCATTTTTTAATTGACTGTTTTTGCTTAGCTAGTTCAGAAGCAGAAAAGGCAGCAAAGTAATCTGTAAATCGGCATTTGGGTCTGAAATAGTGATGCTGAAGTAGGATCTGAGGATGGCACTCTAGCTTCACAGCTAATTTTCAGAGCTTTTTAGCTTTTCCAAATGTGTGCATGTTTAGATAATTCTTGAATTGCTTGCAGACATGTCCCTCTGACTTTACAGGTAAAGGTAGATTTCTTGTAAAACAAAATTTCAGTGTGTGAAAAGTCGATCCATAGCCTGCTTGTCTTTATTTATTGGAATTGTGAAAAGCTGGCTCATAGCCTACTTGCCTTTATTCACTGGGATTGGGAAATTTAATTTGTTTTACCAGATGCACACATACACACACTCCCACTGCTTTTCCTTAGGCCATTTTTATAGAGGACTTGGAGACATTTAAATTATTGTTTGGAAACGGCACATGCTTTTAAATTCTGGTTAGTAACATCACAATAATGAAAGAAATAAGGATATGCTATTTTCCAGGCATTCCAGTGTATAGTTGGAGATATAATATTATCCTAGAATTAGAGATTTTAGAAAACCTATATTGTAGAGTCCATTTCCTGCCACAATATTAAAGACCCCCATATACTCTTGTTTTAATTACAATCTGGTGAGTGTTGCAGATATACAGCTATATAGTTGTATTTCCTTTAGCTTTGTGGTCTGGTTTGAATGACTCTGCATGGAATAACATATCAGTTCTGATCCGTTTGTGAATATTAATAGAGTACTTAACACAATGCAGAGTTTTCTTCCATTACTGGCATTTGAGAAAACTTCTAATTTACATTAAACTCCTCAAGTTCAAGAACTTTGCACAACTTTGGTTTGCACATTTGAGCAAATAGGTTTCCATTAGGGAGCTCTCGAGGTTTGAGATGATCAGCGTTGATACCAATAATGCTTCGAAGCCTTTACTTTCTAACGTTCATCTTGCTCTCTCCCTTTTTGTTTTGTTTTATAGAAAAGGTCACGGATTGCCTACAGTGACGAAGTACGGAATGAGCTCCTAGGGGATGATGGGAATTCCTCAGAGAACCAGGTAGAATGCTAATCAGGAAGGCCCGGTGGGTGGCTGGAGGGTGAAGGAGGTCACTGGCACACTGGGCTCTCAAGCTGCTCCGTAACAGTATTAGCGGCAACTCATGTGGAAGCGATACTGTTTAATGCAAAGCTGGAGTCTTAATCAACTTCAAAATGTTTCTTGGAGATCTTACATTTAACCCTTTACCTTGTGATCACTGTCTGCTATCTTTTTAAAAAATCTTTTCTTCTCTTTTCTTTATTATTTAGTACTTAAGGAATAACTTGAAACACACTGTTTGCAGACAAAGCCAAGGTCCTCACCTCAAACACATGTAAAAGGAATAAAAAAGTACATAATGCAGCTTTGATAATAATGCAGTATAATTAAATCAACACTTGCAGCAAAACAAATGAAAGTAAGCTTTCAAAATTCGACAGGGCAGCTCAGTCTCCTATTGTGTAGCTTCTTAAAAATACATTCACCAAAATGCAAATTGTAAGCACCAGTGTGGAACTTGGATACTCACATAAAGGTCCTGCCCCTGTCAAATAATGAAGATGATGATGATGATGATGATGATAGTGGTAGCAGTAGTAGTAAGGAAAGGAAAAGTCTTCGCAGTTTAAGATCTGCACAGGCAAAAAAATTAAGATATAATTTCTTCTTAAAGAGGCCTTACAACTTGGTTGTCAGTTCTCACTGGATCACACAGTAGTGTCATGAGTCTAACTAATATCCCACTTCTTTCTTTGAATTAATATTGCAGATTTCATGAATTCATGTAGATAATATATATGACTTTAAAAAAATGTTTCAAGAACCTCAGAGTAGAGAAGATTTTAAAAATGTCTCAAACAGTCCTAGTGAGTGATTCTCTTTGACACTTTTAAAGAAAATAAATGATAGGGAACTTCAGAAGCAAGACCTGAACGTGTTTATTAATGTTACTTTGGCAAGTCTAGTAAAAGTCTGTACTCTCTAAATAAAAATGAACATAAACCATTCATTGAGTAAACCAAAATTTTAATAAGATACTAAAATGTAATATATTAATATTCATTATAAAAATTACATAATAGTATTTACCATTTCAAGTAGAGTATAAGTTTATATATGCTGAAATTATATTACTGTCCACTAAAATGTTAATATTGTAAACAGGGTTGTTGCTTATGTGATTAAGGCCCCCATCTGTCCACCCCCCAAAAAAGGAGAGGAATCACTGAGCTGATTGTGTTTGTTTTTGGAAAGATCTTACCTCCTCCACTATTTGGATGTTATCAGCTTGAGTTCAGACATGTAAACACATTAAGATTTGACTTGGGATTTCAGCTTCCCTGATTGAAATGTGAGAATAGCTAAGGGAAAAAAAATAAGGAGCACATTAAACACAAAAGCGTGATGTGATAAAAGAGTTTTACATATAATAGTTTAAATAATGTGAGGATGAGAGCAAAACATTTTTTCTTCCTATTTTAAGTGAGATTTAGATTGCTCATACCTCTTGAGTGAATCAATCATAATTTTCTATCTTTACTGCAAAAAAACTATATTTTTTTGCAAAAAAAAAAAAAAGTGAATGCATAGTCCCCATGTCAATTCTTTAAAAAGCTACAGATCTTTCCCTCATTTGAAACTACTGCCTAATATAGAGGAAATAGAAAGGAAGGGGGTGTTTCTAACTCAGACTCCTTTATTGTAATGGATGTTGTAGTACTGTGACAGGGATTCTTTTTTTTTTTTTTGAAGCATGTTCCCTTCTGTTAATGGACATTTTATGTGCCTAGAACATTTGCCTTATATACATATAAGAATGACTTTTTTTAACGCCTAAAGAAAAATATTCCACAAAAATAGATTGAGTTCATATTTTCTGAATTTCTCAAATTATATTCCTGTCACTTTAAAGTGATTACTCAGAGATTTCCCCTGGACTTGTGTAAATCAAACTTACAAATTCTGGAAGTGCTTGGAGAGCCTGAAGTTTAGTTGTAAGGAGCTGTCACTTCAATAAATAGAGTATATGATGAATTATAGTCATGAGACTGTGGAACTGTTAGATTATTACTTATGTGAACTTTTCAGTCTAAAATTTGAATCAGATTCGAAAGTTCAAAGAGACGACACTTAACTTTTTGGATATTTTGTTAACAAATGTAGCAAAATTTCCATATCATAATGAGGGCTTTATGTTTCATTTTTGAGGCTCTTTATCATAATACAGGAATTAAAATCCCTAAAACTATAACATATCCTTAACCAGGAATGGTCACTTGAGACTAACTCTTTATTCTGCCTCAGTATTCATTCAGACTATGGAATCAAAACAGAAGCATTTTCTTTAAAGGAAGAAAAGATTTGACTCCATTTTAATTTTTGTAGCCCAGTGGCTGAGAAGACAACTTTTTTCTGGGTAGGATCACCTGTAAATTATAGAAAAATATATTTTCTGCACACAGATAAGTTTATTTTCAAGTTAATGGTTGAGAAATTGATTTTCAGAACTTTTTGGCCATGTGATATGTATGATAAACTTCTAACAATAGAGGGAAAACTTAGAGGTAAACAGAATGAGACAAAAATGGCAAGATTTGTTTAACTAAAATTGGGATATATATCAATTTTTTAAAATTATAGGTCAGAAAAGGAAAAGGATATAGAATTAATAGCAAAGGCTGCAAATAGATAAAATGAACTAAGTACTAGCTATTTAGTTATTTTTGATGCAATATCCACATCCTCCTTATAGTGACTTCTTTAGGGATTCAGACAAATGTGAATGCCATAGCTCTTATTTCTCATTCTGCCAATTTATAATGCATTTTTTTAGGCATCTAAAACCTGGCTGTTAATATACATAATTATGATCTGCCAATTAACTATAAAGTATATTAATTTACTCTTAAATATGTAAACATTTTTGCCATGATTATAATTGTTAAAATTTCAAAAATTAAGAATTTTCAAATGCATTTTAATGTCCTTTATACAGTACACATTTTTATTTAATTCCAAATTAATTGCTTTGTATAAATTCATTTCTGTTATATCCATTGCATGCAATCAAATATAGCTCATCCATGATTTACAGAGAAGGGACAAAATTACCTACTTTGCACATTCATGTATTGTTGGGTCTTTCCAAGGACTATTGTCTTAGGCATTATCATTCTGTTCTTTTAACATATCAAAATTTCCATTGCATGTGACATTTTAATTTTTAGAAAGATTTCTTGAAATGCAGTAAAGCTGTATTTAGAGTGAAAACTTAAATAATTGCTAACTCAATTTAGTTTCATGAAAACGGTTCTCAAAAAGGAAAAAAAAAAAAAAAAAGAATCTTACAGAATTAAACCCCCTTCATAGTGGAGTATGATAATGGGGCAAATGTTCCCCATTTTGAAACCTAATAGTGTCTCAGTTTCCATATGCAAAATTACATTGATCAGTGAATAAATCTGAACAAATGAAATTTGAGTAAATCCTAAATAGAAAGTTCAAAAAAAGATATAAAGAGTAGGATATTTCTAAACGTGTGGAAATTTTTGTGGTAAAGCAATATTCAGCAGATATGATTGCTTAATTTTTTAATGCGAGGTTCTCTTAAGTTCTGATTTGGGCTTGCTGTGCATAAAGTGTGTCAAACTTCAGCTACAGACCAGGGGGTGAAGTCGGTCAATTTAATTCCCCAAGATCTAAAGAAGGTCAGTATCATTTCATATAGCCCTGGCAGAGCAGATCATTACCAGGCACAAATCTGTTCGTTACGTGCTGAGGGTTTATAGCAGAATAAACAGACTGTCATCATAAGTTCAGAAAATTGTGTGTTCGACCCACGATAATGTGTAAAGGGCGTTTAATAGAGTTCAGCATTTATTCGTTATCTGTATGCGGACAGAGACGGCAGTCGCGTTATCAGCTTTAAAAAAAAAAGTCGGTAGTTCTGGGAGTCACGTGATGCCCCTCACATACAGAGGCGCGCGCGCATGAACCCTCACATGCTCTGCCGTGCAGTTTTGATTTTAGTCACAGCAGAAGGCTTAACCACAAGAGATTCCACTGGTTCAAACCAGCGTAAACCAGATTTTTTCAGCCCACAAAGGAACAGATTACCTCTTGTATCAAATTCTGCATTGGGGGAAAATCTTTGTTTCAAAAAAGATGTTGATTATCATAACTCAACATGGTGGCATGGCACACTTTCATGTCGCCTATAACGGAGCTAGTAGCTCGATAAAATACGAAATCACTACTTTCAGTCTAGTCTAAGCATTGTTAATTTTCAAAAATAGACCATCTTTTGTTTACTTGAGTGAAAACTCTCAAACTAAAAAAAAAAAAAAAAAAAAGATAAAGATTAAAAACCCTCCCATTACCTAGCTTAGCTACAAATCCGGTGTAAAGCTTGGATGCAGCCATGCAGCACAAACAAGATAGAACGTTTTTTGTTTGGAACCTATTGAAAAAACAAATGGGTAGCATTTTTAAACACTCATTGATTATGGCAGGGTGGTATGGCCCAAATGGTCTCTATTGCTGAAGAGTAGTTTTAAACTTTGGCCCTTTAAGTATCATAGTCAACTGAAGAATGGTGCCCCCAGAAAGAAGAAATAGCTGTGCGATCAATTCCAAGATCAGCTCTTTCTGAGAATTAATGTTTGCCTTTTTCTCCCATGATGTTTGGATAGCAAAGAGAAAGATTCCGATATATGATAGGCCAGGTATCTTAGTTTAGAATTTTACTTCTTCTGGGGAAGAATTGTAACTTTTCACATGAAATGATGAGATGCTTGACTCATACACTCAGTGGTTGCTGAGATAATGAGTGTATTAATTACAAGTAATGACAACTTCATATATATTTTTGGAAGAATGACATTAAAAGTTTCTTTTTCAGTAAATGCCCTGTGAGGTATTATATAATAGATTCTGTACCCTTTTTATAAGTTTCATAACAGATTTGAAATCTCATTCTTTTGTACTTGAAATACTTCTCAAATAACAAATGAAATAACAGAGTAAGCTGGAATGCATATTGCCTTCCTTGAATTGGAGACAAAAACAGCATTCAGCGTTGAGAAATCTGGGTTATCGTAAACATGATACTCTTGGAAAGACTTATAGTGAGCAATTCATGGCATGTTTCTCCCAAAGCAATAGTTTAATTTATTGGCCTGCATATGTCAAGTGTTATAACAGATGTTACAGATATTTGGATGCTTAAAACTTATCAGTTGTAGACCTGAATTGCTGAGGATGCAAATTTCAGACTTAGAATGTGGTTTATAGTCTCTTACAGCATAGGTTTCAGTTTCTATTCATTGTAGAAACTATGGCAGACACCTCAACTATACAATGATATTTGTGGTTTAGAATACAGTACTGTCTCTGTCTCTCTCTGTCTTACACACACACACACACACACACACACAAAGAGTGAACCAGATACATGGTTATATCCATTTTCTAGTTTCTAAAGAGTTAAACAACTTGTTTTTTCTGTTATATTTAAGACAAATGAATATTCTACAGAGGATAATCAAAATGTTATTATAGAAGAGTTTACTAACAGGTAAAGAGTGGTTTGGGGTTTGACTTTGGTGACAAGAGACTGCAGTACAAATGAAGCGAGAGAGCTCATCGCTTTGAAATGGCCCAGTTGACAAGATGAATAAAATTGAAACGTGAAGAAACTTCAAAAATTAAAAACACCGTGTGATTTCATTAGCCTCTTAAGCAAAACAAAAACCTAGAAATCAACTCTGATATATGCAGTATTTCTAAGGATGGTGAAATATTTTCTGATACTGCGTCCTAAATATTATCTATCCTGGCATGCTTTATTCCCTATTAAAATAATGTTACTTCCAAAGGTGATCCTATTACTAGAGTGGGTACAAGTATGACATTAGCATAACAGTTTGTTGTTTTAAAATACTTATTGGGACAAAAGCATGAACTATTAATCATTTTCATTTGGAGGTAAAACCTGAAAGCAGTTGTCAAGATTCAAAATAGAGAAACATCCTGAAAACTTGTAAATACAAAACCTCTTCAGTGGTACAGTCTTAGAAGAGAAGAACAGTAAACTTGTTTTCTTTATAATATAGACTTCTATGAAGTCGTTCCCCTTTATTTCATGATGGTGTCTTAGATGTACTTTAAAAGAGAATTTCACACTATTCTCTTTGTTTAATGTGACAGTGTGAGAAAGTGATCTTTATTCGTTCAAAAAACTCTGCATGTAGTCTATGTTTAGGTTCTTTTAATGTGTTTGTCTGTGATTTTTAAATGCTAAACATGTAAACAGATAAATTGTCAATGTTAATTCTGTATCCTGTCACACAACTGATCTTTCTTTCCTGCCATTTCTCTCCTTTTTATCTTTTTTTTTTTGGTGCATTCATGTTGCAGTTGATAAAATTACGTGAAGAGGTGAGTACTTCCTAGCTTGCTTTAAAAAAAAAAATTCTGCTTTTCCCTATAAAATTGAGTTTCTAAATCTGAAGTAAAATCTTTGGGTTTGTTTTTCCAGGAAAATCTACACATAGCAAAAGTATTGATTATATTGCTAGAAATGTTCTCTGCTATCTTTAAAAAGTACATCCTAATAATGCTTATCACAGTGATCATTGTTGTTTGCCAGCTTTGGAAGAAAATTCAGATTTTAAAGACCAAAGAAGGGAGGAAAAATAAAGGAATATCTTAAAACTATACCCAAGCATAGTTTTAATGTAGACTGACTTCAGTTTTGTTTTATTCATATTGGTTTCTCAAGGAAGTCAATGTGATTAAACATTTTTTCCTGACATTCTGATTTATTTTACTAAAAACTGTTTTTAAACTAACTCCTTTCTCTCAACCAAAATTCTTAGGTTCACCATTAGATATCATGAATCTATTATCCTTTTGAGGAAACACACATATGTTATAAATACCCTACTAGTCTGTGTACACAGATACCTAAGAATAGCTAAAGCTCTCCTCATTGTTAAACACTTTCCTTTTTGTAGGAAATAGCGCCCAAGTGAGTTCTCACTTTTCTGAGTTTGCTTGTCTGTTTCATAATGTAGCTTCAGACTTTTTTTGTGGCCAAGCAAATATTTACAACAATGTTGATAATTTTATGCCTGTATCAATGAGGGATGCTGAATGATTCTGTATGTTTTTTAAAATTAGACCATACTTATCAAATATGCTTTGTTCTTTGCAGAAATAGAGTAGTAATATTTTTTACTTAGTGGTATTGAATTTTGTTACTTTTATATCAGGGCATAAAATAATGGCCCATATTGCAATTTAAAAATTGTCTAATTGCTTATAATAATCAGAGTCCTGTGAATTATTTTCAAGTTTAGATTGGCTGCATTGATTGAGATTTTCCCAGAAGTTTTTTCTTAATTGGTATGTCATCATTCTCTAGGTGATGTGAATGCTAATTTAGAGGTTTGTAGAGAGTGGTTTTCAACAACTCTTCTGATTTAAGATGCATTAGTGATGTCTTCTCAGTAGAAGTAATAATGATATATAAAATGAAGGGTGAAAATACACAAAACCCTCACCCTCCAACCTTTATGTTTTTTTTTTTATCTTCCCTGCGTGGAAGCAGATGTATATACTAAATGAATATTATCAATCGCAGTTTTGATGTGAGTGATATGTCAACATTATTCTTCTGCAAGACAGACTGCTTGTATGTGTTTGCATATGCTCAGGCTTAGGTGAAGAATCTGAATTTTCAAATGTTAACGCAACCAACAATAGACTTGAAAACCACTGTATGAAGAAACTACACGAAGCTCTTGGCCCTGAATTTAGCAGTGAATATAATTAATAAACCCTTGTGCCTTAGTACCATCAGCATCGTTGACAGAAGATTTAGTTTTAAGCTGAATTGTATGGATTTAGTAATCTTAATTTTATAAGCTGAAAACATCACATCTGCATTTCTTTTAAAATATGTTTCATCATCGTTTTATGGCTTAATTCCTTTGTTGTGCCTATAGCAACAGTTTTATCAGTTATGCTTCTGGAATGCATGTTTCCAAAACTGTAACCTGAAATGGAATTGTACTTGGAAGAGTTAGATCACTCAACTAACAGAATAGTATACTCTGAAATATTCTTTTTACAGTCTTTGATATGGGTGCAGCATTGATATTTATAGAATAGGTTGCATTGATGACACTGTGTTGGTAAATGGTTTGCTCCAAAGTGATTGTTTCTCAGCCAGGATTCTCAGAGTAATCAAGCAGTGAATGTACCCCAGATTTCTTCCTTATATCTATCCTAAGAAGATAAACACCCCTCTGCTTCAAAATAGGATGTTTCATTGTGTTTGGAAACAAAGTATGCCCCATCCGTTCCTTATGATGCTCTTTTGGGGCTCAGTTCTGGAAACAGAGCATCCTTGGAGGCAGGCTGGTAGTGCATAGGGAGCTGAACTGGTGTTGGCTATACCGAGCTCTCTGTTTGAATCCTGCATCTCCAGCTCTCCATGTTGCACAGCCCCTCACACAAATGGAGCTGTGTCTGAAGCTTCTGCACAGCTTCACTTACCTGCTTTGAAAAGGGCTGAGAAGAGGGTGAGAGAATGAGTTTGGGATGGAGTGTGGGGGCAGGTTGAAAGCATCAGTTGCTACTGTAGTGCACTTCCTTTCATTTTCAGAGACCAGGGCAATGCACAACTAAGGGGACGATGTAAATAGCACAGCTGTTACAAGAACTTGATTTTAGCTTGACTTAAGTGAAGAGGTTCCAAAATACAAAGTGAGGTCCTGCTGGAAAGCTGCTGGTAAACTGATAGTCCTCTTGTGTGCAGATTTGCTCTGGTAAAATTGAACTGTCCTGATGAAGAGTTATTTAGCAATATACCTTTATTCCATTATTTAGGAATATACTTTTTTTTTTATAAAAAGTTCTTCTAGAAATTTTGCTCTCTATTATAGCCATATACTGAATAAGCTGATTTGACTCCCTTTCGTGGAATCTCAAAAATCATTCTACATTTAAACACTTTGTTTCCTACATTTCATATTATCATATAATTAGACTGTGAATTTTCAGTATTGAGCTTTGATTTTTTTTTTTAATCTACAGTAGCTAAATATTTTCTTTTAGTTTAGGGATTTCATCCAATATGAAAATGAACCAAAAATCTTTGTTCTGTTATTCTGGATTAAAATTCACATTTACTCTTGATATCACAAATCTGATTATCTTTTTAGAGAATCACCAATTTGAAATCAAGTCCTTTGTTAAGATAGAAAACAATATTCAAAGAAAGGAAGAGCAATCCCCACTCCCAAAACCTGCATGTAGTGAGAATTAGAAATAAGAAAGCTGTTTTTGACAAGCTGAGTAAAGTGTTTAATTTTATTTAGAAATAGTCATTAATGCCAAACACATAAAGCTCCCCTTGCTTTTCTTTTTCTCAATTACAGCCTTCAGTGATTTTGCATTTTCATGGTATGCACTTTCCTTCCTCCCTTTTATTTATTTAGCACTTTTTTTTTTCCGGCGGCAGGGGGGTGGGGTGGGGGGGCGGTTTTTCTCTTAATTTCTCCACTGTATAGTAGACGACTCTATTAATTATTATAGACTGTTGTTGCAGCTTTCCTGACCTTCACATCAGGTCCTATCTCTCTGTTCTAAATGCATTGTTTTAATGATTCTTCCCCCCACTCCCCCCAGCACTTCCCCCCCAAAAAAATTTCAAGGAAAGCTTTGATGTGGCTTTAGCTGCCTCCAACGTCTGGCCGCATCTCAGATGTGTCACCTATGCCGGGAGGGAATAAGGAAATCACGTTTTGAATGGTAATGATAACATACTAATCACTTCCTTTCTTTGAAGATGGGAGCGAGATATTCTGTCAGCATCCCTGGCTGCTAGAGCTTGGAGGCACTGGTCTAGGTGTATTAGCTTAAGTGTGCATGTCAATACAGCTTGCATCTCCAAGATCCATGGGGGCTCATTAGAGCAAGGTGGATCATTTCGCTCGACAGCCACTCAGATAATATGTGTGGCACCTCCTTTTTTATTATTATTAGAAAGCATTTCTTCGATTTTAAATGACATCTGTCAACAACACAAAGTTGGAGTTATGGCTGCATTTTTTTCTTTCTTTTTGACCAGATACCAAAACTGATTTGAAGGGGAAAGTACTAATTCATACAGATACATGTGTGCATGTACATACACGCAAATATACAGTTACACATATTCTTATATTTCTAAGTATCCAGACATACATGCATCTGTACACACATATGCACACACACGCACACACAGACATTCCCATGGGCGTGCACACATTCTTATCCATTCACAGCCACGATTAGCTTGTTAATATGTTTTATAAACCTGAATATGATCTAGTGTATGATCATTATGCTTTAAAAAAGAAAAGAAACGAAAATCAGCCTTAATGTAGAAAAGAAAGTTTAGAGGCTGAGGATTTGGGGGAAATTCTCTAATTTCCCCCATCAAATGTAATAGAAAAGAGTATATATAAGTATTATCATTTTAGTTCACAGTCTAAAACACTATGTGTCAGAAATTCACTTTCAGCCTAGTGCCATATGTCTGGGAATATTTGGGAATAAATCCACAATTTTGTATATCTGTGTGCATGGGGGAAACATGTGTCTCTTGTTTCTTAGTGGTTGCCCCAAGTGGTCTTAGAACTAGAACTGCTGTTTAGTATTCTGTTTTAGTAGCATATGTTGTTCTATATGGCATCTTGCTGTACATCTAAATTGAGAGGCATTCTCTTAAAAATAAAGTTTCTGTTTATAAATTACTATGTGTAGGAACAAGTAAGTTTTTTTAAATGATTGAATTTTATAAAAAATAAATACAAAATAGGGATCATAGATCTATGCAGATATCTCATAAATCTACTTCTGCTGAAACAGTAAAGATCCAGTTGGTTCTGGTTTTCATACCTTTCTCAGTGTTTTGGAGTAAGATTCATTGTGGCCACATACGACATGAATCTGCCTTTTAAAACAAAAAAGTGGACGGTCCATACACGATTGACTGAAAAATCTGTTCATTGTAGTGGTTTGTATAAAGGAAGATGTGCTAAAAATTATCTATAATGGGTTGTGATTCCCCCACACCCCCCGAAATGTTAAGGCATACGACGGCATTATTTTTTTTAAGGCAAAAAAAGAACGTTGTAGACGACCGTGTGATTTTTTTCCCTTTTTCTTTTTCAGAGGGCACATCTGCTCGATAACACAGAGAGGCTGGAAAGGTCATCTCGGAGACTAGAGGCTGGGTACCAAATAGCAGTGGAAACCGGTAAGAATTCTGAGAGTGAGCAAATTGTCTTGCTTATGCACAGCAGTCTTCACAACACATGACATTTCAGGGAAACTTCAAAGGAGTAGCAGAGACAGCAGCCCGAGATGTGGTTTACATATTGGGGAGACAATTGGGAGCTTATTTGCGCTTATCTTTTTTCAAGTTAAAAGGCATGACATCTACTGAAAACAGTTCCTGAGGTTTAAAAGTATACATCTGAAAAGAGATGGAATACTTTGTCTAAATTCTACATTTGTCTTAATAGGCGGTTCCATGTTGTCAGTTTACCCACCCGCAATGATTGCTAGCACACGGTGCTGTCTCCAGTTGTTTGCTCCTTTACGTTTATTCATGTATGTAAAAATTAACATTTTAATCCGTCTCAATTATGTGAACCAGGGGAGAAGAAATACCAAGTTTACCTTGCTTGTTTGTCCTGCTGTTGGAAATGATTCCTAATGATCCCATATATATATATTTTTTAAAACATGAACAGAGCCTGTAATCAGATATGGAAAAAAAAAGTCATGATAATTTTATTATGTGTTAGTTAATACTGTCCAAACTTTTGGGTTGAATTAACACTAGTTACTAATTTCAGAAAACGCAGCCCTATTTTGACTTCTAGGACGAGTCTACCTAAAATAGACATGCTTTTTCTTTATTGAGGTTTCACGCAATGAGTGTTTTTTTTACCTAGTAAATAAATATCCATTAACCCCTTTATACTTATCAGTTTCTTATTATTTAGCTATTTGCAAAGTATAGATTACATATCACCTATTTTATATATTTGTGGATACCTCTTGCCCCGTATATGGACAACAAAAATATGTGATCAACAACATTTCCATTGATTTTTTTTAATTCAGTGTTACAAAAAATAATATTTATTTTGTAAGAGCAGGTACAATGAAAATGATTCCAAGTGATTTATGAATGGCCAGTGTTTCCCTTGCTTGAATTCATGGCTATCCTATATTGGCTGGCTTATGTGATGAATTCTGAGAAATCAAATAGAATGAGCACCAATGGCGTTGGCATTATAGTAATGGTGAGAAAACTGAAGAACATCATCAACCCTCCCAGATATTTTAATAGTATGAGCAGCCCTTCTTTCTGAGGTTATTGATAGATTGGCGTTCTGCCCCGATTGGCATAAAAGCCAGCTTTCAATTGTTCTTTCATTCCTTGGGCTCACCTTAAGAAGTGACTGTCCTTACAAAGAATGTTTATAATGAGCAGCGCCCTGAACGTGAGGTCAAAGTGTTCTGGCCCTTGTCTGTGTGACCTTAAGCAAATCACATAACTTCTTTTAGTCTGTTTCTTCTTCAATAAAATGGAAGTAATACTGTCTGTTGCAGAATATTCCTACGAAATGATAGCATAAGTTAAAATAGTTTATACACCATAAAACACTATATAAATATAAGTATTATTATTAATGTGTGGTCATTTGATGATATACAGGCATTTATCTTTCATAGAAAAAAGAAGTACTGTGATTGAAATTTGTGTTAAAGGAATTTTTAAGAAGTGTTATTTTGGAGAATGTGTCACTATACCTGTTGAACATCAGGAAACCTTCTTTGACAAAGCATCCCATTGGTGAGCCTCTTTCCACAGGGGACTGGGTTGGGTTGGGGATATTCTTGCTATGACACTGATCACTGGCCATTCATAAAAGAAACCCTTAATCATTTGAAATTGATTTGGCTGATTGGGCTGCCTTTTCTCTTTCACAACACCATTCATGTAGCTCCCTCCCAAAGCTGAAGGAAATCAACAACGAGGATCACAGATTCTGGAGGATCGTGCACTGATCAAGGTTATAAGATCATGATTTGATAGTTATTCCTTTGGTGTGTCCTAAAATGTAACATCAAACTATCAATACAATCAACATGGAAAATGCCAATTTAAGAGTGTCCCCAAAACCAACCTAAGTTCCCTTGGACTTTTTAGTAGAATACAATGGTAAATTAACTCTAAAGTTTTATAAAATTAGATATTTGTGTGTTTTATAATACATATATAAAAGCCTGGGAACTTCTCACAGACTGTAAAACCAAGTCTAAGAGGAGGAATAAGAGTGGGCTTTGTGGAGGTAAAGACAGATGTGGCACACAGCTAGACAGAAGTCATCATGATTCATTTCCTTGGATGAGTTTGAAAGTGGGTGGAGAAATGAGAAAGCAGGCACAAAGCATTTTTCCTGCCTTTGCTTCTTACTGTAATGTGGGGGAAAAAAGTAATTGTGGCAGGCACCATGTTGCTTCTCCATTTCTTGCTTCCCTGCTAGCACTCAGCCTAGTTATATCCAGTCAATCAACAGCTCTGTGTTTGTGATGTAAATTTATGATAGTAATAATCTTGTTACAGTATCAGTAGAGGAACAGCACCTTTCAAAAGGAAAAACTTTTAGCACTTATTGATTTCTTCTTAAAGACTGTGAAATGCAAGAAGGCATAGATGTGGAAGAGCTATGATGACTTTTGAAGCAGCCCAAAAGAGGGAAATAGTTTGCAAGTATTGGTCTAAGAACTGGTTCTAGACCACAACAAGAGTTTTCATCAGTCCACAGCAAAATGAGAGGAAAAAAGTAAAAAATTGTGATTTTCTTATAAAGCAAACATCATTAATTTGAAAAACTACACATTTTCTAAGATCATGTTTTTCCTGTTTTGGGGTGATAAAGGATAGTTTTATGAGATGATAGAAATAGTAGGTGGAAGTTATATATATATTTTTTCTTTACCTGGAAAAATAACAAAATTGGCAACCCTATTTGGGCCCTTTGAAATGTTTTTTGAGATTTTACTTGGCCACAAAATATAGGAATTATTGTCTGATGTACTGAATTGGAGAAATAGACAGCAATCCCATCCTCTGGCCCTGCTATTAGTCAGCTGTGTGACTTTGAGGAATACTTAACCTTTCTGTACATGTTCTTTTATTTGCCAAATGGAAACCTGACATCAGATTCTATATATCCCATAAGGTTGTTATAATGTAAAATGAGGTCATATATATTCAAGTGCTTAGAAAACAAATAGGGCTCTGGAAAAGTCATCATTTTTATGTTTTCATCAGCATAAGTGGTTATCTCTGAAAATTATTGGCAAAAGATTTTGACAAAAATCTGCAAACTTTTCTTGATGACCATTATTGGCAAATATCATAAAAGAAATTTTGATTATTATATATAGTCAATTATTCGTGGAATAGAATAGAAAGCATATTGACCGCTAGCATCTTCCTAGTAAATAATAAAATTCATCTTCTAAAATTCTTGAGTCATTTTTGACATTTTTAAAAGTTATTTTTTCAAATTGGCAGTTATTGTCTCTTTAAGAATAGCTGCTGAACAGGGGGACTCATGTCCAGAATGTACTTAGTCTGAGCAAATGCATCAATACATGATTATTTCTCAGCGCCATTTACACCTTGATATATATTGAGTTTAATGCCAGTCAGGTTTCTTCTGTGGCTTCCTTTCTATTTGAGAAAATTGATGAGGTTACAAGTTAATTGAACAACTCCGTTTAGAAATGAAGAGACAGATGGAAGAATATATGATACTGAACTAAAGAGCTGATGCCAGGACATCTCACTCTGAGACTGACATCAAGAGGCACAATTATCAGACTCGTTAGCAAACTTCCTTGGGAGTGACCATCAAAGACCAGACACTCTGGTGGTTGTATGAACCATTGACATGATCCAGTTTAGCATTTCTTATAAATTCTTGTCCCAGAATCTGCGAATAAAAAGTGACTCTTTCTTTTCTCATCTACTATTAATAATCAGATATGACTCTTAGCTATGGTGATACCTATTTTGTTCGCGGTCAGGGCATTAATATTTAAAACTTTGGGTCATCTGCCTTTAATGCTGAAATTATGATTATTTTTTTCTCTGAATTAAATATCCCAGAATTACAGTAGGCACACAACTAATGGAAGCTGTATGATGAATAAAAGAAATAGGCTGAAAGAGAAATTATACATGGGCAGAAATGCAAGGCTCACTCTCTTCTTCCAGTATGTAAACAGGTAGTTTAAGATACTCACCACTGTCCCAGCCTATACCCTACATGGGCCCAGTGCACCTGGCAGTACATCTCTGGAGCCAGGAGAGTGTTTGTCTACAGTCAGTAGCCTCACATCTCTGAAGAGTGGTCTGCACCATTTACCAACCTTGCTTCTGCCATCCCCGAGTATCCAAGCCACCGAGCTCTGATGTCTCATTTGGGGACATCAGAAAAGGTTTGCACCCTTTCTCTCAGTCGTCACTTCAAGCCACCTAGCTCTGCTGTCCCATTTGGTCAGTGATCTCTCTACAACTGGGTGCTGTGCTTCTGCCAGCCTTCCTGCCATGAATAAGAGGTGCTCCATCCTTCCCCAAGGGCCCCTCAGGTTCCCCACCCTGGACTAGCGATTGGACATATGTAGACATCATACAGTGTTTATTGAACACTTAATATGGGCCACACGCTGTTCTCAGTACTCTGTATTTACCATCTCTTTAATCTTTACCACAACCCAAGTTACAGAGAGATTAAGTTATTTGCCCACACTTATTAATCGAGCTCGGAAATAGTACAACCAGACTATCTGGTTCCATGCTGATTCCATGCTCTTAACCAATAAACCACACTGAAAAATGAATGGGCCCCACATACCTAGATGACCACATACCAAAGTGACCTGTTGTAGTCAGAATAAGTCATGTTCTCACATCTGTTAAGTTCCTCTTCATATACTTTCTTCAGAAACTAACTATTGAATACTGTGTGCTATATGCCAATGTCCCTGTTCCCAGGTAGCTTATGTATCAGAACAGGAAGGAGCCGGGAGCAGGATGAGACAGACATTTTTTAAATTAATAAATAAATGGACAAGATTATTTCAGATGGTGGCCAAATGAAGCAGGGTATGAAAGAGTAGCTAGTGAAATCTATCTTAGGTTAGCTAGTCAGGAAAGACCTCCTAGACAAGTGCCTTGTAAGCTGAGTCTTGAACTGCACAAAGATGCCATTCGTAAGCACACGTGGGGCTGATGATTCCAAGAGGAAAAAGCAAGCACAAGGGCTCTGAAATGAGAAGATGTTTGGGGTGTTCAGGCAACAAAAAGAAGATCAGTATGGCTGAAGCAAAGTGAGCAATGGGTGTGGTACATAGTTAGGTTAGAGCCACATAGGCTGAGATTTTATGGGGCCCCAGGTGTCTGAATTTGACTTGTAGGGTATGATGCCATTGGAGAGCTTTCAACAGGCAAGTGGCCTGATCTGAATCATAGAGGACAAGGATCGTAGGGGAGGAGTGGCAGAGGAATGGGAACAAGGAGACATGTTAGGAGGTATATTATAATAATCCAAGATTTAGTCCTTTTACTAGTTGAAAGGAATGGAAGGATTGGATGGTGAAGATGCAGGAAAGATTATAGCCTTATTAAAAGTCATTCAGGGTCAGGGAGCTTGAAATCTGTCATTAATTTCCTTAACAGTTGGCATGCGATCCCAAAGATTCTTCCTTGAGGATATCCCCAGAACAAATGGGGACTTATTATCCTTGTACCTGGTAGGGCTTTACACAGACAATGGCCAGTCCGTTAGGCTGGTGGTAATGGACACTTGTGATTATAAATCTGAGCTTAAAACCAAGTTTATGATAACATTTTATTTGGAGAATAAAGATGATGATACCTATTTTCTAGAGTTTGTGAGAGGCATAAATAAAATAATGTATATAGAAAGATTTTGTAAATTGCCTCACAAAAGTTTTTTTTTTTCCTCTCTAGAAATCTTCACTTCAGGTAGGTTCTGAGTATAAACATAGATTGTCACTTTGCTTAATTTTGTATCAGTCTAAAGAGAAATTTGTTAGTTCCATTCTACCCAAAGTGGGGCTTGAGACCAGCATCATCGGTATCCCCTGGGAGTTTGTTAGAAAGGCAGCATCTTGGGTCTCCTCAGATCTACTGAATCAGAATCTGCATTTTAACAAGATCAGGAGTGATACCTGTGCACAGTGAAGTTGAGTTAGAAGTCCTGTTTTCAGTGTTAGTTTTTCGTCTGTGTCTGTTTGAACTGGATAAGTCATCTCATTGAATCTCATATACATGTGTATATATGTATAACTACATATGTGTACAAATATTCAGGCAGGTAGCTTGTATTGTTAACACCTACACTCCCTGTGAAATACAGGTAATAAATATGGCTGTGTCTGCTAATATTGGTGATATTGGATTTGAGAATTGTCTATTTAGGAGCTATAATAATTATTTATCTTACCTTAGTTAGGCAATACTTGGCAATAAGAATAGCTAGTAACCTACCGAGTAAGCCTAAAGGGACTACATTATACCACTTTATTTTTGTCAAAATATATTTTCGCCTATATTTAACACCACTTAACATTCTTTTTTAAAAATAGCACATTTGGGGCTTCCCTGGTGGCGCAGTGGTTGAGAGTCCGCCTGCCGATGCAGGGGACACGGGTTCGTGCCCCGATCCCGGAAGATCCCACATGCCGCGGAGCGGCTGGGCCCGCGAGCCATGGACGCGGAGCCTGTGTGTCCGGAGCCTGTGCTCCGCAACGGGAGAGGCCACAGCAGTGAGAGGCCCGCGTACAGCAAAAAAAAAAAAAAAAAAAAAAAAAAATAGCACATTTATCACAATTTCTTGTATATCTTGTTTTATTAGGGAAATGCAAAGGTAGATTTTCTGAGTAAGAATAATACCAATGTTATGTATTTATAAGTTATTTTCATAAAAGAAATATTTTCTACCCAAGTCTTATTTGTTATAGAATTGATACAGAAGATTAGTCCATTTCTTTTTTTTTTTTTAATAAATTTATTTATTTATTATTTTTGGCTGCGTTGGGTCTTCGTTGATGTGCACGGGTTTTCTTTTTAGTTGCGGCGAGAGGGGGCTACTCTTCGTTGCAGTGCGTGGGCTTCTCATTGCAGTGGCTTCTCTTCTTGCAGAGCACAGGCTCTAGGCGCAAGGGCTTCGGTAGTTGTGGCTCACAGGCTCTAGAGCACAGGCTCAGTAGTTGTGACGCATGGGCTTAGTTGCTCTGCTGCATGTGGGATCTTCCCAGACTACAGCTCAAACCCGTGTCCCCTGCATTGGTAGGTGGATTCTCAACCACTGTGCCACCAGGGAAGCCCTAGTCCATTTCTATTTGAGAGTTTCCTTGGCAGTCCCATTTCCTTTCTATGAAGATGTTCTCTCTCTCTCATTTGTGTGTGTGTGTGTGTGTAAGGAGTCCCATCATCTAGTTAGGTAACACATTCATCACCTCACATGTTTATCTTTTTTTTTTTTTTTTTTGGTGAAAACATTTAAGTTCTACTCTTTTAGCAAATTTCAATTATATAATGCAGTGTTATCAACTATAGTCACCATATTTTACATTAGATCCTCAGGCCTTATTCATCTTATAGCTGGAAGTTCTGTACATTTTTACCAAAGTTTTTACCCTTTGACGTGTATTTTTTTAAATAAAAAATATGGATTTTACTTCAATTTCAATATTTCAATACTATGTTATAGTTACCTAATTTTAAGCTGCAGATACTTCCCATTTTAAGAATATACTTCCACAGGCCTATTTTACATGCATTCCGATTATTTTTGCTTTATATGATTACCTCATCAAAATCTTCATTCATTTGACCAAATAGAGAAACATGTGGAGTACTTCTTTTTCTTCTGGAAAACAGATCTTAGAATTACAGCATTTTTATGAGAATTAGATAATTTATGTACACCACTGTTTCTGTTTCTACTGTGTCTATGTCTTTTTTTAAGAGTTCATACAGAAAAAGCAATCAATAGTGGTATCAGCTTACATTTTTAAAAACCAAACAAAATGTTTCATGTTCAGAACTTATTTAAAGAATCTGAACAAATGCATTTAAGATGTGAAGTGCCTTCCTTTGTATCTTTAATTGTCTCAAAGCCTTGGCTGAACTGTTGATGGAGTTTACCTGAGCCTTTCATGGGGTTATATGGGGATTATGGAGTATGATACTACAACTTTATCATATTCTATCTTTTGGCTCTTGATAAAATATTCTTATTTTAATCAACTCACTGTAGAACTCACTTAGAAATTTTAGTCAGGTTTGGAAGTATCTATTGAGACCATGTTTTTACCAAACCAAAAGTCAGTCATTTTCTTTATTTTTTCAGGAGTTTCTTCCATGTCTACTGACATTTTCTTATTCTTCTATCTCTTCCTCCTCATTATAATTAATCTTCTGTCTTCTCTTATTCCCCTTCCTCCTTTCCCCCCTAATTCTTTTCTTCAAGAAGTATTTTGAGTGTTTACTATGTAATAATTTGATTCAAAAATATAATTCCTTGAATGTATTAATTTATCATCTACAGAAAAGATTAATGGTTGAAACAATGCACAATAATACAATATAATGCCTAAAACTACTTTTGAAGTTACAAGCTAGCTTTGGAACTGAGCTAACATCTCAGGAAATGTAAGAAAGTTGTTGTTGTTGTTTTCCCCTCCATTTACTGACAAGTCATATTTATAAAGACTCCTGGGAACGTAGACCCCAAAAGTATTAACTGTATGTTCCCTGCTCTTAGAGCTGTTATCAGTTGGTAGAAGAATAAATCTCTGATTCTGTAATATTAGTGAGAGTGGTACAGTATTATATGAAAGAAGGCAAATATTGTATTTCACTTATTCAGCAAGCTTTCATTGAACTCTACTGAGTGTCAGATGCTTCAGAGATGCCGAGCTAGAAAGACAAGATACCCCAGTCTTGGTTCATCTGAGTAGAGGATGTTCTGTCTATAAACACTGATTCAGATTTTTACCTGAATAATTTTGTTTAGGTATAGATTGGAATTCAGAAAGGCACTGCCATGTTTAAACTAGTGCAGAAATAACAAGTTAACACTTTATGTTGTTCTACAATATAGGAACAGAAAATGGGATTACACAGAACATGGGATTATATACAGTTGGGTTGATATTAACCGTCTATTTTGTCCAGCCACATATATTTTAGAGAAAAGATTTTTCTTTAGAAATGTTAAACTTTGTGACAGAAAAAGCTATCTCTAGAAAAGTTTCTCTATTCATCATTTTGGGTGATGGAATAAGTGGTTATGCTTTCAGAACCTTAAAGATATCTCTGCTAGAATAGGTATTTTTTTAGATGCTGAGAAGAATTACTTGACCATGTCCCGTGAGTTTTTAAAAGTCTACTCAGTGGTAAAAGAATCATTTTAATGTGTAGTTATCACTTTATAATTACAACCCTATCAAAGTCTTACTTCTCAGAAAGCTGTGGTTCTGCTCTGAAAAGAACAGAGGAGGTTGTCATTTAGGGTGAAGCTCTTAAAGTGTATTTTCAAGTTGTGCTTAAATTTACTTTGTGAGGTTCCCTGAGATATTGGTGAGCTCCACACTGGTAAGAAAAGGATGTCATTTAAACCCTATTTGGAGAACCTTCTCCTTAGGTGGTCCAAGGGAATTCATAGGGTTCAGTTTTAATCCATTAAAAAGTATTATACTCATTTTTAAAGGTGTCCTACCCCGTAATGCCTATCACTTTTCGAGTTGGTTCGTAAGATACATGTGAAGCCATTCTTACTCTGTTGCATCTCTGTGAGTTGAGAAAAAGAAAGACGACCAAAGCAGGTCGCTAAAATGCCAATTTACTTTCAGATATTACAGTGAAGGACGGTTAAGCTTATGACCTTTGTTGCACTGTGCTTATATAACTTTCCTTGGGATTTTTTTTTTTTAATCAGGTTTATTTTCCCTTTGAGTCTGACTTCTAGTGCCCAGAAGTTTTCTTTTCAGCAGTGTTTATGTATTTAACAGAATTTTCTGAGGTGGGTGCCACAGAATTTTCACAGCATGAGTTCACATTGGACTAAGATTTTGTATACGACTTATACCAAGTGGAAAACTTGACGGGCATGAGCTTTAAAAATGGCTTTTTTTGTGTGCTCTGTTTTCGTCTGTATTTCCTGTTGGGCTACAGTGTTTTCCAGCGTTGCCATAAGAGAACAAAGTCAACATTAAAAAATAATTTTTTTATTGAAGAATAGGTTTTTCCAAGTAAAGTCATTATCAAAGAGACTGTCATCATGGGTCATCATTCATGTTTGGCACTGTGTTGCCCTTTTGCATCTTGAGATGTAAATTCTAAGTCATAGTTAAATAAATGTCTGTTTATTTAGAGAGAGGAAGAAACCACCCTAAAGCCAGACAAGGAAAAAAGCTTTTTGAAGACTGTCCCTTTTGGAGGAAAAATAAGCATATTGTTGGGTAGTCTTAACATTATCTTCCATGTTGGTAATCTCATCACAAGCAATTGCCTAAGGTCCTGATCCACATTAAAAGGTTATTTTTGTCCACATAGAATACACCTTTTTTTTTTTTTTTTTTTTTTTTTTTTTTGCGGTACGCGGGCCTCTCACTGTTGTGGCCTCTCCCGTTGCGGGGCACAGGCTCCGGACGCGCAGGCTCAGCGGCCATGGCTCACGGGCCCAGCCGCTCCGTGGCATGTGGGATCTTCCCAGACCAGGGCACGAACCTGCGTCCCCTGCATCGGCAGGCGGACTCTCAACCACTGCACTACCAGGGAAGCCCCCACCTTTTTTTTTTAAAACAAGATGGTGGGGGTAGGAGTTTTTTTTTTTTAATTAATTTATTTATTTATTTTTGTTGTGTTGGGTCTTCATTTCTGTGCGAGGGCTTTCTCTAGTTGTGGCGAGCGGGGACCACTCTTCATTGCGGTGTGCGGGCCTCTCACTGTCACAGAGCACAGGCTCCAGACGCACAGGCTCAGTAGTTGTGGCTCACGGGCCCAGTTGCTCCGCGGCATGTGGGATCCTCCCAGACCAGGGCTCCAACCCGTGTCCCCTGCATTAGCAGGCAGATTCTCAACCACTGTGCCACCAGGGAAGCCCTACAATACATCTTTTAAGTTGACCTTAATAATTGTTTTTATTCCCATTTTCAATGCTATTTGTGCCACATGGCACTCGAACAGAGCACAGTGGAACCTTAACATTTATTCCAAAAACAATTATTGGGCCCTAAGAAATTAGTTAGGGTTCATTAGATCTGGATTGGGCTAAGTCAATTTCTGGAATAACAAGAAAAATATTGCCTTAAATGAATATTATTAGCAAGGTTTGCATTTGGGAGTTAGTTAGGAGAGATAATCAACCCACCTGAAAAGGAAAATAGATTTTCTGTAATTTAGGAAGGAACAGACCCTGGCCCCTTTCTAGCCACTTAGAATATAAAGTTCCTTTGATAAGCTGGGATATCTTGGCAAAATATCTATTTGGGAAATACATAGCTATAAATCCCCATGATGAATATAATTAGTGTTTTTGAAGCAGGGTGGAGGAAGTAATTAAGTCTATTTCACAGTGTCAGGGAAAGACTCAGAATAGATGAGCCTTATGGAATAAATAAAGGGTGAGCTAGGGAAGTGGGTAAACCATGAGCAAAGTGGGTAAACCATTGGGGCAAGTATGTGGCTTATGAGAATTTCTGGAGTGTGTCCTATGGTATATCTAACATTCATCTTAGTTATTAAGTATACTTGAAAGTGATAACATTTATTTTATTTATTTATTTTCCCTCAAACTTTTTATTATTTCAGAATAACCTCTCTAATTCACCTATCCATTTTAATAGTCAGATGTGTAAGTATTTTACATAATACATTATAGAGATTTTTAATGCTTTATAGTCTTTGGTAATTTTCAACCTTGCGTTATGTGCTGTAAATAATAATGCTAATATTAGGAATAATATTATATAATCTGCTTTGAAATTTTCCAACTACTTTTAGTGCATCTTTTTACATCTATTACTTCATTGTTTCAATCAATACATTAGCTTATCCAAAATGGAGATTGTGTGTTCAGATTAAGTAGACTGATCCCCTGAATACTACCCCAAATGCCATCAATTTTCTTTCTTTTTTTTTTTTTAAATTTTTTACATTTTAAAAAAAATACTTCTCCTAAGTGGAGTCATTTATTATAATTTATTTATTCTGATACTTTTTTTTTTTTTTTTTTTTTTTTTGCGGTACACGGACCTCTCGCTGTTGTGGCCTCTCCCGTTGCGGAGCACAGGCTCCAGACGCGCAAGCTCAGCGGCCATGGTTCACGGGTCCAGCAGCTCCGCCGCATGTGGGATCTTCCCCGACCGGGGCACGAACCCGTGTCCCCTGCATCGGCAGGCGGACTCTCAACCACTGTGCCACCAGGGAAGCCCAGTGCCATCAATTTTCACCAACTAGAATGACTATTAAGTTTTATTTGATTTAATGTCTCCCTCTTCCTCATTAGCATATCTGTGAATTATCTCTGATGTTCGATGCTCTATGCAAACTTGTTGATGATTAGAACCTGTTACTTAAACAAACAAAACTCTGTTATAAGAGGGATACACAAATTTAAAAGATTCACCAATTTTTCTCACCGGTGTTAGCATAGGACTTTTACAGTGTCATCCAAATTTTTTATATATATATATTTTTTTATTAGTTTCTGCTTTATAACAAAGTGAATCAGTCATACATATACATCTGTTTCCACATCCCTTCCCTCATGCATCTCCCTCCCTCCCACCCTCCCCATCCCACCCCTCCAGGCGGTCACAAAGCATAGGTGAGTTAAAGAGATTGACTGGAGTGACTTTGTTAATATAAAAAAGGAGACCTTTTTTTTTTTTTCCCCAAACATAATGACTCTAAAAGTTAAGCATGAAGAAGATGGACCACATATCTTATTGCCTCACTGATACTGCCTGCCAGCTGTGAATTTTCTTACTGTAATGAATCCCCTCATTTTTATTGCTGTGTACAAGGTACCGTGCTTTATTTTTCTTCCTACTTGGATTTCGTGTAGGATGCACAACCCATATAGTTCTTTAAATTCACACTGTTGTGCAAACAAGTCAGTCTTTCTGTTCTCTCCTTTGTTAACTGTAAACCTTGTGGCGCAGCAGTTCTTTCGTGCCCTCCGTGAGTTGCTGGACTCTGCTCAAATTAAACACTGTAAGATTATCAGCAGGCTACAAAGGTGGAGTGGATCTTTCTCTTTGACATTTTGGTATAATGTTGTCTTGATCTGGAAAATGCTAACAAATTTGAGTGAAATAATCATCTCACACTCACCCGTTGTAAATTGGGACTTCGTGTCTACCGCATAAAAAGTAGGAAGAACACATGTATAATTTTTGCTGTCCTTTGAGGATTCCAAAAAAAGTTACCTGTGTAAAATGCATAGGAATTATTGTTTTAATCCAGTGCCAAGTTGGATCACCTATCTTTCACCTGCAGTGAAGCAAAATGGAATGTTCATGGAGCTTTGTAACTAGACAGACCCCAGCTTCACATCTTGTTCTGCCACTTAATAACTGGGAAACCTTGGGCAAGTTCCTTCGCCTTTCCATGTCTTCATTTCCTAATATATAAAAATGTTTGCCAGTCTTCTCTGTGGAGGTTGTTGTGAGAGTTACACGAAGTAAACTATAAAAACAGTCAACGCATGTTGTCTATCATAGGTGCTCAATAAAGGTTAGTTTCCATTAGTATGCTACTTTTCATAATAACACTAGCTGCTATGACAAATAAACCTCAAATTCCCCAGTGGCTTGATGCGGTGAAGTTTATTTCTCACTCTGGGAATAGTCCAGTGCAATTGCTGCTCATGAGCAAACGGGCTTCCATGTGGTGAGTCAGAATTCCAGGTCTCTCCCACTTGGCGGCTCTGCCCAACACCCAGCTTTAGAGGCCTCTACATTTTGCCAGTGCCCAAGGCAAAGAGAGAATGGAGAAGGCACACCGGATTTTAAAGCTCCATTGACAGCAAGTGACACACCTTGATGCTACATACATTCCACTGGCAAGAACTAGTAGAATGGTGCCACCAAGTGCAAGGGGGCTGGGAAATACAGTTCCAACTGGACAACCACTTTCTCATCACAACCTTATAGTAAAGAAGAGAAAGAACAAATATACATGGGTAGTTTTCCCTCCTCTGCCATACTATTTGTTCTTGTCTACTTCACTGCCTCATAATCAATCAATTAAAACCCTGGCTTGTAACAGTATAATGGGATGAGATGGAAGAGTAGCTGGCTTATGGGTCAGGTCAGTGGTTATAATCTTGTAGAATTTGTGACAAATGAAACTTTCTATTTATATGGGCACATTAAAGAGTCAATATCATTTGCTTTCTTTTCTACCAGGCATTTATCTCTGTTCAGTTCTCAAATTTATACTCCTTAGATCTGTAACAAAAGATAATTCTGCTTCATGTGTTCTCATCTAAGTGTTGACAATAGATACAAGTCAGCAAATTTACTTATCTCATTTCTAAAGTATGTGCTTAAAGTACATTGCAAACTGTCACAACCAAGAGAAACCTAAGGAGGCAGGGTGACTAAACGTAATGTGGTATCCTAGATGGGGTCCTGAAACATTAGACAAAATGCCTAAGGGCGTTAGACAAAAACTAAGGAAATATGAACCAAGTATGGACTTTAGTAAATAATAATTATCAGTATTGGTTCATTAGCTATGACAAATGTACCACAGTAATATAAGATGTTAATTATGGGGGAAACTGGATGTTAAGTATACAGGAGCTCTGTATATCATAAATTTTCTGTAAATTTAAAACTGTTCTAAAATAAGGTGTTTTTTTTTAAGTACATTGCAGTCACAGTGGTCTTCATATTTATTGACCACCCATAGTGTAATATTGTCATTGCTGCAGACCTGGCCTCTCCTTTCTAGCTTTTATATTACCACTGTCAATAATTTGGCCTTTCCAGTAACTAACAGGACCTGTGTATATCTAGAGCATCTTGCTTAGGTTTTGGCACTAGTAAATGCTTTAGGGAAGTTTGTTTCCTCTTTCTTTCCTCTCCTTCCCTCGGTACTTCTAGTAATTCTGAAAAGAACACGATGAACTTTTATTTGGCTATTGAAAGGATCAGGCTAATAAATCACTCAATGTTATGACTCCAAGAAATATGTGATATATATGGGGACATGGTCCCAGTGTCCATATGATTCACCCCCATGTGCCTTCTTTAAGATGTGTAAGAGTGCATAGCATAGACCATTTTACTTATTAGAACAATAGTCAATATATTTTTTAAATTTTGCAGTCTAAAAAAAACACAACAGGGTGCATCATGATAATAGAAATGGTTCCTATTTTTTTCCTCTTCCAAAGTTCCTAAAATGTTACTGTTTAATTTTACAATTAAAACAATTTTTTTCTCTACATTTAAAAGTGCCAAGGGGCCTCCCTGGTGGCGCAGTGGTTGAGAGTCCGCCTGCCGATGCAGGGGATACGGGTTCGCGCCCCGGTCTGGGAGGATCCCATATGCCGCGGAGCGGCTGGGCCCGTGAGCCATGGCCGCTGAGCCTGCGCGTCCGGAGCCTGCGCGTCCGGAGCCTGTGCTCCGCAACGGGGGAGGCCACAACAGTGAGAGGCCCGCATACCGGGAAAAAAAAAAAAAAAAAAAAAAGTGCCTAAAATCTATTCTTGAAAAGTTACTTCACATCATAGTTTCTCAAATATATATGTTTACAGAGTGAGAGATTCCATACGTCAATAGCATGAAGAGGCAAAACACTTGTAAAAACAATTTTCAGTTATTTTTGTTTCTCCTTACTTAACTGCCCAAATTGTGTAATACTAGGATTTATATCTAAAGGTCACTGTCTCTGAAAATTCTATAGTAACAGACTTTTAAAGTTCTACATATATGTTATTAACTTCCTTGGTCTATTTCTTAGGATTATTCTGGCGTCCTGACGATGATTTCTTGATTTCTCCAAACACAATTGTACCCATTTCAGCAATGTTAATATGTGAAAGAAAGTGGAAGTTCGAATCCAGATTTGTTGACCCTTGAGATCTTATATTGACCTTAGTAGGTATTAACTTTTTAGATCAATAAGAGCTGTTATTGACCTCAAAGAAAAGTCAATACCCGCTTGTTGATTTGCAGCTTGAAAATGTTATACATTTTGTTCTTCATTATTACCCTACTTACTTCAGCCTTTTTAAATAAAAAATGTCTTTACTGTTTCTGCCAAGAGATCATCATGTCAAAATATTTCAGTTTTGGTGTTTAAGGAGATAATCACTGGACATGGTCGTCATTTTAGGTTTTTTTTTTTTTAGTTTTTTAGTGGTTCATTTTAGTTTTTTGTAAAATTACAGCTGGCTGAGATTCATGCTGTTCCGGAAAGTGAAGTATACTTAATTGTATTTTATTTACTGTGGTTTTTAACATTTGAGAAATAATTTTAAATAATCTATAGCTCATGGCAAGAATATTCTGACATGTATATATGAGAAATGAAAAGAAAGTTAAATTAGAAATAAGTGGTCTGAAAAGCAATTAATTAATAATGGTTTTTGCCTTTCCATGTATAAATGAAAAAGATCAGTGCAGACGCATGTTCAGCGTGTACTTTTTATGTGGATAAACATTGAAAGCTTTTAAGTAAGGACTTGTGTGGGTTTGAATTTTAGAGGCCTGTGCTTCTGAAGTTTTATTAAGTGTTTAAGTTTTAAGTATTAGTAGAGAAGTGGCTTTTTACATCATCATTGTTTTGTATATTAACATGGAAATGTCAAGCTTTGCATAACTTGAAATGTCTCAGAATTGCCTATTGCTGAAATTCAAATGTCAGAACAATACTTCTGCACATGTATGACTCTGATATTTCAACTCTAAAAACCTCATAAATGATTCAGTATCACTTTGGCCTTGTTATGATATAACTTTAAAAAGAGGTAGAGTGATCTAAATGTGGTTTAGAAAGTGGTAGTCTCATTTAGTCCAGGCCTAAAGCACTAATTTCTCAACCCATTAATGGTCATTAGCCCCTTTTTAAAAATATGTAACCATTTTGGTGAAAAATTTGAATTTTAATGAGGATTCTTTCAGTATTTTGCACCATTGCAAAAATGAAGCTATTTCATTTTTGAGCAACAAGATTGGCTTATATCTTACCCCAATTTGTGATATTAGTTCATTGTTATGGAGCCCTCAATATTAAAAAATAAATTAAAAGCTCTCTTTTTTTCAAGAGATGAATGGTTTCTAGGACATAAATGATAAATAAAGCCTAAGTGACCTGTAGAAATAGACCTTCTACTATGAATTTACTCTTCCAAAATTTATGTGGCATCTGTACATTTAAAATTTTAAACTTTAGAGCTGGAATGAGCCTTAGATGTGACAAACTTGACTTTGTCATTTTATACAGAAAACTGTATCTTGATGTCTAGTTCCTATATATTGCTACTTGGTTTCATTTTTTATTTAAAAATCTCAAATATTGTTGACCACTACTGGTATATTAATAATTTGGAATAAAATACCTTTACTACCCCCATATTTTTATATTAAGTATTTCCTTTCTAATAGAAAAAAAAAAAAAGCTTTCCCGAGGGGAACTTTATCACTTAAAGAGGCTTATTTTCATACATGTTCCTAATAAGTTTACTTGCTTTTCTAGGATATAAAGTTATGACAATTAAAATATGCCAACATTTCAATATGATAAAATTGGTATGTTTGAGGTCTTATATTCTAGAAACAAAAAACACCGTTAGGGTCATAACATGGAGTGTGTACCTTGGCTGTTTCATTTTTTCCTCTGCTAGGAGATTAGTGGAAAATAAGCTCTGCAAATTAAATTTTATTGCAAAATTATCTTCCGATGTTCAGCAGTGAAGATAATATTGAGTGATAAGGCTGCAGCGGATTTTGTATAAAGCAATTACAGCATGAAGACTACAATCTGAATGAAAAATTGCTCAAGCTTTCCTATAATCTGTAGAAAACCTCATTTTGGAATGTTTAAAATTGTCTCATTTTATACAGGTGATTATAATACTTAAGGTATATTGCTGCTTGAAAGCAGCATTACTGAATGGTTTTAACGACCATTATCGGTGAGAGGTACAAGAATACATAAATATATTTTTTTTCATACTTGGAAAATTATCATTTCAAAAAGTCTCTCTGCTACTGGAGTTCCTTCTCTAAAGCTTGCTTTATCCATTGAACCCATTTCACTCTTTAGATAACTACTTGTGAAAGGTAAGATCAAATGTCCACTTGTGTATTTTACCCTCACCTGGGCACATGTAAAGAGGGACTTCTATTCCAGGTCTCCATTGTATAATTGTATAGTTGGCCCTTTAGTAGCTTTATTTACACCTTAGTTCCTGAGTTTGTCCTTTACATAGTAATTACAAACAGATAAGAACAAAAGACATTGTTCTTGAATTATGTAGAAATTGGTTTGAAAGGGCCTCCTACAAGTGAACTTGAAGAAGAAAATGTGTGTGTATGTGTGTGCACGCACATATGTGTATGCCCCCCCCCCCCCGCAAACTCCAGCTCATATGTGTTTCCTGGCCTTATATTCTTCTTTCCCACCAATCAGTCAGGGCTCATTTGGTGGGTGTCTGTTATGAACAAATTAGTATCACAAGGTGCCAGAATGATGTAGTCAGATTATGGCTATGTCAGCACTGAGACTCCATCCCAAGGAATTGAACATCCAGTAGTATTATACAGCAGAAATTATTAAAGAGATATATTTGTTACCTGATGTGCAGAAAATCCTGTCATCCTTTAATTAAAAAAAAAAAAGAAAGAAAGCTATCCCCTTTGATAAATAATAGCCTAAAAGAAAAAATAGTAATTCAGAAGAAGTTACTTTTTACTTCACACAGGGAGCTTGAAAAAGATAGCTTATTGATTCAATGCACAAAAATAGTTATCATAGACTTATCATGTAGCCATTACTTTAGACAATTCATCCAGCTAAATTGACTCTAATGCCATCATGAATGAAGACTTCGGAGGTTTATCAAGATGAAAATAGCCCATTAAGAAGTGATCTGAACCAGTTTCGAGAAGGAGAGCCTGAGACCTGGCCCGTGAGGCTTTGGCTAGGAAAAGTTCACTCAGTGCTGGGCATATACCAGCTCCACAGGCCCCAACTTTATTAGTGTGGAGATAAGCTGATTAGGTCTTGTCAATCAAAGGTGCCCATATCTCAATTGAGAGACACACACTCTCCAATTTTTCTTTAAGCATTGAAGCAGGCAACAAAGAGAGAGATGTGTGGTATGCATCCCTACGGTTGTCGCCATGCAGGGTGCAAGGGTCCTGTGATGATGTGATGACTGTATTAAAGAGTACATCAATTTGTTTTAAAGTGTTTTGATTTTTTATGGTGGCATTAAGAGAGAGAACATTGTGGTTGCAGCTTTACTAGAAAGCAAAGAGTTCTAGAAGAAAAAAAAAAATGTCTCTTTGAAGCCTACCAGGGCTTTGAATCTTGCTGTGCCAATGGGCGCTTAAGTGCTCCTGTAACTGGCAACCTCAGATCCACCATCAGCTTAGGAACTACCTTCCTCTCCAAATTATTCATTTAGAGGAATAGGAGAAAAATGTTTGTTTATTTTTTTCTTTTCTCTTAGCTTTATTTTTTTAATTTTTTTTTTATTGTGGTATAGTTGTTTTACAATGTTGTGTTAGTTTCTACTGTACAGCGAAGTGGAGTTCCCTGTGCTATACGGCGGGTTCTTATTAGTTATCTATTTTATACATATTAGTGTATATATGTCAATCCCAATCTCCAGGAGAAAAATGTTTAAATTGACCTAAACGAAATTAATGTTTATCAACCACACGTTTTTATTCTTTTAGAGGATTTAATATTTTGGATAAACATATGACATATATGATTATAACGATGTACCTTTATTCAGTTGTAAAGAAAGAAATGCTTTTAAATGTTCCCCAAGCACAGATTGGTAGCATTGCTCCATTTAATTGTTTTATACACAATCCTTGCTTTATATACCTGGAAGATAAACCTGACTAATAAATACAGGTTGTCAAAATGGAATTCAGTAGGGCTTCAACTTGAGACCTCATCATCTAGTCAGTATTGAGAAAAAGGTAGAGTGATGGTGTAGGGGGAAAACCTGGCCTTTTGTTCTTCACATCTGAAGTTTGCTCACTGCAGGCCCCCTTCGCACTTCAAATGAAACAACAGAAAGAAGCCGGTCCTCTTCTTCCCTCACCCTACATGCACCCCCCAGTGCTGCAATCCTGTGCGGCCACCTTGCCACCGTGGATTATCTCTTCATCAGCTATTCTTCTCATCACTCCATCCATTTCCCATTGACCAGTCAGGCAGACCTCTTATGAAAGACCAGTGCTTATTTCAATAAAATGTGAATTCTGTACACACAGACCCACAGCCATTCTAGATGTTGCTTGTCACAGAACAGAAAGGCGTTCTTGCTCCCCAGACTTGGGTACCTTTATTAGGCGTCCTATGAGAAAAACAAAGATTTTAGGAGATGAAGACAGGACTAGTAATAGTATCTAGTATGAAATGGAAAATAGTATGAAATGGAAAAGGTATTTCATTTTATACAGTGCTGATTAGACGGAGCACACACAGTGATAAGTAGGTATGAGTACCGTGCACATGGGCGTGAACGTGTTCACAGGTACTGAGAAAGGTATGTCCAGCTTTTAGGACATGTGAGATAGAAAAAACTGTTTTGTCACTGGTTCTCTACTGACCCAGATAGGGATAATTGTGGTGATGACTGTATTCCAAAGATTGTATGATCTAGAAGTACCTTCTTAGTTGTTAGAAAGATCAAGGTCAGTGATGCTTAGAAATAGGTGTACTTTAATATATACAGATTTTCTACTCAGAATATTTTACAGTAAGACATTTTATTACTGGATTTATCTTAATATTAATAAGGTCTCTGGGGCTTCCATGGTGGCGCAGTGGTTGAGAGTCCGCCTGCCGATGCAGGGGACACGGGTTCGTGCCCCGATCCCGGAAGATCCCACATGCCGCGGAGCGGCTGGGCCCGCGAGCCATGGCCGCGGAGCCTGTGTGTCCGGAGCCTGTGCTCCGCAACGGGAGAGGCCACAGCAGTGAGAGGCCCGCGTACAGCAAAAAAAAAAAAAAATAAAATAAGGTCTCTGGAATACTCGCTGTTTTTTTTTCCCTAAGAAAAAGTTACCATGCAACTTTCCAGAAATATCTTTTAAAAAATAGAGCTTCCGGGCCTCCCTGGTGGCGCAGTGGTTAAGAGTCCGCCTGCCGATGCAGGGGATACGGGTTCGTGCCCCGGTCTGGGAGGATCCCATATGCCGCGGAGCGGCTGGGCCCGTGAGCCATGGCCGCTGGGCCTGCGCATCGCTCCGCAACGGGAGAGGCCACAACAGTGAGAGGCCCACATACCGCAAAAAGAAAAAAAAAAAAAAAATAGAGCTTCCCTGGTGGCACGGTGGTTGAGGGTCCGCCTGCTGATGCAGGGGACGCGGGTTCGTGCCCCGGTCCGGGAGGATCCCACATGCCATGGAGCGGCTGGGCCCGTGAGCCGTGGCCGCTGGGCCTGCGTGTCCAGAGCCTGTGCTCCGCAATGGGAGAGGCCCACGTACCACAAAAAAAATACATATATATATGTATCTATGTGTTTGCATATTGGATATGTGTATCTTGTGTGAGCAACTTAGGTAAGCACTTTCTCATTGCTTAGGTTTGTAGCTTACTGTCACTGTTTCAGAGAAGACTCTCTGACAGCTCCATTTAAAGATTTCCTTTCGTATCCTATCAGGCCCCTCCCTCATACCACTGACCCTAACTTATAAGGATGATCCATAACTTGTTTTTTACCTGTCTTCTCCAGAAGAATATAAGCTTCCTGAGGGACATTTTGTGGCCTGATTGAAAGAAATGGGCAGCTTTATTCTTTTAATACAAAGCAAAGTGCTTATTTCTGAAAGTTTCCGGCTAACCTTTAGCATACAATAATTATAGCTATTTCCCAGACCACTTTTAAGGAGATGTATTGTGGCTTTGTGACATTTAAGGATTTGGCTTTATCTCTCACTGTGTTGAAATTCTTAATATATTCAAGTAGTTCTCTCAAAACTACCATTGTGTATATGTGTGGTTTTCTTTAATAATATTACATTTTCTCAGCAAAGTGATAATTAAGAAAAGTCTACTCTACTTAAGCTAGTCCACTGTGCAGCAGTATACTCATTAATAAGCATTCGGTGTTAAAGATTTTAAGCTAATGAGTATGGATTCACTTTTTAACTTACTGTATACTTTAGTGTTGAGCTTTGTTTTTCTCCACTATTTACCAAGTATAATTTCATAAGTTTATTTCAGTAACTGTTTTTAGGCTATAAAATTAATGGTGCAAATTAGGTTGCAGTATGATAATATTGCCTTATCATGAATTCGGGTATAATGTTTGTCTCACTGAAATCCTAAAACGAAGAGCTTGGGAAGAAATTGTTGAACTAAAGGGCATTTGCTTTAGTAGCTTTGAATTGTGTAAACCTCAGTTTTCCTCTTTATTATACAATGAGTAAAGCATGTAACCATTTTTCTTTTGCTGCTTATAAGGATACAAAAAATACTTAAATTATTCAACATTAAGCTGTAAGCATCTTCAGTTCATAGCAATGATTTCAGAAAATTAATTTTTTTATTTAGAAGCTTAACTCAAAAGAGAATAAGATATTTTGGCATGATTCTCTGATCACTGATAACTGAAAAATGCTATTTGAATAACATTAGAAATTGCACACTGAAATAGATCATGCTTAGAATCAGCATTTGAAAAAGGATCCTCCAAAAAAAAGTCTTTAAAGAGAGAATTCAGGGATACCTTAGAAATACATGGAAGAGTATTATAAACTAAAGACTGCTGGCTCTTACTTCCCCCTCAGAAATATTTTCCATCAATAAAGATATAGTTTTCTGAGTTGCTTTTATCATCAGCGTTCCACCCAGCCCCCCACAAATTAAAAAAATCTATCATCAGACTCTCTTTATGAGGAATTAGAATTTACCAGTGCCACTGGACGTCCTTAGCCCCAGAGACACTACTTTTTTATTTCATAAAGGTAGAAGGAGTATTCTGAGTCACTTAATGAACTTTTCGTCAGGAAAAAAAAATTTTTTTTTTCAATAAATAATGTCAGATGCTTATTTTTCTGCTTCTCAAATGACCTTTCAAGTAGTTGTCATACAGAATATTCCTGAGTTACAGTTAGTTTATCAGGAGTAAACAGACATAACTTATGACACTGGAGGTTTAATGTATCATCATGAAACTACCAGAATTCAAAAGCAGTGATGTTTTATTATTTAAAAACAATCCATATTTTTTCATATTCTTCCTTGAGGCATTAGTATTTGTTCAAGAATTAGAGGGCCACGATCTTCTGTTTCTTTATGTTTAACTTGCAATTCTGTTTTGCAAATATTTATTTCTGAAGACAAGTATGAAATGTATATTTAGGATAATTCAGTAAATATTATCTCAGCTTGATTTCTTTTAGGATGTTATATTTTCTTAAGTAACAAATATTAGATAACTTCCAGAAATGGAGGATTCAGAAAGCAGTTTTATCTTTGTGTGTGTGTGTGCACACGTATATGTGGCTATATAAAGTAGATTTTCTTTTATAACAACATCTAAGTGTCTCTTGATTCAGATAGTTTTATCATAGCAATCACATGTTGTAGGGAGCTCTTTTGTACCATTAATAATAACTAAAACACAATAATCTTTTTAAGGGAGAGAAGAGGGAAAAGGTGGAATTTGAAAAGGGCGGGGGGAATCTGTTCCTATTCCTTCCCTGAGGCTGCACTGTTTATCACTCTATCCTCATTCGATAAAAGTGAATTTTATAATAAAATTTTCCCTAATCGGGCACTGTCAGTGGAGGTGTCTTATCGCTGAGAGGAAAATGACACCGATCCTATCGGAAAACAGAAACGATGTCACCATGTTCGCAATCACAGCTCTTCAGCCCCATATCTACCTTCTCCACAAACACCAAGCAGTGCTTTTTTCATAAGAACATCAAAACCCAGCAAAGTCATTAAAATTGCACCCGCGTAGAGTTGCAGGGACCAGCCGCACTAGAGCAAAATGGGATGTGGGAAAACAGACTCTCTAAATGTGCTAATTCCATTGTCACATGTTTACAGCTTAATTTTAATCAGTTAAAAAAGCCACACATTGCAATAAATTGGCATTATCTTCTGTGACACCAGAAGACACAGTTGGTTCAAGGATTTAGAGGGTCACTGGCAACAGTATATAGCATTACAGACAAAGTATTTTTACGCTTGAACTATGGTAGCTAAGGTACAATCCCCAGTTAAGACTGCAAACAAAGACTATAACCCACATTGCACTAGGTTCAATTCGCAGACTACCTTCATCCTTGATGGACTTTGGATGCAAAACAAAGAATTTTGAGAATTTTTAACAGAGTAATTTATTCATCATATAAAGAAATTTTAAAGTAGCCTTTCAGTGCTGTAGCCTCATTTCATACTTGGCAACAGACCAAATGGTCTTTCCATAGGCTCTCTCAGTATACTTGTTTTCCAGTCCTGATGTTTCATTGACTGTGTTTACATTGACCATTCGACTTGCGAGCCTAAACAAAGATACATTAACACGCTTGAGGAAATGCAAACAGAAAATAGTGTCATTGACAATTGTTGAAGGCCAACAATGAAAGACTGTCTCTAATGGTCTTAATTTATTAATGTCAAATTAGCACCAATATATTTTTACACAGTTACGTTCAGAAATTACTGAAGTAGAAACTACTGGCAAATTTAATTTTAATTTGTTCCAGGGGGTTGTTCTTTGGATATATGTAGCTCTATTTCAAAGCAGAATAATCCCTTGGACATGGACTGGCTAGTCTGCATAAGAATATCTGGGAGTAATTTTTGGACAAAAAGATTTATTTTTCCATGGCAAAATGTAAGATATCACTTCAGTTGTCTAATTTAATATTTCAGCTTTGTAAATGGCCAATACATTTACAATATGGTTTTAAAACATTAGACATCATCAAGTTTATTTTAAAAGCCTAAGGTGATTAAAATACCCACAGAAATGTTGGGAATTGTCAAACCTCTGTCGTTTGTGAAATAACAGTGAGTGGAAAAAAATTTCAGTTTCATCCTGAAACAGTTTTTGTTTGTTTGTTTGCTTTTTCCTGATTGACAAATCTGATCTTGAGGGAGGGAAAACAAACAAACAAACAAGTGCAACCACAACTTTTATGGTATGCAAAGAGCTTTTGGAATTAAGTCATTTGGCAGTGACTGAAAAAATAAACATTTGAGTGGCTTTTGTTTTAATTTCGTTTAACACTTTATTGATTTCTTTATACCAAAAGCAATAGAAAGAAAAGATGAAGTAATAGTGAACCAAACAGAAATAATTTTTCAGCACGTTGTGCTTGTCTTCACTGCGAGTTTACTTTTCTATAGTCAATGTCAAATTGATCAGACCTCTGCTGGGTGATTGAAGTACATTTTTTTTTTTTTAAATCTCACATTGTGCAGTTAAAGTGGCTAAGTTGCAGTGTCACTGAAACAAGTTTTCCTGATTGCACTCGCTTTGCCACAGAGGCTGGCTGAGTTATTCCACTTTCTCCATATTTAAACAGCTTGAGTAAATTTACAGGGTCACTTTTTTTTCTTTTTTTTTTTTTTAACAATAGAGAAAAGGAATGAGTGCAAATTTTGAGCACAGTTCTTTTCTCTGCTAGGATTAGCAGCCAGCTCTGCATGAAGGGAGAAAAGTTGGGAGTATGTATAAAGAACTTTCCTGTATGATGGCTCTTGGTTTTTTAAAGGAGACGCTCACAAAAAATAACAGGAAAGTTAATAGTGTACAACGGAATGCTGGCTTTTGTCACACATCTAAAAAATGGTTTCATTGATTTTGCTTAGACTTTACTAGTAACTATGGGTCTTTGTCAACGATTTTTTTCTTTCCTTTTTTTTTTTTTTTTGAGGAGATGGGCCAGTTTACATTTTTTGAATAAGTGTGTGTGTGTGTGTTTATGTACAGAATATGTATTTTCCTCATTGTACATTAATGTTAAAAAGGTTGGGGGAGATTATTGTTAGGTGCTGCCTTGAAGGAGAACAGCTCCCCCCTCTATATTTGACTGGAGACCCATAGGATGTGTTGATTGAAGGAGATTTATGGAAGGCAACGTATTTATCAAGTTTATACATGAGGTAGCAGAACAGGTTTTATTCAGCCTTCCTATCACCTGTACCATAAAACAATAGGCCTCTGTTTAATTAGCCTAATACAGTTGTTAAATTGAAATAATGTTTTTGATTTAGAATATGTAATGCATGTGCTTAGTGTCTTTTCAGGGAAAGGCTATGTTAAAAGAGATTACAAATCACAGTGTCATATGTTACGCTGACAGGAAACAACTATTGAAATATTAACTCAGCCACAAAACACCATGCTTCTTTAGATTTTTGGCAGTGGAGGAAATAGAATTTCAAACTTATTTGAAAAAACTATAGTGCTTCACGTTGAATGAAAAAGACTTATTTTTATGTTTTATTTTTTCTCAATTTATTTTAGTTTCACAAATAACAGTGAAAATCATGATGCAACAGAAACAGAATTCTTTCATGTGTGCCTCTCATTTTTCAAAACCATATTATTTTTTTGAACCATATTTATAACTACACAACTGAGTAGTTTTCATGTTATCAGTTAATGTTGTATTATACTTTTCTACACATAGGCTGCGCCATTGAGCCACTAGTCAAAGAAATGTTTCTTGAACTGCCTGTAGTGCATGGACGTGGAATGTAGAGTAAATGGAAATGAAAAGGACCGGCTATTAGCTTTTTAAATGTTTGTCACTATAATTAATACAGAAAAAAAAGGCGTATTTTGATATACTTAGCTAACAGTTTTGGATCTTTTAAGATATTTTCTAATAATTTTAAATTTACTGCTTTTTTAAAAGTTACTCTTTCAAGTTTTAATTATTATTTCCTCCATATATTAGTAAGTGTGTAAGAAAAATATAAATCTAGAAGAAATACAATTTTTTAATTTAAATATCTTAAGTCATTTTAGTATTTTTTATTGTCTGAAGACTAATTCAAATTTATTGTAACTGAAAAGGTAAACACCATTTAAAATAACTTTGAAGTGTCAAATATAATTAACATAAATATGTGCCTGGAAATTTTACACTGAAATTTAACTTTCATATCTGCATGAGAAATTTGTGAAGTCCAAGTGACTAGTGTTTCTCCTCTAATGGAATAGAAACTGTTCAATAAATCTAAATAACAGTTTGTTATTATGAATACATACTGCATTTTCCTTTTATTTCCATTAATATTGGAACTAACTGATATATGAAAAACTGTAGTAATATGTCTATTAATTTTTACCCTTTGATTCAAGAATATATTAAAATAATAGATTTTAAATAATATTTACAACTACATTACATTTCAACCTAAATGTTTCTTATATGTTGGAAAATAAAATTTTAAGTATAACCTAACACTTTTGTTACATATATGAGAAACCTAAATTTTATATACAGTTCATATATATATAAACTAACTTTTATATCATTTTTTGATCTTTGCATTTTGTAGAGCTGCAGATTTTGAAAGCAGAGTGCTCAGGGACTATTTCTTTGCATAAATTCATTTTGTGTAAGTCATTGTTTTCTTACTTAATAATTAGAATGACCTTGAGAAAAGTGAGATATTGCTCTCGGCTAATGGAGAAGTTTGGGACTGAAAATTTAAGCAATAATATTTACAACTAACCCATGGCAAAAGTGCCAAAAACATTAGTGTGATTGGCAAATGAGGCTCCTGCTTGGATCCCCAGCACCCGAGGCCTCACGTGCGCCTGCTTATAAACACTTACCCACGAGCACCCCATTGCTTCATATGTGAATCTTCGGGGGAAGATTTCTAGAAAATATGTTCATCAGTCAGTTACATGTTCAGGAGGTCTTCCCCGTTGTTTATACTGAGGCTGACTCAATTTGGACACAATATCTCGGTTTATCCTAAGAAAAAAACCTTACTTAGATCAAATAAAAATCTGTTGTATGTAGTACAGCATAGAGCTCATAACATAATTTACTTTATAAAATGTGGTTTGTTAGGAGTATAATTTTTACCAGTTTATGAATTCATAAATGAGTGGCAGTTCTATTTTTCATTACCGAGAATATGATGTGAAAATGTATTGTTGCTTCCATTTATATCATCTTAATTTTATTAAGAGAAATAAGTCTCTGATATTAAATAATCATATTAGAATTAACAGTGTGATTTGAAATTTACAGCATCAGGCTGTAAACATGTATTTTATTTCTTAGTGTATTTAAATTTTTTTTTTGATAGTGAATAGAGGTATCAAAGCAAAAGTAGTGTAGCTCAGACTGTGTGCTGGGAATCTACAAAGTTGGATAATTGATATTGTTAGGCTATTACTCGTAGAATACCTCTACGATGTGATTTGAGATACTCAGGAAGTGCTGTATTGGTGATTTGTCCAAATCGAAGAGTAACACAGTTACTGCAAAGGGTATGGTAGAACATGTCTCTCTATTTATGACCTTAGATTATCTGGCTCTTTCTGGAAAGGAGGACTGTTTTAATTGAAGAAGAGTACTAAGAATTAGCACTTAAATAGGGCACACATCTATGTAGGCAGAACTAGATTGGCCTTTGTTTAGAATGTTACTGCATCCTAAAATGACTGGATTGACTTTCACTATTTGGCGGTCATGTTTGTTATCATCTCACTTAAAGTAAGGCTATGTTATGTACCCAAAAGTCATCGTGAAGCCCAAGGTGATATTTCACTGCTGTTTCAGAGCAGCTGAAACCGACGTATCAAGAGACATATGCTATACATGTTAAGATACTGTGGACAGAGAAAAAAAAAAGTATGGTCTCAAATATAAGCACCAAATTACAAGTCTCAGAAGGAATTGCACACACCAAGATGTGATGGAGCTTTTCATATTAGCAGCTCTGTCTTCCTGTGCTCCAGGTATGGAGCCAAGAGAATTGTTTACTAAACAATGGCAGATGATTCTCCTTTGAGAGGTTGGAGAGTTCTAAGTAACATCCCCAATCTTATCCTATAGCATTACCCAGCAGCTAAAACTTACCAGGTACGTTTAAATGGTCATATTTTACTAACTTGTATGGTTTATTCAATTTGGGGATTATGAAGTCTTCATGCTTTTCCTCTGCTTCCTATAACTCTCCTTTGACCACCTCTTCTTTGTGCTTTTCTGCCATGGAGCAGGCACACTCAAGAGGTGAAACTCACATAGGTTCACTACAGGCCTTCTAGAAGTGCAAAGGGGAGCAACCATTTGTTGAATGCCTTCTGTGACCCAAGCACACACTTCATTCAATCTTCACAATAATCTTAGAAGGTAGGTGCTGTTGTTCCCATTTTACAAGCAAGGAAACTGAGATCCAGAGAAGTTAAGTACCCAATCCAAATGAAGGACCATCTGAAGTCCTATCCCTTATTTTTTTTTCATTATTGCATGCTAAAGTGTCTAGTTATCCCAGTAGTATAGAAAACAGAATTGAAGGTAGGTTGGAACATCTGTTGAGTTAATACCTTGAAGGCAGAGGTAGCATTTTGCCCTCTCCATGGAGCCAACTCCCATAGCAGTGTTATCTGTAACGCTGCCGGCAAATATCTGTACATTGGTGAGAATGAGAGCTGACTAGCAAAGAGGGTATCCAGGGAAAACTTTGGAAGGTGGTGATGTGATGTTGCTACGAGCACACTTCTGAAAGTGGGTAAAAAACTGCATCAGTACCACCTGGGTGCTTACTAACAACGCAGCTTCCTGTGCCCCGATGTTGATTGACCAGATCAGAATCTCTGGAGGTGTGGCCTAGGCATCTTCACTTCTAAGAAGTAACTTCTGGTGTTTCTGAAGCATACTGTCTTCTGAGGCTTATTGCTTTCATGTATGAAGCATGTATGAACCTGAGAGCACCTATACTTTGAAACTCCATGAGCTTGTCCACAAAGTCTGTTTTTCTCTGGAGAATTGTCTTCGCTTTCAAAGTGTCCGTTTAATACCACCAATTGCCTGCATTTTGGTGCTCAGATACTCAAAGACATAATTAAGGCAATTTCTTCTTTAAAAGCTTACTTTAAAAGCTCACTGCACAGTATCTCATACAATTATATGGCTTGTTTATTTGTTGGTCCTTTTTCAAATATAAAGTGAAATGTTACCCTGAACAGCATCATAGTAAACTATAAAAATTATCTTTTGTGAAAAATGAAGTCAGGGCATACATCTGGGAATCCAACAAACTCTAAACTGCCTGTGTACAAAAATGTTTTTTAAGTTTGGAAACTGATAGCTGCCTGAAGGTCGCATATTTAAGGTCAGTTTCCCTGTTTCCTTCGTTTTTGCCTTGTGGCAAAGCAAGGAAAGACTTCCTATGGAAAAAAAAGGAAAGAAAGAAAAGAAAACCCAATACTGGCTCTCCAATAGCGAAGGAATAATAAAGATTGAGCCTAGAATTTCTAATCGTTCAGATATACTGTTCAGTTGGATAAATTATCATACAATATATTTCAGATTGAAAGATCAGTGAATGTTGACCCACATCTTGAGACATAAGCCAAAAAAGGTAGTACCTTTAATGAAAGAAAACAAAATATTTAAATAAAGTGTTTAAAATTAAAAGTGAAACATTGTTTTGTATAACAGCCTGAGTACCTCTGTGCAGGACATTTCTCTGAAGAGGCTAAAATGCCACCTATATTTTTGTATCCATTTTCTCACCAACTTCTGGCCTCAGTGAAGGAAGTCAACACATTTTGTCTCCTTCAACTTACCATCTATCTTAGAAGTTTTCCACGTTCCTCCTTCCTAGTTTTTGCTGAAAGAACTGAGGTAAGAGAGTTAATAAATAATAGACTAATAAAAACAGTTCTGATAAACATTTATTGAGCAGTTACTGTGTGCCAGGCACCATGTTAAAGAGTTTATGTAGATTACTTCCTTTAATTCTGAAACAGCCCTATGAGTATTATTATTATCCTCACTTTTACAGATGAGAAAAATCAACAACCAATGCAGCTAATATTTATCGAGCATTTTCTATGTGCTGGGTACTGTACTATGCTATCCCCTATGTTATCTTAATCTTCAGAGTATTCTATTTGTGGTATATGGGTATTTATTTTTATTTCACACATGAGATTGAAGTTCAGAGATGAAGTGGCTAATTCAAAATGAGATTAACTGGCAGATATTAGAGTTTCCATGACCTCTTGATTCCGCATTCTACTTGATATTTGTCCTAAGCTGCAAGTAAAAAATCTTCCCATCTTGTTTATTCTTTCCATGTTTATACTCCAAAGAAAAGACTAGTAATGTCTCATACATCCAGTGATCCATTTTAAGGAAACATACTCTTTTCCAGGGGACAACACTAACCTTGGAAAGATATCTTAGGGTGCTTTAAAAAAAAAACCCACAACAAAAACATGCATTATAAGGTAGTGGTTGAGAGCATGTGCTTGAATTAGACTTCGGTTTAGGTCCTGCTTTATTAGCTGTGTGACTTTGGAAAACTGATCTATCTCTCTGGCTCAGTTTCATCACCAGTAAAATGAAGATAATGATAGCATTTTTGTGTACCTAGTTAGCTCTCAGTGAAAGGTATTAGTGGTGGGTGTTGTTGATGTTATTCCTCCATTTAAATCTTTAAAAAGGTTTGTTTTTGCAATTCTTTAGTTGTTTGCTTATTTTATTTCTCAGCCCAGCCCTCAGCAGAAGGGTTAAATTAAAGTAAGAAGGCTAGACACCATGAAGTAAGAGAATTACCATTAAAGAAAGAGAGCCATAAAACTGTCTTTAAACAATCAAATAATGGCTGCTTGTAATAATAACGTTAAGTCAATTAAAAATGGAAATATTCTCTATTCTTTGTTTAAGGAGACAATAAAATATTTTAATGGTGTATTTTAGAAGATTCTCATTAATTAATCAAATAAACGTTTGTTGCTTGAAGTTAAATCAGTTTAAATTATCTGGAAAGTTTTCTTTCCTAAAATACCCCGTTTCACCACAGTGCTAGATAAATGAGTTGCTACCCAAACCCTATAATGCTTTAAGTTTATTAGGGGTGACAGATGCAAAATGGTATGAGGGTCGTACATGTAACCACGTAACGTAGTGAGTTGAGCTTATCATAGCCGAATTTGAGGGAGCATGTCCCCACCTAAAGTTGGCATTTAAACACATTGTACTGGCCAAACAGATGTGACTGGAGCCAGCATTCAGCCCAAAGTTCGTGACCCCTGGAATGGATTGCGTTCGAGGCCCTTAGTGCTCACTAGCTGTGTCCGTGTTCACCTTGTGGCATCTGCCCCATTACCTGAAATAGTCTAAGTACCTTGGGAGTCAAGACTAAGCCTTAGACCTCTTTATGCCCCCCCTTTCCTGCCCAGTGCCTGCATTAAATGGTTCTGCAACTCTTGCTTATGACAGAGGGTGTGTTTATTGGAAAGAAAACCATATCCATGAACTCCACCAAACAACATCCATGAAATTGTTTCACTGATACACATAAAAAGACAGTGATGTTTGTATGTTTGGTGAAAATGTTCAAGAAACGAAAAGGTAATACTAGAGCCTAAAGGAGATTGTGTCTGCTGTCTGTCTGCTGTCTGATCCTGCTTACCTGGGGGCAATGTAATCTAAGTGGAAAGACCATGGAATCAAAGAGATACAGATTTTAATTCCAACTTCTTCATGTCCTTGTGCCTTTAGGAAAATTATTCATTCTCTACTTCCTCCTACTTGTGGAGATCCCCGTATTTTCTAGCAAGCTCAGTAAGAAACACATTAAAAATGCATATTAGTTGAGGTAGATCCAAGATCTAGTTGTGAGATGGCCCTTCAGAACAAGTCTGTCATATTGCCTGAACAAGGGAGGCAGTAATCCTAATTCCAATAAACAACTCCTTCTCTCTTTTTTTTTCTTTTCCTTATTTTAAATGAAATAGAACTAATACCAGAGTCTACTTTAACTTTGGTTTTATACTTTAACAATGTTCCCCCAAAGCTTCAGCATATGATAAAATAAATCATTAAAGTGTTCGATTCTTTTTCTGAGTGTAACCTTTCATTTTCATCGATGTCTGCAGGTTCCTCTTGAATACTGTAGTTTTAACTCCATTTTATCTGAGTTACATAAATTATAATACTTATTGTATTTTCTGAATCATTGGTTCCCAGATACCTGAGTTTAAAAAATCAAATCAAATAAATCAAGTGACGGGTACTGTTTTAGGCACTGGAAAGAGCACAAATCTCATAGGCAAGACAGAGGATGAAACCAGTGAGTGCAGGGGAGAGGGATGCATTGGGTCAGGGAAAACTTTAATGACCTGGTCTAATTATGGAAATTCCCAGATGAACATAGGAAAACGCTAGCTGAATTTTTTTTTAATATAAATTTATTTATTTATTTTTGGCTGTGTTGGGTCTTCGTTTCTGTGCGAGGGCTTTCTCCAGTTGCGGCGAGCGGGGGCCACTCTTCCATCGCGGTGCGCGGGCCTTTCACTGTTGCGGCCTCTCGTTGCGGAGCACAGGCTCCAGACACGCAGGCTCAGTAGTTGTGGCTCACGGGCCCAGTCGCTCTGCGGCATGTGGGATCCTCCCAGACCAGGGGTCGAACCCATGTCCCCTGCCTCGGCAGGCAGACGCTCAACCACTGCGCCATGAGGGAAGCCCATGCTAGCTGAATTTGACTTGGCTGGCAGTAGGCTCTATTGCTGAATTCTTTGAATGTTGGTCCCCAATCTTGAACCCCAATATTTGCATTTTCTCCTTGAAATGATTTAGCTCAACCATTTCATTTTAACAGATAAAATAATTGAGTCCCTGATGTGTTAAGTGACTTTTCCATGTTTACACAGCCAGTTAGTGGCAGAGGAAAGATCTAGATTCCAAATCACTGTTGTACTTTGCTTCACTAACATGTAATTTCCATGACCACAGGGACCTTGTATGGTTTGCTCACCACTGTATCTCTCTTTGGTGCTAATAGTAGGCACTAAATAAATATCTGTTGAATGAATGATTGATTTCTCTTTTGAGATTTCACAGCCTAAAAATCTTTTTGCTTTCCCTCACCTAATGAGGTCTTTCTCTTGGCACAGAAAACTGATGAAAGTTGGGTAGTATTCCTGTAGCTCTTTTTCAATTTCTGTTTTACTGATATACAGATCTAATTTATGGATCTTTTCATTATAATCTTTGTAGATGTTTTCATAAATGTATAAATCAAGATATTCTTCATGTGCACTTAAATATCGCTGATATTTGTCCTCTCTTTGCAAGAATGGATTTTGATAACAGCCAGAAGTACAGCAGTTTTCTGCTTCCTACAGTAAACATTTGTTTTGTGTCCATCGTGTTTTCAAGAATGTTTGGTTCATCTTAGTCCCTGATGTGTGTGTCCTCCAGGGAAACATGATGGCCTTATTTTATAGCTCAGTTGAATTAACATCATCTTCATTTAAATTAGAAAATTTGCAAGTCATTACAGAACTAAATTACCTTTTACTTTATGAAATTAATTAATGTTTAAGATATAACTTGAAGGATGGCACTATGTTATTCTTGTGGTTGTTTATGAAGATACAGTCATAAAATCATTTTATTGCCTTGTTTACTTTCTAGGCAGCACTGGAGGCATTTAAGACATTCTGTGTGATAGACTTCATATTTTTACCAGTTAGATTGTTCTGTTCAATTAATACTATTCCATTATTTTCCATGATGTCTTCTTGAAGTGAATTGTTTACAGTTACCTGTTTATTGTACAGGAAAGTTTAAACCTCTCAGAGTGTCCTTGACGATTTTCCTCTGTTCATTCTATATGTTTACCTTTTGCCCATTCTCATCCTGCCTCCTCTAAAAAGGCCAGAACTTCCCATTTCTACTTATCAATTGCTCTTCCCTCCCTATATTCTACACACATACTATTAATATTTTAGTATGCATTTAATTACCTAGTCATTACTGAAGTACAATGCACTGTGCTGACATGCAGGTGACACCCATATTTAATAGTCTCAGAACTGTGCCATTCTCAAAATATAAACTTTGGAATATAAAGAAAATAAAATCTATTTCAAAGTGGAACTTTGGAATAAGTATCAAACTATCAAGAGTATTTATCTTGGGGTGGGATATTGATTATAAGGTCCTACCCCTATTATCTATAATGGTAAAAATTTAATAATGCATTATTTTCATAATCAGAAGATTTAAAAATAAGATGTTTTCTGGTACCTACATCAAGAAATCCCTTGTCCTATATCTGAGTGCATAATATGTAGAGGGAATGGGGCTATACATGTCAGGGCTGTATTTTTTCAAATAGTTTAGATCATGACATAGTAAGAAATACATTTCACATCACATTGCATATTACACACATATACACATACATAACTGAAACAGATACTTCATAAAACAATACCCTTTTTAGCTATGGGTAATGTACACTAATATTTTTGAGTCTTTTCTTTTTTAAAAAAAAAACAAAATTCCGGTCTTGATTTCTAAATTGATTTTACAGTCCATCTACAAAGTCACGATCCACAGTTTGTGTTAGGGATACACAGATAAATCCTCTTTAATCCTGTTTACAGTTTGTGTATTCTAATGGGGAGCATAAAACATGCAGACAAAGGACTTTACTGAGGTATGCCACATACTGTAAGCTCTATAAGGTAGTATTTCCCAAAGGTCCAGCATTTATGAACCACAGCCACACTTTCCACCTCATCTATGTACCACCATCTAGTTTTATTTACTTAATATTTTTCTATCAATCAACTTTAAAAAGACTGAAATTTTGTATTACATGGCCTTGTCCTATGTGAAACCATGAGTTAGATGCTCCAGTTAAGTTTTTTCTAATGCCTAAATACATGAGTAATTGTATAAATATTAAAGTAAAAAAGATTTTATGTACCACCAGCAGACCTCACACTCCTTGATAAACAGTTAAAAGTGAAGCATGTAATAAGGTTTTGGGAAACTAAGTCTGGATTTACAGAGAAGGTAGCATTTGGGGTGGGCCTTGAAGATCAGAGAGGTCACAAAGGAGACCATCCCCTGTGGATAGAGCATCGTGAACAAATGCACAGTGAATAAAAAGTTGGTTGGGGAATAGCAAAATAGAAAGTTTAGCTACAGCATTGAACACAGGTGGGGATTTGTAGGAAGTAAGAAGGGAAAGGTAGATGAAACTTAAAGGACCATGAATGCCAAAGAGGTGGGTCTTAAAGTCAAAGGCAATTAGAAGCTATTAAAGGTATATGAACAGTGGAGTGATATAATGAAACCTATACTTAGGGAACATTATCCTAGCAGTAGTGTGGGAAAGAAACTGGAAAAAAAGGACTGATGTGAGTTTTAATGTAATAAAAATTTTGTTTTTAAACTAGACGTAGATCTTATGTCTTTCATTAGATCAAATAAGCAACCTTCCAGCCAGTCAGGAATCGCAGTGGGGTACAATGCAGGGGGAAAAAAATACCACCAGACCACCATATCCATTCACTGTTTGACTTTCAGCAAACCATTTACTCATCCTCTATTTCTTCTTTCAAATGGGGTGAACAATACCTATCCTTCCTCATAGACCTGCTGAGAAAATCAAATGAAAAAAGTCTGAAAACGTTATGCAAATAAATGTAAAGTACTTTCTTATTGTATTTGAGCTTTTTGAGACAAAAAAGTGACCCGATAATAATTATGTTTTAGGAGGTGACCCTGACCAATGGCATATAAGACAGCGCAGAGGAGAAAGAGTGGTAAGGGAAAGCATTTAGGACACTATGGCAGCAGGCTATAGAAGTCCTAATTAAGGGTGAACTAGTGTTGTGGTATTAGGAATGAAGAAAAGAGGACAGATGTAAGAGACATCACTGAGGAAGAATCAACAAGTCTGGGTAGTTTGGCTGTAAGGACAGGCGGTTGGGGGCATGCAGTGACAGGAGGGGTGAGGGGAAATCCTAGGTGGTTCCAGGGTTTCCATTTGAGTAAAAAGTGTCCCATTAACAGAAAGCAAAATTGAAAGGAGGAATAGGTTTTGAAGGGAAGATACTGAGTTTTAAGGTATCAACGAGGTGCCCAAGTAATATTGTTGAGCAGGCAGCTGGAATTTAGGGACTGAAGCTTAAGAATGAGGTTATAGCTGGATATGTAAACATAAGTCGTCCTTGAAGTGATGATAATTTAAGCCTGTGTACTTCAAACTTTAGCCTTTTGAGTGCTACTTAAAAGCTTTTTGCCATACTTAACCAATACTTATACTCTTACTTAAAATCTGTTTTTTTTTTTTTTTTTTTTTGCGGTACGCGGGCCTCTCACCATTGTGGCCTCTCCCGTTGCGGAGCACAGGCTCTGGTCACGCAGGCTCAGCGGCCATGGCTCACGGGCCCAGCCGCTCCGCGGCATGTGGGATCTTCCCGGACCGGGGCACGAACCCTTGTCCCCTGCATCAGCAAGCGGACTCTCAACCACTGCACCACCAGGGAAGCCCCTAAAATCTGTTTTTAAAATCTGTTTTAAATTAACTCACTTTTTAAAAGCATAGCCCATTCTAAGGGACTTCCCTGGTGGCACAGTGGTTAAGAATCCGCCTGCCAATGCAGGGAATATGGGTTCGAGCCCTGGCCCAGGAAGATCCCACATGCTGCGGAGCAACTAAACCCGTGCACCACAACTACTGAGCCTGCGCTCTAGAGCCTACGAGCCACAACTACTGAGCCTGTGTGCCACAACTACTGAAGCCCACGTGCCTAGAGCCCGTGTTCCACAACAAGAGAAGCCACCGCAACGAGAAGCCTGTGCACCACAACGAAGAGTAGCCCCCGCTCGCCACAACTAGAGAAAGCCCACACGCAGCAATGAAGACCCAAGGCAGCCAAAAAATAAATTAATTAATTTTAAAAAAATAAATAAAAGCATAACCCATTCTAAATAATAATATCTGTGAAATCTGTGAGTTTGATGTGATGGATATAGTTTTTTAAAATACCCATGAAAATAAATGCATAATTACCATATTTCATGATTGTAAGATGCACATCTTTTCACAATTTAACATTTCTGAAATTAGGGTGTTTTACAGTTGGTGGCCTCTTACAAACTCTGTTGGCCAGACAGCGGTGGAGATACACTTGTCATTGTCAGTACATGAGCCAATTTGGCATGCGTGAAAAACTGCAGTCTCTCAACATTTCAGTCAATAAACCATTTAAAGATCTTTAGAGAAAATAATATAAGTTTTACCTGTTGTCTGAGAACCTGACTTTCTGGTACAAAGAAGAAAACATGGAGACTTGCAGAATGAGTATCAACACCATGGAAGAGAATCCCAGAGAGAGTAGTTAAGACACGTAAGAAATGTCACATCCCTGATGCTCCTGATGGCTCCGAGGATATCAATGACCGTGAGCTGAAAAGTGGTTCAGAAAAGTTGGACACATTGTGAGAACAATTTAGGAGAACCTTCACCCATTTGTTTTGCTTATATCTCCCTCTGTGCATGCACAGGAGTGATGTATAAAAAAAACTCTCTAAGTGAGAAATCTAAAAGATCTTTTGAATAAATATAAAATTAAAATTTTAAGTGATAAGCATTGTGTCATAATTTAATTGGCAGCCTCTTTCTAAGTAGTATATTGTAAATGGTGCATCTTACAGTGGATGCCGTCCAAGGTTAGATTAAACAAAGTATCCAAATAAAAAAATGTCAGTTCATGTTCCACTTAAAGTCATCCCATAAATACTACTTTATGGAAGCACATTTAAGCCAGGGGAATAAATAAGATCACCAAGAGAATATTTATACAGAAGAAAAGAGCCTTAGGACGCTGAGGAAAGTCTGCATTTCATGGGAGAGAGAGGAGTCAGGGTGTGTAAAGAGGGTGAGTGGATGACTCTTGGCAGTGCAGCGTCATGGAAGCCTTAGAAGGAGAGAGTTTTTTTTTTTTTTTTTCAAGAAAGAGAAGTAACTGAGAAAAATCCAATACTTCAGAAGACCTGGAGAGCATTCAAAAAGATAGGAAGTAGTGGCTTTGAGGAGTCAGAGAGCGTGAATAGTGGGGAAGTTGGTCCTAGACTTCTCTTTTTAAGAAAAAGTGAGTAGAGAAATAAAAAAGGTGAGGACTGATAAGGATCAGAATTAATATTTTTTTCCTTAAGCCTGAGAGCCCTGGGCATGTTTTGGGAACAGGAGGTAGGAACTGGTAGAGACGTAGTGATGCCAATATGAAGGAAAGTAACTGCCCATTTCAGGACCTGAAGACATGCAAAAGGGGTGGAATCAACAGCACGCATTGAAGAGGTAACCTTAAACGCTCCCTCAGAAGCAGGGGTGAAGGAAAAGGGAGGTAGAGTGGATTTTGAATAATGTTGAGTTCTAAAGGAGAGAACTTCAGAAGGTTCGTCACGATCCCAAACAAGGAACCCCGTTACTCCCTGACAGTGAAGGACAGGGTCAAGGGCTTAGAAGGAGGTGGGAAAGGCTCAGAATAGTTGCTGTAGGAAGTGTCAAGGGGACTCAGCACGAGCTGAGTCAGAGGTGGCTGAGTTACCATGAGTGCCCAGCTGAGGTCTGGGAGCATGAGTTTGGAGCGGGCTCACTAGTGTGGCCTCGCAGGTCTCCCCAGGATTGCTTGGCAGACAGGGGTAGGAGCCAAGAAAGCAAACAGTGGAAAGTCGACGCCTGTTGAGAACTGGCAGAGTAGGCCTGACAGGAGAACAAAGAGGAGCCATGGTAGGATAGCAGTGAGTGCACAGTTGGAATGGCTAACCGTGGGAGGTAGGCCAGATGGGGAGGCAGTGGGAGGCCAAAGCAGGGTGATGGACAGGAAGAAAAGGGGGGCCCTGGGTGATTGACACTCACAGTGTACACAGAGAACCAGGAGGCAAGAGAAGGAATGTGAGAATCCAGTTGGCTGAATGGAGGTTTTGAGAACTTCAAGAGGTTTTAAAAATAGAAGACTTAGCAATAATTATGTACCAGAATTATAAACGTACATGTCTTCTTAGAGGGCAGTTTATAGCCTGGTGGTTAATAGCAGTAGATTTGGATTTAAACCCAAGCCCAGCTAGCATTTACACACTCACCGTATGACCGCTTGAACATAAATTTTCCTTCCCCACATCCACTCTGCTTTGTTTCTTGGATGACAGACTCTGTATGGACCACACCAATGGGCTCCCTTGCCCTCTGGGTTCCAATTAGATTCACCCAGTGGGGAGCACTGGCAGGACATGGAACACAGGGAGGAGAGTAAGGTTGGGGTATGGATTCTGCCAGCTCTCTTCCTGGGGTATTGCAGTGAACTGGCTTGCATCTGTCTCCAAGGCCGTTTCTTTCAGAGTCCTGGTAACCACTTCCTGCCCTCCCACTTTAAGCCTAGTGGTCGTAACTTGCCCACTGTTAGCTTGTCCCAGGCTAATGTGCCAGGCCTTGTGGATTCCCACACCTTTTAAATAGTTTCTTTATTAAAGACTGCTTAAATTACCTAATTTGATTATGTGGTCTATTTTCTATTGGGACTCTGATAAAATCACCTTGGGCAAGTTACTTAGGCTTTCAGCCTCGCTTTTCTAATCTGCAAGATGGAGATAATAATAGTACCCACTTCATAGGCTTAGTAGAAGGATTAGATGTGATAATGTAAAATCCTTTCACAATGCAGGGCATATAGTAAGCCCTTAATAAATGATGATGGGGCCTCCCTGGTGGCGCAAGTGGTTGGGAGTCCGCCTGCCGATGCAGGGGATGCGGGTTCGTGCCCCGGTCTGGGAGGATCCCATGTGCCGCGGGGCGGCTGGGCCCGTGGGCCATGGCCGCTGGGCCTGCGCGTCCGGAGCCTGCGCGTCCGGAGCCTGTGCTCCGCAACGGGGGAGGCCACAACGGTGAGAGGCCCGCATACCGCAAAAAAAAAAAAAAAAAAAAAAAAAAAAAAAAAAAAAAAAAAAAAAAAAAAAATGATGATGATGTAGGATAGAGTCTGGAATTTCCATTTATCCATGTATAGATTTATGGAGATCTATAGATCAGGGACAGAATGTTTATGTTAGCAGGTAGCATTTCCTGCCCATCAGTGGCAGAACTGAAGGAGCAGATTGGAGAAGGAGAAACTCTCCAAACTCCCTCCTCCCAAAGACATTTTAGATTGATGGATCACAACTTAATTTGTGGGAAGAAGAAGTGAAATATGCAAAATACTCACCACTACAATTGGAATATCTTTAACATACAGTCTAAGTAAAAAATAGTGTGCTTGATGTACAAGTGCAGCTTCAAGACAATTTCTGTGACCCTCTCCTTGACACACCTTTCATAGTCCCTGGAAATTGTAGAGCCATCACTGGTCCTCTTGATTGTGGAGGCTTCTCTGGTGTTCCTGATTATATGGCTAATTGAAACCATTGAACGCATGGCTGTGCCTTTTAGGTGGCACAAAAGTAGTGGTTTTTAAAACTGAGTTCAAGAACGACTTTGGTGGAGGAGCAGCTCTGAAACTCTTACCTCCTTTCATTGGTTATGACTTAACAAGGCAATGCTTAGACTTGGTTCAGTGTTCTGAATTATTAATCCATAATAGCAATGCTATTTTCTACTTGGTTAGAGCCTTATAATTTGAAAGTGTTTTTAGTCACTTTTCAAAAGTGGAGACGTCGTCATGTTGTAAACATGAATCCTCTGTGAGGCCAGCCACCAGGAGGCCACCATCATGCACCAGACTTTGAAGGACACCAGTGAGGATATCTGTCTTATTTATAACAACCTCCAGGAAAATAAAGACTGCAAACCTCCATCAACTCAAGTTGACCACTGACCGTGATACTCAGGAAGGGAGGCATTTTTGCTGACACATGTATTCACACATATTCACATGTATTCACTGGAGCACTTCTGTAAACTTCACAAATCGTTTAAATGGTCACGTTTCATGTCCTATATGCATGGTAGGCATCTTACAGAGATAAAGCCGGAAAGGGGTCATAGTAAAAGGGTAAGCAGCGATCAAGAGCAGGCTTCCCATGGCTCAGCTGGTGCTTTCATGATTCTCTTGTGCTTTTTGGCCCTGGGTGCTTCTGACAACAGCAGAGGATGCCTGTGGCTGTGCTCACCTGGGCACCATATGGGGTTTTAAACCCGGGGTAACAACTTTCGTTTGCTAAGTCTTGTTATTCACTCTCTCAGGTCCCTAAATTTGCTTTCGAAAACCCTCAAATCCGGACGCCCTTTCTGCATGGGATATATTTATGTGTATATCTGCTTTATCAGGAATGTGGTTGCATTCAGGTCTGTTGTCCTAAGCGCCTTTGTTGGTAGCTGCATTCCATGCAGTTCGGTCTTTCAGCCCCACGTATTTACTAACTATTCAGATGCCTTGTGGTATTCACACACAGATTATGTAAAATAAAAAAAATACATTATTAAGGCAGTGGATGCTGTGAATGGATTATTACAATTTGCCTATCATGGTAATGGCACCTGTTAGAGGTGTGATACAAAAGGCAGTGACAGGCAGTGTAATTTAGTAATTGTGGCCATTGTACTGTATGGCTGATCAGTTCACCAGGCAAGTACAAAGGAAGCAGTGTTATAGCAGAGCAGGGGTGCGTACGCTTAATAGAGAGAGCTAGTTGTGTACTGAAAGAGACTTTTGGTGGAGGGCTAACTCCCAGGGGGCAACTTCGAATGAGTTGAAAAGAATGAACAAAAGTACAAAAATGGTACAGGTTTTCCTATTTCAGCTCTTAAAGTGACAGACGAGTTACATTGGTGCACGTTGCCAGCACTCTCTCCTACTGCCAGAGTAGCTTTTTTTTCAAAATACTCCAGGTTGCCTTGTCATATGGCAGTCACATCTAATGTACCCTTTTCTTCTCCTGTATGTAAAACATTCTCTGTCAAAGTTCATATCTAACTGGTGTAGGGGGGCAAATGCACTGAAGTTTGAGAAAACCATTTGTTTACAGTCTACAACAGTATTTAAAGAGCACGTAACTGCAGGTTCAGAAAAGATATAAGTTTATATATCCTCTCCCTCTATTAATTTCCCTGCTCTCCTTAGCATTATTTTAATATCATGGGTGGTTTTGCTCCTAGTCTGAAAACTCTAGCGTACTACCAGTCAGTGTAATTCAGGCTGAACTTGGGCATCAGAATGGGTTACAGAAATTAATAGGAAGAATTTATAAAGTCTATTTTTCTCCTTACCTCAAGAACTCATGAAGTCAAGCCGTTTCTCATGGCTCTACTGAGAAATACTTGAGAGGAGAATGAGGGAAAGCACAATAAAAAGGACCAAATATGCCAAGATGACTTTTGTATCTCAAAATAGTATGTCCTGTGTACCCTGATGTCAGATGGACCACCATGCATCACTCCCCTGTGATGTCAGGCAGAGTATACCTGTGATGTCAGGTAGAGTATAGAATGTGCCTTTGGAAACAGCAGCTTTCTCCCTGTCTCTCTTTTTTTTTTTTTTTTTTTTGCAGTACCCGGGCCTCTCACTGTTGTGGCCTCTCCCGTTGCGGAGCACAGGCTCCGGACGCGCAGGCTCAGTGGCCATGGCTCACGGGCCCAGCCGCTCCGTGGCATGTGGGATCTTTCCGGACCGGGGCACGAACCCGTGTCCCCTGCACCGGCAGGCGGACTCTCAACCACTGCACCCCAGGGAAGCCCCTCTCCCCCTGTCTCTTAACTTGCTTTATTGTCCCTGTTCAAATTGTGATTGACAACAAACTGAGCTTTTCTCAGGGTGGATATTGAATACTTTTTTATGGGCCTGGCAAGGTACGAAGCTCTTTATAAGCATTTCCACATTTAATCTTTGCACCAATCTTTGGAGTATAGGTAGAATTACTATCCCCACTGAACAGATAAGGAAACAGAGCCTCAGGGAGGTTCCATAGCATCCTTCTATGCAGTGAGTTGGGATGATGTATTCACATTCTCTCCATGTTTATATATGTTTTTATATATCTCTAGAGAGGGAGAGAGAGATGTAGAAAAACAGTACACTTAGTTCTAAGTATCCATGTTATAGTTGTAGTGATGGTTGACAGGGTTTTGAAAACAGAATTGCAAAAAATTAGTCATAAGATTCCAGAATCTTATCATGGAATAAAATATGAGCATTTTGTCCCACAGTCATTTTAGTAGCATGGGCTACATGAACTAAGTCCTTTATTAAAGGTGGATCAACTTGTAGAATATATAATGCTACTGGGAGCCAGCCCAGTTTTAATAAAGGGACACACAGAAGAAAATGTAGGCTACAAAATGTCGATTTACATCTCAACTTGTATAAATAGTGTTGCCGACAGTACTAGACATGTGTGAATGGGTGAGGTATGCCACTGTTCTGAATCACTCATGCAAGGGCTTTGGCCATCAGCCCGACAAAACGGGCGTGCCACTTAAGAGGGTGCCAGCTGAATAGATGGAGTTGTATGATATTTAAAGCATGATTTTGTACTTGTGCTGCGTAGAACAGCGATTACAGCTTGTTACTTTTCTTTGCGCCAGTTTTGACATCTGAACATTTTTAACTGAAAAAGAATGTCATTTTCATGAAAGAACTTCCTGTACAATAAAGTTAGCATTTATAGTCATCCTAACATATGAAATGATTTGATAAGCTTGAATATTCTAATAGGCAGAAGTTTCCTTTTTCTGCTTCCTAGAAATCATTCCAAAGTTTGCAGAGTAGCCATGGGGAAAGATATGGGGGGTTATTTCTGGCATCAAGTTGTACAAAGAAACAACAAAGTTATGGATTTTGCGGGGAGGGTGCTTCTGTCACGTGCCCTCCTCCGCCTCTGCATCATAATTCAGTAACTATGGAGAGAATTAGCGTACTGACAGAGTGCATATAAACAGTATTCTACAACTGTAATCTAGCGCTCAAGCAGAGAAAGCATTGGGTGTTTTGGACAGACAGAAGCAGAATCAGATATCAATATTCTCTAGTTTAAAGACTGCACTTACGTCTGATAAAAGCACCTGGGTTTCCTCAGCGGCTGAGGTCAGGGATGGTGGCCGCAGACCCGTGTGCCCATCAGACTGCTGGAGTCAAGTCCTCTGTTTGTGTACAGTGTATAAATGGGAATGTGGGTAAACACTGCCCTCTCCAACCGCATAATTACGTCGATTGCTGAAAAAACCCAGAAGTGCACCAAAATATTACAGGGAAGCTATTTCTAACACGACTTGGCTCTTTATGGCTAAGTGGCAGCCACCGTTTTTTTTTTTCTTCTAAATTATGTGTTCTTGTTTCAAGCATTTAGATGATGCAAAACAGATTTTTTGTGGCAACATTCTTTTTCGCAGCCAAAAAAGCATTCAAGGAAGAGCTGTACTCCGCCCAAGTTGCTATTTATTCTGGACCTTTTGTGTTATCGGCATAAACTCATTTCATTTAAAAAAGAGAAATAACCTACTTTGGATTGTTTTTTAGAACTGCTAATAATGCCAGTAAAATATCTAACAATGATGGGAAATGGAAGTCTTCAAACGATCAGTCAGAAAGGAAGACGAATAAATGAACATAATGGTGCAAAAAATAATAACCTTTCTCTTTATGGTTTTTCAGAACGCTCAGAATAAAGCAGATTCTTTCTAACAGAGACCTACTAATTCTTCATCCATAAAATAAAGGGTAACTTTGTGATTGCCTATGACCTCTAACCTCAAAAACAAGTAATAGTTTTATTATCAGTCTTTTAACATCCACTTCCATATCCCTCTGTCCTCCTCTCCATTTTTTTCTTTTCTCTGTCTCTGCTGCTTTTCTCTGGATCCCTCCCCCTCCTCTCGCCAATCTCCTTAGAAACAATTGCGGTTAGCAGAGTCGGAAGTCAAAACAGTTATTCTCATAGCCATGGTAAAAAAGACCAAAGTAAACAAATTCACAATTTCTCATTTCCAACATCTCCATTTTGCACATCCTATTATTATGGCACTTAGTCTTAGGGTAACCACTGGTGATTTAGTTGTCTAAAAATGGCCAGTGGTTTTTTAGCAGCAAACATGTTTTATTCTTTCACGGACCTTGAAATTGAAACTCAGAAATTCCACATCCATACACTTAGCTTGTCCTAGCACCATCCATTTATATATGTAGGTTCCTATTTTTCATTTGTTTGTCTGACTTTCTTAGGCTTTAGATTTAGGATCTGAGTAGGATATCATATGTTTCAATGGGCCCTGATGCCCATTGACGAATATATCTTGTAATAGGTATTATAATCAACTGTTGCAAGAATGCTTCAGTTACATCAAATTTGTTGGAAATTATTACTTTTCGGTTTCTGGTGTTTCTAAAAGCATATTCAACGTTCCTTAGCTCTTAGTGAATGCTCTTTTCCCAAAATTCATTTAACACATTTAATACTTGCCATGTACCTACCAATAGGTAGTACAATAGTTACTGTGAAAACCTCAGAGGAGTATATGTTCTCAAGAGTCTATAACACAGGAGAAAGAAAGTTAAACAATATCCGACTAAAAACTGGGATGGAAACTGGCACAGAGACTAAAAAAGAATATGACTAAGGGAAAGGAATTGGAAAGAATATCAAGGGAAAAGGACCTAGCTCTAACTGTTACACATTAATGAAGAGGAAAAAAGAAAATTAATAAACTTTGATGAAGGAGAACCTGCAAAGTGGTATGTTAGATGGAATTCTCTGAAATTCGATATCAAAAGATACCTTTGCAGAAAATGTTGAAAATTTAATACTATTAAGTTACACTTCTTAGAGAACTAAATGTAACGAGCACATTATCTAGGGCTGCTCCCATAATTTGGGTGGCTTAATTAGTAAATGTACAAACACAGCTATACTCAGAGTTAGATTCCAACTGGTATAACTGAAGTTATAAAAATATATTACAAAAAAGTAGTAGGATTTTTTGAAGGTTATTTTTCCCTCAATGTTTGAGAGGAAAGTGACTTTTAGACTTGCCTTCTTCCCCTCCCTCCAAATTCCTGAACTGTTTTAAGTGCCTCTGATGCTTTCTTATATTCTTAATGCATTGTTTTAATAAGGAGAAGGGTGTTTGTGTGTGCGTGCGTGTGTTTGTGTTTTACCCTTAAATTGTGCTTTGTTGGTTTTAGTAAAATACAGTTGAAAAGCCACGTCTTTCCCATTGAAATGAAATTAAAAACCACTGCAGCTCTGATGTCATGAAAGAAAAATGAGGGGATTTAGACAGGAAAATTGTGCAAAGAAAACTTTATGAGGCTTTTAAAGGAGCTGATACAGTGTCTTCAAACTTGAACTAAGCTGCAGTTGTGTGTTCAGTGTATGTGTCTACATTGAATGTATTTTTATGAAAAGAGAGTAGACAAGCAACAGAAATATATATGGAAGTATGAGTGGCCTGGAGCAAAAAGCAATAGATGTAGTTTGTTTTTCCAGCTCCTCCAAAAAAGCTATAATTTAGGCCATATCATTACAAAGTTTTTTTCCTTTTGAAAAAAATGACTAATTTCTAAAGCAAATCCATACTAAAAAGTAGTACATGTAATAAGTTTCAGAGTATTACTTCAGGATAGTATGTACATAGGAAATATCACTTGTTGAATGTTTGAAGTCATTCAGTGAAAGACTGAAAATGTTATGTTGTAACACGTTTGATAATTATGCTTATTCAGTTCGGAGCTACTTTTATGTTTTCCTTTGAAAAGAATGATAATACCCTCTTATAAATTGAGAGCATAAAGAAGGATGGGGCTGTGCTTCGTTCCAAATGGTTTAAAGGCGGGCTCTTTCCTGAGTCTTTCTTAGAACTGCAGGTAGGAAGTAGGGTGAGTAGTAATGCATGAACCATACGTTTTATGCGCTCTGCCAATCCGTATGCTTCACACAGCCTGTCACTGTGTAGGGCTTTAATGCATTATAATACGTGTTCAACACGTCCTCTTAACTGGCAGCATTAGCTTCCGTGCACGTCATCACTGTGTCATGAGTTTGTGTAATCACATTGCTCCTTTATTCCAGGCTTTGTCCAGCTCTCTTACCTCCCGTCTCACCTTCAGTCATGCTCAGAACCCAGTTCCTGGCAGGGAGGGAGGTATTTATTTCAGTCAGAAGCATCCACGCAGCTTTCTCTAATCACTTTGCCTGTAGATTTCAACCCTATGCTTCTTCATCTTTTCTTTTCTTCAAAGTTTTACATTGAAAGGGCAAATGTGGAAGATTTTTGCTTCTAAGGAAACGGTTTTATTTGCCTTCATTATTGTGTCTGAGAACTGGTTTGTCTTTATAAAATTAAAACCTCTTTCCCCTTAGAAACAGAGGAGGGGGGAGGAGGGGAAATGAATTGCAGAGAATAACATCTGACTTATCTAAAAATAATAGTAAGGAGAATAGCTAACATTTGTCAAGCACTCACGATGTTTAGTACTTTACATGTGTCAGGTCTTCACAACAACCCTCTGAAGTAGGTATCATTTTTGTCCCCATTTATAGTGAGGAAGCTGCAGAGTTTGGTAACTTACTGAAAGCAGCACTACTAGAAAACGGTAGAGCGGGGATTTAAACCAGCATTCTGACATCAGAATCTGAATTCTTGACCAGGAAATTATTACTACACACACAAGTATTAAGTCATAAGAGAAAAAAATTTATGTTGTGAAAGGCTGAATTTATTTCACGAGAATTGCAATGTGCATTTCCTTAAAGATGATGATTTATAGTTTTCTTCCTTTTTATAGATTTAATGTGTTTAGGGATTGAAGGGCCAAACCTTAATGTTAGGGTGCTATTTAAGTGCAGATTTCTAGTTGTCATGATACAATATTTTTGTACTCAGAATATGAACTCAGTAACTGAACATAGCTTACTTTTCCACCAGGTTGTTTTTGCCCTAATCTCTATTAGGGGTATTTGAGTCCTAGCCATGTTTCTGATGTTTAGCAAGAGATGAAAGTTGGTAGCCACTCAAAAGCCTATACGTGGGTGAGTTGATATCAATAATTTTTTTTATTACTCAGAGATGATAATGAAAATGTATGTTTAGTGAATCAGGGAAAGTTACAAAGAGGAAAATAGAGTATTGGATACACACACATACACACACAGAGCAAGGGTCTATTTCTCTCTATATGTGTGTATGTGAAATACATACATAGTATATATATATATATATATATAATTTATTTCATTAGACTGTTTATTTATTTACTTATTTATTTCATTAGACCAGAGATTGGGAACAAGAACAGAAGATATGCCCAGGATAATAATTCGTGTACAGAAAGATAGCCACAACTCTAGAGAGAAGTAGCTTCAGCTAAGGTATGGGCTGTAATGGCATTCACAGGCATTCAGCTTCCTATTGTGTTCTCAGAATTAAGTTATAAGAGATATTTTCTGAAACAATTTTATATTTCTTAGTATATAAAATTTACCTTCTCAGAGCCGTAACCACCTCTTGCTGTCAAGATAAAATCCAGACATCTCAGGCTGGTGTTCAAGACTCTCAAGCTCCTTCCCCAGATTTCCCAACATCTATGCTCCAACCATATCTGATTATCTGATTATCCTGCACATTACTTGGCATGGTGGACAGAATGGACCCCTGAAGATGTCCATGACCTAATCCCTGGAACCTGAGAATATTTTACAATACATGGCAAAAAAGACTTTGCAGATGTAATTAGAGAGCTTAAGATAGGGAGAGTTTCCTAAACTTGATGGGCCCAATCTAGCCACATGAACTCTTTTCAGCAAAGAACTTTCTCTGGCTGGAGGCAGAAGAGAATTAAGCCAAAGGAGAAGTTGGTGAGGTTTGAAGTATAAGAAGGACTCAGTGTACCTTTGCTGGTTTAAAGGCAGAAGGAGCTATGTGATGAGGAATACAGACAGTGTAAGGGGCTAAGAGAGGTCTCTGGCTGATAACCAATAGTAAAGCAGGGACCTCAGTCCTACAACCACAAGGAATTGAGTTTGGCCAACAACCTGAAAGAGTTTCAAAGTAGATTCATCTCCAGAACCTCCAGAAATGAATGCAGCCCTGGCAACACCTTGATTTTGACATTGTAGGACGCAGAGGAGAGGAAGCAGCCGTGCCCACCTGGACTTCTCACCTTTAGAACTGTGCGATAATAAATTTGTGTTGTTTTAAGCCATAAGTTTGAGGCAATCTTTTATAGCAGCAAATGCCCTTTCTCCACCCTTTCTAACTATCAACATCTGTTCATCCTCCAAGGCTTAACTTGAATGATATTTCCTCCATTAACACTTGCATGAAAGTCCCAATCAGGGCTTCCCCTGTGGCGCAGTGGTTGAGAGTCCACCTGCCGATGCAGGGGACACAGGTTCGTGCCCCGGTCCGGGAAGATCCCACATGCTGCGGAGCCGCTGGGCCCGTGAGCCATGGCCGCTGAGCCTGTGCGTCCGGAGCCTGTGCTCCGCAACGGGAGAGGCCACAACAGTGAGAGGCCCGCATACTGCAAAAAAAAAAAAAAAAAAAAAAAAAGGAAAGTCCCAATCAGAAAAACCACTGCTCCATCTGTTGATGCCATTGGGTTTCTGCCTGTGCAGTGTCATTTCTTCATTAGGCTTTGTGATGCATTTAGCTGTCTGCGTTCATCTTTGCCCTACTAAATCATAGCACTTGGAGCCTATGCTTTGGTTTATATCCATGCGTTATTTGATATAGTACTTCGTACACGGTAAGTGCCCAATTTCATAAATGTTGCATTGTGAATGTCATTCTCAGAGAGCCTATAAATGATTAGACATGGTGCCCATATACATCTACTCAATCTGCAAATTATGGGCATACAAGGCAAAAAAAAATGTTCTTACCCTCATGGAGTTTACTGTCCAGTGAAGGAAAGGAAGATATTAATGATGTAATCCTGTCAATAAACCTAAAATTGAGCTCATGAAGGAAAGGGATATAGTGCTGTGATACAGTGCTTTATAATCAAGTTTTTATCAAACGAAGAACTATGCAGCTTTAAGGAGAAAATTCATAGCCATCATTTCAAATAGACTAGAAATAGAGACCAGTGTCTTATACAAAGAATGAGGATGATCTTCTTTCCCATCTTCTTAAAGGATGCAATGAGAAGTGAAATTAAGCTGCAATCTGAGGAGTTTAGGTTGGACCAGGAGTTTTCAACCCTGGCTCAACGTTACAATCAGTTGAGGAACTTTTAAAAATTACTGATGCTTGGGCCCCACCCCAGGCCAATTGAATCAGAATCTCCAGGGTGGGGTATAAGCAACAGTATTTTTTAAAGCTCTTCAGCTACTTAAGATGCCAGTGAGGACTGAGAACCACTGCTTTAGTATTTCCGGTGCATTTTCAGATGTCTTGGTCAAAGATAGACAGGGTTGTGAAGTGGAGGCAGTGAAATACCCTTCCTCAGGAGGAGCTCTGCAATAGGATAGGAAAAACCTCCTCAGGTATCAGTGTTTCTGTCTAAAAGCAGGCCAGTGCTGATTGTCTCTTGTTTTCTATTTCATAACATTTATTGGAATTTTTAGTATAAAAGTAAGGGTTTTTTTAATATAGAAAATTTAAGAAAAATAGAAAAGCACACAGAAGAAAATAAAAATTACTCATAATTCCACCAACCACTCCAGACATTTTTGGCAAATATTCAAGTGTCACAAGCTGGTGGGTGTGTGTATGTGTGAACACATTTATGTAGGACATGGGTCGCCCTTTTTTAAACCCGGTCACATCACAATATGCACTTGTTATCATCCTCTGTAAGCATTCAATTTAGTAACCCCTCAAATATATTTATATATATATATATTTTTTAAAGCCAGCTTTTTTAAAAAATTAATACTATATGAAGACGTTTCCATATCATCAAATATTCTGCTGAGAAAAAAATTAATGGCTATCTACTACTTCATCCTAAGAATATATCATACATTTATTTAACCAGATTCTTATTGTTGGACATTCTGTGTTGAATTTTTTTTTTTACTATTCTAACATTGCAATAGGGATACTTTTTCATAATTCTTTGAATAAATTTCTGGCTATTTCTTAATGATAAATTCCTAAGAGTGGAATTACTGGGCCAAAGAACATGAATATTTTCAATATTTTTTATCTGTAATACCAAATTGTCCTCCAATAAGCTATAATAGGTTAATAATTTGCCTTTCCCAGGACTTCCCTGGTGGCGCAGTGGTTAAGAATCTGCCTGCCAGTGCAGGGGACATGGGTTCAATCCCTGGTCTGGGAAGATTCCACATGCCACACAGCAACTAAGCCCATGCACCACAAATATGGAGCCTGTGCTCTAGATCCCACAAACCACAACTACTGAGCCTGCGTTCTGCAACTACCGAAGCCCACGTGCCTAGAGCCTGTGCTCCACAACAAGAGAAGCCACAGCAATAAGAAGCCCATGCACCGCAACGAAGAGTAGCCCCCGCTTGCCGCAACTAGAGAAAGGCCTCGCACAGCAACGAAGACCCAGCACAGCCAAAAATCAATCAATCAGTCAAAAAAATAATAATAATAATTTGCCTTTCCCAAAACCTTCAATTACTGAGCAGAAGATGTGCTTGTGGCTTTTGTTGCATTTATTTATCACTATTAAGGCTGATATTTTCTCTTATGTTTATTCATCATTACAATTCTTTTGCTTACTTTTGCTTTGAAAGTTAATTTTTTTCTGTAGATATGTTTGTGTTTTTCTTCATGATTTACATAAGAGTTCTTCTAGTAGCCGTTTGTGTACTTTTTTCGAACTTGTCAGTAGGCTTTTTTCAACTATTCTTAAAGTACTGACATTTTAAATTTGATGTGGCAGAAATTTTCTTTTTTATTATTTTTCCCTTGGAATTTATGTTCAGAAAAGCCTTCCCTGCTGTAAGTAAGACCAAAAACAACATCATACTTTCCTTCTAATTTCTTTATAGTTCTATAGTTTACTTATTGGGTTGTTGTCTGGTTCTCATTCTTTGAAGCTAACTTGAATTGCAAGTTCAAGAATGAAACATCTGGAAGAAAGTCTGGACTCTACCACTTACTATTACCTGTGAGAATTGATTGAACCTCTGTGGGTCTGTTTTCTTTGTCTGTAAATGTAAAATGTAAAACCCAACACATGAGGACTAGGTGAGGTGACATAAAATACTGAGCACAGGGCCTGGCACATGGCACATAGTAAATGCTAACAAAACAAAACAAAAACAAAAAAACCAACAAACAGAAAATCCGATTTCCTCTAGTTACTTTCTTCAGAGTAACATTATCAGACTAGCATTTGAAGATTCAAGACTCAGTCGGTTTTCCCCCAGTGCATTGTGACATCTTGACTTTGGGCTGTCTCCAGTTTAACCCCTTTCTTTTGGGTCTCTCTAATTATCTAAAGCAGGTCTCTCTAATTATCTAAAGTGTATGGTTGTATTGTCATTTATGCAACTAGTTTATGTACCATTTATTGCAGGCCTCTTCCTTCTCTTCTGAATCATTGTTTTCCTTCTCTTCATTCTTCAATTGTACCTTTCTATTCTCTTTAGCCTTTGACATTTCTGTGAAACATTTTGTGATGTGCATTTAGAACACTATGTAAAAATAAACTGCATTGTGTTATTTAAATATTTAGAGGCCTTTGTAGCCTTGCAAGCTATTTTTAAAATGACCTTTAAAACCATTTGCAAGGAAGACAAAAGTAATGGGGGAAAGCATAACCTTTTAATGTTTCCTTCATTAGCAGTGTTCTCTCCCTTGAATGTATTGCCTTGCTTTGATAGCTCATAATGTAGGATACATCAAAGACCCAAATAATGGAGAACAATGGAGAACAATTTTTAAAAGCTTATTTTGTATTATTGCTGCTGCCATTAGGTGTCAGATGGAAAAGATCTCTTTCTTTTAATAACCTGGACTCATGATTGACTTTCTAGGTACTGGAGACCCTCTCGGTAATGCTGGTACATAGTCATACATGATTTGGGCTTATCCAATTTTCTCAGGCTTTGCTTTTATGAAATGATTTTATTTTTGAGAGGAGAAACTCAGTCTACATTTTATCTGATTTAGTAAAAACAAGAAGCCAGATTGTAGTAAGATTCTGCCCTATCCCTTCCTTCATTCAATCCTCCATTCACCATTTCTTCAAAACACACCAGTTACTCGTTGACAGTGTTCTATCTAGGTCTGGACCCAGAGCAAGAGCCACTCTTCCAGAAACTTCCTTGAGAAACAAGAGTGAGCAAGACAGGAGGCCAGGACCACTTCGGAAAGCCAAGGTTTGAATGCCCAAGAAGGCCTAAAACAAGAAGCAGCTAACAGGGTAGAATTTAGGGATGAGTGAGGCTGGAGTGAGATGGGAAACAGAACACAAGGAAAGGTATGATTGGGCTAAGAGCATATTAGGGTAGAGAAAGCAGGCAGCCAGAATGTGGGGTCTGTGTGCTATTGGGTGGATGGGGGACAGGCAGATTAGAATGACTTGCTTTCTTTATTTTAAAATGGTATCAGGTCTTAGAGGAGATACTACCCTTTGATCTTGTAGTTCAGCTAGGGCATATATATATGTGTGTGTGTATATATATATATGTATATATATATATACACACACACGCATATAAGAAGTTAAATATTAGGGCAAAGTAGTATATGATGAATGCCAGTGAGTGGACAGCCAATAAGCGCTAGAGGAGAAGGCGTTTGTGGAGGGCTTTCAATACCACAGACTTTATTCTATGCTCAGAAAGAATAATAATATCCCAGCGCAGGGCCTGGTACATAGAGGGCAGCTCAATAAGTACTTTAAAATAAATTATGCTGTGTTATGCATTCATTATCTCATTATAATTATGAAGTAGATACTACCTCATTTTATAGAATCAGAAACTAAGAATCATGTCCAAGGTCACGCAGCTGGTGTATGATGAAGCAGGTTTTAAATCCAGGGTGGTCTGACTCAGAGCCCTAGGTATTAACCACAACAATTGCAAAACATTTCTGAGAAATGAAATGTTTGAAAACAATGTGTAGTAGAGTAATGCCCCTCTCCCTCAAGATGTCCTGTGAATATGTTATTTTGATGGCAGAAGAGACTTGGCAGGTGTGACTGTTAATGATCTTGAGATGGGAAATAACCCTGGATTATCTAGGTCATCCCAGTGGAATCACTAGAGTCCTTATCAGAGGGAGGTAAGAGTGTCAGAGTCAGAGAAGGAAAGGTGATGATCGAAGCAGGGGTCAGACAGAGAGATTTGAAGATACTGTGCGCTGCTCACTTTGAGGGTGGAGGAAGGGACTGCAAGCCAAGGAATGTTGGTGCCTCTAGAAGCTGGAAAAGGCACAGAAACACATTTTCCCCTAGAAGCTCTAGAAGGAGCACAGCTCTGTCAACACCCTGGTTTCAGTCCAGTAAGATCCATTTCAGACTTCTGACCTCCAAAACTATGAGAATAAATTTGTGTTCTTTTAAACCATTAAATTTGTGGCAATTTGTTATAGCAGCAGTAGGAAGCTAATACACAGTGCTTCAAAAGGATTAGTTTAGCAATGAAATAACAGAATGAATCAACACAGAGAGACTGAAGAGAAAACCAGAGAGGAGGCTGTTGCAACCCTCAGGTGACCTGGGACTATGTTCTTTCTTCACCTTTTATTTCCTTCCTAACATAGACTGTGTCTTTTGGGTTGACCAGTTGTAGTTGGGACAGGCAAATTTTCTGCTCATTTTTTCTTATTAACAGCCTCACTTGAAAATAAGTGAAAGAATTATTCTTTAGGAAATTGTGGAGTTGTGGGGGGGATTAATTTTATTATTAAGGGGGAAAAATGATGATTTCTCATGTCTCCCCAAATCTTCCATTTAGCACATGTGTGTATGACATACACTGAGTAGGAACCTATATTGGGCTGGCTTTTCCATTGAGTCTGCAGCACAGAGTTGGCCAGGACAATATAAAATACATTTTTATTCTTTTAAGGATCCTGTGTGGTACAGCTTGGGAGTGAGGACAAGAGATAAAGAAAAAGGTGGCAAATAATGAGGAAGGATCCCTTTCAGTTATACATGGAAAAAACTTGGCTGCATTTTGGAATTTCTAGAGGAAATCACAGACATGCTAACATACAATAACAGAGGTGATCTCTAAATTAAACATTCCTGCCCTTCATATGACTATTTGCTGAAATATTTATGGTAGAATATACTTTATTCTTTTTTATAATTAAAGTTTGACCAAAATGTGCATGCTTATTTATGCCTCTGGGATTAGGGTCAACTGTTGATGTGATAGGCAACAGATTAAAGTGACTTTGTTTTTTAAATTCAGTTAACTTTAATAGGTTATAAGTGGGCTTTAAGTTAATGTTAACCTTATAGCCTCAAAGCATGTATATGTATAAATAAATTGCAGCTATATTCCCATAAGTCTCAAATATATATCTCCAGCTGTAGACTTTTATTTAGCTACCTACTTGACATGTCCAATTGAATGCTATTTGTTAGCTCAAGCTTAACGTACCCAGGACAGACCTCTTGTTTTCCCCACCATCCTTCTCTTCCTCCAGTGTCCTCCATCTCAGTTAATGGTTTTACCTTCCATTTAGTAGTTTAACCCAAAACGTTGGAGCCAACTTGGATTCCTCCCTCTATCTCACACCTCATATCCTATCTATCATCAAATACAGGCCCCACCTTCAAAGGATATTCCAAATCTGCCCACTTCTCTGCACCACCACTGTTACCACTCTGATCCAGGCCCCCAGCACCTCTCCCCTAGGCTGCTATGGTAATCTCCTAATTGCTCTCTCTTCTACAAGCACCCCAATACAGTCTTTTTTTATCTTTATTAGCAGCCAGACTGATACTTTGCAAACTTAGACCATGCCATCCTCTGATCAGAACAGCCAGTAACTTGTATCACATTTGGCATAAAATCCAGTCTTCACTGTATATGGTCCACATGGCCTCCCACTATTTGGCCACTGACCCCTCCAACCGTAATTCCTACCACCTTTCTTTACCCATTTCTCTGAAATGCCTAGCACGTTTTTGCCACAATGTCTCTGTTCTTGCTTTTTCTTCTGCCTGGAAGCCCTGCTCCCAGATATTCCCTATGGCTCACGCTTGCTTTGTTCAAGTGTGGCCTCCCCAGAAAGCTCTTTTCCTGACCACCCTGTCTAAAATACTATCTCTTTCATTCTCCCCTTACCCTACGCTTATCACTACCTGACTTTGTAGTCTAAGTTTTTTTGTTTATTGTCTTTTTTTTCCCATCAGAAGGTAAAATCCGTGAGAACGGGTCTGTTTTGTTCTCTGCTCTGTCTCTGTCTCCTAAAACATTCAAAGGTGAAAGTTCAAAAAATCATGAATGAATGAATTTTTACAACTGTTTAAAATTAGTGTCGGCTGTGAGTTGCACAATGACGGTTATTTGTAGTCGTTCATTGAGATCATGAATTTGTAGATATTCCATCTGCTGTGTACAGTTCCTCCTGCTAAGGCTTCTGAATAGGCAAATATGAATAAAATGCAGTCCTTCACTTGTCCTCAAGGCATTTACAGTCTAAGACAGGAGATGAATTTCAATAAATGTTGGGCTGACAAGTCTAACTTGTAGTGACTTAATCATATCGCAAGGATAGTTCTGTGGAGCGTCAAAGAAGGAAGCACTTATCTCCAGTTGCTGGGATCAGGGAAACCTTCATGAGGAAGAGAGGGGAAGTTTGGCCTGGCTTTTGGGCAGTGAGTAGTATTTGGATATATGGAACTTACGAAGAAGGCATTCTAGGTGAAAGGAACTGCTTAAATAAAAGTACAGAGGCAGGAAAATCCAGGGTGCTTTTCTAAAGGAAAATATTGACCAACAAGAAGTCAGAGTCAATAATACCCCAATGACAGTAAGTATTGATGTTCAGTAAAAACCAGTTGGCGTGTCTACTATACATAAACAATTTTGCTCATACTCAGAACATTCTGGACTAAAATTCTGAATCAAAAATTATTTACTGCATTTTTTTCTTTTTTTTAAATTGAAGTATAGTTGATTTACAATGTTGTGTTAATTCTTGCTGTACAGCAGAGTGATTCTGTTTACTGTGTTTTTTATATTTAAACATTTATTTCTATTGGAAAATGTTTATAAATGTGTCTGGTCTAATTTATTTGGTACCAACTAGGTGCTCCATGCTTTGTTGACACTCTTTTTATTTATTGTTTCTCTGGTATTTGGTCATTTCTAGTCATCGTTCCATGCCTCATCGTAGGAGGTAGGTCTGTCCTGTTTGTGTTCATAAGCGTGAGTGACCAGCATGACCCTTGACCTTTAAGCTGATGAGCAATAGGAGTTCACCAGTTATTCCGTCATGAAACAAGGATTCTCTGTATCAAATATCATCAGCAAGGCAAGAGAAGAGAAGTGGCATGTGCTGTTAGGTGTCATTTTCAGTTAATGAGAATGGTCCACATTTTAGCGTTCTTAGGAGTAATTTTTCTGAAGGGCTTTGGGAAATTGAATAAATAAACACATTTGAAATTGGATTTAGATTTTGATAGAGCAGGAATGATCATAACTAAGGCCCTTTGGTGGCCTGGAACTATTCACATGTAGATAAAGGCAATACATTTCCATAAATTCTTAAGAAAACACGTGGATGGAGTCTAAACCACGTTATTCTGATTGCTGGGTTAAAGGCCGTTAAGAATGGGAAGAGCTGGGCCTCCCTGGTGGCGCAAGTGGTTGAGAGTCCGCCTGCCGATGCAGGGGATACGGGTTCGTGCCCCGGTCTGGGAGGATCCCATATGCCGCGGAGCGGCTGGGTCCGTGAGCCATGGCCGCTGAGCCTGCGCGTCCGGAGCCTGTGCTCCGCAACGGGGGAGGCCACAACAGTGAGAGGCCCGCATACCGCAAAAAAAAAAAAAAAAAAAGAATGGGAAGAGCTGAAAAATGCAGGCATTAGTTCCTCATGTGACAGTTGCTCTAAATAGACCATTTCATAGGCTGCATTTTTTAAATATGAGCATTTCTAAAGGTAACATGAGCAATGGCATGTCAAAAGTGAAAATTAAATCATTAATTCTAACATATTCCTTTCCTAATTAAGAGTAATTATACCGGGGACTAGGTCCTATTCACCCTTTGACCTCAACCTTGGCCAGTACCCGGGACTTAATGTTCATTGAGTGAATGAAACTTTTTTTCCCTCAAATCTTTTGCTTTGGCAGGTCCATAAATGGCAAGGGGCATACCCTGAACGTTGCTGAAAATGAGTAATTGATATGCAAAAGTTTGGCAGAATTCAGCTGAAGTAACCCAGAGCTTAAAGAATAACAGCTCAAAAAATTAAGGAAGATGGAGACTTACCAAAGCTTTCTGCCAGATAGATTCTTAATCCTGAAATGTTTATTGTCAAATAGTTTTAGTACCTTTTGATAACAAATTTTGAAATGCCTCAAATAAATATGAAACTGATTATGTTTTTAATATAGAAATATTGAGGCTAATGGATTTTTAAGACATTCTGGTACACTTAAAATTAAGGGTCTTTATTATCAGATAGCCTTTAGGAAGTAGCTATACCATATGTTTATAAGGGATGTGTATGCTGGGAAATTGTGGTCAAAATATCAAACAGTAAAACCACAGAGTTCAAGCTACTTCACATCAATATTTATGTGAATTTTGTAAACACTTATTTGGGTGATTTTTCCTGATATTCTAAGCTTTAAAGGAGCACCTTTATGGAAATATATCAAGGATCAATTTTTTTTTAATCATTAGTCCCATAGAATTACTTGATAATATCGTCCATATAGTCTGCTAAGTATGTGCTACTTAATTTTTTAAAAACCTATTACATGACTGAAACATTCTTTGTCAACTAAACAGTTATTACGAGTCAGGAGTGTTTATTGTTGATAATATTTTATTTTTAATCCATTAAATAAAATGTGGAGACTCATAGAGTGGGTTTTCTTTAGGCTTCTGGTAATTAATTAGGGTATATTTTGCCCAAGCTGTATTGCCTTGCTGGCTGTGTTACTCAGCCATACCAGGGGGAAAAATGACTCGTTTCTAAAGCTGATTTGGACCTTGTGGCATTTAATTGCAAGCAAAAGTGTAATAGGCTAAACCCAAATGAATGTGACACTGATTAACTGGGACCTTGTTGACAACATAATGAGATTAAGATCCTGTTTCCTAATATCACAGAGGCTCTGAGGAAAACTTTTCCCACAGAGGACTTTTGGTCCTAACGGTATGGGGCTGATTTTGCCATTGATGTACAGCAGAGGTGTGGAAGGTTTTATATAATTTTTTGATAACATTCATTGTCTTTTTTTTCTGAGCATAAATAGTCATTTTGTTTTGTGTTTGGTTTGGTTTTTAACAGTAACAGTACTTTTCTTAATTGTCAAGATTTGTCTTATTCAGATTTTTTTTCCCCTAGGAACTCGATACTGTTTTACTTGAACTGACTTTTTCACACTTCGGATCTCAAAATATGTCCTAGGAATTTCTGAAATCCCTTCCCCTTACGAGAGATGCTCACAGCTTTCTTAGTCAAAGGGGGCATTACCTGTTCAGACCACCTCAGTAAATGCCAAACAAGGCTAGCTTCCTATCACCTATCTTACCATCCCCTACCTCTCACCTCCTCCCTCACTCCCCACCCCACCCCCGCATACCCAGCTGTGACTTCTGGCTACCTGTAAGGGAGAAAAACAGCTACTGTTGGCATTTAGCAACACCTGATAATAACGAAACCTTCGTGAGCTCATCCTCCTTAAAAAACAGTTTAGTTGGGCTTCCCTGGTGGCGCAGTGGTTGAGAGTCCGCCTGCCGATGCAGGGGACACGGGTTCGTGACCCGGTCCGGGAAGATCCCACATGGCCACGGAACGGCTAGGCCCGTGAGCCGTGGCCGCTGAGCCTGCGTGTCCGGAGCCTGTGCTCCACAACGGGAGAGGCCACAACAGTGAGAGGCCCGTGTACTGCAAAAAAAAAAAAAAACAGTTTAGTTAAGTCCTTCTGGCTCAGAATTTCCTTGCAGCATTTCCTGTCCTTGCCCAGTATGCTGCACATTTAGGATTGGAGGCTGTCAGTGCCAGATCAAGAAGCTTTAGAAATAAACTTTTTTTTTTGGTCTGGGAGTTAACCAAGTGTTCAAGGATAAGAGTAGAACAGTATAGAGTGGAGGCCAGACCCTGTCATCTGTTTATTAATTTTGCATAGTGGGTGCTCTGGGGCTAGATTGCCTGGGTTTGAATCCCAGCATTGCCTGAACCAACTAACTGTGTTGGTTTGGATAAGTTATCCAATCTCTTTATGCCTCATTTTCATTACCTATAAAATGGGGCTCTTAACAACTTCACAGGTCCTTAAGAAGATACATCTAAAGAGTCATATACATAAAGGATTAAAACTCATACATGTAAGGAGTTAGTACAACACCTAACACAAAGTAGGTTTTCATTAAATTGTGATTATGTTTTTGTTTTTCTATCCCATTCTCTCTGTCTCTCCCTCTCCTCACTTTCCATCTTCCTCTCTATTTTTGCTTTCTTATACTTCTAGAAAGAATCTAAGGTGCACTAGGATTAAAGAAAAGCAGGACAAAGAGAAAATGATAACTAACTTAAAGTTAGTCAGAAATGCATTTTCTAAGGCCCTATTCATTAATTAGAAGTGGGTTATAAGTTTGCCCTGAACTTCCTATTGACCAAAGGGGAAAGTCTGATCAGTTATAAGAGTCAAAGTAACCAAAAGATTAATACATACCAGTTGGTTTGGAAAAGCACAGCTTTCCTTAGCCCCTAGTTTTTCATGTCATTCTTTTCATGGACTCTCACAACAGGGATGCTGTGGCATGTGGTGGACAATGTCTTCAACATTATCCTTCATATTATTTTTCAAGTTCAAACAAATATGGGACTTGGGTAGTACTCCCAGATTTATTTCATCACAAGCCCTTTCTTCACAAAGTATCTTGCTAAACCAGCATTCCACCAGATGCAGTGTTTCTGCAAGTGGGAATTGCCTATGACTATTAACATGGTAAACTGGAAAGTTCAAGGAAAGAGAAAATCCAGCATTCTGGTTAAAAGGGCTGCATGGTGTGTACATATGTTTGCCTGCTCACCATCCATAGACATCTGTTGAGAGTTCTTTAGAGCTTTCAAATAATTTGAAACTCCTATACCCACAGAAACTACTGATTATATTGCTTCTAGATTTCAGCCTGTTTCTACATATCACCTCTTTCTTATGGAGCTATTTGGGCATATTCCTGTATACCAGGCTATTTCTAGAAAACAAAGGAATGAACTTGAAAAAAAATATTGTGTGAAAGTTAAAGACTAAAGACTAAAGAGATTATAAAACATCAAATTTCTGATTCTTCATGTTTAATTTACGATCTGATGACCTTGTCTAATTAATGGCACATTTCTTAGTATACAGTGGTGATCACCGAGTACAATTTTACCCTCCTTTAGAATAGGGGATTTCTCTCGTTTCGAATAGAGTAGTAAAATGTGTCAAAATGGACATTGTTCTCATGTAAAGTGGTTCACCATATAGAAGCTGAGTTCATTTATTAATTAAATATATAACTGTGAACATCAATTTGTCTGGATATTATACCTCTCTTGAGATGAGCCTCTTCTGAAAAGTTGTGCAGAGGAAAATAGTCCAAAAAATTAACAAAATTTCCTCTTGGTGTACATCATAACTATTTTCCCCTAGAGCTGGATTACTTTTGGTTTCGGTTGTGTTCCTGACCCCTATAAATTTTCCCAGCTGCCTTTCCAACCTGGCCTTCCACCATGCTCAGGTGCCACCCTCCACGGGTCTTTGTTTTACCCCTCCCAGTAAAGGGTGACAAACCCAGGCCTGGCCCGTGGGGGTAATAGAGATGGAACAAACTGTACAGTGTCTCCTTCCCTTACTTCACCCCCTGACATATTTATCCAGGGGAGGCTGGCCCATAGTGTACACTAGGAACTGTATTAAAGGGAAATAAATATGCAGGAGGGTAAACAAGTAAGCTAAGAGGTAGAGGAAGAAGGGAGACTTGGTTCCTCCACTTTTCCAGGCAGAAGAAAAAGGACAAGATCATAGCTTCCTCTTTTTCCACTATAGCCTCTCCTACTTCTGAGCCAGTAGCCAAGATGCTACTTTTAACTGCGTGGATTTGCCTGCCTCCAGAGATAGTTCTTTAGGTACTAGATGCTCACCCTTCCATCTCTCTACATCAGGAGTCTATAACTCAAATATCTGGGGCCATTGAGAATGAGGTAAAGACAGGTGAAGTAAAAACTATAGGCATTTTCATTGCAACTTAGAGTAATACCTACTTAGGCCTGTCCAGCCTGCGTTTGCAGTCCCGGGTAATTCTTTTCCCTACAGTAATGGTACTTAGAAGGGCCTGACAGGTAAAGGAGAGAAGTGAAGTAGGTCAGGCCTAGGCTAAAGGGGCATGGTGGAGACTGGCGTATATCCTGTCCCAAGAAGGGACAGCTGGGATGGAGGCTGAATCTGAAGTTACTAGATGGTCTAACTTTCAAGCAAAGCTAGAAATTCAGATATCCTCATGGAAGTTCCTAATTTTTAAAACACTGTGGGTCAAACAAAACTCATACATGGGTGACATACAATCTTCAGGTCGTTATGTGCATCTAAATCTTACCTATCAGCTTGAGTTTCTCCTCCTTCACCAAGTCTTCCTGCTTGTACCGCCCCATAGGGGCAGCAGTGATCAGAAAGCTTGGCTGGGGCTAGAAAATATGCTTCAAAGCTCACTCAAATTGCTGCTGGCCCAGGGTTTTATTCCACCCCTTGGGCCTCTCCATAGGTGGGTATACTCACAACATGGCAGCTGGCTTCTCCCAGAGCAAGTGATCCAAGAGAGAGTAAAGGTGAAAACAGCCAAGACAAAAGCCTCAATGTCTTTTAGAACCTGATCTTGGAATTGACATATCATCCCTTCTGTAATAGTCTAGCAATCACATAGACCAACCCTGATGCAGTGTGGGAGGGACTGTACAGGTGTGCATGCCAGGGGGTGGGAATCATGGGGACCATCTTGGAGCCTGGCTCCCCAAGCACTCTAGGGTAAACTCTTTCTGTAATACAAATAAATACTCACCCCATATTTTCCTCCTTTGAACATTTTCACTTTAACCCCTTTTAGAATTTCTTAAAGAAGGCATCCTTCCAGTAGAATTAGCTAAGACTTCCATATCATTTGCAATTCTGTTACATATCTATTTAACCGACTGTTTAATTTTTACAACAAAGTACACCCAGTCCTCTAGATGTGATCAGTAAAACACCATGTGCATAAATAAAACACTTAAGGGGCTCTTGAGGAAGCAGTGTAAATGATTTGCCAAGGAAAAATGTTACACAAGGGCTACAGGCCACTTGGACCATAGTTTTTAAGTTTGTTGGTATTCTTTTCTATATTTAGGTCATTGAAATAACCACTTAAACCACATATAGACATGCTGGCAAATATATTGAATCAATGGTATAATTATTTATTTCATGAAAGGGAAATAGGCCTTTTATATAATGACCTTGCAATAAGTGTCATTTTTATATGTGGAAAAGTAAGTGCCTGTCATTTTCTTGGTATTCTGAGGTCAGAGTCTACTGCAAAGATTTTAACATTTGAAAACTACTCTATTCACTGGAATCTCAGCATTTAAAATAATGATTTTCTTAAGATGCAGCATTCTGATGCACTATATCTGACCTTTCTTGGTCAGAAAAACAAAATTTCGACACCTCTTGTTTCTTATTCTACTCTTTCCATATTGCTCGAAATTCATGTTAAATGATCAGGATGCATTTTCACTCCTTTAGCGTTTTAATTAGCATTTGTCTATGGGTGTAACGAACATGAGACTTAGCAGCTTTTGGAAGTAAGAGATCTATAGAAAGAATTCTCATTGGGAAAAAAATATTTTGGTGGGATATATGGTTACGATAAAGATTTAATGGATCTTATTTTATTTATATATCAGTAAATTTTAAGAAGTTCCTCTTATACTATGCTGCTTAATGCTACTGAAAACCTGGCTATATGCTTTGGGGAGGGATTAAGTGAATTGGTATAGTTTTGCTTTTTGAAAGAGAATTCATTAAAAGAAGAACTTACTCTAAGAAAAGGAAGCAAGTAATATTGAACAAGCATTTTATTTTATTTATTTATTTATTTTTATTTTTTTTGTGGTACGCGGGCCTCTCACTGCTGTGGCCTCTCCCGTTGCGGAGCACAGGCTCCGGACACGCAGGCTCAGCGGCCATGGCTCACGGGCCCAGCCGCTCCGCGGCACGTGGGATCCTCCCAGACCGGGGCACGAACTCGTGTCCCCTGCATCGGCTGGCAGACTCTCAACCACTGCGCCCAGGGAAGCCCTGAACAAGCATTTTAAATGCTTAAATTAATGAAGATGGTCTCAGCTTTGGAAGATCATTAGAAAGATACAGAATGTCTTTTTGGGTGGTTAAAAATAGCTTTAGGGGCATCCCTGGTGGCACAGTGGTTGGGAGTCCGCCTGCCGATGCAAGGGACGCGGGTTCGTGCCCCGGTCTGGGGGGATCCTACGTGCCGCGGAGCGGCTGGGCCCGTGAGCCATGGCCACTGAGCCTGCGCGTCCAGAGCCTGTGCTCCGCAACGGGAGAGGCCACAACAGTGAGAGGCCTGCGTACCGCAAAAACAAAAACAAAAACAGCTTTAAAAATAATTACATTTGTAGTAATGATGAAAAAAACCTCCCACATAATTTGAGACTATAAACTCTGAGACAGGGATCATATCTTATTAATTTTTACAATCCTCTTCCTGAATCTAATACTTTGAGTATAGTAGACAGAATAAATATTGGATAGAAAAATGAATAATATGGTACATTTTACTAATTTAATTACAAGACTTTACTTCTGTATAGAAGCCATGTTCTTATTTTAAGAAATGTTCTAACTCTTAAAGTCTTTCTTCTGAATATTGTGTCATCATAAAATTATTTTAAGCATTTATCTAGTATGCACCCCTTGCTGCCATGTCATCACCCTTCAATGAAAAAATAATAATAATAATGAAATCACACTGGTGAGGTAAATGCCCTGGTTTTGTCTGGCAGATTCAGTGGTACCTCATGGACAGTGGTCCCAAATCCACATGGAAGGGGGCTTGCTGGTGAAGTCCAGACAGCCCTTAAGCAAATCATTCCATCCTGAATGGGACTGTGAATCTCACTTGTAAAGGATTTAGAAATTTAGCTGTATTATCACAAAATAATGACAGTATATTTACAGACATTTTAAAAGACTGCGTCCCAGCTTTTAAGTAAAATATTCGTCCCGCCCCCCAAAATTGTGCTATACACACAGGAAAATAAAAAAAAAAGCTGACCCTTCACACAGACACTGAATTCATAAAAATGTATAGGCTTGGGAGGTGCTAGACCAAATGCTTATTATATACATGTAGCATCAATTTTAAAAAAGGTGCATTTAACTGGTCTTATTCTTCTTAAAATCATCTTCAGTGTTCCAGGGGAGTCAGAAAAAGTGCATACTTTTCTAGGTTTTTTTTTTTTTTCCCTCAAGTTTTTTTAAGATCATCCTCTTAGGATTGCTCTGTGGCTAAGCCTGTGGAAAACATACGCAGCCCCAGTAGAGTCCTTAAGCACTTCAAAAAGGCCAATGATTAATGATTACTGTTGATGTGCTGGGTAAAAGCCCCAAATCAATCATCTCTTCAGCCTTGTAGTCTCATTCTCCTTTCAGAGGCATCTCCCAAACCAAACACCAAGCAAAATGTGGCATAAAGTCAAAGAATCCTTGATTTGGAAAGCATCTTTGAAGTCATCCAATCAATTTTTATCTTCTACCCAAATTTCTTATATAATTGACTGTAATATTACAGCCTAATGAATAAAATAAATTTGATTCAAAGGAATCACTAAATTTATGTTTACATTTCTCTTGTTCTGCTTTGATAGCTTATTAGCTAGCACATAGACAAAATGCCTATTTAAGAATTTTTTCCCTCAAATTTTAGAATGCATCTAGACTATCCGGACTGTCCGATCAATAAATTAAATGAAAGTGACTGTCAGTTGTTGTCAGGCTGATTTGTGCTGCTTTCTTAATATGTCTGACTCTCACCTCCTCCTAGATTTCCTTATGCTAACTGTAAAGAAACCTAGAACTGCTTTCAATCCCAGCCATTTGTAATGAAAATTGTCCCAGCATGGTGACATTGACAACTACTCACCTTCAACAAGAAACAATACTGGAGTAGTGTTACCTGCTTTGGCTGAAGTCCAGTGGTTCAAGGATGACTTATAAATAAGATCTCTTATCAGACACAGGTAGAACAGAATAAATGTCTATCTGCTGAGCTTTATTATCTATGCTCTATTGCCATGGCTCTTTGCAGTTTTCATTATCATGCTTTTGAGCAAATAACTTATGAAAGGTTTAGAAGTTCTGATTCGCTGTTCACGCTTCCAGTGTGTAAATCCCCTAAAAGCTCCCTGGTAATTTAGCAACCTGTTTTGGCCATTTGTATACATTCTGCATGTGTATGACCTTTCTCAGTCCATGTTGTAAAAGAGCGAGTGTAAGATTCTTTGGAAAACTTTTCGAGTTACTTGGAGGTAATCAAGATGATGTCATCAGAAAATATTTGAATTTTAATGTCAATACCCTAAATTGATATCTTTGGAATATAAAAACCAAATATAGAAAGCAAAGAAAAAAGTTACGCTTATTTTAAAATGTGACAAAATGATCATTTTTGGTTAAGCCTATTTGCAGAAAAAGGTAAATGTTATTAAAGAGTTATTTTTCTTTGGGTACAAACTTATGGATTCACAAATTCCTTTTTTTAAAAAGCCGTTTTATCATGAGTTTAAAACCGAGGTATCCGGGTTTTCATGTGACTATAAAATAAATGTGTCTACTCTCATTCTGTTGTCAGCCCCTGATCTGGTTAGATAGAGATTTGTTTCTAGAGATTTGTTTTAGTGAAGATTAATAGAAAATGAGACAACAGATTTTCAGTCTAAGTTAAACTGTGGTCTTCATTAAATACATTTGGTCATATAACCCAGAGTGATTTTTCCCTCCCTTTCACTAGTTATACTAAGATGGCAAGAGCCTTTTTAAAGAAGTCTTTTGTAGATAATGGTTAACCTATAAAATGTGGATTACGTATGTGTGGTTTTCAGGTCCCTGGAACATGTAAATAAAGTTAGCAATTAAACACTTTCCTATAATGACAATAAGATAAGTAAAACAGAAATAGAGACTTATACTTGCATGTCTGGACACTTAGTCAATCCACAATTTTTGTCATTTATTTTGCATCTAACCTGAATATGTCACAAATGTCACTGTGAGATAAGAAACAGTCTGTTTTCTTTTTTCTGTTATATGTATAATGGTCGTATTTAAAACGTGATAATTTTTTTCTTAATGTTAATATTTATTCAGTGGAGCATATAAACATTACTATATCTTTCGATTAAAGCACATATTCAGTCATTTTGGAAGATTTCCCATAATGGGGCAAGAAAATGTTTTAATAGTGGGATATACAGTTGTCTTGTGATGGTTGAAAAAAAAAGTTATTCTTTTTTTCTTTTTTTTAAGAAGATGTTGGGGTAGGAGTTTATTAATTAATTTATTTATTTTTGCTGTGTTGGGTCTTCTTTTCTGTGCGAGGGCTTTCTCTAGTTGTGGCAAGCAGGGGCCACTCTTCATTGCAGTGCGCGGGCCTCTCACTATCGCGGCCTCTCTTTTTGCGGAGCACAGGCTCCAGACGCGCAGGCTCAGTAGTTGTGGCTCACGGGCCTAGTTGCTCCGCAGCACGTGGGATCCTCCCAGACCAGGGCTCGAACCCGTGTCCCCTGCATTAGCAGGCAGATTCTCAACCACTGTGCCACCAAGGAAGCCCAAAGTTATTCTTTTTAAACAATTACAATTGTAAATATTTTTTCAAATGTTAAATTTTTCTTTTTGCATTTGTCTTTTCACATTTTGGTACCTAGACTTTTTATTGGGAGAATATACAAAGAATGTGTTCTATTTCCCCCGAATTCTTATGTTGGTTTGCCTATCCTCAAAAAATTCTTTCTGCAACGATGTCCAAAAACATGTAGGTACTTCTTATGCCATATTTCTTATGCCTCCTACCTCTTCCATATCCATAGCAGTCATCCTCTCTCGTTCTTTTTTTCTCTTCTCCCTCTGCCTTTTTCTCTTTTGTCTCCCGTTTGCAGACTCTTCACTGTCTAACTTGAAATTGATTAGAATGCATTAATTTTTAAATAAGTGTCACATATCCTTAACTGAGCACTAAAAGGTTGAGAAGTCTTCATGGTGTAGAGTCTGATCCAAAACTGAGAAGAATTTTAAAAACAAGGGGTGCTCTTCATTAGCCCTCGTGCCATATCCTGACAGGCTCCATGCACCACAATGCCACACCAGGCCAGGGCGAGCCCTGCTGCCGTGCACCATTTACCCTCTGTCAGCAGCTTCAGTCGGAGCTGGGGCAATACTGTACACGCGAGTCCGTCATGCGTCAGCCTCAATTAAGCTCATATTGCTTGCTTGGGAAACGCCACAGCCTCCTGTTAACCATCTTTTTTGTTGTTCCATTTTCTTCTTCCATTTTTTTTTTCCCTTCAACTCTCTCTAGAAGCCCATGTTTTATTTGGTGAAAGTGTGTTCATAGTCTTTTAGCTTCTTACAAAGAAATCATTTTTAGAGGAAGTAACTCCTCTATGTAGGTCCCAATAAGTTGATTTTATTCATACAGTCGGCTCAGTTCACACCTGAGTTTATTGTTTAAAGGAAGGAGTTATACTGACAGTTTGTACCTGTGCCAAGCTTGGTCTCGAGTCCTTGAAGCAATTTTTCTTTAGGCTTTTTAAGAGTACAGGAGCACTAGGCATCCAGCTTTCTCAAATGTTGAAGTACTTCTTTCTCCCAACCTATTGTTTACTCATGCCCTTGTCATCTAAGCGGGTGGTGGTTTTCTTTTTTTAAGAGTAGAATGAAACCTTACTACACTTGAAGGGGGAAAAAATGTAGACAGCAGCAGTTTATATTTGGTTCACTGTTCTGTGGTTTACCATAAGTTTATGGGAAAAACAAAAGGACTACCCAGGGCTTCATTATGCCAGGTGGTTGGCTGACCAAGCTAGTCTTTTATGAGAAATTATCTTTAAGAGGGAATTCTCAAAAAATAAAAGAAGAGTCTTTGCAGGGAATTTTCTTTTCCTTCTCTGGATAACAACAGAGAATTCAAAAGAGCTTCTGTGTGCTTTAGTAGACAGGTAGACATTGAGTTACTTGGTCATCTTGAGGATTCATGGAGATTTTATGGGCTTGGTCAGTTTGTAAAGTCAAGTTAACCTAAGAAGCTGATGTCAGATGTTGGTCACAAGGCACAGTATGAAAGAAATCACAACAATGTAAATCCCATGTGGTCTGTGGCATCAGAAGAAGTTCACAGTGAGTGGAGAGCAAGGTCAGTTTCTTAGATGAGAATGGAGACAAAAAAGTATGTGGATATGTTGTGCTTTTTTCACAGGCACATGACCAGTATGGACAAGTAGCTTTTAAATAGAATCATATTGATGGATCAATCCAAGGAAACAGATGGAGTATACAGATAATGGGATTCAGATTTCCAAAATATGTGGCAAACAGATCATTGTTGAAACTATTAACTGAAAAACTTATAAAAATCCATAATTATCTAAAGTTCATATTGGCAATAGGTTAAGGATTTCCAATTAGACTCTGTGGCAGTTCCATGCTTTTGGCTTTCTGGAAGATACATATTAGCATTAAATGTGAAGTTATTGAACATCTTGAATGAAAAATTGTTTGCAAGACTCAACTGTCTCAGTAGTTTAGCCAGGAAAAGTTTTCTTCTGAGATACTCTAGATTGAGAGATTTCCATTTGGAGAACAGATGGCAGCAGAAAGCCTTTGTAAATTAATATTTAGGAATGTTTCTTTCGCAACCCAGGTCCTGATGGACATTGTCAAGGGAGTCTTCACTTTAACTTTTCCATCCTTCTTCGTTCGGTGGGTCACACATCAGCAGCTTTTTAGGTTACTCCTTTATGTAACGAATATTTTTGAGCCCCTATTATGTGGCAGGCACTTGTTAGGTACAGGTGAATCAGTGGTGAACAAAACAGACATCATGGACTTCACAGCCTATTGGTGGAAATAATCGTTATAATATATAAATTTTAAACCATATTAAATGGGTTGACAGAAATCCAGAGGCCTGTTAAAGCATGTAACAGGGATCTTGATCCTAGCCTGGGGGTCAGAGAAACTTGCCTAAATAAGTGACATTTGAAATGTAATCTGAAAGATGAGTAAGAGTAGGCAAAGGGAGTGGAGAAGGGTGGGAGATGGGAATAGTCCACTAGGCAGAAGAAGGAGACAAATGCAAAGGCCCTGAAGCAGAAAGGAGTATGGCACATCAAGGAACTGAAAGACGACTTGGCCAGAGCACAGAGGATGAGGTAGAGTGTGGTCAAATGAGCCCAGAGGCACAGAGGAGAGCTAGATCACATTTAGCCTCTTCAGGGTCCATCTCCGGGTTTTGCCCTTTATCTTAAAAACAGACATTTTCCATCTGTAAAATGAGAGGATTAAGCATCAAAGTTCTTAACCTAGGAAGCTATTGGAAACGAGTGTTATTTTTAATCAATTCTGTTACCTGCCATTAGGGATTTTAAATGACCAGCATTTCGGAAGGTCTCACAGGACAAAGAATCATCATGCCCAAAATACCCATAGTGCCTCCAGTAGGGAACACTGTGCTAAATCATCACTTGGATGCCTTTCCATTGTAACAGTCTGTTATTCTATAAATAAAAGTAAAATGCATACCTTTAGAAAGCAATGAAACTAATGTTAGTGATTTTATTGAATGCTCAAACCCTAGAACTTTTGTGCTAAACAACAAAAAAATGAAAGCTACATTAGTTGAGACAGAGGTAGTATCTCCACCTGTGATAAATCTGGACGTTAGATAAGTTAAAACATATTATTTGATGCATTGAAGATTTTCAAGAATATATAAGGGCAATCTCCAAGGAGGGAAAAAGGTGAACAGTGAGTTGAAACCAGAATAGAGAGCAGTGAGCTGTAAAGAAAGCCTAAGATACCTGGGAACCAAATGTAACCACCAGCACCACAATTGGGAACCTAAGATGGAGGAGTGCACATACACACTTGCAGATGCACTTGTATGCACACACACAAACACAGAAAGTGGGAGAGCTAACCTTGAAACTCTTCTGTTTAACCAGGAAATTGAAAGGGTTAATATAGTCCTGGATGAGTTACATCTGCTGGCTTCCAGCTAAAGTAAACAATTGTTTTTCTGGTAAAAAGCATCCCTAAATTAGGTTCTCTGGATTCTTGCAGATTAAATTTAACAAAATATGAGCTTATAATAAAAAAATTACCAAACACACAAAGAAAAAAACATTACCATAAATAAAAGCCAAAGTGAACAACATATTTTGACTTCGCAACATTTTCAGATACTGACCTTATCAACAGAGAATACAAAATAAGAGTATATACATTTACAGAAAATAAAATGGAATTTTTGAATGATCAAGCAATATGAAACTATTAAAATGACTGTAAAGAACCATGTAGAACTTTTTGAAATTAAAATCTAGATGAATGAGTTTAAAAGCTGGTTAAACAAAGCTAGAGAGACAACTAGTGAATTGGAAAATATATCCAAAGAAATTATGCAGAATTCAGCATAGAGAAAATGAGACAAAGAGCATGAGAGAAATGTTGAGACATGTAGGATCTAATGAGATGAGCTAGAAAGTATCAAATCAGAGTTCCAGAAGGAGAAATTTGAGGAGCAATCTTTGAAAAGATAATAGCTGAGAATTTTCAGATCTGGCCAAAGACATAAATACACAAATACACAACATATGCCAATCAAATTAAATAGGAGGAATTTCACATTTAGACACATTGTAGTGAAACTGCAGAACACCAGAGCCAACAAGAAGTAAAAGCTGCCAGAGATAAAAAGGCACATCAAGTCCATTCTCTACATCTGCATCTTTACTCCTGTCCTGCCCCTAGTTTCATCAGAACCATTTTTTTTTTAGATTCCATATATATTTGTTAGCATATGGTACTTGTTTTTCTCTTTCTGACTTACTTCACTCTGTATTACAGACTCTAGATCCATCCACCTCACTACAAATAACTCAATTTTGTTTCTTTTTATGGCTGAGTAATATTCCATTGTATATATATGCCACATATTCTTTTTTTTTTTTTTTTTTTTTTTTTTTGCGGTATGCGGGCCTCTCACTGTTGTGGCCTCCCCCGTTGCGGAGCACAGGCTCCGGACGCGCAGGCTCCGGACGCGCAGGCTCAGCGGCCATGGCTCACGGGCCCAGCCGCTCCGCGGCATATGGGATCCTCCCAGACCGGGGCACGAACCCGTATCCCCTGCATCGGCAGGCGGACTCTCAACCACTTGCGCCACCAGGGAGGCCCTTGCCACATATTCTTTATCCATTCATCTGTCAGTGGACACTTAGGTTGCTTCCATGTCCTGGCTATTGTAAACAGAGCTGCAGTGAACATTGTGGTACATGACTCTTTTTGAATTATGGTTTTCTCGGGGTATATGCCCAGTAGTGAGATTGCTGGGTCATATGGTAGTTGTACTTTTAGTTTTTTAAGGAACCTCCATACTGCTCTCCATAGTGGCTGTATCAATTTACATTCTCACCAACAGTACAAGAAGTTCCCCTTTTCTCCACACCCTCTCTGACCTGAGGACACAGGGAGGGGGAAGGGTAAGCTGGGACGAAGTGAGAGAGTGGCATGGACATATATACACTACCAAATGTAAAATAGATAGCTAATGGGAAGCAGCTGTATCACACAGGGAGACCAGCTCGGTGCTTTGTGGCCACCTAGAAGGGTGAATAGGGAGGGTGGGAGGGAGATGCAAGAGGGAGGGGATATGGGGATATATGTATACATATAGTTGATTCACTTTGTTATATAGCAGAAACTAACACAACATGGTAAAGCAATTATACTCCAATAAAGATGTTAAAAAAAAAAGGCACATCACTTACAAACAAATGATAAACAAGATTGAAAGTAGGCATCTCAACAAGAATCAAAGCCAAAAGACAGTAGAATAACATCTTCCAAGTTTTAAGAGAAAATAACTGCCAGCCTAGAATTTTCTTCTCAGCAAAGTGGCTTTCAATAACAAGAGCAAAACAACATTTTTAGGTAAACAGAAATTAAGAGATTACCGTCTGGGTTTTCACCAAAGGAACTTTTAAAAATAAGTACTTCAGAAAAAAGGAAAATGACTCCAGAAGAAAGATCCAAGGTTCAAGAAGGAAAGGCAAACAAAGGAATCATTAAATCTAAATGCAAATCTAAATAAGTGTTATAAGATTTACATTTACAATTTAAATAAAAATAATAACAGTGTTTAATTGGGGGGGGCGTTATTTAGAAAAAGGGACTAAAATCTTGCTATTTCACCTTTTTGGAAGTTAGGAGGGGTGTGATCAGAGTTAAAGTTATCTAAGGTCTTGTAATTTTCAGGAAAGAAAGATACTACCTTTAGACTTCATTACATACAAATGGTAAAATTTCAAATATATCCATTGAAAGACTAAAGATAGAATTGTCTGGATTCTAAAAAGTTTACTAAACCACTTGTATTTCTATATAACAGCAAAAAAAAATGAATAAAACAAGTAAAAAGTAAGGGTGCCATTTACAGTTACAGACTACAAGGTGTCTGAGGATAAATACAACAAAAGATATACAAGACCTAACGCTTCTGCTTACTAGCTGTGATCCTGGGCAAGGTAATTTCTCTGAAGCTCAGTTTCTCATCTGTAATATGGCAGTGACAGTGGCACTTACTTAATAGAATGATGAAAATTGAGTGCATTCAACACTGTGCCTAGCCCACAGTACAACTCCTAATAAGTATTAGCCCATATTATTATCATCATCATTATTATTAGGCACAAGCTAAAAGCCATGGAGAAACAATGGCCCCAATACTCAAAGAACTTAGAGTCTAATAAGAATGATAACACAATAGACAAACAGGTAGCATATGATATATAAATTGTAAATGTCAAAAGGTGATATTAACAAACTCTTAGGAAGGAGAGATCAGTTTTGGCCTAGGTACAGGAGGATGGGTCCTCAGAGACTTTGTGAAGAAGATGATTTTTGAGCTGGGCCTAAAAATATTAATAGTTAGAATGCATACCATGGGTAGGGCATTGGGGCCAAAGGCATGCTACATATTCATTCTTTTTTCTTTTTAATAAATGTATTTATTTATTTTTGGCTGCGTTGGGTCTTGATTGCTGTGCACGGGCTTTCTCTGGTTGCGGCGAGTGGGGGCTACTCTTCATTGCGGTGTGCGGCCTTCTCATTGTGGTGGCTTCTCTTGTTGCGGAGCACGGGCTCTAGGCGTGCGGGCTTCAGTAATTGTGGCTCACAGGATCTAGAGCGCAGGCTCAGTAGTTGTGCACGGGCTTAGTTGCTCCACGGCATGTGGGATCTTCCCGGACCAGGGCTTGAACCCGTGTCCACTGCATTGACAGGGGGATTCTTAACCACTGCACCACCAGGAAAGCCCTACATATTCATTCTTGAGTCTACCTTGACTGAATATTATTGGAGCATCCAAGGTGAACAGCAGGGAGATGGGAAAGCGTGTTGGGTGATGGTGGCTAGCTCAGTTTTACTAGCTAAGAGGAGGTGAAGTTGGAAAAATGAGTTAGTGGAAGTAGCCTGAAATTACAGAAGCCCATTGTGACACTGACCCAAATATTAATTAGCTATCAGATACCAAGTAAATGACTGGGAGACTCTCTAAGGAAAGGTAAATACATCCTCTGGAATACTGCCTGGCACATTAGTGAACAGATTTTTTTGTTTATTTTTAAAGAAATAATATATTCAGTTCAGTGGGTTCAGAAAATTGTCATGGGGGTAATTTCATGTCAAACGAAACTAGGTTTTTTTTTTACAACTGACTCCCATGATTGAAGGGATACGTGCATGCATGGTCTGAGCCAATTCATTGCATCTGGAGTAAAATTGTTCTTTTCGGAGAAGCAGTGGAAGGGGGCTTACTGAGAGGAAATATGTGGAAATAGGTAGCTATGCTGATGACAGTAGTTCCTCTAACCCACATGCCTGTACAAGCCCGAAGAGCTCAACAGCACAGCTTGTAGGGTAGGGGAGCCTCCCAGTGACGGAGAAGTGTGGGCCCCTGTGCTCAAGGATCTCCAAGTCTCATTTTAGGAACTCCAATAGCTCTTCTTTGAGTCATTCTCTGCCTTCACCTTGGAGGCCCCGAAGCTACAGAGCTGGCCTCGTGCTGCTTTAATGTTGTTTCCGCAGAATATACAATTAGATATTTCTAAACCATACCTAATTTTTACAGAGGTTTCCTCTTTAATGTTTTGCTCAGATGCACATAATCATCATTCTGCTCATGACTAGACACAGCTGAGGCAAGGACGTCTGCTAGATGAGACTTTAATTCACTTCCTTCCTTGTGAATAAGACTCGGGATAAAATGTACAAGGATCATTCTTACCCTTTTCCTGACAATGTAAGTGGTTTGTTTGCCAACTAATGAGTGGTGGGATTGGGTGGGGAGGATGGAAGTTAGAAGTGAAAGAAGAGACAGCACCTGGGGAAGGACGTCATTGAAAGGACGTTCTGCCCCGGCAATACGGACGTCCAGGTGTTTGGGGAAGGTCTCGACCTCTTGGGTTGTAGTTTTAGTTTTGAAACCGGTCAGCAACAATCTGGAAGTGTTCCCAGGACTTTTAAGACTCCCCACTAAAGTATTTCTGGCAACAATGTGGAAATCTTTGTGATAGGTCAAAGCACACTGGGTTTTTAGGCCTGGTAAGTAACTGCATGTAATATTAACAGCACGTGTTGTTCCTTTCACTTTATTATTGAACTTTAATAGAATTTGCGTTTCATTATTGGAATATAATCTCTTAGTCCTTGAGCTCTTATTATTACTTATCAGAATTGAAGCCACTTGATCCAACAAGCAGTTTATTCTTCATTTATGTGCAATACATTGTACTAGGCTCTGTGGGGATAGGAAAAGGAGAGACACAGCCCTGTTCTGGAGGAGTTTATAGTCTAGCGGAGACCCAGATAAAAGAATAGCTCTGGGGAAGGCTTGCTTGCTAGGCTGACAGCTGCAACAAAGGTGCAAACCACTTATTACTGGCTTCTGGGAGGAAGAAATGGATTCAACTGGGGGGAAACTGGGAAGACTTCTGGTTGGGGTTCAGTTTTAAACTAGGCTTTCAAGGAAGAGGAGGATTCTGATAGATTGAGGAGAGTGAGGGAATGCTTTGCAAATGCCATTTGGAGCCACAGCCAAAAGATAGGAGGAATAAGAGATGCTTTGGAAGAGATCGAGTCCTGGGCATGAAGTCCCTTGGAAGTGAGATTAGAGGCACAGATGGGCAGTGCAGTGTAATGGGCTGGGCCGATGGCAGGAGCCTTTGATTGTAGGCCAGGACTTGATTCCACATAGAGTATTGTGGTTTTTCCCCATTCTTCGGACAGACAATTCAGAGACCCAGTTGGTAGCTGTTTTCTGGCCAAAACTGAAATTTGTTGGAAAATGACCTGTTCTTTGCCATCCTCTTGTTTTGGTCGTTTCCAGTAATTGCCATCTGTTCCAAAATTCACTTATAAAGTCTAAGTAGATACATACATTTAAGGACATATGGCACTGTTTCCCAAGTGTGTTTCCCTGTGGAAGGAGGTGTTCTACTAAATGAGGGCTTTGTGGTCAATTGTCTGTGTGCGCTGCTGCATACTGCACCCTTGTCTGGAAGAGTCGGATTATACATTAGCATGTTAACGGTTCTGAGAAGTAAAAATCTTTTTTAACTTTGCATACCAAAGATCCCCTTCATCTTATTAACATCTTCACAAAACAAGATTGGAGAAATATTGGATTAAGGTGTACTTCATAAATAGTTTTTATGTGTTTCTCATAGTCTCCACAACATCCTTATGAAATAGACATTGTTGTCTCCGTTGTTCCAGTGAAAACTGAAGGTTAAGTACTTTTCCCAAGTTCACAGACCAAGAAAAAAGCCAAAATTTGATTCCGTGTTCTGCTAACCTGGGAACCATCACACTTTGTACAACCTCTTAGATTCATGTATCCTAACCTAACTGGCTCTCAGCTCTATCTTTTTTTTTTTTTTTTTTGCGGTACGCGGGCCTCCCACTGTTGTGGTCTCTCCCGTTGTGGAGCACAGGCTCCTGACGCACAGGCTCAGCGGCCATGGCTCATGGGCCCAGCCGCTCCGTGGCATGTGGGATCTTCCCGGACCGGGACATGAACCCGTGTCCCCTGCATCGGCAGGCAGACTCTCAACCACTGCGCCAACAGGGAAGCCCTCGGCTCTATCTTTAAGGGTCTTTTTAAAAGATATGCTTCTTTCTGCCTGGGCTGTTTCACTGATGGCTTATAGCCCTAAATCCTTAATTGTCTACCGTGTAACCTTTCATGACTCACACTCTTCCACATGGAACTAACCACTCCGGGGTCCCTGGTAACATATTTTTGGTCACGCTTGTCTCCATTTGCTGGCTCTACACTTCTTAAGCTTTGGGTGCGCTTAGCATCGAGCACAGTTTTTGGCCCATAGTACAGAACAGTGCTTGTTTGCTCAGTGAGAGCATGAAGAACACTTCCCAGGTATGGGAGTCAAGAGAGAGAGAAACCTAGATGCTCATTCTAACTCTGGTTCTCATCGTGCTGCGGCATCAGCTTGCTAAGAAACACGTGAGGTGGTATTTTCTATACATAGGTAGTCATCTGGTAGAGAAATATACAGTTGTCCTATCAAAATGTGAGCACAAAATTGGACCAACACCACGTAGTAACACAATCTACCTAAAAGCCAGACTGGAACCCAGAACCTGTGCTGCCCAAAGGGACCTCAGAATATAGTTGTTTTTACAGGTTTTAACATTAGTGGGCATGAAGCATCCCCAAGGGAAGCAAGGTCTGCCCTTGATTTCAAGCCTCCTCTGCCTTTTACTTACTTCTACAATTTTTAGCTTTGGCTTTGGTAGATTTTAATGCAGACCAAGAGTGCTATTTTTACATATGAAATCTTGTATTTAGAGAACAAAAAGTACCTTTAAAAAAAAAAAGGAAGAGATGTAATGAAGTCAGGTATAAGAGCCAAGACTATAAACACATACATATTTCTTTATAATGGATTAAGGGAAAAATCAGGAAATAATTGCAGACTGGCAGTGTTTTAAAAGAAAATAAGATTTGAATGATAAAATTATATAAATTCCTATAATTTAGATTTTTACCCAAAGACAATTTGTTCATGTAATCCTTGTTCTTTTAAGCATTTGGTGTGGCAAATCTCTTTGAAACATCTTAAAACTTTTTGTCAAGATAGCTCTAGTTCCTAATGCTAATTGGAAAATATGAATTTAAAAATCTGAAATACAAGTTAGGCGGTAGATTAGTAGAAAGTTTAAACTATAAATAAGAATAATCTCTAACTTAAGTTTTCAAAATTCCAATTATGGGCATTCAAGTGCATTTACACAAGCTGGGTTTGTTATTTCTGGAGTTAATAAGCAATTTCACAATGTACTATATATCACTTTTAAAGACATGATAAATTGTCCCTAATGGTATTGTGTGTATAAACTAGAGCTATTTCTGCCTTGTATATAATTCTTAGGATTGGGTGGTACACCTGAAAAGGCTTGCATTTTAATGGGGCCTTTTTAGCACTTTTGCACCTCGTATGTTCAGGATTATGTTTGATTGATGACTTTAAATGTGCTGGCATGAGAGATACGTAGATCTTAATGCTCTTAAACCATTTGTTTTCCAATCTCTGTAAAAGGCTCCTCTGTTTTGGGGTAACACTTTATCCTTCTTAAGTAAACAGAAATAGGTTCTGGGATTTTGCTTTTTAGCATTGTAAATCCAGCAGGAGAGAGACAGGCTAGAGGCTTTTAAGAGAGGTCTAAAAACACCATGTTCCCATTTTATTAGGGGAGCCTGAAAATGTCAAAGTGTGTGTGTGTGTGTGTGTGTGTGTGTGTGTGTGTGTGTGTGTGTGTGTGTGGGTAGATACATTTTTCTTTCTTCTAAACAGTTTTTAAATAACTCCCTACCCTCCTTCCCTCCCTCCCTTCCTTCCTTTCTTTCATTTTTCTTTTTATACCAGAACTCCCTAAATCGTTTCTTTCCTTTGGACCACTTGATGCCTCAGCCATTATCCTCGGCCTGCTGGCTGAGAAATCTCTTTGGATCCCATCACCTTCAACAGCTACAGGGTTGGCTACCGTGTGGCCAAGGGGATGTTCTCCCCAACAGCTCTTGGAATGAGAGACTGAGGCTATACATTGAATCCTGCTTCCCAAAAGGCACTGGGACTTAGTACCCAAGCCTGGAGGTGTCTTATAATCCACTCCTGCAGGATTCCTCTGACTGGGACAAAATCTTCAGTGCTTCAGGAGGGGCTCAAAAAAACTGCTCGTGACGGTTCCGTGTTTCTGATTAACAGTCTAGGCACTGTTCAGGGAAAGGGGGAAAATGGCTTTTGCTGAAAGAACAGATTGTTTTAAGATTTTAGGAACTGATTATAAACAAGTTACTCAGGGAGTATAGAACCGTGCTGGTCAGAGGCAGCCTCTGCTCCTGAGCAGCGGCCCCCATCGCAACAGCAGGTCTCTGCACCGGCCTTCAGCCCCGGCTCCCAGTTGTCTGTCATCTTTCAAGAAAAGAGACCAGCATGGTACTGACGAACACATTTTCACTTCCATCTAAGATATGAACTTAGGGGCCCGAGAGTTGAAAGACTAGTGCATTTACCCATGTTTATAATATGTTGCTAATTAGCAGTCAGTGTCCTTGTGATCTTTTTCTTTGTCCTCCTCTTGAGGCATCCCCTTTCTTTCATTTCCTTCCTCTCCATCATCAGCAATGCTAAATGGAATATGGATTATTCTGGCAGCAGGGCAGTTTGAGCCCCCTGATTAGTCTAAAATGAAATGTGAAGGGGAAAAAATGTATGAAATGAGCCATTGTGTCTCCTTGTCCTCAAGATGTGATTTTGAAATCTTCATGGGTGGTGATGTATTTGCTGGTGATTCGTTTTGCCTAGAGACGTTTAGTATTCCTGGGAAGGTTTTTTTTTTTTTTTTTTTTTTTTTTAATATACTTACTCTGTTTTTTTTGTTTTGTTTTAATAAAACTGTTCTTATTAGGGTAAATCCTTGTAAACAAAGCATTAATATGATAGCAGAAAAGGTAAAAATCCCACACACAATCTTAGGGGACTTAAAATGACTCAGAGCCTCCTAGCTTTTATTACCAGTTTGTTGCTGCTGCTGTTGCTTTAAGTCTTTGAGTCAGCAAGTAATCCCCAAATTATTTTTCACTCAAACTCTTGAAATTGTTTATTGTCATGGGTATTTTATAATAAAATAAGAACTAAACGCACATGTTTGACTTGGGTGTATAAGTAAGCTGTATTTGTGTGTGTACGCTTGGGTGAGTATAAAAGCTGGTTGAAAGCATGTCAGCAGCCATTACACATGGAAGCACCATTAACGGAAGTATCATGTGTGATGCAAAGGAAATGCCTGTATGTGTTTGTATGAGAAAAATAGATTGATAGAGCCAGAAAAGATCTTCTAGCCATCTGGTTCAACTCTAGCAGCTTATAAATGAGAAAACAGTCCTGGCAAAGGCATATATACATGTGATGGTCAAAAGGAGCTTGAACTAAGGTTTTCCAGCTTGTGGTCCACTGCTCTTAATGTGCATTGGAGATATACTCTGGCCTTTGTTTTCAGGTACCATGCATTTGCCGCCCCCCATATAAACAGATGAAGGCATAATGTAATGAGATTATTAACTGTAATAATATTTTAAAATGCACACAAGTGGAACCATAAAATCTGCACCATTACTTTTCCCTTCCAAGGTATTTTGTTCTGTTCAGACAGTTATAGTGTTTAAGCACTTACAAATTAGTTGCAAATGCAGCTAGCTGAAATACTCATCCACTAATAACCAATTAATTAAAATTACCTAATGTTAATTACTCACAATTGCCTGGCCAATAATCGCTCCTTATTAAATGTATGTTGATTCACTCTTCCCTGTTCAGTTCTATCTTGAGCCAGTTTCTCAGATGGTGAGCTTTGAGTCAGTCACCTTGGGTGATATTTTTTAAAATGGAAATTACTGCCACCCAACCACTGTTCAGAATCTCTGGGGGTAGGCCTTGAAATTCTATATTTTTGACAAACTAGGCAGTTAATTCTATGCACACAGAAGCTTGAGAACCACTGCCTAAAGTTAAGATATCGAAATCATAATTGATTAAAATATCTTTAATTGATCAGTCCAGTTAGGAAACTAGAGGTATCTAAATGTAATCACCAGACATTTTTAAAGCAATTATGTAGGTTCTACAAACCCTAGTCCTTATACGACAACTGTTTTTGGTATTTTCAAATTATAACACAATCCATCCTTATTGCAAATTATTCAAACAAGATAGAAGTATAAAATGTAAAAAGTTAAAAGACCCCCATCTGTCTTTCCCACTCCCACTCCCCAAGAAAAACCACTATGAACAGTTGGTGTATATGCTTTGAGATTTTTTTCACTATATATTTATATGTTTTATCTATATGTAAGTATACATTTATGTATATACATATATATACACATATACATAGATATGTACATACATATCTATGTATACATATTTACTTATATTTGTTTACTCATTCATTCAACAAATACTTGAGCATCTGTTGTGTTCTAGGAACTGGTACTGAAAAAACAACAGTGACCAAACAGGTGAGGTCCCCATTCTCATGAAATCCACATTCTAATGGAACCCACATTCTAATAGAGAGACAGTCAATAAATCAATAAAAATGTAATATAAAATATGCATGCCATAAAGAAAAATACAGTAAGCTAAGTGATAGAGAATTCCAGGTGGTTCTACTTTAGGTATGGTGGTCAGCAAGCCTCCCTGAGATGACTTTTAGGCAGAGACCAGAATGAAGTGAGAGAGTGAGGGCTGTGCATATCTTAGAGAAGAGGAGGTCACGTTCTTCTTACATTACATGTGCAAAGTCACACTTTTCTCTTTTAACAAAACAAAATTATATTACGCATAGTGTCTGTACCTTGCTTTTTCCATTCAATAATGATTTATGTACATATTTCCAGTGTCAGTATATATGAATTTAAATTATTCTTTTTTAGTGACTGTTTATTATTCCATAATATGTATGTGCCATAATTTAACCATTCAAATATTGTTGGACAATTTTTTTTCTTTCCATTTTACCTTTACAAACCATACTGCATGAAATTCTGTGGCTCATCATCTTAATATTTAGGTATTAAAGGATTACTATTATAGTTCTGTTGCAGAATGAGATTATTTTAAGTATTTGGATCCTATCAGTCAAATACAAAATGACTGTTCTAGTATAAAAGAACCAGACCTTGGGGTACAAAAGTGCATAATATTCCTTTTAGATGTAGAGGTAAGAGTCAGTTAATCATTTTTAGTTTTAAACTGGGCCATCAAAGAATCCTAAATCATGTCTTTATCATAAAAAGCCATATTTTTTACTCTTCTCCATTTTTTTTTTTTAAGTTATTCAACCAACTGCCCAGGCAACTGGGTCTCATTCATAGGACTGAGATCTGTTTGGGTTGGTTTATTTTTATAATGTCTGTTTTCTTAGTATTGGTTCATACATTCATTCTTCAGTGCTCCTGCCTTCATGTTATTCTTTGATCCAAACTGTATTTTGTCTTTTAAATGTAAGATTTTCATATTAAAAATTTTTTAAATTATAAAATAAAGATAAAATTGTATCACCCAGAAATAACTTTTGTTAATATTTGGGGGTTTATCCTTTCAGTTTTTTCTTTTTTTATCAATGCACATTTTTTTTTTAATCCAGATTTTCATTTTGGGCTACACAATTCCAAAAACTCTCTTTAATACACATGACTATCTCATAACCCACACTGAGAAGAAACCCAGTAACTCTCTCCTATTACCTTTCTCTTGCTGATTACTCATTTTATTACAACCAACCCAGAAGATTTTCTCTACATTGTCAATTGAATAGACATATGCCTTGCAGATTTGATTGCTAAGTAAATGGCTTCTGGGGTGGCAGGTGATGTCACCGCAGCACTCAGAATCCCTGGATACTTGCCCAGTGGCTGTCATCATGGCTTCAGGTCAATCCTATGTGCTTGGAGCATTTGAACCCATGATTCACATTCCTCTTCGAGGACAGGGTGCCAGAAAGTTCTCGTATGCCCCTCCTTCTCATTAGCAGGCTCTGAGGAAGCTTGCTTTATATTTTCACAGAAAAAGAGATTTCCTCCCACACTATTTCTCATATCTCCTTCATTCTTCCGATCCCTATTTCACCACCACTAAGCTCTTGGGAGGAGAATTGGCTTTTAACTGGAGGCTTATATGTGTTTTCTCCCCACCTTGGAATTAAGAAGAAACAGAATCTTTGAAAAGTAGGTGCTAACTCATCTTCCCTCTGGTTAGGCTTCTCTTAGGAAAAAGCTTCTTGTCTTTGGGCTCCTCCATAGCCCATGATTGACCAGTGTAACACACTATGAGATTTGGGAATGCATGTTTCTTTAATGCAGACGTTGTTTGAATGTGAGGCTTTATAGCAGCAGTTTAGTAATTAAAATGTTTTCGTTTGCAACTCAGTTTTCAAGAATGGCTTAAGCAGCATTGAATTAAGCTTGCTAAGTTCCAAGTGACTAGAATTAGTACCTTTACTTTTTTTTTTTAAACTGGATAATTCACCAACCAATTTGATGGTTTAGATGCAGATAAATCTATTCAACATGCTCCATCCTCATATGAACCAAATCTCCCAAACTTGCCATATGTAATTCATAAGTCTGTCTGTGTAGTACAGTGTACAGTTATGTGACTCCTGGATTTTTTTAAGTGAAGATGATTTTTAAAAAATTTTTTTCTAAAATGCCATCTTATACTATTAAAACCGAGATTAGAGGTAAAAGGACAATAGTACATTGAAGAAACATGTTAATTGTGCCTAAAGATGTTTGTTTTTTCTTGAAATGCCCACTTAGTTCCCAATTGATCAAAAGTTGAAGGTTCCAGAGAGTCTTTCTTCTGACAGCTTGATTATGTAGAGGCTCCCTTCTAGGGACTCTTGTTATTTTATAAGCACATGCAATGTGTAATATATTCTGCCAAATACTCCCACTTTCTGATCTGCACAGTACAACAGAGCATCCCATGGAGTCAGAGAACAAGGAAAGTCTTAACTCTTGAATTTTTTCCAGAAGCCAAATATGTCCTCAGCTTCAGAAAGAAAATCCTTAGTATGGACCGGGGCACCTCTCTGGCCTCCTAAAGGAAATTTTAGGCACCACTAGTGTGCTCCCCAGGAAAATAGTATGCTTGGGGGTACTGGAACTTGGGTTGATTTCCTATCATGGATTCAGGTTTTGTTCCAGACATTTTACCTACGTCATTGCAATTAATTCCCCCAATGACCCTGTGTTGTAGGTATTACTGCTCCATATCACACGAGGAAATTGAAGCTCAGAGAATCTGAATAACTTGCTAAAACCATATGGCTATCAAGTGATGAAGTCAGGATTTGAACCTCTGTTCATCTGACTCCAATGCCCTGATATTTCTATTCTGCAGAACACAGACTCTAGCTCATAGTAGCTGGTGGATAGAAAACCACTCTACCCCATTCAAAGAGGCTGAATTATCTTTTTCAGCCTATAATCAATCCCTGTAAAATTCTATTCACTGTAGGTTTATGGCATCCACTTCCTTACACAATAACCAGAAAATGAAAAGTAATAAAAATATTTGTAACTGCCATATGAGAAAGCATATGGAAAAGATCATACTGCTGTGCTACTTTCTAGTAAATTGGAGAACTCAAATTGATAAGGGCATAGTAGAGAGAAAAGAATATTGTTTGTTCACCTCATTATTCATTTTTAATGAGATAAAATTCACATAATGTAATTAACTATTTTAAAGTGTGCAAATCTGTGGCTTTTGGTACATTCACAGTGTTAGGCAACCACCCTCTATCTAGTTCCAAAATATTTTCTTCACCCCAAAAGGAAACCCCATATCCATTAAGCAGTTGCCCCCTCTTCCCATGCTCCACCTAGCCCCCAGCAACCAACAATCTTCTTTCTGACTCTATAGATTTATCTATTCTGGATATTTCATATAAATGGAGTCATATAGTATGTTGACCTTCTATGTGTAGCTTCCTTCACTTAGTATAATGAATTTCCTCCACATTGGAGCATATATCTCAATTCCTTTTTATAGCTGAGAATATTAATTTTTACGTGAGGGTTCTAGGCCTAGCTCTGCCACTAGCTCACTGAAAACTTTACAGAAGGCTCTTCCTTTCTCTGGCCTTATCGTGCTCATCTGTAAATGTGGAGATTGCGTACCCTTTGGAACATGAGTTTTGCAGAAGCTCTGGAACAAAAGGCCTTCCTGCTCAAAATAAACGTGGGGGAAGAGTGCATGCTGTCTTCCCCCTTGTGGGGAGTCGTGATGCTCATGTTCTAAAGATTCTGGACCTGCTTTACTCTGTTTAGTCAGCATTTACCAACCTGTGCCCAGAGAACCCTTTTATTTTGCCTATTTTATTTTTACACCTTGTGGAATCCAGTCCAGTTTCTAAGACACTGTAACCTGTGAACCACTCATCGATGCTACCCCACAGTGTACCACTTGGCCAGTCCAGTCCATGTTGATCTTGTCTCTAAGTTACTGACCTAGAGGTATTCTTCTTCCAGGGGAAGGTTTGAACCTTTGTTGGGGCATTTGGTTGTCCCAATGATAAGAGTCAAGGATAAGAAACATTCTGCCTTGCATTGGACCTTCCTTCACAGCACCAACATCCTGGTCTACACAGACTCTCCAATGTCGTGCTGGTCATTTATGTAGGTGAAAATGCTGTTTGTAATCATCCGAACCTAGTTTTCCATATAAACACAAAGTGTTTTTTGCATGGATTTAACGTCCCCTGATTTTTCCATGTATACAACAATTGTGTAAAATCTGGCTATATTTTAAAAGGGCCGTTTACCATTGAAGGACAGGCAGAGTTATGCTACAGAAACAAATTAACCTAGAAACCTGGTGACTTAACACAACAAAGGTTTATTTTTTTTTGTTTATGCTGAAAGTCCATCAAGCATTGGCAGGAGGCTCTACTCACAATTAGTCAGGGGTTCAGACTGACTCCACCATGGGGGTTGTCACCAGCCACCTCTGGTGATGGTAGACAGGGTTTGTACACCACCTCTTCAATGCTTTGGCCCAAAAGGGAGGCATATCACTTCTGACTACAGCCCAGTGGCCAGAGCTAGTACACAGTCCCTCCTAACCATAAGAGGGCTAGGGAACGAGGAGCAGATGGAAAGTTTGGCAGTACAATATCCATGGTAATGCCACTTGTAGCATTTGAGTCAGCATTAGAATGCTCATGTATTGGTTTGCATATGTAGCTGTCATATTTTTGTTAATTTTACATGTAGGTACAAGCATATGCCTACTTAGCTATGTCTGTTAGTTTAGCAATGCCTGCACATTTACATTTAGAAATATGTCTTACTATAAGTTACTTTCTTGCACTTTTTCTTTATGTTACAGTTAGGGCATTGTATTGTTTTGTTTTTATAATTATGTGTGTCTGTAGATTATGTTAGGTCTGAATTTTATTTCAAGGTGGTAAAGGGGCATTGAAAAAATGTTATAAAAAGGAGGTCTGATGGGGCTGAGAGCCACTTTTCTAGGTCTCAGCATCATCTAGGGCATAGAGTAGGTCATGGAGAATTATAGGGGTTTACATCATAATAGTAAGAAGAATATTAGCTAACATTTATTGAACTTTCTCTATGTGCCAGAGACTTTACCAAGCCCTATAAGTAAATTCCCTGCTATAAGCCTCACCAGAAGTCTATGAGGAAACCTCTGAATTGTCCATTTTACAGACGAGAGCTGCTTTACTCATTTAGGCATGTTAGGAAGGTTGTGGGTCCCATACCTTCTCTTTACCCCATGTCAGCGTGACTATGAAGCGGGACCCCACATACCTACTAGGAAGGATAATTGCTCTTCAAACACTGTAAAGAGAGAGCAGGCAAAGCGCAAAGGTTGGGATAGCACAACAGGACACCTCAGCAGCCCAGAGGAAAGTTAGAAAAGAGACTGGAAGGAAACAGTCCTGAGGAAAAGGATGTTGCCCCCAAAATGGTCGTTGCCCCACCCATTCAGAGAGGACTGGGATTCTGTAAATGTGTCACTGAGAGGGTGTTCCCCTGGGCCTTTCACCAAACTTTAGTACCTGCCTCTCCCATCTCATCCCTGTTCCTGTGCCTCACAATTTTTCTGTGATTTCATGGGCATAAGGGCTTACAACTAGCAGTTCAATCAGTTAGTTTATTTCAGTAGAATAATCAAGATAGTTCTAGGCCAAAATAAAAATTAAAATGTCAGGACCCTCCCTGGAATTATACCATCAGTTAACAAAAGAAAAAAAGAACCACAATTAATGGACAATTAGAAAGTAAAGGCTCTTGCATGCTTCCCTTTATTTGTGGTATATCCAGACACCTTTTTTCCAGTGATGGGGCTTTCTTCCCTTCTATCCCTGGGTGTATATGCAGGATGGGCTACTTTAAAATTTTGGTTGCACCCTTACTTTCACTACTCAGTCTTTATTTTCTTTGCAGTCTTTATTCTATAAGAAATATGTTTCAGTGGCTTACACATTTGGAATTGATTTTGTAGAGTGGTGTAACGTTTTCCTTGCCCAGAGCAAGACCACATTGGTTCAAGGCTAAGAAAGTAGGCTGGTCCTACAGAGACCCTCTGGGTGACTCATCTCTTTTGAGATCCTGATTGTCCATTTTTTTGGTTGGTGTTTCTAGCAGCAGTGTGTGTTGCCCTGAAGGCACCTCTCACATGGTGTTGACTATACTACCCTAAGCTGTTTAATTCCTGCTTTGGATTGTGCCTCAAGTTTTAAGTCACTTGACAGTACAGATGGTTTCTTTCTCCAAAGTTTATCAATAGCATACCATTCCCTCCCAATGACTCCACACACAAACACACACACACACACACACACGCAGAGCTACGTACAAATTTCATGTTTTCTCCCTTTTAGAAACAAGATGTGATCTGTCTGACCTAGCTGAAGAATCTGCTGCTTTTTCAGATTTATGTCCCTGTGACCAGGTAGCTTGTCAAGCTCTTTGTCTTAATCACTCAACTTCTCCATTAGACAGCTATTTAAAAACCTTCTGTGTAATTATCTTTTTGACCCTCCATCTTCCACATTCTTCTCTTTATTGTAAACGTTCTTATGACTGTTTTATATGCTTTATGTCCCAAAAGGTATTTAAGCCTTCTTACACTGTTTTGTCTGCTTTTCATTAAGTTTGCCATCAACTTAACACTCCATGCCCATTGCCTCCCTCACAATCTGACTGCTTATTTCTCTGGAAGGGGTGAACCCTAGACTGAGTGGTCCAGATCTGTCCTGTATCTTCTTTGCCCTTTGAAATAGACAAGCAGAGAAGCATCAGAGAAGCTCTTAAGGACATTTGCCAGAGTTGTTACTGCCTTGTTATTGTCTTCTAACTGCAAGGTTAGAAAGCTGGTGCTGGAGGTGGCTTCGTTCACCATATGAGCCAGGCACTGTGCTGATCTTTGGGGGAATAAAAGATGACAGAGATCCTACTTTCAAGCAGCTCTCACTCTGGTAGAGAGGATAATTTAGGCAAGGTTGAATGCTTCGGAGTTTGAGGAGAAAGAGATCTCTTTTGACAGGGGCAAATGCAGAAGAATTCAAGGCAAATACAGCATTTTAGCTGAACTATGAACATTGAGTGGGGCTGTAAACACTAGAGATGGTTGGGGACACCCCAGACAGTGAACCACATGGATAGAAGCTCACGGGTGCCCAAGTCCAATCTGACTAGAGCAATGGTTCTCAACCAGGGCTGGTTTTGACACCCAGGGGACATTTGGTAATGTCTGGAGACATTTTTGTTTAACAGCAAGGGGAGAAGGGCTGCTCCTGGCGTCTCGTCAGTAGAGACCAGCAATGCAGCTGAACATCCTACAGTGCACGGGACAGACCCTCCCATCCAACAGAGAGTTATCCACCCCAAACGTCAGTAGCTATCAAGGTTGAGAAGCCCTGTTAATGGAGCCCAGACTTTTTGCCAGAGAGAATTAGGAGAGCAGCCCAAAAGACTATTTAGGCTGCAATTCTGAAAGGGTCTGAATGCTAGCTTAAGGCTTGCTTTTTACTTGGTAAGCAATGAAAGGGTTCTGAGCATGACCAGACTGGTAGTTTAAGAGAGCAAACAATCAAGATGTATTGATGCTTGGAGACAGTGAGGACAGGGAGACCAGTTAGGAAGGAGGCACTAGTCTATGTGAGAGGTTATAACGGTAGAAAGGAAGAGAAGAAGCAAATACGAGAGATATTTCAAAGGAAGATTTGAAAAGACCTGATGACTGGTTCAAATTGGGAAGCAAAATAAAGGCCGATTCCAAATGAATTGTTATGTGTCAGTTCTGGGAGTCCCCCTTGATTTGCCTACCCTTAACTGATGGGAAGAAGCACATAGCAAGAAAATAGGATTTTGATTTTATACCTGTTGGATTTAAGGAACTGGTGAGACAACCAAGGTGAATATGCAGCATGGAATAGGAAATAGGGAGTAAAAGTTGGAATAGGTTAAGACAGATTAAGCATAGAAATGAGGATGATATTTAAAAACCATGAAAGTGAAAGAGGATCTCAAAGGAGATTATTTGAAGAATTTAAGGAAGCAATACAAGGTAAAAACTTAGGAGTTCCAACACTTATGAGCTGAGATAAGGAAGCAGCACCCACAAGGGAGAAGGATCTGAAGGTGGGAGAAGCTCACAGTAGGCAGACTGCACAGATCCACTCGTGGATGAGTAGCTGTTAAAGTCAAGGCCGAGTCTTTCACTGCTTGCTTCTAAATGTGATAAATCTTTACATGGTAGTATTTTGTAGACCAAGAATCTTGAGGTAACCAGCTTGCATGTATTTGCTTTTTCTTCAATATCAAGATTTTGTATAGGGGTACACAGTTGCAATTAATATTACTTAATATTTGTACATATTGTACAAATATTGTACATATTGGAATCACTCATTAATTTTCTTCTGATATTGGACAGTGTGTTGGGGTTGAGGGAGAGTCCCATCTTTTCAAATAGATTATAAACTCCATCAAGGGCAGAGACTGTGTGTTTTGCTCTTTGGCAAATTACTACAGGGCACAGCAGGTACGAATTAAATGCTAGAAACCAATTTTTCTCTCCTAAAATAAAGAGAAAACAAACACCCATAACAAAATGAAACAGATCAACAAAAAAACCAAGGTCATTCTGATTTACTGTCATGGATATGGTATTTGAGGTGAGTCGTAAACCAAAGGAAACATTTCAAATTTCTTATTTATCAGAAGACTGGTCTGTTCTTCCAGAACCTAGAAGCCTCTGTCTACTTACTACATCTCAGAATAGATTCAACCAGACAAATATGTTTTATTTAGCTTAAATAATGACCTGAAAGCCTTTTTGAATGGTTCCAATAGAAACATTAGGAATTGTTTATACCTAACTTTTATTTGGTTTTGTTTTCTTTTTTTAAAAGCAAAACAATTTGGGAACTCAAGATTTTATATGTGCCATCTATTTTGGAATGCAATTTACTTTTATGATGTTTATTCTTCACCCACTGAAGGGTGTGAACATTAGGGGTTTCACTGCATGGCTACCTAATGCTATTTTTACATTATACTTTGTATATAGTGTCCATTTTCTCGATGCTTCTTTTAAGGTTTCCTTGTTGCATGTCAGCAGGAAATCATAATTAGGAGTGCTATGTGAAAGTCTTTCTCTTTAGCATTTAACTCTTAAAGAATGAGGAAATTAAAAAGTAATGTAAAAATTTTTTTTAAGGAACCTCCTTTACAGTTCTCCATAGGGGCTGTATCAATTTACATTCCCACCAACAATGCAAGAGGGTTCCCTTTTCTCCACACCCTCTCCAGCACACCCTCTCCAGCATTTACTGTTTGTAGATTTTTTGATGATGGCCATTCTGACTGGTGTGAGATGATACCTCATTGTAGTTTTGATTTGCATTTCTCTAATGATTAGTTACAGATGTTGAACATTCTTTCATGTGTTTGTTGGCTATCTGTATATCTTCTTTGGAGAAATGTCTGTTTAGGTCTTCTGCCCATTTTGGGGTTAAAAAACTAAAAGTAGAACTACCATATGACCCAGCAATCCCATGTGGTCATGTACCACAATGTTCATTGCAGCTCTATTTACAATAGCCAGGATATGAAAGCAACCTAAGTGTCCATCGACAGATGAATGGATAAAGAAGATGTAGCACATATATAAATGGAATATTACTCAGCCATAAAAAGAAACGAAATTGAGTTATTTGTAGTGAGGTGGATGGATCTAGAGTCTGTATTACAGAGTGAAGTAAGTCAGAAAGAGAAAAACAAATACCGTATGCTAACACATAAATATGTAATCTAAAAAAAAAATGGTTCTGATGAACCTAGGGGCAAGACAGGAATAAAGACACAGACATAGAGAATGGACTTGAGGACACGGGGAGGGGGAAGGGTAAGCTGGGATGAAGTAAGAGAGTAGCATTGACATATATACTCTACCAAATGTAAAATAGATAGCTAGTGGGAAGCAGCCGCTATCGGGTGCTTTGTGACCACCTAGAGGGGTGGGATAGGGAGGGTGGGAGGGAGGCGCAAGAGGGAGGGGATGTGGGGATATACGTATGCATATAGCTGATACACTTTGTTATACAGCAGGAACTAACACAACATTATAAAGCAATTATACTCCAGTAAAGATGTTAAAAAAAATAGTAATGTAAAATTTTAAGTAAGTAATTGCACCTTTATTACTTTGTTGTATGTTACATAAAGGTAGATAATATAATTGACCTAGAAGATCTAAGTGAATAAACTTAAATCTGAGTGCAAGGATTAAGGAGTAGATTGGTAATACTAAAAAACTGCCTTGCATACAGTTGCTTTTTGACCCTGTAAAAATGGTTTACTTGACTCACATGCTTTTGAATTAATCGGATATGCAAGCATGTGGGCAGGGGGGACCCCTTATAGTTTCTACATATGTGAATCAAAGATGGGATTTGTTTGAATTACCCTTTAGCCTCCATTGTTAAAATCAGAATTAAGTTCTTTGTTTAGTGAAGCATTAATAGCAATCTTTGAGATTGCCAAGAAGGGCAGGTTGCTGGAGAGAGTTCTCAGTGTATTATGCTGTTTACCTAAGGGTTATATTCAAGAAGCTCTCTGAACAGCTGGGCTGATTATTGAAAATGCCTCACAGTAACTTCCAGCCTAGGCTGATCGATATTGGTGCAAAGCTTTACATGGGAGGGAGCTATTTAAACATTGAGAGCCCCAGGGATAAAAGAGAATGAAAAAATAATGCTGGACAAATATGCTGAAATGTTCAAAGGAAGAGAGAAGTATCTTGTCTTGCTATAGGGGAAAATTGCTAAACAAACAAACTAGAAAATTAAATTTGTCTTATAATGACATTCTAAAATTTTAGTTATTTTTCCTTATAGCAAAAACACCCAAAATATTTAGCTATTTTATCGTATAACATACCCCCCCTAAATATTTAGTAGGAGGAGGAAAGTCTTATCAAGTATACCAAAGACAATTTTATTTCCATTATTTTGAAATGTAACCTATTTCATAAATTCCATAAATCAATAAAGTATTTAACTTTATTGTTAAGTAGACGGAGATCTTCATATTTTAACCCATTCTCTTTCTCAGAACCATTAGAAGATCATATCACCATTGTACTCCAACATCCAAATGTAGGCAGAAAATTCCTATTTCCTTAATATTTTCTGCTATAGAGATCTAGAGCAGAGATATAAACATTTCCTTTTATCTTAGTCCTAGCAAAACAAGCTTATTTGTATGTTTCCAGTTCTAGTTTTAATAGTTTAATACATTAAATAAAAACTGCCCTAGATATAGGAGATCTTATTTCCTAAAAACATTTGGTGGAATTATGACGGTGAGGGAAAAGTATCAGCATTCAAAAGCCTGTCTACAAAATGGGGTAACAGAGAAATACTCCCCAAAAGAGTGGGGAGGAACCACTCGATTTATCAAAGTGAAAACCTGTGTTGAGAAATCCTACATCTTGTTACATCCATGATTTCTTACTTTTACCCTGCACACAACCAACAGACAGGAAGTTCAGAAACAAAGGCAATCAATATGAAAACTGTGAAAGTCTCTTAATTAATCAACTCACACAAACTCTCCAAGTAAGAGGATTTTACAAGCATTTCAATTAAGGCTTTCCCTTTTTATTACCAAATTTCATTGAAATAAGAATGCATAATTAAAGTTGACATGATTATTAAAAGCAAAATATTATTTACGTACTGAGCTTTTGGACTTACAGGAGACTTTCATTTTCTGATTCTTATTCTCTTGATGAATCACAGACAATTGCTATTGGATAGTTATTCTATAACAGTGATGTTTTAAAAATTTCAAAATGAGTAGGTCTTTGAACATGTTTGTATTTCCCTCCTCACCTGAGCATCATCGTTTTGGCATACATACCTAGAAGCTACATGACCATTCTCATTCATGAAATTTAACAGTAATACACATGCAAGGGCTTCCCTGGTGGCGCAGTGGTTAAGAATCCGCCTGCCAATGCAGGGGACACGGGTTCGAGTCCTGGTCCGGGAAGATCCCACATGCCGCGGAGCAACTAAGCCCGTGCACCACAACTACTGAGCCTGCGCTCTAGAGCCCGCGAGCCACAACTACTGAAGTCCATGTGCCACAACTACTGAAGCCCGCGCGCCTAGAGCTTGTGCTCTGCAACAAGAGAAGCCACTGCAATGAGAAGCCTGCACCCCGCAACAAAAAGTAGCCCCCGCTCACTGCAACTAGAGAAAGCCCGCGTGCAGCAGTGAAGACCCAATGCAGCCAAAAATTAAATAAATGAATAAATTAATTAATTTAAAAAAAATACACATGCAAAAAACTACCTTATTCAGAGAAATGTTTAAGAGCTAACATTCTGTGACTTTTTTGACTTAAGAGCCCTAGAATGGCCTGAATACACTCTGAAGCCCTGCAGCAATGCTCTTTACCCTGAATTGACATTGGAATGTAAGAAACTTATTGACACTGAAAATGGATATACTGAATATGGAAATTTTTGGAAAAAACAAATGTCAGTTTAGTTTAATACTTTGTTTTTGTTATTAAAAGAAGGATTTATCTGAAGTCCTCATTGACTCTCAGCTCTTAGGCTAAAGCCTGACAAGCTTCCAGAAACTGCACATATTCCCAATATGGTTTATGCTACTTTTCTGCTTTGAAGACTAAAACATAGACCAGGAGACAAAGTATCATTTCATGATTCTCTTCCTCACTTAGGACAGTAGAAAAGTAATTTAACTCCTTTGTGCAACTTTTCTTCACCAGGAAATCAGGAATAATCATTGGCTTCCACCTTCAGCTGGGGATTCTGGAGAGTAACAGTCCAAGGGCCATTTGAAGTTAAAATTAAAAGATGAAATTATTATTTTTTTTTTACCCAAAGAATTAAGTTCATAGAATATGAGACTATCTCTTAAATAGTTTTTATTTTTAAACGCTCATTTAAAAATTATCATATTAAAATCTATTTCTTGGGCTTCCCTGGTGGTGCAGTGGTTGAGAGTCTGCCTGTCGATGCAGGGGACACGGGTTCGTGCCCCGGTCCGGGAAGATCCCACATGCCGCGGAGCGGCTGGGCCTGTGAGCCATGGCTATTGAGCCTGTGCTCCGCAACGGGAGAGGCCACAACAGTGAGAGGCCCACATAACGCAAAAAAAAAAAAAAAATCTATTTCTTTTGTGTTTATATTGTAAAAATATTACAGAGATGCTAAAGATGTCATTTTAGAATGTCTTTAAATAGCAATCTCTACCAATGCCATGAAAATATTATCTACCTATGAAGCATAAAATCCTACTGTTTTAGGAATGAAACATGGGAGTTTAAAAAAACATAAGCAGAAGCTTCCCTGTTTATCAGGAAGCATAGCAGTCTGCCTTTGAGTCTGACTAGAATCTTATTTTGCCCATAGCTTGCTCCTATTTCCACGCCTCCCCTCCCCCATCACTACCACCTCTGATGGAGAACCATTGGACCAGCTCCACTGGGAATCAGGCCTTGCAAAGCCTGGAGGTGGGTAAGGAGGATCTCAGCACTCCAAGAAAACACACACATACACACGCACACACAGACATAAGCTTCTATAGATAGATATTTAAGTGGACCAGGTTGTTTCACTTCCTAAGTGATTTGTTCACCTTTTTTAAGGTACTGTGTTAAGGGCTCCAGTGTTTAGTCCCCATAGAAAAATATAGCTAAAGCATTTTAATATTGGCCCATCATTTGGCAACAATTGAAATAGGCAGTCATTCTTTTATTTAAAGAGAATCATTATTCTTTTGTGTCTAAGAGAGTAGCAGCCCTGAGGGTAGCCTGAATACAAAATACAGGGCTCAGTCCAGAAACAGATCTTGGTGTCATATATTGTCTGGGCTCCAGGAGGATGTTGATGAATGCTGTGGTTTAGCATCCGAATTCCTCAATATGAAGGCCCAAGTCTCAGTTTCTAGCCAACAGTGGACAATCAGGGATATTCTCATTGGCTGTTTTTGTATAACTTCAAAAGGATAGTAAATATCGCTTTGTTGCCTTGTGACTATTACAGAAAAAGCAATCGTTTTTTTTTCAAGGTAATCATTCTAAAAGGAGGGGTGGAAAAAAAGCAAAGGTCTCAGATTTTCTCCTGTTGGAAAAAGCCAGTATCTGAGCAGGCTTGTCGAGCTGTCAGTTGGGCACTTCAGGCTCTCTCTCTGATCATGCTGTTCGAAAGCCTTTGCTCCTCTCCTTCCAGTCCTCCTGCCAGCTCTCGTGACCCCCTACATCCCACATTACCTCCCTACTACCCCATCCCTCCAACACACCAAGCTGGCTATCGATAAGAGAAAAACCAGAATAGCCTCTTTCCTTATTTTGCCCAATTCAGAAAGATTGAGGACTCCCACCAGGACTTATGAGCCCTGAAACTGGGAGATTTAGAGGAGCTTGCAGAGGCCATAGCAAGTGATCAGGTGATGACATGCGTGACCATGTGGGCTCAAGAGGGGAGATGACATTAGCAAGAAGTAGAGATGGCAGTCCTTATGATGTGGACCCAGTCCCAGGCAGACTTCCGGATGCTTGCAATTGGCAAGGGTTCCAACCTCAATGCCAAAGTCCCACTTGCACAGGGTCTCCCTTAAATGATCTTCTCTATCCATTGCCTTTGGTATCCCTGTCCCTTCCAGATGTTCTTTCCCCATTTCCTAATATCCCTTTTCAGTGGAAGCCCTAGATCCCCCAAACTTCCACTTGTATGTTATGTGCTGTCCAAAGTGCTTACTTTTATAAACCGCATTTGACACATCCCTGTGTCAATTCATTGTATAAACCACATAGAGTCTTGCGTCTATAAGCTAACTCCTGTGCTTGCACGCCTGTGAACACAAATGGACAACAAAAAGACAGGAACTGTGTTAACCTTTGTGAATGACCAGAGGCAGGGTACCACCGAGCAGAAATTGATAGCACGGTGTTAAGGATTCTCAATTAACCAAAATCACTCTTTGAGTACCAAGTTAACATGTATTGCATTTAAAATACAATAAATGCAGTACTCGTAAACTTATATGTGCCTTGTGACTTCTGTGTCAGCAGGGTTTCTGTAGGCCTCTGTCTCAAATAAACTTCAAATACTCAAGAATGTAGATCGCATCTGGCCTCATTTTTGAAGTGTCCCTCTAGGAATATTTCTAAAATAGTAGATCGTTCCAACTTCTTTTTTCCTAATGAGAAAAATCCATGTGTTCTGTGAGTATTTATAATAATGGCTTCAAATAAATTATTGCCTGGTGGCAATGGAAAGTGTTTTCTAGTAGCTGAGGAGCTCCTGGGACAAGCGTCCGGATTCCCACTGCAACTTGTCTAAGTTGTGCTCCTCTTCCGTCTCCACTTCATCAGCTCCATCAGTTATCAGCCATCCCAAGCAGAGTTACTGAAGGTCAACAAGGGACAGAGGAACAAATGTGAAGGATTCATGGTTCAAGATTATAGTAACATCTAATAAAAATGTAAAAGGAGTTGATGATTCTTATATTTTTTGACATATGAATCTTGGAGCTTTTTAAAATAGTTTTTGTATTCGACAGAATTCCAAATATTGGCTCATACGTGCACACTCATAAACATACTATCTGTATGCCTATCTCTCTGTCGCTGTATAGCTATATATCTATATGTATATGTAGAGATAGGAATAGATACGCCAAATGACTACCATTTATGAGGCACTGTATGGAGGAGAAGTGAATAATGTGTAAGATTTATTGCCTACCATGGGGGAGTTGCCTACAGTCTAGCAGGGGAGATGGGCATGAACATGGTCAGTCAGTCTTAGTTAGACATATATTGTGTGTACTGTGTCAGGCACTCTACCAGACTCTGGGCATAGAGAGAAGAGAAAAATGCCAGCCTTGGGATATGTGCCATCGTTGTGGTTCAGATAATGAACTGATCTGAGTCCAGAGGAGTGAGAAACATTGCCAGCAAAGTTGATCATGAAAGGCTTCTAGACAGTAGTGACAAAGGAACTGCATTTAAATGCATTTTCCCTATGTATAATTCTCAGAGCATGTTTTCTATTTCAACTATATTGCATTTTGAGACATGTAAGTCAGTGATCATTTATAATTTTTTTAATGTCTTGTGATTGTGTAAGTAGATCTTTAAAAGTTTGGCCTTACTCAAAATAATCCAAGACCATTTACTGTGATTTAAAGTATTCATAAAGCAAGGTGATTATTACTCCTGAGACCATTGTACAAAGCCCTGAAGTGTGTTAGACATAGGCCAGAAACCTCTCTCCTTTGTTATATCTTATGAGTCTGTTAAGTTAAAAAAAAAAAAAAAACCTATCCTTTTTTGCTATTCCTGTTCTATCTTAGACACTTGAAAAATAGAATTTTATATGCTGCAATCTAAAGGGAGGATCATGGAGGAATTCTCTTTCTCTGTTGCATATGCTACCAAAGACTTAGAAAATCAAGAAAAAAACAGACAAAAATGCTCTGCTTATTAGTGTACACACCTCCATTTTCCTAAAGTTGCATAACTAACTGAATTAGGAAAGTGCTATAAACATTGCATCACTGTTGACATTGAACATTACATAGCTGGAAAGAAAGGCATGTATATGTTTTTTTTTCCATTTGCTATTTCAATAATCTAAATCGCAGTGGCAAATGAAAATACAATTGAGTCTCAAGTGAATGGCCAGAAACACCGTATATTTTATAAAATATGGCAGCATAATGAATAGGAGGTAAAAAAAAAAAGAAAAAGAAAAAAGTCCTGGCTTTCAAGTCCTGATGGTTGTGATGTGATTGAATCATACTGCATTCTGTTTGATGTCTCGGCTTTGCTATTCAGATACACTGCAAAGTATGTGCATCACTCTCTCTGCAAAGTGCACCTGGCAACCCAGCACTGATGTAGTTTGTTTTTTCTGCCCCTGCAAGAAACGTATATATTCAGAGTAGAATTTAAATAGGGGTATTTTAATTCTCCTAATTGTGATAGATTCCCCATCCAGGGAAAACGATCAGTCAGGTACAAAAGAAACTGCTTAGGATTTGAAGGAATTTGACAATTTCGTTGTAGTTCCTAGCCTGGCAGGTGGTAATAATGCCTATGCCAGCACTGTCAAAATATGAAAATTAAAGTGACGATGGGTTTTAATGAAATCCATTTGACAAATATAATTAAGGTGTTTTAATATGAAGTCCTGTAATAAAGACTACCGGTGGACTCCCTGAGGTCCTGACTAATTGTGTAGATTGCTTTTAAGCTTTGAATAGTTTTATTGGATAATGAACTGTTAAGAAGTGTTAGATCTTTCTTAAGCAGAATTTGGTTTGAAAAAGAAGAGGAGAGACAGGCCTGAGGTGTGGCATTTTAAACATAATTAGAAGAGAGATTTAAGTTAACATCTTTGATCTTGCTGTCAGTTTTTGATTAGAGCTGTAAATGCTTTAATCAAGTGTAGTGTAGTCATTACATTTCTAACTGTTTTTTAAACTGCGAAATTACTGAGACATTGACATCAATTTTAACACATTCTGAAAATTTGCTGTAGAATTGGGTTTCTCCGTGGAGTGTTTGCAATTAGAATATCTGATTATACTGACTTACCAACCTTAAACACAATGGCAAAATTATACTGTGGTGAGGACGAGTTTGGTTTCTGTAGTAGTTAAGCACAGCAACAGAACAGTACAATTACTTGATATTTATTTTGCTTTCTAGGAATGTGTTTGCAAGTTGAAAGCACTCATAATATGAAAGAATTTCATTAAAATGTGTAGATGAGGAAGTAACCTCAAAATGTTCAAGTGAATTTTATAGCATAAAATGTTTCTAACTTTCACTCTCAAAGAACCATTATTTGCCAAATAGCTCATTATGATCATCTGATGCCATATTTGTGTTTTTATCCCCATGCTTGGTACACATAGTAAGCACTCAGTAACTGTTGGATGAATGAGAAATCAGTTGACAATAGCTGAGTATGTAACCTATATGAATTATTTTCCCCAAATTAAATAAGATCTAAATAAATGAACTATAAAGAAGAAGCACATTTCCTCTCCCTTCTGCCACCTGTCTTGACCCAGTTATTCATTATAGGGTACAAATGGGTATATATTTGGTATTTCTGACTAGTTTCAGATAGCATCACTAAAATGATGAGTTAGAGCAGTGCTGTGTGGCATTCTCCTTGGTGGAAATCTGCCTCCCTAGCATTTCACCCATGATTGCGGAAGTGATAGGGCTATTTTAAGGAGCCATGCCCTAGGGCCATTCGTTGACTCTAATAAGAAGGAGTCCACACTGATTACATGGTCTGGAACTTCCTGCTTGTGTATTATGTGTTACATAGCGTATGAAATGAAGAGTTGAGAAGTCTGGATTCTAACCCAAGGTCTGCCGTATATGCCATTTAGAAAATGTCTTTTCTCCAGATGATCTAATCCACCCCTGAGTGGAGTAAAACACTTCTAAACCTCTGCTGACTGTAGAGTTCTAGTGATCAGTGTCTAGCTCTCTAAATAAGTCTCTTTACCACCTTTACCCTTTTAGCCTTTCTCACTTTCAATGTTCTCGCCTTTTACTTTTCTTTACCTTCCTTTTTTTCTCTGGATCTTCCCACCATTCATTTATCCATCCATCCATCCAGGAAGTATTATTAAAGATCTGTTACGTGCCAGGCATTATGTAAGAAAATAAACAATACCAAGTAACAATAGATAGCCTCTTGGTTACCTGAGGCCAGATATGGGGAGTGGTTAGACAGAAGAGAATACTGTCTTCTTATCATCCAGTTTGATTTATGTGCCACTGGATGAGAATACCTTTATAAGCAGGAGTCGCTGGACCAGGTACCTTTCAACATTTTTACCTGCAAGTACTGCTAGAAATAAAACCTTTCTTGTAGATTATCTGACTACCCATCATCCCATTGTTTTAAATATTTATTCTTTACAGTTAGTTTCAGGTCAGCATTATGTCCATTCTAAAGCTATAGCGAAAAAAATTAGGAAGCATTGTTTCCATAGGTCTTTACCTTTGTCTTCTAAGATTTGGAAAGAGATGCGAGTTGCACAGTAGAGTATCTGTTACAGTTAGGTTGTTGATAGACACTCAGTTTTTAAAGGACATCAGAAGATAGCCGCATCATTGTATCGCAGATGATTATGAGTGTGGGGGCCAGAGGCCTGCGGTGGAAGGCATGGCATGGGGACTCCTGGAGACCTGCCAAGACGATGAATAAATCGGTTCATTGTCTTGGCAGGTACCATGTTTGTACGTTGGTTGATCCAACACATTTGGCACGTTTCTCTATTTAGAACTGCTACAGTGTTTTATGTTGTAGTGGTGGTGATTTTCACATCATTCTGCCCCACTTCAATATGAGCTGCTACGTGTTGGGAACATGCGTTATTCTTCTTTGTATCTTTACAGTGCCTGCCACATCATTGGCTCTCCATAATGTTTATTGAATTGAATTCTGATTTTACCTCTGATGTAAAATTTGTCTCCATGGGTAAGTTGTTGAACCTCTCTGGGAGAGTTGATTTTCATCAGGATTTCCAAAGAAAAACTGGGTAAAAAATCCATGAACAAATGAAAGTGACTGCAAAACTTTTCCTTCACTTCTGTAGGCTTATTGTAAACTACTTAACTGTCCAGCCCTCTCCCAACTGAAATAAAGGTTCTCCAAAGGGACCGTGGCAGTGTTCACTTTTGGAATAACTGTTCAGTGCCTTGAGATCGTGATGAAAGACCTGTAGAGTGGGGAGGGATTTTTTAGGTGTGATCCCTTCTGAGTCCATAGATGTAATCAGAGCCAGTCTGCTTATAAAATCATCAACACACTATTTCCCACTGCACTAGGTGTTCTTTTGAAGTCTCTTGTACCAAGCTCTGACCTTATTTCTCAAGACGCATCCACATTTTCTAAATGGGAGATTTGGGCAAATATAAGACAGACCCAACATGCAAAATATTTTTGAATGTTACTTTCCATTTAACACTTAAGGATATCAATAAGGTAAAATATAGTATGCATACTATGTAGTGTTAACTGGCATTTCATTAAAGTTGTCAAGACTAAAAGTGGGCTTCCCCCATAAGTTATGTATAGATTTGTTTATCATTAGTGCAGGATGTTTAGGCTCTCACATAAAAGTCTTTTGTGAAAGAATTCCTGTATTACAGATTGTCCCTGCCTTGTTTTTAAAGGGAACAATGAGATAATCTATGTATAAATTACACATCAATTATACATCTGGACTGACAATTACAGTAGCTTTTTCTGAAAAAGGTAAAAAGATGTTCCTCCTCCATTGGAATCAAGGTTTAAGAGTAAAAATGTGGGAAATGAAAATCAGCTCAAACCATATTCATTCTCATTCTGTCTTACTGTCTCTCCCTTACTCTCACTAAGGAGAGGGAGCTAATGTTTGTGCCAACTTCTACCTCCATGAAACTAGAGAATTTTTGAAAATTGTCAGAAGATGCTATTTATTATGCTCAGTGGCAAGCCCAGGACTCAGCATGCTTCTTTGTTATCGATGACCTCATCTTCAGGTTTCTGAGAACAGTTCTGGTACCAGGCTCAGTGCATCAGACTCTACAATGAGTATCACCCACTATAAATACATTAAATCATCTTTAGGGTAAAACCAACATTGAAATTCATGAAAACATTGCAGACAGTTCAAAAAGAGATGCATTTTCCTATGGTACTAAAGGATCAAGAATAATTTGAATTCATTCTACCTTATTCTGTCTCACTTTTTAAAAGATTTGTTGTTATTCTTTTGGTAGGAACCTTAAACATTGTCTCTACTCAGCAATCTTTTTTTTTTTCACTATTTTGAGTCTCCACATTTATAATACAGTTTTTAAATATGGCATTTTGTTTTCAAACAAGAGTTCAGGAGTAGACAAAAATTCCTAGTTAACAATTCCTCAGCCTGGGTGCAATGTGTAGTGGGTTTGAGTTTGTCAGTGGGTATAATATATACCTATTAAATAATTTGTTTAATCATCTATTAAAATTCTGAGCCTTCTGGTATTACTTGCGGTGTATTACACATCTTTTCTTTGTATTTATATGTTTGGGTGTGTGTTTTTGTTAAGGTTTCAGTCACTTTTCCTGCACCTGAAGAGGAGAATGGGATTTGCCAGTGATAAATGGGGAAGTGGACTCGCTAACTAATAAAGATTTGTCTTAATCAAGTATGATTTGTCAGAACAGGAGCGCACTGGGGTCAGGGCGCGCGCAATGAATTATACAGCATTCACAGGAGGAAAGGACCTGGCAAGAGACCTCATAAATATGCTGCCATTACCCACTGCTAATTCGTATTCAAAGAGTGCTCCGCAGTTAGTTTCTAGGTTGCTGAGCTGTTCACTAGCTTTCTGTTTGCATGAAAAAAGAAGTTTTATTATGTTTTGGCATCATCTGGGTTCTCAAGGCATATCAGGCCCCAAAACTGACCTGATACCAATAATTTGAAGTGGCTTATGACATTACATCACATAGGATATTTATTAAGTGCCTGCTATGGGCTCTGCAACATGCTGGACACTATGGGGAGGATACAGATGCACAAGACGTCCTCTTCTAGAAGACATTTCAGATGCATGCTTATGATCCTCTGCAAGTCTCGTCTCTGTCAATTCGAATATGGCTGTAAACCTTTGTTTATATGACTTATTGCTGTGATAGGGTAAATAAGCCTTTTTCCTGATCTTTATTTTGTAAATCTTTTCTTTGATTTGAAGAGGTGATTGTTCCTTCTCTTCATATTGAACATATGTTCAAATGTTCACATTCAAATTGTTTGAGAGTACACTTTTGGTATTTCAAGGAAAAAACTGAATGGACTTTGGGCTTCCCACTTCCAAGGATGGTCCCTCCAAGAAAGAAAAGGTTGAAACAGAAAGTTGGGAAAGCCCATTTTATCCATTCCTGCTTTATCCAAGGAAAATTGTTAGCAGTTGGGCTATTATTTGGTATATTTCCTGGAACTTCCTTAGAACACTGGCCTCAGCCAGGAATGGAAAAAGAGCACAGTCCTCTGATTTCTGACCATTTAGAAATTGCCATGACACCTCACAGGATGTTTGCAGTGGTGTGTAGGAGAATGTTGAGAATTCTGTAGTGATGGGGATTTCTTTTGCTTCAGATGAGAAAGAACCTCACCAACCCTGTGAATCAAAGATGGTATATGAAGGGGATGGGGAATGTGGTTGAGCCAAGGCTTGCTTAGAACAACATCTGAACTTGCGTACAGACAAGCCCTCAGCGAAATCAAAGCCTGTCCCCCCGTGAGAGACTCGGTGAAGATACTCACAAAGCAGTGCAGAGAGATGGGTGGTAAAAACAGACCATAGAGATAATTCAGTTCTCAGAAATGAGTGGTCGTTACATTGGCAGTTAGTGTTGTCTCAGCCAGTGTGCAGCCACTGCATGTCTCACAAAAAACAAAATGCACAAAATCCTGGAGAGGAGCTGGGAACTCTGGATTTGAGGGTAGAAGAAAGAGTTGGACAGACAGGCCAGCTGGGCCTGGGAAGTAGACCATAGGATGTGAGGTTCTTGGGCCTTAGAAAACTCATCTTGCTTTTCTTTCAAGTAGAAGGAGTCATTTTTAATTTTTTTTTAATTTCGCCTTATACTCTCATCCTTGTATTTGATTTATGACATTGGAAAAGTCATTAAATGTCTAGCTTCCTTTTTTTTTTTTTTTTTTGTGGTACACGGGCCTCTCACTGTTGTGGCCTCTCCCGTTGCGGAGCACAGGCTCCGGACGCGCAGGCTCAGCAGCCATGGCTCACGGGCCCAGCCGCTCCGCGGCATGTGGGATCTTCCCGGACCAGGGCACGAACCCGTGTCCCCTGCATCGGCAGGCGGACTCTCAACCACTGCGTCACCAGGGAAGCCCTAGCTTCCTTTTTTCTTGGGTGTTTATCCAAAGTGTTGCTCCAAATTGCTTGGCCAGAGTGCCTGTGATGTTGGCCATTTATAGGCTGGTGAAAGCACAATATGTGCCAGTGGCCATAACCATTGGCTTGGGGATCAATCAGATGTGGGTTTTGAATACTGGCCAACCTTGGGCAAATTCCCTAGCCTCTCTGAGCCTCAGATTGTCTTTAGAAGGGGTTAATAATAGTCTGCTTCATATGGTGGTTGTGAAGATTAAATGCAGTATCTGTCAAGTGCTTAGCACAGTGGCTGGCATACAGTGAAGTAGTCAATAAATAGTAGCCCAAAATTAAAAAAAGAAAAAACCTTCCCTGGATGGAAACATTTATTGCAGTATTTTATACACAGCCTGTAAGCAATAAACTTTTGCTGGATATATATTGAATGAATGAAGTCATTTTTTTATCGCCAAGGGTTTAAGCCTACATGGCTTTTTTCCTCAAAAAAAGTCCCATCTCAACTTGTTAATACTCTTACATGGAAGTTTGGTGAAAGACTCAATTTTAGTGGTTCCCTAATGGAGCCCATTGAGATGTAATTAAAAATTCTTCTTAGAATTATGCTAATAAGTTCAATATACGGCCTTGCCGATGAAGTCTAATAAATTTTCTATTGTATTAGAAACAATAGTAGCTTTGTTTTATTCTGTATTTTAGAAACTCCCAATGTCATAGTGCTTGCTAAGAAAGGCAAACAATCGTCAACTATTTTTTCAGGAGTTTTACTAAAAGAAGTCTCTAAGTGCACATTTTGTTATGTACTATCCTTCTAAGGTCAGACTGATATTTCAGTTTGCAAAATTGAATAATTATTTACTGTCCTTCACCTGACATTGACCAGCAGTTGCCATCTGATGAGCTAGATTATCAAAATCCATATTTATTTAGCCTTTTCTTTAATGTCAGAAGAACAGCATAAATATTAGGAAATCTTTAGCTCCTTCATATCTTTCTTTTTTTTTTTAAGGAAAACAATAATTTGGGCTCAGTTTGGATCTCTTATCACCTATACATCTCAAGTTAAAAAAAAATACTAAGGTCACATCACCTTAAAACTCTGCTAGAATAGACCATAAAACTCTCCATCCTTTTTTTGTTATGCTTTTCTCCACTTGTTCACTAACTCCCTTGTCTTGAGTTTCATTAATTTCTACCTCTCAAAATGTCTGTGTCTAAAATGAAGGTTCCTTCTGCTTTTGAGTTATTCAGGAATACAGTGTCTCCATCTTTTTGTCTGCTTCATGATATAGTGTAAATTCTCCCCCTTCCATTTTAGAGTCCTCTGGAGATTGCTCTGGCTTACTTGTGTGTGTTTGTATATGTTTCAGTTAAACTTTATTTACAAAAACAGGCCACGGGCTGTATTGGCTCAAAGGCCCTAGTTTGCCCATCCCTACTCTAGAACAGTGGTTTGCAAAGCGTAGTCCCAGGGAACCAGCAACATCAGCATCATCTGGGCACTTGTTAGAAATGCCGCTTCCTGGGCCCCACCCCAGACCGACTGAATTAGAAAGTGTTGTTGTAGGGTCCAAGAAGCTGTGTTTAAGAGCCTGACTTACTTTTGTTTACTGATTGATCTATGCTCCATCTACTTCTGCAAAAAGAAGCGCTTGACATTAAAAGGTCAGGTAGGTATATCAAGAGTAGAAAACTTAACCCAGGACCAAAGACAAAAGCCAAGAAGTAAAGGGGAGATTGCTTGGGTTGGGGGTTGATGTATAAAGAAATCCTAGAGCAGTGCTACAATAATTAAGGATTAAACTCACCCAGAGCTTCCAGGATTCAAGCCAAAGAAGGAAATACGTTGGATTACATAGCTTACATTGTTCAGCAGTACAAAATGAATTATTTCCTGAATGGTCAAAAAATACATTTTTTAATCAGGAAGGGGAGGAAGTGTGGTGGTGGTCTCTGAATAAGACAAACTAAGAAATGGGGTGAATCCTGTCCTTGAAATCAGCTTGTCTAAAAAAGGGTAGAAATATTCTTTGTTTTTTAATTTCTTAAGTCGATCTTATGAGTACCAAAGACCCAGTGTTAAAAGGCGTAAAGTTCTGTAGTGGAGCCAGATATGTAGTACTAGAGGGTGTTGAAGAATGAAGACCAGGTAACAAAGAGTTTAGCATGACTTATAGAAAATTTTAAGAACATACATGTCTAAACCCCACCTCCATGGATTCTAACTTAGTCAACCTAGAATGAGGTCTACACAACCCCATCTATTAAAAGTGCCATAAATGTGTCTAGACCAAAACCAAGGAAGCACAAGACCAGATGAGAACCTTTGCCATTGACTATCCCCTTCACATTTTCAGTCATCTCACTCAGCCTTTTGAAGGAAATAGATGGCAGAAAATTCAAGAATGAGAGCACTGGCTGAAAGCTGAAAAGTGGATGTTCTCTGTCATCAATTGAAAAAAGACCCCAGTGCTGTAGATCCAGGATAGCAGATCGGTCTTATCCCCTGTACTAACCCTGATCAATTGGAGCTGATTGCCTGGAGCATTGTGAGGAGGGGGTTACGTGCAAGGCATGTTCAGGGGCAATGTGATGGATTAATGATATCCGCCAGGTGTTTGGGATTAAGAGTGGCAGCAAGTATGGCATATATTTGTTGACTTTGCTCTTGGACTAGACATATGGATAGCAAGAGTGACATTTTGTTGAAAAATTAAACTGACTTATTTTATCACTCTGAATTTTTATTTCTAAACTTTATTTCTTTATAAAAAAACTTTTTTTGAGGTACAGTTGATGTACAATATAAGTTTCAGATGTACAACATCGTGATTCACAATTTTTAAAGGTTATATTCCATTTATAATTATTATAAAATATTGGCTATATTCCCTGTGTTATACAGTATATCTTTATATAAATTAGATTTTGTTGTTGTTGTTAATGTATAAGATGTATAAGAAGAAGGTAACTCCTTCCGGAGGAATTCTAAATGTTTTGTGTGAGTCAAAAATATTGTGTACAAAGGCTCCTTCCTTACACCATAAACAAAAATTAAATCAAAATGGATCAAAACCTATGTGTAAGAACTAAAACTACAAAACTCTTAGAAGAAAACATAAGGATAAATCTTCGCGGTCTGGATTTGGCAATGGAGCTTTAAATATGACACTAAAAACACAAACAACAAAAGAAAAAAATAGATATATTGGACTTCATTAAAGTTAACTTTTGTACATCAGAAGTTGCTATCAAGAGAGTGAAAAGACAACCTACAAAATGAAAGAATATATTTACACATTACATATCTGATAAGGGTCTAGTATCCAGAATATATAAAGAACTCTTACAACTCAACAACAAAAAGACAAACCAATTTAAAAATGGACAAAGGGCTTGAACAGACATTTCTCTAAAGAAGATATACAGATGACCAACAGGCACATGAAAAGATGCTCAACATCATTAGACATTAGGGAAATGCAAATCCACAGTGAGAGGGACTTCCCTGGTGGCACAGTGGTTAGGAATCTGCCTACCAATGCAGGGGAAACAGGTTCAAGCCCTGGTTGGGGAAGAACCCACATGCTGCAGAGCAACTAAGCCCGTGCACCACAACTACTGAGCCTGTGCTCTAGAGCCCATGAGCCACAACTACTGAGCCCACGTGCCACAACTACTGAAGCTTGCACGCCTAGAGCCCGTGCTCTGCAACAAGAGAAGCCACTGCAGTGAGCAGCCCATGCACCACAACGAAGAGTAGCCCTCGCTCGCCGCAACTAGAGAAAGCCCACGCACAGCAATGAAGACCCAATGCAGCCAAAAATAAATAAATACATTAAAAAAAAACAAAACAGTGGGATATTACTTCACACCTCCTAGGATGACTATAATTTTTAAAATGGAGAATAACAAATGTGGCCAAGGAGGAACTGGAACATTCCCACATTGCTGGTGGGAATGTAAAGTGGATAGCCACTGTGGGAAACAAGTTTTGCAGTTCCTCAAAAGGTTAAGCACAGAATTACCATATGATCCAGCGATTCTACTCCTAGGCACATACCCAAAAGAACTGAAAATAGATATTTAAATAAGTACTCGTATATGGATGTTCACAGAAGCACTATTCACAATAGCCAAGGGGTAGAAACAACCAAAATATCCATCGGTGGATGAATGGATAAACAAAATGTGGTATATCCATATAATGGAACATTAAATTTTAAAAACATTTTTAAAGACATTTATTTGGCTTTGCTATTATTATTTTATTTTATTTTTTGGCTGTGTTGGGTCACAAGCAGATCCTACAGCAGCAAAACAAGAACATAAATGAATGAAACAGGTCAGGAAGGTAGGTGGCAGCCTCCATATGACCTGGCTTTTCTAAAGAGAGCAACTGTAATTCAGCTGCAGCCTGTGCTTACCGTGCAGAAATGGGGACTCAGAATTGCTCTATATTCCAAATTTCAAAAGAGGCTAGATGTCCAGCTTTTTATATGAAATACCCTGTTTAAAAAAATTTTGTTGCAAACCAGTTCAGAAATACTTAAAATAGTGTTTCAGAAAAGGATAACATGTTTGCCAGCCATTATAGGTCCTGTGGTTCTCCCAATAGTGACTTCTGAATAAGCAGATAATTAGAATGTTATACATTCAGTGATAGAAATGTGTATAGTTCACAAAGAGTACAGAGAGTGATTAACTCTGCCCATAATGATTTCAGAAAGGCTTTCTAATTACTTTCTAGTCACTTGTCAATAGTTTACAACCCTTTTTGTTTTTTTAGAATGAGTCATTCATTCAACCCAGATGCTGCTGACCGCGTCTCCCTTGTCTGTTAAGTAAATACATGTTTGGTAAATTCCACAAGCGAGCCTTTGGAATGTGTTTTGACAGTTTTTCCCATTCAGGTTTTCTGCTGCTTGATCTCCTGGCTTTAACATTCTTTATTGAATTGTGAAAAAGGGATGTCCTTCCTGCTGCTCTGGTCTTGTTTCACAGAATAGAACAGATTCATTCTCATTTCTGAATGGAGCTGTAATTAACATGGTTCCTTTCGTTTAACAACCTCAATTTACATAGTACCTGCTCATTCCAGAGCATCATTATGGGTAGCACAGCTTCATTGACTGATGTCTGAGGGCTCTGGGAATAGTGTTTGTTAATTATCTGCAGCAAACCAGGTAACTAAGGGGAGGTTCTGCTACTATGACTTTGATGAAAATAGTGCTGATGATTTTTTTAATTGCTTAATGATAGACTTGATCATCCTAAAGCAAAATAGAATACATACCTGCTGAGGAAGTAGTGTTAAGTCATAATTGCTTTTTAAAAAAGAAAGAAAGAAAGAAAGAAACCTGAGGCTCTGTACATCCTTTTGCTATATTACTACTAAGAATACATAAGTTTACTTTCAGTTTACATAAATGTATAATTATTTCTGTAGTAATGTCATCATCAAAGTGCTTGTAAATATTTTATACTACATAGTAAATGCAAATGTCCTCAGAGGCCAAGCAGGCTACTACATGAAACAGTCCAGTTGTAGACTTGGGTATGCTGAGAGGATATGACCCGCTTAAAAGCATTTAAGTTTGAGTTATTTGTTATTTCTTCAACATTGTCTTAGGGGAGGGGCGGGAGGAGGGTGGAATACTTTTGTGGGTCTGATTTGGCCCTTGTGCTCTAGTTTGCTTAAATGCTCCATAGAGAAAAAGAGGCATTAAGATTTTATAGCATCATTGAGTCCAGTAGGGGCACTAGAGATTTATCTAGTCCAAAACTGTCATTTTACGTTTAAGGAAACTGAGGCCCAGAGAAGGGAAGTGTTTTACCAAAATCAAACCACAAATGAGTATGTCTGTATTTCTTTTTAGTGGGTATTAAAGACAAAGGGAACTTGGAGATCCTTTTAAGATGGTATTTCTGTATTCTCCAATACAGTAACATTAGCCATTTGTGGTTACTGAGCCTTTGAAATGTGACTGGTCCTACCAACACTGAATTTTAAATTTTATATTATTTTAAATAATTAATTTGAAAAGCCTCATGTGGCCAGCAAGTGCCATATTGGACAGAGAGGCTCAAGGATTACAATTTTCATCCCTAACTTATCACAGTCTACCTCAAATAAATATTATGCTACTTCAAATATAACTTAAAACCTGTCAACAGCATACTTCTATTTACTTCCTCTCCATCTTTTGTGCTATGATTTTCTTATATTTTACTCTACATATGTTGTTATTATTTTTCTTTACATGGGTCTAAATTCTGTAATGCACATTTCCATATAGTATCGTTTCTCTTCAGCCTGAAGAATTTCCTTTAGCATTTCTTGTAACTCAGTTTTGCTGGATAATCCTCTCATTTTTCAATTATGTAAAATTATCTCTATTTCAGTTTTATGTTTAAGGTATTTTTCGCTAGATATGGAATACCAGGGTGACCTTTTTTCTTCCCCCAGCACTTTGGGATATTGTTCCATTTCCCTCTTGTGTTGTTTCTGATGAAAATTCAATCCTCATTCTTATTATTGCTTTCCAGAATGTAATGTGTCTTGCCCCCCAATCCATGGCTGCTTTTAAGATTTTTTATTTACCTTTAGTTTTCAGAAATTTGACTATAATGTACTTGGTGTGGTTTTCTTTGTATTTATCTTGCTCAGAGCTTGTTGAACTTCTTTGATCTGTGGGATGACTTTTCTTTAAAATAAAATTTGAAAAGTCTTTGCTGTTATTTCTTCAAATATTTGTTCCATTCCATTGTTTGTCCCTGAGACTCTCTTTTCTGGGAATCTAATTGCACGTATGTAAGACAACTAGTTGTTATCTCACAGATTATTGTTGCTATGTTCTTCCCCCTCCCCCACAAAAAACTTCTTTCCCTCCTTCAGACTGTATAATTTCTATTAACCTGTCTTCAAGTTCAGTGATCCTTCCTGTATAGTGAAAGATATTCTCTTTGGTCCATCCAGTGAATTGATTTCAGATGCTGTATTTTTCCATTCTGGAGTTTCATTCAGTTCCCTTTTAGAGTTTCTATTTCTTTCCTGAAAAACACATCTCTTCACCATTATATTTACCTTTTCATTTAAATTCTTTAGCATACTTATAAAAGTTATTTTAAAACTCTTTATCTGTTAACTTTAATGACTAAGTCATTTGTTGGTCTACATTCATAAACCATGTTTTTAATTCATCATTCTCTTTTTTCCCCTGCTTTTTTGCATGTCTTGTAATAGTATTCTTGACATAGTGTAAAGACAAAAACAGTAGAATCTGAAATACAAACATTTTGAATTTATTTTCCTTTGGAAGCATTTTATTCTATTTTGTATTTGATTAATGGACTGATCAGATTCTTCCCAAAATTAAGTTGAGCTGGTGCTGAGCTGAATCTCTAATTAGATTGGATTCATCTGAGATTAGTGTACCCCAACCTGTGTCTATGCTGCCTTTTAAGAAAAATCTTATCAGTATTTGATCTGAGAGTGGGTCCATCTCCAGTTTTCCGGATTCTTGGTTCATGTTTGGACTTAACTCTGACAGGGTCTCAGAATGCAAGCACCACAAGAATATGTAGGAATATGAGGTTTCTCTTTACTAACCAGCCCCTTCTCCACTGCCTCTTCTATGGCAAATTTGGAGATTGGAGGAGAATTATCAAACCAAGCCATCTGCTTTTGTGTTTAGAGTTCATCCAGATCCCATTCTGTTCTGTAAGCCTATATTTTTCAGACGATGTTTGACTGATTTCTCCTTATTCCTGAAAAGTCTCTCAATGGGAGGCCTGTACTCAGACCAGGTCGTAGGTATGAATGTTGCCACAGCTCTTTGCTCATAAATGAAATGCTTGTTTCTCTCTAGAATCCATCAGAGCTTCTTTGTATATACTAGATATCTCCCAGAAAAGAATGGTAATTATTTTGTCTGGGTTTTTCTTATTTCTGTAAGTATGGTCATTTGTATCTTTCTACATCTGAATTGGAAGCAGAAGTTCTTTACATGCCTTGAATTGTGAAATAATGAAAGATGGTAAAAGAACTGTCTTTTCCATTTCCCCACCTATCCATGGATCGGGAATTCAAAAAACTCTTCATGTCTCAGTAGCATCAATACTGAGGATAACCTACCCCCTCAGGGCATGATGCCCAGGTCAGTGCCCAGGAAGGTGTGCTAAATGCCAAAGAATGGCTGATCCAGTCACACTCTGAGCAGCTCCCTCCTGAGAAAGCTATACGTGAGCTACTTTGCTCTCCCAAAGCAATAACTTTTTACTTTTATTAGACTCAGTAGCCAGAATTTCTTGAGCCATGTCCAAAATTCAGTACTCCAAATTGTTAGGAATATCACTTGGTGTTTTGCATCTGTCTAGTTGGTGTTCTGCAATATATGTATGAAAACACATGCTTCAAAAATACCTCTATTAAGTATTTCTGTTCACTCCACACTTCACAGAAGTCCCCATATACAAAGAATAGCTGGATAGCTGTGAATGCCTTTTACCTGCTGCTAAAATTTCTAAGAAGTTTTTGAGTGCCAGAAAATCATCTTACCTTCTCTTAGTTCTTTAAAGAAGACTTGACTAGATGTCTTCACTTTTTAAATAATTTGCTGGAAATCACATCCTTAATAAAGTTTGTAAAAAGAAAGTTAAATATAAGTGTGCAAAGGAATGATTATTCTTTTCTGCTTTATAGCTTTATAGCATAATAGCTAAAATCTTTTTTAATATTTTGTATTTATCAAATAGAACATTTTCTGATGAATTATATTTGAGGCTCCCTCCTTTCAGCCATGTTTATATTATACCATGATGTGAACTTTCATCAGTTCTGCCTTCTGATAGAAAATATTTTAGTCTGTTCATCTCCAAAATACAAATACAACAATTTTTTTAAAATTAAGTTCATTCACATCAGTCTTATGATTATTCAGGTGGCATTATTATTTTATGAATGGAGAGAAATGATTTAGTGGTAGAAGCTCCTCAAAATAAGTCTTACCTTTTGTGATGCCAGTCCAGTCCTTCAGGAAGTATTTTGCTAGATTTGTAGTTCCCTGGTTCTTCTGCATAACTTTATGGGGCAGCAAAGTGTTGAATACCTATTGTATTATCCGCCACCCCCTGTAAAATATATTGAAAAGGAGAGGAAACCCGTTTTGCAGTTTGTGACCCAGTAAAAGGGGCCTTAGATCAAGGATATGATGATTCATTCTGGGTAATTGTGAAAACAAAAGCTCACTTTATAAGCTTGAATGCTGTACTTCCACACTGATTCCCAAGACCCCTGTGAAAAGGATAGAAGAAATGCAGGAAGAAACTTTTCTTTCCAGGAATTCATTTATCATGCTGTGACATGTAGAATTCCAGCATATAGCATCAGTTTTTATGTTCTTTTATGCTTCCCATTGTTTCTTAATCTCAAAAACATCCTCACAGTCAACAAGTACAATGTTTATAAAATTTATGATTTCTCAAATTATTTCAATAGAGGCAGTATGGCTCTTCCCACTCTAAAGGTATTATGGAAGTTTGAAGAACTGAAAGCTTTAAATTCAGTATATCACATCTGCATTGGTATATGCCTGTGATCTTATATTCTTTCTTTATTGGTGTTGTTGGTGAGTGCTTACACCTTAGTTGTTCAAGAAAAATAAATCTTAACAATGTTAATTTTTTTAATGAAATAATCCCTAAATGTCTATTCTGTCCAAAAATAGTCTATTTTAAAAATAATCCCCTCTTTTTTTTTCAATGATATTTGTACTATTTTATTTAACTGGACATTATTAAAGCAATCAAAATTTAGAATTTATGATTATTTTTACATAATAGAAAAATTTTGAAATCATGCATGCAATGCAGGTTATTGACAATGATCATAAAATAATCCCCTCTTAATTTGTTGCCTTCTTTTGTTTTGATTGGGGTAGGAGAACACATAATGAAAAAACTGTATGTAACTTTTTTCATTCTACAAGTATAAACATTTCTAATGTGTTTGGCCTGGAATTTTCTTTAGTGGAGTGTTAAAATGGAAAGTAGCAAATAAGTAATTAAAAAAGAATTCTGTTTCCAACAAATGCATGGTATTTGCCTTTTAAGACCAGGACATATATGCACTCTTGCCAATATCTCTTCTTTTGCCAGATGGGGTTAGTACTTTGGATGCTAAGATATTTTCCAGGAGGCAAAGAGATTGAGGGAGTGACTTACAGCTCCTGTACTTGATATGATTTCAATTTTCTTAAATTTACCAAGGCTTGATTTATGACCCAAGATATGATCTATCCTGGAGAATGTTCCATGAGCACTTGAGAAAAGACTTTATTCTATTGTTTTTGGATGCAATGTCCTATAAATATCAATTAAGTCCATCTTGTTTAATGCATCACTTGAAGCTTGTGTTTCCTTATTTATTTTCATTTTGGATGATCTGTCCATCGGTGAAAGTGGGGTGTTAAAGTCCCTACTATGATTGTGTTACTGTTGATTTCCCCCTTTTTTTTTTTTTTTTTTTTGCGGTTCATGGGCCTCTCACTATTGTGGCCTCTCCCGTTGCGGAGCACAGGCTCCGGACGCGCAGGCTCAGCGGCCATGGCTCACGGGACTAGCTGCTCCACGGCATGTGGGATCTTCCCGGACCGGGGCACAAACCCGTGTCCCCTGCGTTGGCAGGCGGACTCTCAACCACTGTGCCACCAGGGAAGCCCTGATTTCCCCTTTTATGGCTGTTAGCATTTGCCTTATACATTGAGGTGCTCCTATGTTGGGTGCATAAATATTTACAGTTGTTTTATCTTCTTCTTGGATCGATCCCTTGATCATTATGTAGTGTCCTTCTTTGTCTCTTATAATAGTCTTAATTTTAAAGTCTATTTTGTCTGATATGAGAAATGCTACTCCAGCTTTCTTTTGATTTCCATTTGCATGGAATATCTTTTCCATCCCATCGCTTTCAGTCTCTATGTGTCCCTAGGTCTGAAGTGGATCTCTTGTAGACAGCATATATACGGGTCTTGTTTTTGTATCCATTCAGCCAGTCTGTGTCTTATGGTGGGAGCATTTAATCCATTTACATTTAAGGCAATTATCAATATGTATGTTCCTTTTACCATTTTCTAAATAGTTTTGGGTTTGTTATTGTAGGTCTTTTCCTTCTTTTGTGTTTCCTGCTTAGAGAAGTTCCTTTGCATTTGTTGTAGAGCTGGTTTGGTGGTGCTGAATTCTCTTACCTTTTGCTTCTTTGTAAAGGTTTTAATTTCTCCATCGAATCTGAATGAGATCCTTGTTAGGTAGAGTAATCTTGGTTGTAGATATTTCCCTTTCATCACTTTAAGTATGTCCTGCCACTCCCTTCTAGCTTGCAGAATTTCTGCTGAAAGATCAGCTGATAACCTTTTGGGGACTCCCTTGTATGTTATTTGTTGCTTTTCCCTTGCTGCTTTTAATATTTTTTCTTTGTATTTAATTTTTGATAGTTTGATTAGTATGTGTCTTGGCATGTTTCTCCTTGGATTTATCCTGTATGGGACTCTCTGCACTTCCTGGACTTGATTAACTATTTCCTTTCCCATACTAGGGAAGTTTTCAACTGTAATCTCTTCAAATATTTTCTCAGTCCCCTTTTTTTCCTCTTCTTCTTCTGGGACCCCTATAATTGAATGTTGGTTCATTTAATGTTGTCCCAGAGGTCTCTGAGACTGTCGTCAATTCTTTTCATTCTTTTTTCTTTATTCTGCTCTGCAGTAGTTATTTCCACTATTTTATCTTCCAGGTCACTTATCCTTTCTTCTGCCTCAGTTATTCTGCTCTTGATTCCTTCCAGAGAATTTTAAATTTCTTTTATTGTGTTGTTCTTCATTGTTTGTTTGCTCTTTAGTTCTTCTAGATCCTTGTTAAACCTTTCTTGTATTTTCTTCATTCTATTTCCAAGCTTTTGGATCATCTTTACTATCATTACTCTGAATTCTTTTTCAGGTAGACTGCCTATTTCCTCTTCATTTGTTTGGTCTGGTGGGTTTTTACCTCGCTCCTTCATCTGCTGTGTATTTCTCTGTCTTCTCATTTTGCTTAACTTACGATGTTTGGGGTCTCCTTTTCGCAGGCTGCAGGTTCATACTTCCCGTTGTTTTTGGTGTCTGCTCCTAGTGGGTAAGGTTGGTTCAGTGGGTTGTGTAGGCTTCGTGGTGGAGGGGACTGGTGCCTGTGTTCTGGTGGATGAGGCTGGATCTTGTCTTTCTGGTGGCAGGACCACATCCAATGGTTGTTTTGGGGTGTCTGTGACCTTATTATGATTTTAGGCAGCCTCTCTGCTAATGGCTGGGGTTGTGTTCCTATCTTGCTAGTTGTTTGGCACAGGGTGTCCAGCACTGTAGCTTGCTGGTCGTTGAGCGGAGCTGGGTCTTAGTGTTGAGATACAGATCTCTGGGAGAGCTTTTGCCATTTGATATTACATGGGGCCAGGAGGTCTCTGGTGGACCAATGTCCTGAAGAGGCTCTGGCCTGACACCCGGCTGGAGCGCCAAGACCCTTAGCAATCCTAATCTTCTCGAATCTTGAACACAAATTCAGAGCAACATTGGGATTCAGATAATCTGCTCAGGCCACACCCTCCACACAGGTTCCAAGAGAGCCTTCTCCAAGCCCCTGAGGATGGAGGTTTCTTCCAGGTCTGAAATGTTTTAGTCTTTCTTCCTAACCGCTTATATGAATTTCACCTCTTCTTACAGACCTAATCCCAATTTCTCCAGGAAGTCTTATCTGATTCCTCCAGGCTAGAGCAAATATCCTCCTTGTTTGCTAGTGTTGGAGGGTCTCCTGCAGAGGTGGGAGGCGGCTGTGGCTCACCGCAGGGACAAGGACACTCTAAAATTGCTATGTTATATTGATTAAAGGAATTTAATGTCATGGTAATACCTAATAGTATGACAAAATTGAATATTGCAATTGTTATGCAAAGAAAGAAAAATGCAACTCTAGTTGTTTCATACTTCTCCATTATTGGTGTCATCTTCCATTTTTATGATGCCTTTACTGGGAACCACATATCTTATCCAATTTTACCTTAAGGATAAATTGTATGGAGTTAGTAATAAAAAACTAACGTCAATCTGAGAGGAGATAATGTATGAGGAATGTACTATCCTAGGAAGAATTTTCAGTTTGTATAGGTGTCAAAAATATAATTTATGTTATTGTATTTAAGCAATTCTTATTATTTGGATTTTTCTATCATGAAAGGAATATACAGTCCTTTTTTTGATGTGCCATGAAATATGAACTCTAATGTAACATTTATCCTTTAACTGCTAAATCATCTCTATTAGCTCGGGAGTTTGTGAGTGGAAGGGCTTGATCTTGGTCACTGGCCATGTCCCCAACATCTACTGCTGGCGCAGAGTAGGGCCTCAGTGATTATTCATTGAGTGTATTGATTCTTGGGTACTATACAATTATGTGCATTTGTGTGGTACCCTATAGCTTTCAAAACATTTTTAGTGGGCTTCCCTGGTGGCGCAGTGGTTGAAAGTCCGCCTGCCGATGCAGGGGACACGAGTTCGTGCCCCGGTCCGGGAAGATCCCACATGCCGCGGAGCGGCTGGGTCTGTGAGCCATGGCCGCTGAGCCTGTGCGTCCGGAGCCTGTGCTCCGCAAGGGGAGAGACCACAACAGTGAGAGGCCCGTGTAACAAAAAAAAAAAAAAAAAAAAAACATTTTTAGTTAGGTTATCTTATTTGACTATAACAAAAATTTTGTGAGAAAGTTAGGACAGATATTTTCTTCCAATGAATAAAATTGCAGTTCAAGTGGATTATGGAAGAGCTAGGTTAGGAGGGTGTCGGGGTCTTAATAATCTGTTGTTTTTTTATATTGATCATGAGCATTCTGTAAATTCTGTGCCTGTTGTCCTTTTGGTACTTCTGAAGTTTTTTTTTTTTGCATTTGCACCCAAAGTCATCTTTCCTAACTCAAATTTTCTTGTCCATAGAACAAATTGGCCAGGAGATGTTGGAAAACCTCAGTCATGACAGAGAAAAGATACAGAGAGCACGTGAAAGAGTAAGTAGAAGTGCTACAATCTTTTCACAAATTCAGTAAATGAAAAGACAAAAAAATAAATAAGTAAAACGTCTTGGGCATGTGCATAGACAGTAACAATTACATTGGTGTAAGCACGTGTAAAAATGGCTAGGGTGAAAGAGGGATATAGAGTGGGGGTGAAGGGAATGTGGGATGGAGAAGGAATAAGCTGACTCTTTATGCCTCCATCCCAGAATGCCCCCAGGTAGATATTTTATTTAGCGTTATATCTAAGGAGAAGATCACTGAGGAAGATTTTGTGGTATGTCAGGTCTTTCAGAGCAAAAGCTAAAAAATATTGATCTCATCTTCCCTCAATTCATTTTGCTTCCATTTATATCTCTAGGACTGTGTGCATTCATAGGGTGAAAATATTAATTAATTACCAGAAATAAATTAAACTTTGTCAGCCTGTGAGATATTTGCTTTTATATCCTGTTCAAGTATCCAATTTAAAGCTCCTGGGGTTATCTAGTATATGTAATTTTCTAAATCTAAGAATTTTCGGAGATAATGTAGGTGTCAAAAATGTATTTTAAAGTATTTAAGCATTTTTTTATGAATTGGATTTTCCATCATGAAAGAAAATTATTGTTTGCCAGATTAGATTAAAAATAATCTAATTCCATGAAGTTTCATTTTGTTCTGTTTTAATGCTGCTTTTCTCCTCCTAGCTTCGGGAAACAGATGCTAACTTGGGGAAAAGCTCCAGGGTTCTGACAGGGATGTTGAGAAGGTAAGAGCCAGGTAGGGACTTATCTTCCTCTCTCTCTCTTACTTTTTTTTTAAGTATATTTTTCATCTCGTTGCAACCAGGCATGTTCCAGGCATGCAAGCTTCTGCTCTTAGTACCCTGTGTCAAGACCCTTTTGAAATGACAAAGCACTGATATTAACTCTTGTTTGGACAGGGACACACACTGAGTAACTTAGATTAGAGAGAAGGTTTGAGCTTGTGGGGTTACCTCAAGCTATGGAAAAAATTAGGGTTAGACATGAAGTATTTTTTCATAGCCTGAGGAAGGCCCCATGGCAGGAGCAGACTGATTTTATTTTCTATTTTGATAGCCTCCTTGCTGTAGAGGGAATGGTGGCCTGCAGTACCGGGAGCACACTTGGTATTAGCGTTGCCCTCTGTTGCTTTGTTTTCATTTCTTTTTTAAGAGAGTCTGGGGAAACATTCTGAGTTTATGTATACTTAAAAAAGATTTTTTAAATTTAAAGAGTATCTGAATAGTGTGCAGTCACATGTGTGGGCAAACAAATGTTAATGTTTTATATGTGAAACTAACCTTTGATTGATGGAAGATATTTGGGAGAGTATGTGAAAGTAAATGAATGCATGTAGGTAACATTCTGCGTTCTGTAATTTTGGAGGGGAGTGAGAAATGTTTTCATTGTTCCGAAAATTGGGGTCATTTTTGACTTAGGTATATTCAGCATGGAATTACTGCATTCAGAATCTACCAAATAAGACTATCATCTAGCATAACCTTCAGTTTGGAACTGTGGGTAGAAATATGAATGAGCAATGTTGAGAATCGCCTCTAGAATCGCTTAATTGGAATTTTAAAAAGAGAATCTTATTTATCATTGATGCTATAGTGACAGCTATTTGAAAATAAGTACAGTCTTCTCTGATCATGTATCCATGTATAATAATTTGCTAAAAGTATGTTTGCTGTGTTAGAGATTGATTGCATAAGAATCAGTCAAAGGTATGGTCACTTAGTCTTCTATAGGCCAATGTAGTGATGTGGTTTCCCTATCAGGCTACTCAGGAGCAAGGTTAAGTTCCTGGGACACTTCCAGCCCACGCTGACACAACTCCACACGCCACCCCTTTTCCTACACCCACAGTCCCCAATTCAAAACCATAAACCACCAAATTCTCTGATTAGGGGTAATATGTAAACGACCTAGAAAAATTCAAAATCCACATAGAAGTGGCGATTGAAAGGAATGCTTCAGTGCATATAAACAATAAAAAAGAAAAAAAGGGGGAAATTCTCTATTGCTTCCCTGGGAGGGCCCCTGCAATGTGAGCTGTAACGAATATTCTGCATATGTCTCCATTTTGTCAAATCTCATTAAAGAGTCCTCCCGCTTTATGTCAGTTGAGCTGTCCAGAAATCATTCATCATTTTTAGTGTAAAAAAAAATCATGTGGTTATTTAAATAATATCATATTAATGTTAAAGTTCAGCTGTCATTTAATGGTATGGCTTAATCAGATGTAGCATTTAGGAAAAATAGTTTATCCAGGCTCTATGTGGCTTTCAGGTTGGCAGATTCAAATAAGGATTTATGGGTTTCTAAACCAACGTATTTCTGTCCACATTTCTGCTTGATGTACCTCACCCTTTTGTGCAGGACACTGCAGACAGTTATTTCAACAAATAACGCATCTCCTCATATTGTGTTTGAATAAATTTGCAAGTCATTTAGAGAGGGTGAAGCACAAACCACTTCTGTAACCTTTGACTGGGCTTTCTTTAGAAAAATCATACTAACAGGGTTGTTTCATAAGCCTACAGAAGAAGATTACTCTGCTGAAATCTTCTTGGGGTTCTCTTTGTAGGCAGACTCAGTCAATCACTGGCTCATCTCCTTTTGGGCTCTGTCTAGAGTATGAACAGAAATAAAAATCCCCAGATGGACATCACCTTGCTATGTCTGAGCCAAGGAAACTCTTAAGTCCACCTGTGCACATTGGTAACTGTGTTTTTCACTAAGCACAACTGGGATCTTGGTATCAGCCAAGGTATCCAGGTACTTTTAATCAATGCTATAACCTGAGTCTTCGGGAGCCAAATGTAGATGGTGGTTTTGGTTTAGTTTCTAATTACTATCCCACATGATATACAATTTATTTTGGACTTGGGAACAGGCAAAAATATTTTACCAACTTCTTCACTTCATTATTTTTTATTATTCCCTGGAAAAACAGTCTCTAGAAAGTGGAACCAGGATTTATGTTTCTAATAGGAAGTCTTCTATTTACTGCTCTGATTTTGCTTCCTGTTACATCCCTCCCATTCACACGGCACTCAATTCCAGCACTGGTGGGGTTTTATTTCAGAAAGAGAAGTCACGTTATCTTACCAAAATTACACAGCTATATCATGTGTCAACAGGTGCTTCTGATTTAAGAAAAGTTACAATATTGAACAGTGTGCTTATCAGTATAAATGTATAAATGCATACAAGAAATGAATGTCCTCTTTGTTCAGGGTAGGTGTTTACTTGCATATAACATAAGCTTATTTATTTTCATATGATGAATTCTTTATGACTGAAGATAGTTAAGTATTCTACAATATACCAAACCAAGGAATTATTTTATTTAAAAGAAAGACTGCTGATTATTTTTAAACTTAGGTTGTTTTTAAGTTTGTAAAATGAACAGGAATGGTATATCATGGTCCCTCATTTGAGTCATTTTGCTAATATTGATTAGTCTATTGTGAAGACAGGTGAAACCAGTGTTCCATCAGTGCCAATGTTTGTACATAATCCACCCGATTTTCTGTAAGAGTGACCAAAGGTAGATAGGAAAATAAAACTGAGTAAGTGGCAGCCACTACCATTTGTGCTTTTTAATCTTTTGTTAACTTCAAATGGGGTGAAAAAAAAAACCACATTTCCTTCCTTCCTTCCTTCCTCCCTCCCTCCCTCCCTCCCTTCCTTCCTTCCTTCCTTCCGTCCCTCCTTCCTTTCTTCCTTCTTTCTTTCCTTCCTTCCTTCCTTTCTTCCTTCCTTCCTTCTTTTCTTTTTTTCTCCTTATTCACTTCCTCAGTAAGTATTTCATGCCTGAATACAAGGACTTGGGGCTCCTCAAATGAAATCAGTTTGGATCCTTGCCTTCAGAGTACTTCAGTCTAGTAGAGAATATGTGCATATAAAGTAGCATAGGAATTCATAAAATCATCTAGTTTTCAAGGAAGCTATGGAAGATTCTACAAGTCCAGTTAATCCTTACTGATCATTAAAAAGGGTGCCAGGAAAACAAAGAACCTATAGAAAATATGATTTAAGTAGCTATACAACCAATAAGTTTGAAAAAAATAGAGAAATAAGATGACTTACAGAATCATAAGTTTTGAAAGAAACTAAACTAGATATTGAGACATATCTAGGGAGAGAGCAATTGATTCAACCTAAATAAATGTTCTTCATGTAACTGTACTATATCACCAAAAGAAAGAAAACAAAGGAAAAAAACCAGTCCATTCAAAATTATATTAGTAAAACTTGACATCAGAATGCAGATATAGCTGATTTCCTGAAAAGTAATTTTTCTTCTGTCTTGACATAAGATGAAGAGCTACCTGGGGACAAACTGTTCATTTCCTGACTCTGTAGACAGAGTTTTAAATAAAGTGGTATTCAGATAATAATGAAAATTGTCGTGAAACAAATGACCATTCCTGCGATGACGGGGGTCAAAAAAAAAAGGATTTTTCGTTGACTTCCACAAAATTAGACTGTCATTAACTGGTTGTCTTTAAAGTGCCTCAGGTAGCACTGAGAGGCTTCAGTGTTGCTCTCCATATATATTTGCCTGTACGTGCACGTTGGTGTGTATATTTTTTCTTATACATTTGACTGGGAGATCTTATTAGATCAAACAGTACCAGCAGGAAGTGAAAATGAAAACAGTTCTCAAGATTTTCAGTCAGCAAACAAAGGACATCATGGTTCTATTTTCTTTTTGCCTCTGAAGAGTGAATAATTTATTAGTAATTGTATGTTTGTTTCTAAAAGTATCTAAAGGATTCCTTAGAAATGTAACAGTTATAATTTGAAATCTCTGTTGACATAATTTGGAAGACAATGTTACAAGTTTATGTTGGCCCATTGACCACATGTATATGCTGGCAAAAGGCTTATGAAAGGAAATGACATATGTAACATTTTTTAAAACACCTTTTCTGTATGATTATCTTAATATCAAACAATTTTCTCTCTCATGCACACTACCAATATTTGCTACTAGTATTAGTATTTACACACACACACACATACACACAATACAGAATAGCAGAATTACACACACAATAGCAGAATGTTTCCTTGAAAAAGTGAATTCTGTTTATCCTTCCATCATGTATGTAGTAACTTTCTTAAATAGGTAGCTGTTGAGAGGTGTTTTGTAACTAATCTATAATATAAATAAAACAGATGGGATTAAATGAAGTTGATGCAGCTACCACTATTTATACATTTTTTTAATTGCAATATAATTGATTTATTATATTAGTTTCAGGTGTACTACATAGTGACTCAATATTTTTATACATTACAGAATGATTACCACAAATATAGTTACCATCTGTCACCATACAAAATTATTATAATATTATTGACTATATTCTCCATGCTGTATATTATATCCACATGACTTATTTATTTTATAACTGGAATAACTTAATCCTCTTACTATTTAATACATGTATTTTTATTAGAGCTACTTCTGAGCCCATCTGGGGAATAACTGCCACCTATCATTGTTATCACATTTTACATTTTAAACATGGTTTTGTTGCTTTGGTAGGAAGACAGGTAAAAACATCTGGAAAACTTAAATGTACTGTCAGAATGATTCCTAAGGGTAAATATATCAGAAATACCAATGCAATTTCTATAAGCAATAGATATGTAATTTTTTTATTAAACAAACTTATTCTTAAAGAAATATGCTATAACTTTTCCTCTTCTTTAAAAATTCATCCCCGCCCCCCCATTTTGCCCAGGAAACATTTTGTTATATTTTAATTGTTCTTATTATGATGTCTGAAAATTCAGCAGTGGAGAGTTTTCAAGACTTGTGAGAAAAATGTCCTTGAGAATTTACTCTCAATTTTTATGCACTGCAAAGTGTCTTACATTTATATTTTTCACTTTTTTTCTGGTTTTTGCTTTTCTCTCTTTATGTCATTTCTCTTTCTTGGCCTGTTTTTACTAGCTGTGAACATGAGTGGGCCCTGACTTGAAATTAGTGCAGCAAAATCTTAACCTCTAAGATATTCTTCAGTTTTTAATCAAGTGCTTATTCTTTCAGAACAAAATGGTTCAGTTTGTTGCAGATTCTTTACACTTAACAGATTTAGGTTCTAAGCTTAGAATAATGCTACAAAGAGAAAATTATTTTTTAAAAACCTTGGTCCTTATTGTGTGAGTAAATTTATTACCATACACTTAACTCATTGCTTTCATCCTATGACCCCTTCAAGGCTGTCATGGATGATGTTTTTACCAAATGAAAGAACGACTTTGGATTTCTTTATATATGTTTCTTTTTAATAACATTCTTGTAGCTTTAAACATAGAATTTTGGTATTGTGTTTAGACATTCGAATACAGCATCTAAAGTTATCTATCAATGATAACTCTACTAGCTGCCTTAGGTGTGTGTCTGACCCTAACCATACTTTACACACATCAGATCTAATCCTTAAGAGCCCTGTGAAGGAAGCATCGTATCCCCATTTTACAGATGAGAATAACAATGCTTAGTGAAGTAAACTATCCATAGTCATATACATAGAAATGTACAGAATTAGACTATGAACTTAGCTATCTCTTTTTTTAAATTTTATTTTATTATTTAAAAAAATTTTTTTTAATTTTATTTTTTTATAAGGCAGGTTCTTATTAGTCATCCATTTTATACACATCAGTGTATACATGTCAATCCCAATCTCCCAATTCATCCCACCACCACCATCACCACTCCACTTTCCCCCCATGGTGTCCATATGTTTGTTCTCTACATCTGTGTCTCAATTTCTGCCCTGCAAACCAGTTCATCTGTACCATTTTCTAGATTCCACATATATGCGTTAATATATGATATTTGTTTTTCTCTTTCTGACTTACTTCACTCTGTATGACAGTCTCTAGATCCATCCACGTCTCTACAAATGACCCAATTTCGTTCCTTTTTATGGCTGAGTAATATTCCATTATATATATGTACCACCTCTTCTTTATCCATTCGTCTGTCGATGGGCATTTACATTGATTCCATGACCTGGCTATTGTAAATAGTGCTGCAATGAACATTGGGGTGCATGTGTCTTTTTAAATTATGGTTTTCTCTGGGTATATGCCCAGTAGTGGGATTGCTGGGTCATATGGTAATTCTATTTTTAGTTGTCTAAGGAACCTCCATACTGTTCTCCATAGTGGCTGTATCAATTTACATTCCCACCAACAGTGCAAGACGGTACCCTTTTCTCCACACCCTCTCCAACATTTGTTGTTTGTAGATTTTCTGATGATGCCCATTCCAGCTGGTGTGAGGTGATACCTCATTGTAGTTTTGATTTGCATTTCTCTAATAATAGTGATGTTGAGCAGCTTTTCATTTGCTTCTTGGCCATCTGTATGTCTTCTTTGGAGAAATGTCTATTTAGGTCGTCTACCCATTTTTGGACTGGATTGTTTGTTTTTTTAATATTGAGCTGCATGAGGTATTTACATATTTGGAGATTAATCCTTTGTCCGTTGATTCCTTTGCAAATATTTTCTCCCATTTTGAGGATTGTCTTTTCATCTGGTTTTTGGTTTCCTTTGCTGTGCAAAAGCTTCAAGTTTCATTAGGTCCCATTTGTTTATTTTTGTTTTTATTTCCATTACTCTAGGAGGTGGATCAAAAAAGATCTTGTTGTGATTTATGTCAAAGAGTGTTCTTCCTAAGTTTTCCTCTAAGAGTTTTATAGTGTCCAGTCTTACATTTAGGTCTCTAATCCATTTTGAGTTTATTTTTGTGTATGGTGTTAGGGAGTGTTCTAATTTCATTCTTTTACATGTAGCTGTCCAGTTTTCCCAGCACCACTTACTGAAGAGGCTGTCTTTTCTGCATTGTATATCCTTGCCTCCTTTGTCATAGATTAGTTGACCATATGTGCGTGGGTTTATCTCTGGGCTTTCTGTCTTGTTGCATTGATCTGTATTTCTGTTTTTGTGCCAGTACCATATTGTCTTGATTACTGTAGCTTTGTAGTATAGTCTGAAGTCAGGGAGTCTGATTCCTCCAGCTCCGTTTTTTTCCCTCAAGACCACTTTGGCTATTCAGGGTCTTTTGTGTCTCCATACAAACTTTAAGACTTTTTGTTCTAATTCCATAAAAAATGCCATTGGTAATTCGATAGGGATTGCATTGAATCTGTAGATTGCTTTGGGTAGTATAGTCATTTTCACAATGTTGATTCTTCCAATCCAAGAACATGGTATATCTCTCCATCTGTTGGTATCATCTTTAATTTCTTTCATCAGCATCTTATAGTTTTCTGCATACAGGTCTTTTGTCTCCCTAAGTAGGTTTATTCCTAGGTATTTTATTCTTTTTGTTGCAATGGTAAATGGGAGTGTTTCCTTAATTTCTCTTTCAGATTTTTCATCATTAGTGTATAGGAATGCAAAAGATTTCTGTGCATTAATTTTGTATTCTGCAACTTTACCAAATTCATTGATTAGCTCTAGTAGTTTTCTAATTAGCTCTAGACAGTTTTACTTCTTCTTTTCCAATTTGTATTCCTTTTATTTCTTTTTCTTCTCTGATTGCTGTGGCTGGGACTTCCAAAACTATGTTGAGTAATAGGGGTGAGAGTGGACATCCTTGTCTTGTTCCTGATCTTAGAAGAAATGCTTTCAGTTTTTCACCATTGAGAATGATGTTTGCTTTGGGTTTGTCATATATGGCCTTTATTATGTTGAGCTAGGTTCCCTCTATGCCCACTTTCTAGAGGGTTTTAATCATAAATGAGTGTTGAATTTTGTTAAAGGCTTTTTCTGCATCTCTTGATACGATCATATGGTTTTTCTTCTTCAATTTGTTAATATGGTGTATAACATTGATTGATTTGCGTATATTGAAGAATCCTTGCATCCCTGGGATAAATCCCACCTGATCATGGTGTATGATCCTTTTAATGTGTTGTTGGATTCTGTTTGCTAGTATTTTGTTGAGGATTTTTGCATCTCTATTCATCAGTGATATTGGTCTGTAATTTTCTTTTTTTGTAGTATCTTTGTCTGGTTTTAGTATCAGGATGATGGTGACCTCATAGAATGAGTTTGGGAGTGTTCCTTCCTCTGCAATTTTTGGAAGAGTTTGAGAAGGATGGGTGTTAGCTCTTCTCTAAATGTTTGATAGAATTCACCTGTGAAGCCATCTGGTCCTGGACTTTTGTTTGTTGGAAGATTTTTTTGTTTTGTTTTCTTGTTTTTTGTTTTTTGGGTTTTTTCTTTGCGGTACGCGGGCCTCTCACTGTTGTGGCCTCTCCCATTGTGGAGCACAGGCTCCGCACGCGCAAGCTCAGCAGCCATGGCTCACGGGCCCAGCCGCTCCGTAGCATGTGGGATCTTCCCGGACTGGGGCACGAACCCATGTCCCCTGCATCGGCAGGTGGACTCTCAACCACTGCGCCACCAGGGAAGCCCTTGTTGGAAGATTTTTAATCACAGTTTCAGTTTCATTACTTGTGATTGGTCTGTTCGTATTTTCTGTTTCTTCCTGGTTCAGTCTTGAAAGATTATACCTTTCTAAGAATTTGTCCATTTCTTCCAGGTTGTCCATTTTATTGGCATAAAGTTGCTTGTAGTAGTCTCTTAGGATGCTTTGTATTTTTGCGGTGTCTGTTGTAACTTCTTTTTCATTTCTAATTTTATTGATTTTAGTCCTCTCCGTCTTTTTCTTGATGAGTCTGGCTAATGGTTTATCAATTTTGTTTATCTTCTCAAAGAACCAGCTTTTAGTTTTATTGATCTTTGCTATTGTTTTCTTTGTTTCTATTTCATTTATTTCTGCTCTGATCATTATGATTTCTTTCCTTCTTCTAACTTTGAGTTTTGTTTGTTCTTCTTTCTCTAGTTCCTTTAGGTGTAAGGTTAGATTGTTTATTTGAGATTTTTCTTGTTTCTTGAGGTAGGCTTGTATAGCTATAAACTTCCCTCTTAGAACTGCTTTTGCCACATCCCATAAGTTTTGGATTGTCATGTTTTCATTTTTGTCTCTAGGTATTTTTTGATTTCCTCTTTGATTTCTTCAGTGATCTCTTGGTTATTTAGTAACATATTGTTTAGCCTCCATGTGTTTGTGTTTTTTACGGTTTTTTTCCCTGTAATTGATTTCTAATCTCATAGCGTTGTGGTCAGAAAAGATGCTTGGTATGATTTCAATTTTCTTAGATTTACTGAGGATTGATTTGTGACCCAAGATGTGATCTATCCTGGAGAATGTTCCGTGCACACTTGAGAAGAAAGTGTAATCTGCTGTTTTGGGATGGAATGTCCTATAAATATCAATTAAATCTATCTGGTCTGTTGTGTCATTTAAAGCTTGTGTTTCCTTATTAATTTTCTGTTTGGATGATCTGTCCATTGGTGTAAGTGAGGTGTTAAAATCCCCCACTATTATTGTGTTACTGTCGATTTCCTCTTTTGTAGCTGTTAGCAGTTGCCTTATGTATTGAGGTGCTCCTATGTTGGGTGCATATATGTCTATAATTGTTATATCTTCTTCTTGGATTGATCCCTTGATCATTATGTAGTGTCCTTCCTTGTCTCTTATAACATTCTTTATTTTAAAGTCTATTTTATCTGATATGAGTATTGCTACTCCAGCTTTCTTTTGATTTCCATTTGCATGGAATATCTTTTTCCATCCCCTCACTTTCAGTCTGTATGTGTCCCTAGGTCTGAAGTGGGTCTCTTGTAGGCAGCATATATATGGGTCTTGTTTTTGTATCCATTCAGCAAGCCTGTGTCTTTTTGTTGGAGCACTTAATCCATTCTCGTTAAAGGTAATTATCGATATGTATGTTCCTATTATCATTTTCTTAATTGTTCTGGGTTTGTTTTTGTAGGTCCTTTTCTTCTCTTGTGTTTCCCACTTAGAGAAGTTCCTTTAGCATTTGTTGTAGAGCTGGTTTGGTGGTGCTGAATTCTCTTAGCTTTTCCTTGTCTGTAAAGCTTTTGATTTCTCCATCGAATCTGAATGAGATCCTTTCCAGGTAGAGTAATCTTGGTTGTAGTTTCTTCCCTTTCATCACTTTAAGTATATTATGCCACTCCCTTCTGGCTTGTAGAGTTTCTGCTGAGAAATCAGCTGTTAACCTTATGGGAGTTCCCTGTACGTTATATGTCATTTTTCCCTTGCTGCTTTCAATAATTTTTCTTTGTCTTTAATTTTTGCCAGTTTGATCACTATGTGTCTCGGCATGTTTCTCCTTGGGTTTATCCTGTATGGGACTCTCTGCGCTTCCTGGACTTGGGTGGCTGTTTCCTTTCCCACGTTAGGGAAGTTTTCAATTATAATCTCTTGAAACATTTTCTTGGGTCCTTTCTCTCTCTCTCCTCCTTCTGGGACCCCTATAATGAGAATGTTGTTGCGTTTAATGTTGTCCCAGAAGTCTCTTAGGCTGTCTTCATTTCTTTTCATTCTTTTTTCTTTATTCTGTTCCGCAGCAGTGAATTCCACCATTCTGTCTTCCAGGTCTCTTATCAGTTCTTCTGCCTCAGTTTTTCTGCTATTGATTCTTTCTAGTGTGTTTTTCATTTCAGTTATTGTATTGTTCACCTCTGTTTGTTTGTTCTTTAATTCTTCTAGATCTTTGTTGAACATTTCTTGCATCTTCTCAATCTTTGCCTCCATTCTTTTTCCGAGGTCCTGGATCATCTTCACTATCATTATTCTGAATTCTTTTTCTGGAAGGTTGCCTATCTCCACTTCATTTAGTTGTGTTTCCTGGGGGTTTATCTTGTTCCTTCATCTGGTACATAGCCCTCTGCCTTTTCATCTCATCTATCTTTCTGTGAATGTGGTTTTTGTTCCACAGGCTGCAGGATTGTGGCTCTTCTTGCTTCTGCTGTCTGCCCTCTGGTGGATGAGGCTATCAAAGAGGCTTGTGGAAGTTTCCTGATGGGCTGGACTGGTGGTGGGTAGAGCTGGCTGTTGCTCTGGTGGGCAGAGCTCAGTATAACTTTAATCCACTTGTCTACTGATGGGTGGGGCTGGGTCCCCTCCCTGTTGGTTGTTTGGCCTGAGGCGACCCGGCACTAGAGCCTACCCAGACTCTTTGGTGGGGCTAATGGTGGACTCTGGGAGGGCTCATGCCAAGGCGTACTTCCCAGAACTTCTGCTGCCAGTGTCCTTGTCCTCATGGTGAGACAGAGCCACCCCCCGCCTCTGCAGGAGACCCTCCAACACTAGCAGGTGGGTCTGGTTCAGTCTCTATGGGGTCACTGTTCCTTCTCCTGGGTCCCGATGTGCACACTACTTTGTGTGTGCCCTCCAAGAGTGGAGTCTCTGTTTCCCCCAGTCCTGTCAAAGTCCTGCAGTCAAATCCTGCTAGCCTTCAAAGTCTGATTCTCTAGGAATTCCTCCTCCCGTTGCCAGACCCACAGGTTGGGAAGCCTGACGTGGGGCTCAGAACCTTCACTGCAGTGGGTGGACTTCTGTGGTATAAGTGTTCTCCAGTTTGTGTCACCCACCCAGCAGTTATGGGATTTGATTTTATTGTGATTGCGCCCCTCCTGCCATCTCACTGTGGCTTCTCCTTTGTCTTTGGATGTGGGGTATCTTTTTTGGTGAGTTCCAGTATCTTCCTGTCAGTGACTGTTCAGCAGTTAGTTGTGATTCCAGTGCTCTCGGAAGAGGGAGTGAGAGCACATCCTTCTACTCCGCCATCTTGAACCAATCTTCTTTCATTTATTTTATTTATTTATTTTTGTCTGTGTTGGGTCTTCATTGCTGTGCACGAGCTTTCTCTAGTTGCAGTGAGCGGGGGCTACTCTTCGTTGCAGTGCGCGGGCCTCTCACTGCAGTGGCTTCTCTTGTTGTGGAGCATGGCCTCCAGGCGTGTGGGCTTCAGCAGTTGTGGCACGCAGGCTCAGTAGTTGTGGCTCACGGGCTCTGGAGTGCCAACTCAGCAGTCGTGGCGCACGGGCTTAGTTGCTCCATGGCACGTGGGGTCTTCCTGGACCAGGGCTCAAACCCATGTCCCCTGCATTGGCAGGCGGATTCCCAACCACTGCGCCACCAGGGAAGCCCTAGCTGTCTCTTTTGAATGCACTACACCAAAGGTTCTCAGAGTCAGTTTTCACTAACTAGTAGTGAAATGAGAAGAGTTAAAACAAACTAGTGAGTTTTCATTATGCAAATTGTTACTGTTATCTGCTCTCTTTGTCATGATTCCATTTCTTCTGTAAAATAATTGTGGTAGTCAACAGTTTCCTTAAAATAGTTGATTGTCACAGCAAATGGAAAAGGAAATCCTTGGAAGGACTAAACATTAGCCATCAGTTTTCCCACCTTCCCCCCTCTCCCCACAGTTTATTGGTCTGGGATATTCAGAATTTTAGGAGCCGTTATTCTACACCACACTCTATCTTTTAATAACAAAAACCACTGCTACGTATGCACTCACCGATACCTCCTAGGTAGCAGTCACTGTTCTAGACACTTGGTATACATTATCTTGTTTCATCTTCATGATATCTCTGTAAGGCAGATACCATTACTCCCATTTTAAGAAATAAGGAACTTCTGGTAAATATTATCCAGCTGTAGAAGCAGTCTGCCTCCAGAGACTGTTTTTCCTACCGTGCTGGACTGTTACCCTTCTTCTATAGAGAATTAGTAGCCTCACAGAGAGTCAGACAACCATTCTGGATGGTTCTTGAAAACAGTGAACAAACCCTTACTACATCCCACTATTTTGAATCGGTCCCCATGAATCTATGATCTGATGTTTTAGACCTGGAACCTCATGCAGCAGGTGGACACACTGACTGAGAGCAGTTACCTCAGAACAATCCAGAGCTTTTACTAAAAAGGGGAATAAATCCTGGGTGGGCAAAAACAACAGATGTTATCTTCAGAATGTTTCAGGTGAACTTTTATCTCTACTCGGGCTCTCAGGTGAACTACCCCTCTCTTCATCAAGCCTTCATCAGTCTCCCAGCCAGAAACAAGCTGTCTTTGCTCTTATCCTTCAGGGTAGTTTGTATTTCTCACAAGACTCTAACATCTTCTGCTTTGCACTGTGTACATTGTAGTTAGTTATTAATGACTAAGTCTTCATTTTCTTCTAGATCTTTTTTATCCCCTCCCTCATCCCCCAAGGGACTTTATATGGTTCCCCACAATATTGTGCAACCAGCTGAAATAAGTAGGGGAGGATATCCAAGTAAAAGAGAAAACAAAGCCAGGAATCACTTTACTCCCCCCAAAGCATGGACTGTCAACAAATGCCTGTGCAGATATCCAGACAGGTGGAAAATGTCCTACCTGAAAGCAAAGCAGGAGACACAGTCAGAGGGCCCACGGTGTTAGATAAAATGAAAGTACCCTTTAGTTGACGTCAAGCATAGCCTTTCATGCTGCTGAGACAGGCCTTGATAGACTGGTTACTGGGAGAGGGTGACAGGTGTCATGTCAGATCCCTGCCTGGAGGGGAATGAGGAGTTTCCGTGTGACCAGTTGTCTTAAGAGTCCTCAGGTCTGGAATGTAAGCCGCTGGCGGTCAGGAGCCTCATTGCATTTAGCACAGGGCCATGCTCCCCCAGCCTGGGCCTGGTCAATGAATGGTCTTTGGAAGAATGGCTAAGAATAGTTTCAAAGTTGCTGTCTAGGTTCTTGGATGTAATTTAGTTGAAACCCCTTGGCTGCAATGTAAACAAAGATAAAATAAGTAACTTAACAATAACAGAATATTTTTGTCCATTATTCAATCACAATGGAAAACCATCTTATATTTTCCTTGGTTGTGAGCCACAGTTTGAGCTCATTCGCGAATTCCCTTTCTTTTATGATTTTCCCTTTTTTCCCCAGGAAACATGCCATCCTTTAACGCAATGTAGAATATGAAGGGTGCACGTCACCTTCACCATCAACACTTCCTTTGAATGCAGCCTTGAGCTCTTAACTGGAAGCAGGGAGCCCTAGGCCTTCCTTATAAACAAGTAATGGAGCCCTCGACCCCCCTTGTAAAGGGCTATTGATTAACATATACCATCACCAAACAACATTTTCCATGCCCGCACACCGTTACACCCCTGTCTGCTCCATGGTAAGCTGAGGGAGGCCTTTGGCCATCTGTTTCGTTAAATACCGGAGGCAGTGAACGGTATCTGAACTTTATAAAGCAAGTGTCTGGGCTTCCCCCTTCCCCAGTCTCCCCCTTCCTCTTCTGCTGCTACTGCTGCCGCCACCACCACCGCCGCCACCGCCATATTTTTTTTGTTTGAACGCTCACATTGTAAATTAGTGTATTCACACATCAATTTTAAAAGGCTCACTGTGTTATAAAATGGGACAAAGCGAGCTCAGTAACAGCTCGTGCACAGTGCAGGTGGTCGAGCTAGCTGCTCCCTAGATCAAAAGTCAAACAACTGTGAATCTTCTTTTGAAAGTGCAGTTAGGGAGACAAGGCGAGGCTTATCTGCACAAACAAGAACGAGTTATAGATATACATCGCAAATGCAGGAGGACAAAAAGGGGTTTCATAATCTTGCAGGGTAAGAAAACCTTCTAATGCTGAAAATTCTGAGGGCATCTCTGGAATATGTAGCCACTTTTTTCTTTCTTTTTTTTTTTTTTGTAAAATTACTCTTTTATTGTGTGGCAATTGGTAATTATTATTTATGCTTTGGTGCTGTTCCTAAAGTAGCTAAGTTTTTTTTTTTTAAGCCACCTTGGGGGCAGGAAATAGCTCCCCTTTCATGGCTGTATTTTATTTTTCAGCAGCATTTAAGGACAGACTCCTATTTATACCACACAAGCAGTTTTGTCTGTTGTAAACAAAGTAAGTGGCTGGGAATTGTGCTTTCCCAGAAATGTTTTCCAGGGAAGCCATAATAAGAAACAACTGTGTACATCTTGAGATTTTTGTCATCTAGGTATTAAGAAAGAATTCTTTGCATTCATGGAAACAAAAAAGAAAGAAAACACTGTTTATAAAGAAAGATATTCAATATCCAGAAATGTAATTAAAATATTTCTTAAACTGCAAAAGTTGGCCACCTTACTAGTATTAATTGAGGTTGTTTTCTTTTCTTTTTTTTAAATTATCTCTAACATTTTTTGGCAAGGTAGTAGCTGAAATGACAGGAGGCGTTTTCGTTTTTTAACCTCAATATGCTATTTAAAAAGTTAGTGGCTTCTTTTGTAAAATTATGTGAAGAACTTTGGAACTGAAGTATGAATATCAATGGGAAAAATGCAACAATGGTAAATTTTATGAAAAATTTTAAAAGAGCATTGAAGAGGCTTAGAATTATGAAAGAACAGCATAGTTTCTTATACAATTATAGTTTACATAGGAAAAAGCCACTCTACTTTCCATCGTCTGATATCTTAATGATTTCATGATGAAAAAAAAAACCTATCAGCTTTTTAATTCTCAAATCAGTCAGAGGTGTCTGAATCAGGTCCCCAAGTACTTTCATAAAACCATGCTCTCTGTCTCAGGGCATAAGGCAGTGGTCCCTATCCTGGGGTGGGTTTCACAGAGTCTCTGAACCACTGGACTTTCCTGAAAATATTTGTGTATGTGTGTATATGCATCATTCTGAGAATTTTCCATAAAATTTTCTAAATAGTCCACAACCAACTCAAAAAAGTTGAGAAACGAGATATTGTCACAAAACTGTGTACCATGTCTTAGCTAAAAAACCACTTAATTACTTTGATATTCTGGCTTATTTGAAATGTATTGGTCTACAAGAAACACTTATTTTGAATTTTCTACAAAGTTTAACAAGAAACTTTTCAGGGATGCTTTCTTTGGGAAATCAGATCATTTATCAAAATTAAGTCCTTAAAGACAGTCAGAACAAGTAAAATATATATAGGGCCTTATAGTTTGTAAGGCACATTCACATATATTATTTCATAATGTAACCTTCATAAGATGTCTGTGATTTGGTATCATCATTATTATCCTTATGTTATAGATAATTGAGACCTACAAAAGTTGAGTCTTGCCCAAGGTCATTCCACCAAGATGGAGCAAAGTTGGACCAATACCCTGGTATTAGCCTCAGAAACCATGCTTTTAGCAGCCTCTTAACAGCAATATCCTTAGCAACATTTTCTTCAACAGCAAATGTTTAATGTTTACTGTGTCAAAGGGAATCCGTTAGTCATCAGAGATTCAACAAACTCAGAACTCTACTCCTAGGTACCTTAATATTTTTAAGAAACAACAATACATAGTAACTTGTACTGTAAGGTCAGTGAGAGATAAAATGGTAAGTGGGGACAAGAAGAAGAAATCCCTGGGGCCCACGGTCAGGTAAGACTTTATAGAGGAGATGGCAGGTACCTGGCCTAAAAGTTACTGCCTGATTCTTAAGCCACACATGGGGTAACGCCGCTTCCCTTTTTATGGCAGCCTCAAGGTAATAACTTCCAGCAGCAGAATTTGAATTGGGGGCAGGAGGATGTGTTAGAAACATCTATTTGGCCACAACTGTGTTGAGGGTATATAGGAAGTTAACAACTTGTAACTGCATCTGCTTATAAAGTAAATATGATCCAAAGTCTTCTCAAGAATTTTTTTTTAATTGCAGTGGAGTTTAAGATTTTCTTCAAATAAGTAAGAAAGGCTTGAAGTCACCTCAGTAGTTCTAATTATAAACAAATATGAAAAACCTTTTCACACATTTTATTTACCCCAATTTTAGAAAGATACTGAGAACTTTCATACCCTTGACTAAAATTATGTACTTATAAAATTTTATAGTCTTTGAAATTATACTGCATATTAACTATACCTTCTATATGTGTGATTGGTGAATAGATGCAAAGAATGTTGCCAGAGTACATGAAGTATTGTATTGTGGCACGTTAATTCGTTGATAAGTGTATCACTTTAAAACACTGAATTTTTTCATATATTCCAGTTAAATCTTTCTCAAATCTTTCTCAAATGTTAAATCAAATGCGTTTATAGAGGTTTAGTTAGTAGCAAACTTGCCCAGCCGATAAAGAAAAGCATTCATTTTCTGTTCTGTATATGTGATCTGAAGCCATAGCCTTTAGGTCTTTTAATCTGTCTGTTCAAGGCCAAGCTATTTATATGGATAATTTTTAAAGCTTCTGTATAAAGAAAACAAGAACATTTTATTTATTCACTGGGGTTTTTATGTGCCTTGAAATTGCATAGATAAAGTATTTTCTGGCTCATGGATCTAGAGGAGATAAAAGGTCTCCTATTTTATAAGGCTTTATGTAAGCTTTTCAAATGTACAGTTTTCTTACGGCTAGAATTTTTTAAATAAGACATTATTTCACTATTACAATTGGAGTTTAATGTGGGCATCTTTTTCCTTCCCTGAATTGCATGTTAAATTATGTGTTTAAGATCATTTTTATTGCATTTTTACCTCCTGGATTTTGATAATTTTCATGTTGGAGAAATTAATTTACCAATCCTCATTTTTAGTATTGGGCAACTATTTAATATGACTAGGAGTGGAAAACCCAAAAATCAGATCTAAGAGGCAGGGTGAAAGGTATAACTTACTTTTGCAGCATATTGGTCTGAGGATGAAAAATTATTTACCTCCCCCTCCTTAAGAATTTTTGCTGAGGCTAGTAGACTGAAAAGGAAAAGAAGAGGCATTTTTTTTTAATTCTGGGGCAACTGGATTCAGACCAGATTCTAGGTGAACATTAGCTGCTGTTAGCTCTGCCGTGTCAGGGCCAAGAAACAGCTTTCCCTGGCTGGAGCATTCCCAAGCTATCATAGCCATCAGACAGGTGGGGAATAAATATTGTAGAATGGTGGGACATTTGAAGAGCAAGCTCCTGATCCCCAGGACTCAATTTGGACAAGCTTCAATTGGAGCAAACAGGTGTTCCTGGGAGGAACTGTCCTCAGGTGGCTGGGGGTGTGCCATTCTTTCACACACATAAAAAGTTCCCTTTCCCTCTGCCCGCAGGAAAATTAGAATTAACTACAGCTTTTTCTTTTGAAATGGAAAAAGAGAAATAAAAATATGGTACCAGGTTTTGGCTCCGACTGGATTTCCATGGAGCATGTAATCTACGATGAATGATGAGAATTCTGGAAGCAAGGCATCCTTGCAGTTTTTAACATTGGAGATGCCATAAAAACTGAATGAATGCAAATAATCTTTTTACCCATGGCTGTACCTGTATAAGATGGAGTAGTCTTTCCTTCTGTTGTTCATTTGTTCATTCACCATATATTTCATGAGCACTTGCAATTTTCTAAACACTAGGCTAAGTGCTGGGCATAGAGTATAAGACAGAAAAAGGCCCTGCCCCCCAGGGACTTAGCCTAAATTGTAGTAATAGTAATTGGTTGGAACATGAAAATGAACCTGAATAGTCTTTGGGAAACTGTGCATTGAAAGTACTTGCTGGCATCAGAAAGATTTTTTTTTTTTCTGTAATGCCACCACATTGAGGATATGACTAGCATTTTATTGGGGGATCATTCTTTTTAAATCAACTTTTGCAATAAAACATAAAATAGAAATATTAAAGAAAAATTTTAAAAGAAAAAAGTTGTTCTTAATCCCTCTTCCTTGAAACAAGCTACTCTGTTGATACAAGTATTTCCCTCTAGTCTTTCCGTCATGATCCATGTATAATGTTATATTGCTCTCCTCACTGAATATTGTCTCTTTTTTTTTAAATTTATTTTTGGCTGTGTTGGGTCTTCGTTTCTGCGCGAGGGCTTTCTCTAGTTGTGGCAAGCGGGGGCCACTCTTCATCGCGGTGCGCGGGCCTCTCACTGTCGCGGCCTCTCTTTGCGGAGCACAAGCTCCAGACGCGAAGGCTCAGTAGTTGTGGCTCACGGGCCTAGTTGCTCCGCGGCATGTGGGATCCTCCCAGACCAGGGCCTGAACCCGTGTTCCCTGCATTGGCAGGCAGATTCTCAACCACCGTGCCGCCAGGGAAGCCCTGAATATTGTATCTTAAATGTACTTCTGAATTTCCACATCTTCATGATTATATTTTTCCTAGTTAAAAATTTTTCTAATGAAAGTTTTAACAAACCTCTTATTTTGTAAAGAAAAAAAAAAAGAAGAAAGAAAGAAGAGAAACAAGTATCAAGAAACAGGAAGAAAGTAATCTATAATCACACTGACGAAAGGTAGCACCAAAATCACACTGGTGAAAGGTAGCATATTTCATTCCAGTATTTTTCTCTGTAAATATTAATTCCACTGCTGGTTCTATGAAATCTCTTCTTTATCTCACCCATCACTTCATCTTTTACCCTTTTATCTTTTTTAAATATCACAGGTTTTACTTAACAGTTTTCCGCCCTTCACTGTATAAAGGCTATACTCTCTTACTGTTTTTATTGAAGATGCCAAACAATCTTCAAAAACACATATAGGTTTCTTTATCACATAATTTTCAGAATTGCGTTCTTCCTCTGAATCTTTCGGATCTCATTTCCTTTTCTTTGTTCTATAGGATCTTTGCTGCCACTGTCTTCATATTGTTTTGCATTTTTATTTGGTTTGGTTCGTTTTTAAAACCTCTTCTTGGATCTGCAAAGGGATGGCAACTTTATATGATCAACTCTGTCGACAGATAGCCCTCTGTCTCCAGACTGTCTTCATGGGAAGGAAGTGGGGCTTCTTCCTTCCCCCACTCCGTGACTCTGGCATGAAAAATGTCCAACCCTTGTGTGCACAACTGTCATCTCCTTCACATGTTTACCCTCCACCACTGCATGCAAACACACTTTACTTATGAAGACCACACTTCCCAGGTTTCACCATACCTTCCCTGCCTATCACTACCCAGTATTGATTTATTGTTTTCCTGGGAACTGTCATTTCTTACTGGCTATAGAAAAGAAATAAGATGAGGAGTGTGGAAAAGGAGGAATGACTACAGAAGTCCACATGTCTCCTAAGTGGCAGCATCCACTCCTAAGAGAGACAGATACTTGGTTTCTAGTTGTAACAGAACTCACATCTTTTACCTCGTAGCAGACTTTGTGAGAGATGGACTACTGCTTTACATTTTTCAGCCCAATTCATTTTTTGTAGCCATAGAAAATCCTTCCAGGTTCTGGCAATTTGTGATGTCAGTTTTGGTGTCGTAAATTATCGTCATCTTTTATTTTTTCATTCCAATTTAATGGTCACTTGGATAGATGCAGCATCAGGAGCCATCAAGCAGGCACCTTGAAAGCGGAAACTGTGGGTGATCTTTAAAATTGCCCTACAGGGCTTCCCTGGTGGCGCAGTGGTTGAGAGTCTGCCTGCCGACGCAGGGGATGCGGGTTCGTGCCCCGGTCCAGGAGGATCCCACATGCCGCGGAGCAGCTAGGCCCGTGAGCCATGGCCGCTGAGCCTGCGCGTCCGGAGCCTGTGCTCTGCAACGGGAGAGGCCACAACAGTGAGAGGCCCGCGTACCGCAAAAAAATAAATAAATAAATAAATAAATAATTTAAAAATTGCCCTACATAAGGGGACCATATAAACCATTTCTGTAGCTCAACCCTTGAGCCTGTATGCCTGCGTGGTCTTGTTTTAACTGTTACTCTCTAATTATTGATTACTTACTGACACAAGGCATGGAAGCCTTAGGGAAAATGAAATCCCATGTGCCATTTTTCTTTAGATGAATCTTCTTTGAGGTTTAAGTGTCCCTCTAAGTAACATAATGAGGCTGAATTGAGAGGGTCATTCCAAATACTGCCTGGCTGGGTCAGCCGTGGCATCTATATTCATTGATGGAGTCTACTGATACATCTGGAAAACGAGGCATGTCTGCCCGTGCTTCATATCATGACAGCCTCATACAAGCCCATCTACTGTAGGCCAGGCATCCTTACATTTCCATACTCCCCATTTCCCTTCTCTGTCCCTCCTGGAAAAAAGTCTACTCTCCAACAATGACAGTGACTTACCAACAGGAACCAACTTCCCCTATTAATGCTCCTATCCTGGAAGCATTTATTAAGAAAATGGTAATTCACTCCACAAATATGTGCAAGGAACTTTGCAGGGTATACAAGGATGGAGGATGACTCTTGCCAATGACTCTTCTCGCAGAAGAAGCACTACCTCAAGATGGATGGTGATCAGAAACCTCCTGCACAGTTTGGAGTGGAGACTATTGCCAGCTTGGAGGAATCAGGATGAGTTTCATGGATGACACAGCATTTGTAGTGGCCCTTGAAAGAGGGGTGAGATTTACCCAGGCAAAGTTAAGAGACTCCAGACCAAGAAAGCAGCACAAACAAGAGGGAAGTAGCATCTTTCAGGCAGGCACAGCAGATAATTCAGATCAGCTCTTTGTTGTCAACTCTGCAATTTTTGCCTTTTGTTTTCTGAGGCTCCCATTCTAACAGTAGGTTGGGTCAGCTCACAGCACGCTTGCAGTTATGCACAACTGTCATCTCCCTCCCAGCTTTACCCCCCACTGGAGAGACAAAAGCTTGACTGAGTGATAGAGGCCTGAAAATCTAGGGTCCACTTTTTCTTGTCATTATTTTTCTTTTATTGAGCACCTACTATGTACTCTGGGCAGAATGAACCTTATTAAAGGACCAAGTTCTTTCATTGTTTTCAGGTAGCCGGTTGCTATGTTTCTTTTTGCAAGTTCTTACTTCCTCTTGAACATCCCCGGTTTCACAGTGTTTTTCTAAGGATCCTGAAAGGTGTTACAAGTACAGGTGGCTATGTGTGTAGGCAGAATAGACCTCCACCAAAAGGTGGGATTTTTCTTTCAGGGCACCATGCCATCAAAAGTATCATTCTGAGCCATTGCCCAGAATGTTTCCTTTAGAGTTTGTCCTCTTAATCATTAGACTTTGCTGTCTCTTCAGATGCTGTGCGGACTCTCTATAACCTGTTGTCTCAGCTCCGCCGCATGTGACATAATCTGAGAATAGGTTGGTATGGGAGAGGAGGGGACTTAGATCCTGGAGGATTTTAGGAGGCCACCAATCAGAGAGCCTGGGTGGCCTGGAATCAAACTCCACAACATTGACTGAAACTGACCTGGGCCTAACCTACTACTACCCCCTTTTTTTTTTTTTTTTTCCAACAATTTTGCTTTCATAGGACCTGATATTTTTAACCCAGTTTTGCTTTGGGGGAAAAAAAAAGTATTAACCATGTGCCTTGTCAAGATATCACTTTCTAAAAGTTTCTTGAATGAAAGTTCCCTCTCAGCACTGGAGTTCTTTCTAGGTGCACACCTGCCCTGTTCATCAAGTTCTCTGGCTTTATTTCCATTTACAAATACAAATGCTTAGTGGACAGCTTTGGAAGGAGTGGCTGTCCTCAGCAGCACGACTGAAGCGTTGATGAAATCATTTCAGGTACCTGGCAGGGTACTGCCAAATCCCATGGGCTTTCAAATCTGTAAGGAGAAGGAAGTGTGAGCAGTCAACACAGATGGTAACTGGTGGGTGGGTGACAGGTAAGCACCACGTCCTGCCTGGTGATCCGGTCAGTCTGTGTGATTTCTGATTCATATTTATTGCACAAATAGTGTTTGTTGTCAGAGCAAAAGGGAACATTTTTGAAAAGAAAAGAAATTACTCATAACACACCTACAGTGATCTTTTCCTCATTGTTTTCTGTCTTTAAATATTGAATTTTTATTTATGCAGCTTTAGTACAATTTCAAGTTCCGCCTTTTCCTTTTTAATAACATGATAGCTTGCACTACTATACATGGTGGATTTGATATTGTATTTAGTCTTTTCTTTTTTAATCAAGTTATTATGGCGTTGATAGAGGTTCAGGAAAGCCAGGCAGCATGTGGTTGGCATTCATTAGTTTTCTAGAAAATTGAAGGACTGACTCATGTGTCTCAGGCTTCCACCGCCTAATGGTTCAGAGCACTGAGTTTTGATATTTGGGTGCTGAGATGTATGTGTACCGTTCTGTGCTATCCACACAGATCCCTTGCATGTATTAATTTTAAGGTGTTTCATGATAATATTGATGACAAAGGGTATATATAAACAAAGCAGGCAGGTCACCCTGTGGAGGAGATCAATGTGGTGGGTTCCAGAAATAGCTGCATTTCCCCCCAAGTATTCCCTAATAGACTGAAAGGCAATAATTGAACTTGGATTAAGGCTTCATGCATTGTCTTTGTCAAATGGCAGTACTTGATAATTTAATCAGCATCAATCCTGGCACCTGCTTGGTGATGTGTTAACTGGGTGAAGTTTTTCCCCCGCCTTGCACAGAGCTCTGAGGGATGGCCTAGAATACAGGAGGCTGAGAGGAGGGCTGACCACAAGGATGGTGTTGGAGCCGCTTCAGAAGAATGAGGCGTGATCTGGGTGCCGTGGCAGGAGGCGCTGAACAGCCAGGGGGCAGCATGGGAGCATTTTGCACCTGAGGAAGGAGGAGAGTGATGGAAGAAGGGGGATGAACACAAACTTCCCCATGTTTCCCGAGCCCAGGATGATGGATGACTTGTCATCTTTTGTATTTCCTCTGGGGCAGCGAAAATGGAACCTCTCTACTGAGACCAGAGGTTGAAACTGGAACTCTGTGGGCCATAAGCGGCTTGCAGTACTTTTTTTTTTTTCCCAGTCTGCACAGTTTTAGTTTGTTTTTAAAATTGAGATATTATTTACATATAATAAAATTCACACATTTTAAATGTAGATTTGTTGAATTTTGGTCATGGGATGCAATGACATAACCACCACAACACATCAGGACAGAGACCAGTTCTCTCTATAAAAAGTTTCCTCCAGTCCCTTTGCACTCATTCCCCTCCTCCATCCCTGTCCCAGGCAGACACTGATCTGCTTTCTGCTATTAGTTTTGCCTTTTCTAGAATTTCATGTAAATGGAATTATACAGCACATGGTCTTTTGTGTAGGACTTCTTTCACTGAACATAGAGATTTTGAAATTCGTCCATCTTGTTGTGTGTATTAGTATTTCATTCCTTTTAATTGCTGAGTAATATTTCATAGTAAGATATGCTACAATTTATTTATCATTCACCAGTTTTATGAACATGTAGGTTGCTTCCAGGTTGGAGCTATTACAGGTAATGGTGCTATGAACATTTGTGCACACATCTTTTCGTAGGTTTTCATTTCTCTTGAGTAAATATCTAGGGGTAAGATTGCTGGCTCATATGGTTTATATATGTTTAATTTTATAAGGACCTGCCAAACTGGTTCCAAAGTGGCTAAACCATTTTGCATTCCCCTAGCAATATATGAGAGTTCCAGTTGCTCTGCAGAGTTACTCTTAAAACATTCAAAATAGCTGCCAGCAGTTAAAACTCAAAACCTTTCAGAGGGGCACATGGTCTCCAGCTCACTCCAGTTACTGTTTGACCCATTTTGATCATTTACATTGTCCACCCCTCACCTGTAGTTCGTGACCCCTGCCTTAGAAATTCTGAGCAGCATCCTATCCCATGGTATGTAGCAGGGGATCATGACTAAGAGCAGATTTATAGAGAAAGGCAAAACTGGGTTGGAATCTCAGTCTTGCTATTTATAGGCTGTCACTTTGGACAGGTTGCTTAACTTCTCTCAGCATGAGTTTCTTCACCTGTAAAATGCTGCGGATACCTTATTCAATGGTTTATGGTAAAAATGAAATAATACAGAGCATGTCAAGCACCTAGCGCACAGGGCCAGGCCCAGAGAAAATGTACAGTAGATGGTACTTATTAGTATCATGGTCTAGTCCAGTGACTCTCAATTATATGTGTGTATATCAGAAGCACCTGTGCAAAATTTTAAAAAACATAGATACCTGGGTCCCTCCCACAGCTCTCCTCCAGAATCACAATCTCCTAAGCTGGACCTGAGCTTGTGCATTGTTAAAAAGTTCTGTAGATAATTGGGATGAGTAAACCTGGTCAAGAATCATTGGTTGCCTGGGAAGATGGTAACAGGAAGCACTATATTCTAAACTCAGTTCTGCCACCAACTAGCTGTGTGATCTTGGGCAAATCACTTAACCTCTCTGTGAGAGCTAGTTTAGCTAAGATCTGCCCAGCACATTTGGCCTTTCAGAATGACCAGTTTCTTCTGGGTAGATCGTGGCTGCAGTTGGAGACAGATGCCTTGGAGGTGGTGGAGGTCTATACCTGCTTCCCAAGTAATATGTTGAAGGCAAATTTCAGATGGAACTCTTCCACACCTAGAAACATGTGCAGGCAGGCACAGAAACAGCCCTCCACCTGTCCTGTGGGCCCACGAAGCTCCTGTCCTCTGTCCTGATAGGAGAGTGCATTGACAGCAACTTGCAGGAAAAGTTCCCTCAAGTTTGATGTGAGAATATTCTAGAAAGAGGAGTTGGCTAACCTTCTAGTCAAAGTCAGGTGACAGACTCCTCCTTTAAGTAGATAGACACAGGACTGAGTCAGAATCCTGAGTCGAGGGCTCCAATCCAGGAGAAATAGGCAATTGGGGTCACTAGATGCAGATACCCTTCCCACGCAGGCTGGAGTGCTGATGACAGTGTTTCTAGCCTGTCCTCATAGCTTCAATACCATTTCTGATGTCCTCATTAATAATTAGTGTTATGCTAATTAAGAGTAACTAATTAATAAGATAAAGATAGCCACCACACTTTAGTAGCTGCTTCTGGAATATGGCATTTCATTAGTCTTTTAGATGTGAACTAAACAGTGTATTCCTGTTAGGCTACTTCAGTCATAAAATCACTGCCCTATGGTATGGATTAAAACCAATGCACACATATATGTCACACTATATATATGGAAGTATTTTAAAGTTAATTAAAGGTAACATAACATGATTTCTAATGTCCCATGCAAACTTAAGATTCAACAGTTCTACAAATGAAGGGTCCTAATAAGTGTACTGCTTTCCAGCACAACTTGTCGTTTTTAAGCCTCCTCTTTCTGGAAACCCCTCTGAATCCCCCAGGCCACATTAGTGCCCTTCCCTCACCTGTGCCCTCCTAGAACATAAGTTGCCTCATGGCAACTTAGTCCAGGGAACATACAATAAGGTTTCCAGACTTTGTAAAATGGCATCCTTTTTGACTTACCCACATGGAACTTCATTGTTTCCCAAACTTCAGTGATCAGAGCAGTACATGACCATTTTTTTTTTTTTTGGTCCTCTCTGCCGAATATCTCCACTGATATTTTTCTTTAAATGGGCACACTTTTGTTTTAAACTTAAATATATTCTTTAGCTTTATTCCACAGAGTATTATCCATGAAATCATGGTTCGAATGTGTTAGTTATGCATTTTTCCACGTTAAAGTAAATGCATAATTAACTATTTTTAATGTAATGTTGAGTGTTAACAAATATTTTAAATTAAAAGTAATCATGTCTGTGTTGCCTAGAATCAGTTCCCGCCCCTCCAGCGGTCTGCACATGGTACCGTGGGAACCCTCGCTGTGCTGTACTTGTGGGGTTCCTGCCCATCTCCCCACTAGACCGTGAGTCCCTGGAGGGGAGGACTGGCTTTCATCTTTGTAGCGCTATGTCAGTAAGCCTGGTGCCTGGTGCATAATATGCATTCAGTAAATGTTTGATGAATGAATGTCTCTCTTGCTATCACAAGTGAAATACCATTAGCAAATAGAAATATTTGCTATTTTCTCTCACTTTGATTTCCAACCTCTGAGAACTTAAGCACTCAGACATGGTCTCAAAACATAATGAAGCACCAAAGCATGTAGAAGTGAAGTGATGCCAGTTTTTCTACCTCCTAAAAGTTTTTTAAATGACTATTTTCATTTCATTCCCCTAATATTAAGGGTGGAACGGGGTAGGGATGGGGGTGTAAAATGGTTTTAAATTTACCTGACACAAGGCTCAAGGAAAATATAAAGAGCTTTAAGAGGGAGTTTCCAAGTAGAAAATGGAGATTGCAAAAAGCAGTGATCAAATTATCATCTCAGTTTCCCAAAGGAAGGACAAAAAGTGAATTCAAAGACCATGTTACTCTTTCCTAAGTAACACCCTTGGAGACGTAGGAGGTCCTTGTGACCTGCAGGCTCTGTACTCATGCAGGGTCCTCCTGGGATCACGTGTGCTCTTCAGTCTCTGCCCCGCTGAGGAGCTAGGCATCCCTGATTCCAAAGTTAAAGTGCTTTACCCATTTTAGTGTGGGCTATCCCCTCCCACCCCAACTCCCACCCTACTAGTTCTGTGCCGTAATTGTCCGATTTATTCCGTCACACCCAAAAGCCTTTATGCTCCTTGTCGGCGGGGACTAAAACTTTCTGCTTTAGACCCCCTGTGCCTCGCTAGTTCCTTGGACAGAATGGACACTCAGGAAGTATTTGAATGAATAAATGAGTGAATGAGTGAATGAATGAACGAACGAGCGAACAAACAAACGAGCAAACGAAAGAACAGGTGAGCCACGACATTCTGATTTATAATAAACCTTGCCAACTTAACCCCCTGCATTTTAGTAAAGTTCTGGAAGGAAACACATTTAAGAGAAAAACTTTCTAATGTCTGGAAGCATGCCTGTAGATGTCAGGATTAGACTCATTATTTTGAGCAAGCTTTTACTTTTAACCTCCTTTAAACAAAATTTGATGATTCAATCTTTAAAAAATAATCAGTCTTAATCTCAGAAAGCAAATGTTCCAAAGTAGATCAGTTGACTAAAACTTATAAATTAATGTTCCACTGATTTCAGTTACATAGGAAATGTAACACATGAAATGTTTTTGAGGTTTGTCTCTCCATTGGTCTCCAGAAATGAAAAGCTGGGACTTAGAGAAATATTTATCTTAGCATAGTACCTACCTTGAACTTTTCTCCATGGTATTTACTGATATAATGTCAGATCGAAGCATTAGCATTTAATTACATAAAGCCTTTTAAAAGTTCAAGATGTCTAATTTGGGGGTTGATTGATTCTGTAAGCATTAGTTATTTACATATTGAGTAGAAGAAAAGGGGCATAAATACTTATATTAAAAACATCTAATTTTCTTAAGCCTTTAAAAAATAAACTTTTTAAATGTTTAAGGTGAAAAAGGTAAACTATCTTGTTGGTTTATTTGCATTGGTTTTGCTTATTTCCCACAATTGCTAAGGTTGTTTTGTTCATAAAAAGGGAAGTGGTACTAACCTCAAGAGCAGTTGCCAGGCTCGACTTGGGACATTGCAAACTTTCTCTAGCTTTACTTTAAACACACATTTGCAAATATGGCACCAGTTTATTCTGGACAGTTCCTCCCTACACTGTTTAGAATCTTTGGCAGGCTTATTCCAGGAAAGGCACAGAGCTTGAGGCAGAGGGGAGGAACACTGAGGATGCATTGTGTGCCCACTGGGCAAGCGTGTCACCTTACCCACAGCCCTGGAGTGAAACGCCCACGGTTGTGAAGTTGGGGAAACTTACTCCTCTGGGAGCCCTTTCACTACACACATGACCCGTCCACTGAGATTAACGATGGTCACTCAAATAGAAAGCAGAAGAGGCTAAAATTATGTTTCTAATCATTTTTGCTGCCTTCTGAAAAGTTTGATTAGAAGTACAAAGTGTTATGCAAGATTCGTTAAGTGCTATAGTACTCTACTTAACATTGTACAAAGTGCTCTAGGGAGGAATTTGTACAGAACGAGCCTCTTCCCTCTACTTGCCTCTCGTGAGTTCTGTTTATTGAGTATTTCATGGCTAGAGAAAAGTGTAAGTTAAGGAAAATGATTATGTGTATTCAAATGAGCACATCTAGGGAAATTCAGATTATCTCAAATTCAGAAGTATTATCTCAAATTCAGAAGTATTATCTCAAGATCAGTATCTCCACAAGGGCTATTTATCTTCTTCTATTTTCTATAAAGTGGGGTATGTTTATTGCTTTTTTTTTTTTTTTTTTTTTGGTGGTACCTGGGCCTCTCATTGTTGTGGCCTCTCCCGTTGCGGAGCACAGACTCCGGACGCGCAGGCCCGGCAGCCATGGCTCACGGGCCCAGCCGCTCCGCGGCATGTGGGATCTTCCCGGACCAGGGCACGAACCCATGTCCCCTGCATCGGCAGGCGGACTCTCAACCACTGCGCCACCAGGGAAGCCCTATTGCTTATTTGACTGGAGGCTGGGGGCCTTCAATAACAGTTGCAGCTGGTCCTGAGGACCCAAAAGCACAGCCCTCCATAGTCTTTTCCTCCAACCCATGAGATTTAGGGATGTTTTATCATTTCTGTAGTACAGATATTTTTCCTGAGCCTGATTTACATGCATTTGAAGACTAACCTCAGTGAAATAGCTTCAGATATCAGGGTGTGTTCAGTATGGACAGAAAATAAGTGGTTTGCATCCTCTGTTTTACACTATTGAAAATAAAACACCTTAATAATGAAGAAACGTGATTGTTGAAATGAATTTGCTCATCAGTATATTTGTTTTGGTCAAAAATAAAACTACTGGGACTTCCACAGTGGTCCAGTGGTTAAGACTCCGAGCTTCCACTACAGGGGGCTTGGGTTCGATCCCTGGTCAGGGAACTCAGATTCCGCATGCCTCGCAGTGAGGCCAAAAGATAAAAAATAAAATAAAATAAAAATACAACTGTTAACCATAAACTAAGAAAGCCTCTGCACAACCTTCCTCCATCATTTCCTTGGTCAGATTCTATTTTCTTCGTTTTCTTAATTTGTGCTAAGTCTCCAAGAAGGAAAAATAATCATCATCGCTCTGTCAGTGCGCACTCTGGAATTTGTTTAAGCAGAGAGTCAGGTCACAGCACCACGGCCCGTGCTTTTTTTCTGCCGGGGAATTGTATTTTCTTGAGTTTGTACTGAACTGCATGAACAAATCATTAAGTGACACAGTGAACGGGAAGAGAGAAGTATTCAAAAATTCTTTGACCTCTGCTACAAGGGTGGCTGACAGAAGACACTAGCTTTAATTGTTTGGTTCTCTCTTGCCAGTTTTTGTTTCAGTAAAACATTCCATGATCTCGAGGCAAAAGGTGATTGGGAAGGCAACATTTTGATTCTAATGGCTATATCTATTTTTCTTTATTCAGAATGATCAAAAATATTTTCATAAGTAAAATCAGATAACATTTACACACAAATCATTCTACAGTTTAGCAGAAAGAGCCATATTAATTAGTACTGCTTAGGAAATAGAATTTAAACACAAGCCTGCAGATCTTTTACTTGTCTTTTGCTCTTTATTTTAAAGGAAGAATATTTGATGATATATCCACTCCCAACGGAGAAATGAGTGGGCTCAAACAGGTTTACTGGTTTAGTTTGTTTATCACTTTGTTTCCTAACAAGAAAATAAAATAGCTACCTGAATTTTTTTTACCTGTATTAGTACATGTATATCTGTTTTAAACTCTCTTTCTTTACCCTGCAGAAAGGTATCTCTAGTACACTCTGATTTTTGTCTACTTTCATTCTTTTTAAAATAACATCCAGGGTCGTGTATTCCCATTTTAACATAAGAGGACTCATTTGCTTTGGGAGGGAAGCTTCCAGCAGCATTGAAGATACATAAGCTAATATATTTAGCAAATAATGTCAGAGAAACCTTAAAGCTGGTGTCTATCACATTTTACTGTCAGTAAGAACTGTCAGAATTCCTATTCTCAAGAGCAGTGTTCGAGATAGTTAAAAATTGAAAATCAAAAAACAGAATCCTAGCAGTGGCATGGTGCCCTAGATGGGATAGTCACCCCCAGTCAGTGACTATGTGGTTTATCAAACCTTGAGATTAGTCTAATATGCCACTGGATCTACCAAACACTATATACTGTCTCAGCACACAGAGTGTGCCTTACCCTAATCTGCCTGTTGCCTTCCTGCCTAGGGAGCCTTACCCTGGTTTTTGCTTACACTAGCAGAACACCCCTATGTTTATTGAAAACTACAGATGTAAATTCTTCGTGATGAGACCAAGATGGGAAAAAAGAATTCTAACTTCAATTTTTTTTTAAGTTTAATAATTTATTGTGTTCCGTTAAGACAACACAGAACTATTGCTTAGCAACACTGGATTAGGCAGAAAATAATTTAAGCTCCCAAATGAGAAACATTTGTAATCGAATATGCTCTAACACTTGCTTTACCACATGGCTTAACACCCTTTTGCTCACACATGGTTAAACACATGTTTGAACTGATGTTTTAACACCCGTCTCACACATCTTTACGCCCTTTGTTCACATATGCTTAAACACATGCTTTGACACTCTCTGAGCTCTCACTGTTGAACACAGGCAGAGTATTGTCTTGGGTCTCATGTTCTAAAGTTTCATTGGTTCGTAGCCTTCAGCCAAAGACTGGTGCCCGGTAAAGTCACAGCCCTTTCTACAAGATGACGTCTGCTATTGTGTGCCTTCAGTCTGTCTGGAGAAGAGAATTCCTCACGGAGGTAACCACTGCCATGGTCCTTCATGTCTACCACACCCCTGAGTGGTGGCCTTTTTGAATATTTCAGCCCAAGGGTGTGACATGTCACAGAGTATCGTTTTTCGCCCTGGCCAGTCTACTTGTATTTTCCCAAACTACCACACTCTAAAGTCTTCCTCATGGCCAGATGTAGAATTTAGCTGAGTGTTTTTCTCTTACATCTTACTTGGCAGTTTCAGCGGAGCTGAAAATATATGTACAGGAATGGGGTATTTGTGTTACAGAAATCTGAATATAAATGGAAAAACTGTGGCCTCGCCTTGCTTACATGAGTCTGATTGCTTGGATCCTCTCTCTTCTTTTTGTCTGTGGCGTCTGCCATCCTCTTAGGCAAGGTGACTGCCTCCTCGTCACTCTGACCCCCTAGACCTGCCACTGGTGGACTCTTAAAAGGTTGTCTCTTCCTCCTAAAGTTATAGGATTCTATATGTAACAGTGGTTTAGAGTGTGGGCTTCTGAGCCAGACTGCTTGAGTTTGAGTCAGCTTAGGTTTCCTCATCTGAAAAATGGGAATAATGACAGTACGTACCTACTTTATTGAGTTGTTGTAAGGATTAAATGATACAACACTTATAAATCACTGTGTCCATCCGGCACATAGTAAGTGCTCAAAAAATTACTAATTACTCTTAATTCAAGTAGAATAAAAGAGTGACAATAACCTAGATCTAAGCTGTGCTCTACAGTTTATAAAATGTGTTTTATCCATATCTTTCTGCATTCCTATCAGAACATTGAGAGGGATGTAAACATATCCCCATTCCAGAGGGAGGCAAACTAAGAGCGGACATCTTAAGAACTCTGCCAGAAATTGCATAGCCAGCAGGTAGTGAGCTTGCCTGCTGGTCCCCTGACATCTAAAGGCAGTGTTTTTCCTACCATGTTACAAGACTAAGTCCTGTTACAGGTACAAGGAAGTACCAGAAATGGCTCTTTCCATCAAAGAGCTTGCAGAGGAGGAAAGATATTGACAAATGAAAAGTAACTTCCATTTATTGAGAAATAGTTATGCCTATACTAGGCACTTTTTAGCAAATTGTCTCTCTTAATCTTTACAGTAACCAGTTTGACAGATGAGGAAACTAAGGCCTAAAAAGCATAATGGACATACCCAGAGTCAAAGAACTAATAAGTAACAGAACTAGAGCAAGCCTGATTCCAAATAAAACCCATGCTTTTTATCCATTACTCATATTGGCTCTCAACCAATAACAATAAATGAGTTCATAGACAAACTACAGCTATTGTATAAGTCAATTTTGGATGAAGTATAGTCTTCCCCTAATAATTCCTGGTTATGCTGCTGTGTGATTGTTTGTTTCTTTTTTTTTTTTTTGACATTATAGAATGGATAACATAACAAGAAATAAAAGTTATGGGTGTTGTATGAAAGCATTTGTAAATTAAATCCACATTTAGTCTGTTCCCCCACCTTGATGAAATTCAGACCTATAAAGTGTGCTGCCTGGCTAAATCTTCATGGAAATGTTCTTTTACAAGTAACCTGTTCTCATAATTATCTGAATATAAGAATCATTTAAATTCCGTGGCTTTCAGGTCCCAAAGAGTGTTAATGGGTGTTAAATTAAATTATTTGAAAATAAACTCTACTTCATTGACTGGATCCTAGAAGGTCAATATTTAGGAAATTGTATGAAGAATGACACCCTTGAGTTTGGTGAGTTGGAAGGGCAGTTTTCATAATTGTTATTAATAACTCAAGCTATCTTCTTAGCTGTCTTTAAGGATAACTTAAAGGTGACTGGAATCCTTGAACTAACTTTCCATGTGAAATTGGTTTGGACCCAGATGCAAAGACTAACAATCAGACCATTTAAACACAGAACAGGACCAGCCAGGAATAGCAACACTTGGATGCCTGACTCATAGATGTAAGCAAGAATTAGTGATTACTGCAAATGGCTGGAAGATCCCAGAGGAAAATTTGGGAGGCTCTTCATTCCCTTTTGCCCTGTACACAGAATTCTTAGTACAAATACCTGGCAACCTCAAAATACAGGTGCAGATTTGGAATACATAAATCCTTACTTTGGTTTCTTTGTGTTTTAACTGAATTTCACTCTGTTGAGGTTCAAGATCAAATACTTGCATTTTAATGTAACATTTGCCAAATTTCCAAACCTCTAAGCACAAAATCCTCAGCCCTCATTTTTTTTTGCTTGCCTGGAAATCTCGGTAGCACTGAGCCAAAAGTAGAAGTTATGAAGTGAGATTATACTTGATTAGGAACAAAAAAAGTCCTATGTCCAGAAATGCAGATGTGTACAGCAGTCCTAGGGGAATGTTGGTATTTGATCTCCAAGTCTTAAAGGTTCATGTTCCCAAGGTTAAGAGTTGCAGAGAGCCAACTTTTATTTGTAACTAATGCTGAAATTACTCTGGAGATTCTAGAAGTATTACATTACAAATCACTCAGCTTTGGAAATCCTACAGCTCGTGAGTTACAAATATCACTGTGTGAGAGAAAGGGGCCATCAGTGAAGGACATCATTCATAAACTTAGTTTATACCGTAGCAGCATGATCATGCATATACTGTATGAGAATTTTCTTCTCAGTGAGAAAAGGAAAAGGGAGCATATGAAGTCCATGAGTCAAGACCCCAACTAAAAGAACCAGGAAGTAAAGGCCTCCTTGTCTGGGGGAATTTGAGTGGGGCCAGGGGGGCACAGTCAACTTGGGCTGCAATGTCCTCCTTTTTCTAATATCTAACTTCATGACCTGGGGTGAGTTGCTTATTTATTGAGTAAGGCTTCCATTTTGGTGAAAGTTAAAGCCTAGGTATTTACAGAATAATATCCTTCAACAAGCATGGCACCAATGGCCATCTATGAAAAAGGTACACGTAACAGTTCACCTCAAGGGGAGAACTTTAGTGGAACCAAATTCAATGTTAAAATCAAGAATAGGGCTTCCCTGGTGGCGCAGTGGTTGAGAGTCCGCCTGCCGATGGAGGGGACACGGGTTCGTGCCCCGGTCCAGGAAGATCCCACATGCCGCGGAGCGGCTGGGCCCGTGAGCCATGGCCGCTGAGCCTGCACGTCCGGAGCCTGTGCTCCGCAATGGGAGAGGCCACAACAGTGAGAGGCCCGCGTACCGCAAAAAGAAAAAAAAAAAAAAAATCAAGAATAGTTAAAGGCATTAATATGTCACACAGCTGCCTGGGTTTTTTTTTTAACCTTAATAAACCGTATTCCTATAATAGGCACTTGGTACTCTCTGGTGTTAACTAGTTGGACTTGCTTTTTGGCTAGACCTTTCTTATTTTAAACTAAGTAGTGATCTGGTCCTTTGAATTTTCAATGACTTTAAGCCCAACAACAAAGCAGAGATGGATAAATCTGTGTCTTGGTTACAGAGTAAGCTATTATAGGCAAAATTATACCTTTTACACTTTTCACCAATAATATCTACTACTGGATGTGTTTGTTTTCATTGTGAGGTTAATCTGCCCTTGCTATGAAATGTTTTTCTTTTAAGAATTAAATCCATTAAATCATCACACTTTGGGAAGAGTTTTTAGAGTGATCTGAATGCATGACCTTAAAAATAGGGCTAGAATTTGGAATATAACGCATAACATATATAATTAAGGTACAACATGTAAATGTGTGATATGTCTTAAGGGGACAATATATAGGTAAAATATCAGAAAATAAAACACCCCGTACATATCACCTACATCACACTAATAAATGCAAATTCAGGTTGTACCATTTGAACAACTGCCACTTCACTCATCCTCACTAATGACATTTTTCAGATCGTAGATTTTGATAGATGCACTGTGGAGTATAGAAATAATCATCATTTAGGTAGCTGAAAAATAGCTTGCCAAAACTGATATAATGAAAGTTATTCAAGATGTTCTGTCAAAATCCTTTCCAATTAGTGTTGAGGTCTTAAAGGGCCAGACTTAGCTTTTTATTCATATGTTCGTTTTATTAATGTATTTTTGATATATGCATAGCATGACTACCTAATACATCTCATGATATTGCATAATTACGGTGCTTTTAATTTGTTATACCCCAGTCTATTCTCCAGTCTTATTTAAAATTCTAAATTACTTCATAGTTTCATAACTAATAACTCATTAGGAAGCCGTGCCACGTACTTAAGGTTACCTCTAAGGCAATCCATATTTAACAATAAACTAGAGAAGTTCCTCACTACTTGAGTGTCAGTGACCAGTTTAAATATTTAAAGTTATCATCTGACCCTTTGTCTAACCACTTTTAGAAAATGAAATAGTTTGTGTATAAAATGTAGGAAAGGGAAGTCCTTTCACATAATTTTTTCCAAAATGAAGAAAACTAGCTGTCAGTAATCAAATACTTAGATAATACTCATATATATATATATATATATATATATATATGACACCATGCTGATATTATTTTTAAAGATTAAAGGGCCCATTTTTTCGTTTTCTTTTTTCTTGTTATTTTTTGACAAGACAGAGAAATTTAAGTATCTCATTCTACAGTGATCAAATTCAGATTTGTTGTCAATCACCATAATAATTTTACATTCCTGTCTGTCTCTCTGTTATATCTTAAAAAGACAGCTTTTGACTTGTTTCTGTTCCCCTCCAAATGACGAGAAATTTAGACTGTTGTTTTTAATGCCTTGCTTTCTTTACCTCGATAAATGAACACAGTTAAAAATTATAATGGTTCAACCCCTTGCTCACTGAGGTGTGTCTTCCCTACATTATTTAGACCTTGTCTCACGATCTAATAAGTAGCTGAATGATGTTAAAAGTAATACAGCATAATGCTATGCTATAGTGATGTGTTTGTTTTTGTTGTTTTTTTTTTTGCGGTACGCGGGCCTCTCACTGTTGTGGCCTCTCCCGTTGTGGAGCACAGGCTCCGGACACGCAGGCTCAGCGGCCATGGCTCACGGGCCCAGCCGCTTTGCCGCATGTGGGATCTTCCCGGACCGGGGCACGAACTCGTGTCCCCTGCATCGGCAGGCGGACTCTCAACCACTGCGCCACCAGGGAGGCCCTATAGTGATGTGTTTTAACTAATGTTTATTCAGTATCTATTTGATAAAAATAGTGCTAGGTTCAGTAGGGATGCAAACATGGGGAGATGTGGAAGATACTTCATATGAGGCAATGAGATAATTAGGGTCTATTTTCTGATGCTTGTCTTGGTCAGAGTTCTTAGATTCAGGAGGACAGAATCATCTATCTAATTTAAGCAGAAAGAGATTTATTAGAGTAGTGTATAGAGTCCTTAGGAAAGCCAGCGAAGCTCTTTTGGGTGCTACAGAGCAGCGGAAGAGACCAATCGGACTGTCCTGGGACCGCTCACTGCTGCAGTCTTACCCCGAATGGCACCCAGGATACAGGAACCGGACTCCATAGTCTCTACCAGAGCTGTCCCAGAAGAGCCAAACGCACCCTCCTCCCCTACACACACACACACACACACATTTACCAGAAGTGCCTGTTTTCTCCCATGCAAGTGCCTCATATTGCTCACATCCCCTCGCCAAGTCTTGCACAGACATCTGCCTTGCAGAACCTGGGCGATACCTGGAACCTGACTGGTTGCAAGAGAATCTCGAAAATATAGTTTTTAGGTTTCTAGCCTTCCCAGTCAAAGAAAGCTGTTAAAAGGGATCCGGAAATGTATGAAACGAGCCAATGCCCAGTATCCCCCAGGGATGCTGTGAAATAGTGATTCTCAAATTGTATTCCAAGGAATCCTAAAAGTTTGCTTATGCACGTAAAGGTTGCCAAGGAGGAAGAAGAGACCAGACAAGCAGGATTCTAGCTGGAGCAGCTCCATGTTAATCTGATCTTCTGCTGGGCATGTCAATAATCCTTGAAGAAAAATTTTATAACAAAAAAAAAAAAAAAAGTTTTTTTTTTCCAAGTTTCAGAACCATTGCTAACCTGCAAATACAGGCCTACCTCAGAGATAATGTAGGTTCAGTTCCAGACCACTGCAATAAAGCGAGTCACATGAATTTTTTGGTTTCCAAATGCATATAAAAATTACGTTTACATTATTCTGCAGTCTCTTCAGTGTGCAGTAGCATTTATGTCTTTTATAAAATGTACATATTTAATTAAAAAATACTTTATTTGCTAAAACATGCTAACCATCGTCTGAGCCTTCAGCGAGTCGTAGTAGTAACCTCAAAGATGACTGAGCACAGATCACTGTAACATAAAATAAAATGAAAAAGCTTGAAGTATTGCAAGAATTACCAAAATGGGACACAGAAACATGAAGTGAGCAAAAGCTGTTGAAAAATGGCACCAGTAGACTTGCTTGACACAGGGCTGCCACGAATCTTCAAATTGTAAAGAACACAATATCCGTGAAGCACAAAAAAATGAGGTGTGCCTGTACGCCTCAATCTTCTGTCTACTGCTTTTCTTGTTAGGCAGTGTGTCACAAATGCAGCCTAGCATTTCTTTCCATCACAAGCTTTTTAACAGACCATCCTTTCTTAGCCAATATTTGAAAATAATTACAAATTATACTCTTCTGTCACGTGTCTCGTTAGGGAAAGTGCTACTAACAGGCCCATTCATATTAGGGTTTTTAAGGGGAAGTCACCACCTCCTGAGAACATCTCAGAGCACCTCAGTGGTGGAGGGCTACCCGTCCTCATAGCCTTAGGGATGAAGAGACTGGACACGTTTAACTACTCTTCAGCTACTTTGTTTCATTTGACTTCAAAAACAAAATTAGCAGTAACAGGAGACAGTGGTTCCATGGGTTAAATTAATCAATGTGTGCTAATTAAATAACTGTGGTACCTCTGCCACTGAGGCCTGTTTCATTTGGTGGAGAGCTCTTAGTAAGTCTTAACCGACTTTGGTCTCTGTACTTTTAATATTTTGTCATTCGAACTAAATTGAAGGAAGACAGTCTGTAGTTTAAGCTGAAGAGAGAGCTATTACTTCACATATATTGGCCCTCATGAAAGGATTTCTTTTTTTTTTTTTTCCAGTACGCGGGCCTCTCACTGTTGTGGCCTCTCCCGTTGAGGAGCACAGGCTCAGCGGTCATGGCTCATGGGCCCAGTCGCTCCGCGACACGTGGGATCTTCCTGGACCGGGGCACGAACCTGTGTCCCCTGCATCGGCAGGCGGACTCTCAATCACTGCGCCACCAGAGAAGCCCAGGATTTTTTTTTTAATCTTTTTTTTTTTTTTTTTTACAGTAGGTCCTTGTTGGTTATCTCTCCTTTTAAATATAGCAGTGTTTACATGTCAATCCCAAACTTGGAAGTGTTTCTCCCTCATTCCCTCCAGGACATCTCCCACCCTACTACATACGGCCTTTCCCACTCTGAACCATAACTGCTTCCCTTACAACGGATGTGCCCTAAAGGAACCTGGATTTTGCTACCAATCCACTACTTACCCATCTTTCGTGTGTTTTCAGAGTAGCCCAACCTCACCCCTACCTGTCATGCAATGTCCCAAACCCAGACCTGCTCTGCCGCCCCAGAAGCAGACCAGCAGCCAACGTTTCTTTAAAGTAATGGAAATTTTCATCCTGTACACAAGGCACTGTTTGCCGTGTTATTCCCACTTGCTTAAAATAGACTTCAGAATATTCTGGTTTTGTTATATTTCCCACAGTTTTCTTATATTAAAAAATGATGAGTTTATTGAAATATTTGTAATACAAAACAGAAGAACCTACACATTTTAAAAATGTTAATTTCATATTTCTTGTTGAATATCTTGACACTTCTGAAAGGTATAGAGCACAAAATAAAACTCCCTGTAAGCCTCATCATCCACTTAACCATTGTTAACACTTGAGAATGCATTCTCCCCACCTTTTTCTATGCATATTTTACCTGCAAACAATTGAATATTTCATTGGCATTTTAAGTTTTAGAAACTTGTCTGTGATTCCTGTTAAGCCAAATAAAATTTTTTAAGTTACTGTCCTAGTTTGGCAGGTTATGTATTTTAACACAAAGAATATAGAGTCTGCCAGAATTATTTATCTCGGTTTAGCTTATAAAAGTCCTTTTGGTTCACATTTTTGCCTTTTTTTTTCTACTGTCAGCTGTAAAACATCAGACCAGAATTAGCAGCTGTAGTCCATGTTGCACTTTATTAAGTTTATGGTGGACTTTTTCAACCCTGTTCCCGGTGAAGTTTATTTAGGTAAAAGGTTGATAACATTCTTCACCCCAAAGTTTTTTTCTTTCTTTCCCATTAAGACAGTTCTTTCCAAGGACTTCCCTGGTGGTCTAGTGGTTAAGACTCCACCCTTCCACTACAGGGGGCACAGGTTCGATCCCTGGTCAGGGAACTAAGATCCCACATGCTGTGCAGTGCGGCCAAAAAGAAAAGACAGTTCTTTCCTGATAACATTCAAGAGGTTAAACATGAAGAGTCATTGCTTTTCTCTCATATAAACAGACCCATCCTTCCACTGTGTTAAGCCAGGTTTATAAAATATGTAATCTCACATGCAAAATAGAATAATTCTGTAGTATGTGTGTACGGTATGTGTCATATTGTGGGTTTGTTGAAATACAAAAGAACCCAGAAACATTTGTATTTTTTAAAAGACTGTGCCTCCACCATACCCTGATGTGCAGAATTCCTAATTTATGCTTGAACATATTTAAATAACTAGAGTAACAGGTCTAGGTAAACAAGTTACATTAATTACAAGAGTTAACGTGAGCTTGAGAATATTTGTGTTAATGCTTCATTTTTTTCAAGTAAGACTCTGCATTCCTTACACAGAGGACTATTTTCCCGAAAGTGGTAAAAATGCAAACACTCATCTCTAATGTTTTATGCCATGTCAGCTACATCATCGGTAGGAGTCTTTGTTTTAGTTATTCTTCTTACCAGAGATAAGATCTAAAGGATGTATTCTGCATACTAACTGAGGCATTACGCAGTACTTCTGCCAGAAAAGTCACTGAATATTCCAAGTAAGAATTAAAGGAAATTTTGCACGACATGGCATATTTAAAATATTTCCACCATTTGGTGATCTAGTTTTTGATGGCCAAATATACCAATAAGTGTTACTCATCATATTTATACAAAAATCATGTTGTGTATATAGGTATTCATTTTGTAGCCTTTCCCACTTAGCAATTTACTGTGAACATTTCCCCTTGACATGAAATATTTTCCTAAAAGGATGTTTCTTACAGTTTCCCTCATGGGACTGCAAAGAGTAATTCTTAAGTTGTGGGTAGAAATCCAGAGCTAGCAAGTTTGTGCTGTCCCCATGGTTGCCCGCATTGTTACTAAACCATGGGCTTGCTGGCCCTCAAATTTCTGTAGTAGGTTTTCTTGGGGATTAGCTTTGGGGGGTGGGGGAGGTAGATGAGAGGAGCTACCATCACGTTCCTGATTAGACCACCTTCTCTCCAGCATATTTTCTCCTTTGGCTCTATCACCTTTCTCCTTTTAAGTTCCTGCCTGGGACTTCCCTGGTGGTCCAGTGGTCAAGACTCTGCCCTTTCAATGCAGGGGGCATGGGTTCGATCCCTGGTCGGGGAACTGAGATCCTGCATGCCACGTGGCATGGCCAAATAAATAAATAAATTCCTGATTATTCTTAGCCTTCATCTCCTTTTAGTCACCAGTAATTGCTTCCCTTTTGGAGGGCCTCCTCTTTTTCACCTTCTGGTTGCTTTGCTGACAAACACCTCAGAAAAGGGACAAAAAAATGGAGCCCTGTAGTTTTATAGGTAAAGAGTTTATGGATGAAGACTTTTTTTTGCGGTACGCAGGCCTCTCACTGTTGTGGCCTCTCCCGTTGCGGAGCACAGGCTCCGGACGCGCAGGCTCAGCAGCCATGGCTCACGGGCCCAGCCGCTCCGCAGCATGTGGGATCTCCCCGGACAGGGGCACGAACCCGCGTCCCCTGCATCGGCAGGCGGACTCTCAACCACTGCGCCACCAGGGAAGCCCCTGAAGACTTCTTTTTATCCTAGTTCCCAGTTCCCCTAACAGTGTCTGTCTTCAGACAGAACTGTCCCTCGGTGCCTTGGGCAGGCTTCTGTGGTCCCTCTGCATCCTTCCCAGCCACCCTGCCCTCTCGTCACCTGCATTACAGCCAGACCCAAATCCTTCCTACTCCCCAGACATGCCTCATGCTCTTCCCTGGCTCCTGTTCATCCTCCTGCCTGGACATTTACCTTCCCATCTCCCCCTTCAAAATCCCACCCATCTTTCAGCATCTTGTCTCCATGCTACATCCTCAGAGAAAGCAGATTGTGTTTTCTGGACCCGTTCAACAAGAGGGGCTCCATGTTGCTTTAATTGTACTGCCCCTGTGGATGTATCTACATAGTATGCCTGTATTTTATTTCCATCAGTACGTGTCTCATTCACCCTACCACATGGTAACTCCTTGAGAGCAAGAGTAGATCTCTCATATATGACTCTCAAAGCACTGGACACAGTTGCCTGCACATGCTTGGTAACCACTGGCCCAGGAGAATTTTTAAACTTCTGATTTGAAACTATCAATTCTCTTCCAGTTAATGTCTTTAAATTTTATTTATTTAGTGATATTGCAGAGTAAGTTTGGGGATCGCCGGTGGCTTATATAAAAGCACGGAATGACCTATCTTGGTTATGTCTTTAAGCAATGCCCAGAGAGAGGCCAGTCCCAAGTTGAGATACACTCTCAGCTCGTGCCGTTGCCTGTTGATTTTTTTCCAGGCCAGTAACATAACTTACCTTGGAGAGTCTTGAGCTATACACCTTAGCTCTGATTTCCAGAATCTTCCTCAGCTTTGTTAGTCATTCCACATTGTTGTTCTTTTGTGTGTATGAGCATGAGGACCTTGGCTTTTGGAATAATATTACATTGCAAATCAACTTCTGCCTCAAAAGAACTTTTCTTCCACAATTTTCTGCATTTCTGAACAGGTTACAAAATGTCACAATTCAGTAGGGCCAATTATTAGATTTTCATTTAATGGGCAGTTTTAATGTTCTCAGGGACTCTGAATAGTAATAGCATTTTAAACTACTGCATTCCATTTAAAGACTCACAACCACTTCTTCTCTCTTTGAGTGTACCTAGTTATATTTTTGGGTATCATTTAAATTCAGGCTCCCAATCTGTAGGAAAATCAATGAGCTAATGAATAGCCTCATTTTTTAAACTTTTCAAACATTTTATCCTAATTATAAGGCATATCTAGTGACATTAATTTGATGAAATCCCAAATCATCAGATTGTGCAGAATAGCCCTTACCATGGAGTACTTTAGAGCATTTTCAGTTTAACAAATGTACTGTTTTTTAGGACCAGATCATGGCTTTGCTTACTGTGAGAAAAACTTTCTACTGTCAAGGTCTGGAGTCCATGTCAGTGTAGGTCAAACTTTGTGCTTTTTTTTTTTCATAGTTGTTTGTTTACCATGTTTTATTTAACCTATTAAATGAAAAGCATTCCTGCTATAAATAATAATCACCCCTGATGTATCTGTAGCAAATTCTTCTTGGTAAATCACTCCCACATGCACTGTCCACTGGCTTGGTGAGCTTCAAGGTTACTCTCTGGCCATACAGTGAGTAAACGGCAAAGTCAAGTCCAAGACCAGTGACCTTCCACAAACAACTGGTGTGGTTCATGTAAACCACTTCATATCCTGTGGGGAGCAAGATGGGGAGTAAGCCAGCAAAGTGATGACCGTTTGAGTCATTTATTTTCTGCCGTGTCGTTCACAGCTCATAGGCTGTCCTCCAGGACAACAACAGAAAATGAATTCTCCAAACTGATCGAGGCTACAGTTTGAGAGAAACCGACACAGCAGGCGTCATTTCAGTCCTTCCTACTATCCAGATGCCTCTTTGTGGTTCTCTGTTTTCATCCTTGTCCCTCTTTATCCTATTCAGTTCTCTGTCCATTCTCCAGCTGAAGACATCTGACACTTACTCTCAGGGAAGTAGAAATCACTTACAAGCATCGCTTGATCAGTCCTCACAGCTGCCCAGTAAGATAAGTCCAATGGAGGGAATGGAAGCCCCTCACTACTCCTTCAACATTTGAATGAGTCACCAAATCAGTAACCAAACCTAAGTCTCCTGGTTCCCAGGCTGCTTCTCTGTTTGTGACCTACCACCAGCCAGAAAGTGGTAGGTGTCACATTATATCCAGCTGGCCAGTCAGCAACTTAAATTTATTCTTGCATACCTCCCTTGATTGGACCAATACAGAAGCAACATGTATTTTTAGTAAAAGCTCGTGGACTGTGGAGTTACAAAAATCAAAGTCTTCCTGGAAATGCTCATCTTCTTAATGATTTCTCTGCTAGGCCCACAATAGGACTCAGTAACTATCTGTGGGCTAAATGATATAATCCACCTAAATGATATAAATCCAACTAAAGGTATAATCCAGAGGGGAAGAAAGGAAAAAGAATAAATGGGTTGGAGATGTGAAACTGAGCAGAGAGGCGCTTCCCTTTCTAAAGAAGCTGTGCTTAGTGCAACACGTGGCCTATAAAGAAAATCTGGCATCGGGACAGGCTTGGCCCGCCCCGATTTTCCACTCGCATTTCACTTCCACTCCTCCCTCCCGCAAACATGAACTGATTTCCTTCTGCTGCTAATGAAGACTGCTGCCAGGTCAAGGGATTTTGATTACACAGCATCTCATTGTGCTGTATGCAGATTTAATGGATTCAAACCATCAGGATGTGCTCTCCTTTTGTTGTTTTTAAATTTGGGGTGACAGATGTTGAGCACCTTTAAAATTCAATGGAGCAAAAAAGGTGCATCTAAGATGAGGAGGCCTCTACCACCACGCCCAGATTGCGAGGGACACATTCCAGTCAATTCGGGAGTTTAGTTCCACTGAACTCCTATCTCGTGTTCATGATACGGGACCCGTGTCCTAGCTCCAGGGAGCCTCTTTCCATGTCTACCTGACACTGCCTGGAATGGCCCCCACTGCCCATCCTATTCTGAACCTCTGGGTTTGGAGACTGAACTCATGGTCCACTTGTATGACCCCTCCCTCCCCAGTTCCTATCTCTCTCTGACCACTGCACTGCACTCACCAGCCCAGTAGGGTAATAGTGCTCACTTATTACTTAAGCCTCTTAGGAACCTAGAGACCAGGGCTTTCCTTCTCAGTTTGAGAACTGGAGAACCTTGCGTATGATTTCCTTTTTTTTTTTTTTTTAATTTATTTATTTTTGGCTGCGTCGGGTCTTCGTTGCTGCGCGCAGGCGTTCTCTAGTTGTGTCGAGTGGGGACTGCTCCTCGTTGCGGCATGCAGGTTTCTCATTGCAGTGGCTTCTCTTGTTGCCGAGCATGGTCTCTAGGCCCGCGGGCTTCAGTAGTTGCAGCACGTGGGCTCAGTAGTTGTGGCGCATGGGTTTAGTTGGTCTGCGGCATGTGGGATCTTCCCCGACCAGGGATCGAACCCACGTCCCCTGTATTGGCAGGTGTATTCTTAACCACTGCGCCACCAGGGAAGTCCCGCATATGATTTCTTTTTTTTTTTTTTTTTTTTTGCGGTACGCGGGCCTCTCACTGTTGTGGCCTCTCCCGTTGCGGAGCACCGGCTCAGCGGCCATGGCTCATGGGCCTAGCCGATCCACAGCATGTGGGATCTTCCCGGACTGGGGCATGAACCCGTGTCCCCTGCATCGGCAAGCGGACTCTCAACCACTGTGCCACCAGGGAAGCCCCCCGCATATGATTTCTTAATCATCGTTATTGTCATGATTGCTGTTGTCATCTTAATTGCCATTTATTTTAAGAGCACTGAAATGCTAAGTGCTGTATAATCATTATCTCATTTCATTTCATTTAACCCTCAAAGCAAACCTGTAAGGGAGGCATTATTATTTTCTTTTACAGATGAGGAAACTGAGGCTTAGCAAAGTTCAGTCACTTGCTCAAAGTCACACAACTATCAAGTCTCAGCCAGGATTGCAGCCAGTCACGTCCATCAGCCTTAAGAACTCAGCTCTCGGGCTTCCCTGGTGGCGCAGTGGTTGAGAGTCCGCCTGCCGATGCAGGGGACACGAGTTTGTGCCCCGGTCCAGAAAGATCCCACATGCCGCAGAGCGGCTGGGCCCGTGAGCCATGGCCGCTGAGCCTGCGCATCCGGAGCCTGTGCTCCACAACGGGAGAGGCCACAACAGTGAGAGATCGGCGTACCGCAAAAAAAAAAAAAAAGAACTCAGCTCTCCTTGTCTGAAACCTGATACCAGCTGGGTTCTCATCCTGCAGTCAGCCTCCAAGGAACCTAAGTAACTATATGTAGACAAAGTGAAATGTCTATTTACAAATCAGACTATGCTTCTATTAATATGTTTCATTTAGAGTATCGATGATGTTTTCAGTGATAAACCAAGAGTCAGATTTTTAAGGAAATATCTAAGCATATTTACCAGCTTCTTTCACCTTAAATGGGGAAAAAATGCTACAGTAGTCCTGAACAACTCATGTCTATATGCCAAGGTTGGCATATGAAATAATTTCCTAAGAGGTTGCTACCATAAGGCAAGAGGCAAAATGGCAAAAGAGGTCTTTGATGCTCTCCATGTTTTGTGGCGCCCAGCTCTTTTCTTCCATTCTTTCCTGCCCACCCCACCCCAGCACCTTTGTCACCTCTGATGGCCTAATCCTCCTTGCTGTAACCCCACCCGAGCCGGTCTGTCCCAAAAATGCAATCCCCAGTGGAAACAGCCCATGAAAGAGAATCTCCAGTGAAAGCAGTCTGAGGAAGGTAAATTACACTACGACTTCATCTTGGGACATAACTGAGTTTTATAAGAGTAGAAACCGAGACAAGTAATATTATGAACCAGATCTGGACTTTTACCTCTGCTTAGGACAGCCCACTGTTTTCCATGCTGTCTTGGATCTCTGCCCAAATCCCCCCTCGTCACTCTGTGCCTTTCCCCTGCTTCATTTTTCTTCATAGCACATGTCACTCCCTGGAATTGCTTTATATACTTCTTGGTTTATTAGCATCTACATCTATAGAAAGTAAGCTCCGTGAGAGCAGGAACTTTGCTTTGCTTGTTGCTATAACCCTAGCATCTGCAAGGGGGCCTGGCACATAGTAGGTGCTGAATAAATATTTATCGGGTGAAGGGATCAGCCACTTGTCATGCCTCTTCTGAGCAGGGCAGCTTTTACTTTAACCCGGTTTTTGTCCAAAAGAACAAATTTAAGTAGCTATCAAGCTCATGGTTTTACTGTTATTATTGCTTGAGAGGAGGTGAATTTTTTTCTTTAAAAGGCCAATTTCAACTTGACATACAGAAAGCAGTTAAGCAAATACCAGCTCGGGTGGTGCTCAGGTGCAGTAAAGTCAGGAAAATGGTGTCTGGCAAACACTATGAGATCAGAAAATATTAGTGGACATCCTTCATGTGAGTAAAAAATTGTATTGATCTACACAATTCATCTCGAAATAATTATAAGCCAGCTTTTTCAATCTCACGTGACGTGCACTGTGTTCACGGTTCTCTTAGAATTATCTTTGGCTTTGGGAATTACAAGTAATGTACATAAAATTAAATCCAAAACATAGCCACATTTGAGTTCAAATATTTCCTCTTTTAAAGTGTAACCATGACTTTGAAGTTGGGTTAAACCACAGGTGTGTGTTTTTCTTCTATTCAGGTTCAATGATACCTGGTAATTTGGCATGTGATGATGGGGTAGGCTCAAGGATGCTCAAGAACAAATTGTGCCATATTGTTAAGTTCTCCCTAATCTTACAAAAATGAACCAACGCAAATTACTGAATTTTAATATCTCCTGAAACTCTCCGAGCAAAAAGAAGGAAGGTACACTAATGACTAATTTAAATGCTAGAAGGCGGGGAGGGGTTGAAAGATAATCCCAAGTAAACCAAATTAGCCAGCCTGTCATTATGATTATTTTTAAAGCACAGCGTCTCATGGAAAATGTGTTTTTGTGGTGCCGGGTTTCAGGGATACTCTTTGTTAAAACCTGTGTAAATGAAGTTATAAAATTGGGACTAGTAGATGGGGCAGGTGATTGGACAGGGGGACAATAAATAGTGGGGTTGAAACCCTCTTGTTAATAAAAATATTGGTTTCCGTATGATAAGAAAAAATATCTCACGCTCTCCATCTAGACCTCTAGACCTGTAGTCAGTGAGCCTGTGTACTTCTGTTTCCCCGCCTGATATTTGTTCCTGGCTGAAAGACATTTTATGATATTTATTTGATGACACACACCTGCTGGGTAGATAAAAAGCTACTGCTCCTGAGGATGACCTACTTCAAGCTTCTGAGGACTTTGGCAGGTTGTCCTGCCACATCATTTGAGCCCGTCTTGATGTCGCCTGTTGAACATATGTATGACGAGTGCATTTGCAGACTTGTCGGAGGCAGAGTTGCTCACCCCAGGGAAGAGGTTTTCAGAGTCAGTAATGACTTTGTAAGCGTACTGAGACAGGGAAGACACACTGCTTTACCAAACCCACCTCTAGCATAGGAAGGGCTGCTCTCAGCACTCGGGATGGGGATTGGCCCAGAAACCTGCCCCCGGGGAGTGGACCATCTGGAAAGGGGATCTTACAGGAATCCACGTAATGTGGTCCAAGGTAAAGAGATGGACCCCAGGTGGGAGGTAGGGAGAATGAGGGTCCAAGGTGACATGAGAGAAATTCTGATGCAGTGTTTTCCTGGGAGTTCACAGGACAGAGAGAGATTTCTAGTTGAGATCAGGGAAGAGCATGGGATGTTTGAAATGCATGGAGGCACTGTCATCAGATTCGTCCTTTGAAGCCAACTTGTCTTTACATGTTCATTTCCACAAACATTTATTGAGCACCAGCTATTATGACGAGGCAGACCTTAGGCCGTAAAGATACAAATATACATAATGTATATCCATCTCTCAGTGTACACAGTGTAGTAAGAAAGCATACCTAAACAGGAACTTTATTATAAATGTGAATAGAACAGTAGAGGTACACAAGGAGTTCTTAGCCCTGTTGGCCTTCCTGGGCTGGGTGATGCCCAACCTGAGTTCTGCAGAGTAAGTGCAAGTTAGCCAAAGAAGAGAAAACAGGGAAATGGAGGCATGAAAATGATACGTTGTGCTCGGAAGCGACAAACTGTTCGGTTTTACTGAATAGTGGAAAAGGTGAGGTGGGAATCAGTGGGTCCCTTAGAGGGGCTGTAGCTTCCCTACCCATCTCATGAGCCCCTTGCCACCACTGCCCGAGTAAGTGGACTGCCCCTGCCATGTAAATGCAGCTTCAGAGCAAGTTCCCTCCTACCCCTTGCTGCCCTAAGCTCTCCACCATGGAAAATCCAGAGATTCCATGAAGAGAGGCCATTGACCCACTGCTGAGAAGTTATAAGCTCTGAATCATGAGTGAGTTGGGGTTTTACCTGGTGATTTAGAAGGAATCTTTCTCCATTATTATTTTTTTTTTTTTCATTCTTGGCTGTGCTGGGTCCCCACTGCGGTACTCAGGCCTCTCACCGCGGTGGCTTCTCGTTGCGGGGCACGGGCTCTAGGCGTGCGGGCCCCAGCAGCTGCAGCTCACGGGCTCCAGAACGCAGGCTCAGTAGTTGTGGCGCACGGGCCTAGTTGCTCCGTGGCACACGGGATCCTCCTGGACCAGGGCTCGAACCCATGTCCCCTGCACTGGCAGGCGGACTCCCAGCCACTGCGCCACCAGGGAAGCCTTCTCCATTACTTTTATCTACGTGTCTACAGCTCATGGTTTGAAAGCCTTGGCTCCAAATGACATATGCCCTCGGTGTTATTTATGATATGACTCTCCTTTCAGGTCTCCTTCCTTCCTCTTCCAGTTATCTGTTACTGTGTAACGAATCACCCCAAAAGGTAATGGCTTAGAACAACAGTTGTCATCTCTCACAATTTCTGTGGGTCAGGAATGGAGAGTGGCTTGGCTGGGTGTTCCGGCTTGGGATCTCTCATGAGGTCATCTTCAGATCAAGCCTGGAACTGGAACAGTTGGGAAGAGATAGGATTCAGGAGTAGTGAGAGACTGGCTGGGACTTTCTCCTGTTATCGCTTGATTAATCCCGAGACCTTTCCATGTAGTCTGTCTACATGAGCTAGTCTGGGCTTCCTTACAGCATGGAGCCTCAGGCTTGCCAGCTTAGACCCCCCAAAAGATGAGTCCCAAGAGCAAGACTGGCAGAAGCTGCATAGCCTTTCTTAAAGCCAGCCTAGGAAGTCACACAGTGTCACCTCTGCTGCATTTTCTTCCTCAAGACGGTCACAAGGGCCCATCAGGTTTCGATGGGAAGGGACATAGACTCCGCCTCCTGAGGCAGGAGTGGTACGGTTGTGGACAATCAGTGGGATTGGGAATATTTTTTCGCCAATTTAGGAAAATATAATGTGCCTCACACCCTCCAAGAACATTTTCCTCTGCTCACATAATCCTTTCAATTACCTAAATATTAATTCACTCATTTTGCTGTTGCCTGAAAGCTTTCTAGTTCCCTTTCCACACCAGAATCCAAGGCTTCAGTGCACACACAAGAACCAAAACACCTCCATTGTCTGAATGAGAGTCAGTCACTCTAGTGTGTGGTGTTCCCCTTATGATGATAACACTTTCTAAGTGTATATACTCTGTTGCCCCATCTTCAAGGAAGCTCTACCTCAATCAGGCACTCGTTTTGTTTTGTTTTTTAATTTATTTTTTACTGAAGGATGGTTGATTTACAAGGTTGTGTTAGTTTCCGGTGTACAGCAAAGTGACTCAGTTATGCCTTTTTTTCATATTCTTTTCCATTATGGTACAGCAAAGTGACTCAGTTATGCCTTTTTTTCATATTCTTTTCCATTATGGTTTATTATAGGAAACTGAATATAGTGCCCTGTGCTCTACAGTAGGACCTTGTTGTGTATCCATCCTGTATATGATAGTTTGCATCTGCTGATCCCAACCTCCCACTCCATCTCTCCCCCGCCACCAACCCCCATTTGGCAACCACAAGTCTGTTCTCTATGTCTGTGTGTGTGTTTCTGTTTTGTAAATAGTTCATATGTGTCATATTCTAGATTCCACTTATAAGTGATATCATATGGTATTTGTCTTTCTCTTTCTGACTTACTTCACTTACTATGATAATCTCCAGGTCCATCCATGTTGCTGCAAATGGTATCATTTCATTCTTTTTATTTTGTGTGGTACGCGGGCCTCTCACTGTTGTGGCCTCTCCCGTCACAGAGCACCGGCTCCGGACGTGCAGGCTCAGCAGCCATGGCTCACAGGCACAGCCGCTCCGCGGCATGTGGGATCCTCCCGGACCGGGGCACGACCCCGTGTCCCCTGCATCAGCAGGCAGACTCTCAACCACTGCGCCACCAGGGAAGCCCCATTTCATTCTTTTAAATCAGGCACTGTTAAATCCAAATATTGCTCCTATCTTTCCCTGAGAGGACACTTTATCTAACCACAGCAAACTTGAGCCTCGGGAGTGAATGATTTCAAATCTGTCTTTTTATTTGCCATTCAATGGATAGATTGATGGTGCTCTTATAACAGGGTTCGTCAGTAGCATTTTGTGGAGTACAGGATATCTCCGGGAGTAAAAAAAGAAAAAAGTTAAAAAAAAAATGGGCCCAGACTTTGGCTTAAGGAACACTGAAGCATTAGCATGTTCTTGGTAGGAAACCTTCTGATGTAAAGTTAAACTATTGATGTAAATTTTACATTTTTAAATAAGTACTATTGCAAGTGTGCTATCTTAATGAGGACTTTTAGATTTTACACATATATAGTGAACAGAAGTTGAGTTCTTTAAATATTTTCTGTTAAAAATATATGATACATGAGCACTGGATTGGAGGGGGTTTTTCACCCTTGGATAACCTAGAAAAGAATATAGCTCTATTTTAAAATCCCTTCCAGTTCAAGAGTTATCCAAGCAAACAGTATTGACCAAGGTGTTGAATGCACCAGTAATAATAATGCTAGCCTTTCATAAAGCTAAATAATCAGGAATAATGCTGAAAATAAGAAGACAGTCATTTATTTACTCTATTTGGCATTGTTAGTACTAATAATGCATTTCAACACAGTGGAATTGCTAGATAATGCTTTTGTGACTTTTATGCAGGTTATTGTTATTTAAATGAACAGTCGACTGCACTGTAATGAAGAAATGCATGCTTTTCCCAACTCAGTTATCAACCAGGATTCTAGGAAAATGAGAATTTGTGTCTGCCTTCATTCACAGAGCAAACTGGAGGTCACTGTTTTCAATACGAACCTTTTTTTAGCTTTTCAGCAGTGAATAATTAGGAGCTGCTGCTTCTGAAATTACCTGTATTCACTGTAGAGAAGGAAAGACTTTTATCTTCCACGATGAAATACATTTTCTCATTCAAATTTCATCATTCTTTTTTTAAATGGCATTTTACACCGCTGAGTCAATCCTGGGTAGCATAAAGTAAAAGAAGTAGATTTTGTGTGCTGCTGTAGCCTTGTTTATTCAATTTACTTCCTTAAATTTCAGCTCCGCCTTGAAAAATGATCCAAATGCAAAAATGGGTTTAAAGCAGTTGAATATATACAGCAGTTATCCACGTAGAATACTATTATACAAACACATGTGTTTTTTGCACTTTGATTTAAATTGAGTTGATCCTTGATCCTTATAATTTAATGATTATGTGCTTCTACTGAGTTTTTAACAGCTTTGTTGAGATACAGTTTACATATTATACAATTCACCCATTTAAAGTGCACAATTCAATGGCTTTTAGTATATTCACTGAGTTGTGCAATCATCACCACAATCAATTTTAGAACATATTCATCACCCCAAAAAGAAATCTGGTACCCATTAGCAGTCACTTCCCATGTCCCACTAGCCCGTGACAACCACTAAACAACTCTTCTGTCTCTATGGATTTGCCTATTCTGGACATTTCATATAAATGAAATCATATAATATGTGGTCTTTTGTTTTGGGCTTCCTTCACTTAGCATAAGGTTTTCAAGTTTCATCTATGTTGTAGCACGTGTCAGTACTTCATATCTTTTTGTTGCCTACTAATATTCCATTGTATGGATATACAAATTTTATTTATCCATTTATTAATTGGTGGACATTTAGGTTGTTTCTGTTTTTTGGCTACTATGACTAATGCAGCTGTAAACATTCACCTAAAAGTTTTTGTGTGGACAAATGTTTTCATTTCTCCTGGCTGTATACTTAGGAGTAGAATTGCTGGGTCATATGGTAACTCTAAGTTTCACTTTTGAAAAAGTGCCAAATGGGGCTTCCCTGGTGGCACACTGGTTAAGAATCCGCCTGCCAATGAAAGGGACACGGGTTCGAGCCCTGGTCCGGGAAGATCCCACATGCCGCGGAGCAACTAAGCACATGTGCCACAACTACTGAGCCTGCGCTCTAGAACCCACGAGCCACAACTACTGAAGCCCACACGCCTAGAGCCCATGCTCCACAACAAGAGAAGCCCCGCTCGCCGCAGCTAGAGAAAGCCCACTTGCAGCAGCAAAGAGCCAATGCAACCGAAAATAAAATAAATTTAAAAAAAAAAAAAGAAGTGCCAAACTGTTTTCTAAAGTGATTGGACTGTTTTATATTCCCACCAGCAATGGATAGGGGTTCCAATGTCTTCACATCTTCCCCAACACTTGTTATTGTCTGTCTTTTTGATTACAGGCATCCCAGTGGGTGTGAGGAACTATCTCATTGTAATTTTGATTTGCATTTCCCAAATGGCTAAGATGTTGAGCCTCTTTTTATGTGCTTATTGGCCATTTGTATTTCTTCTTTGGAGAAATGTCTGTTTTTATTGAGTTTTTAAAAATTCTGTTACCTCACCTTAGGAATGTGGCTAGCAGAACTAAGTTGGAAATAAATATATCTTCCTAAAGGGAGTAATTTTCAAAACAAATTTACAGATTGAAGACATTGTTTTTACAATGGTAGTATTTCTGGATTATAGAAGAATTGAATTGCTCTCAGGAATCAGTTTACTTCTGAAACTTCTTTCAATTTGATTAGCAATATATCAGATATTGGTGGTCCCAGAGTCATACCTAGAAAATGGCTTAAAGATCAGTTTGTCCAATTAACTCATTTTACAGATTAGGAAACTGAGAGCCTAAGAGGTGAAATATGTGGGTCACAGAGAATTAATGATAGATTTAGAACTATCCAGGTGGAATCCAGATAACTGAACATCTCTATTTAATTTAGAGAGAAAATAATGCACTCTTCAAATGGGTTCTTACTGATTAAAAAAAGAAAAAATGGTGGGCTTCCCTGGTGGCGCAGTGGTTGAGAGTCTGCCTGCCAATGCAGGGGACACGGGTTCGAGCCCTGGTCTGGGAGGATCCGACATGCCGCGGAGCAACTAGCCCCGTGAGCCACAAATACTGAGCCTGCGAGTCTGGAGCCTGTGCTCCGCAACGAGAGGCCGCGATAGTGAGAGGCCCGCGCACCGCGATGAGGAGTGGCCCCCACTTGCCGCAACTAGAGAAAGCCCTCACACAGAAACGAAGAGCCAACACAGCCATAAATAAATAAATAAATAAATAAAAATTAAAAAAAAAAAAGAAAAGAAAAAATGGTGAACTGTCCTGCAATTAGAATCCACAATATTTATTTTTGGGTATTTAACGAATACTATTTTATTTTATCCTCATAGTAGCACATGTAAGATTGATATTATTTTTCTGTCCTATTGTGTGTAGGGAAGCAGGTTGGCTAACTTGTTGAATGGCAGCTACATAGTAAATGGCAGACTCTAACCCAGACCTTCTGATTCCAAGTTCACGGTTTTGTTTGCTCTGGTCTTTACAAAAAGACAGCATCAACACATTGTCACCCATGCCATCTTGAGAGCCTTTTGTTTCTGGTCACTAAATCACTGACACAAGTAACCGATAGGTGGCATCATGGAGCATCATTTCCCATCATTAATATAGTTATTCAGCAGCACTAATATACCTAACTTTGGAAATAGAATATAAGTTTCAAATGACAGAAGGATTGTTTGAGTATAAAAATACAGTACCTGGAAGGATCTACTAATATAATAACGTATTTCTGGAGTCCTTTTCAGTTGCAAAGCGCTTGGCTTACACTTTTTTTGTGGTTTTTTGGGGGTTTTTTTTGCAGTACGCGGGCCTCTCGCTGCGGCCTCTCCCATTGCGGAGCACAGGCTCCAGTCGCGCAGGCTCAGCGGCCATGGCTCACAGGCCCAGCCGCTCCACGGCATGTGGTATCTTCCCGGACCGGCGCATGAACCCGTGTCCCCTGCATCGGCAGGCAGACCCCCCAACCACTGCGCCACCAGGGAAGCCCCATTGGCTTACACTTTTGATTTGATATTTACAATTATGCAAGACGACTTTTTCTGTTTTGACGGGTTTGTCATATTCATGATGACACTGAGGCCTGAAGGGCTTTAGCTGCTGCAGTCGTAATGGCTCCGGCAGAGCTACATCTCAGATCCAAGCCTCTCGGCTCCTGTGTAGCCCTGTGTTCCCTCCAGTGTACCATGCCCCGCCTTAATGATGTGCTGAAGGACACTCCTTTGAAAGAAGAGGAGACTTTACGCCATTATTCCAGGCAACAACAGAGCTATGAACAAGTAGAAGTTATAGGGAGGCAATTTTGAGGCCGTATAAAGAAGACTTGATCTGCTCAACAATGCAGTGTGTTGTCTTGTGAAGGAGTGAGGTCTCTTGTCATTGAACTGTTCAAGCTAGGGCTGGATGACCATCTGGGAGGATGCTCTAAAAGGGGTTTCTGCATTGTGTTTGTGTGTGTGTGTGTGTGTGTGTGTTACTGTTGTCAAGAGAAATGAGAAGGCACTTACGGTCCCTTCCAACTGTGAGATTGTGGGTCTTTGTTCTTAGTTAAGAGAATAAGCTGGTTTAAGAGGCCCTCTGTATCCTTACTGAAGAAAGAAACTTTGAGAAACTCTTATCCTGCACAGTTAAAGGTACAGGGTTTTCTGTTTAAAAGAGAGTAGCCAAATTTATCAACTTGAATTACTAGTTTCCAAATGGTTAGAACAGCAGTTCCCGTGTATGTTTATATACACTCTGCACAGCATAGGTTCCATATTCAAATAAGTTTAAATACGAGCCTTTAATATGTCACTGTCCTTTGTGATTATCGAAGAGGGAGAGAAAGTGTGCAGCAGTGTCAATTTTATTTTTTATTTTCACAAAGCCCTTCAGAAACATGTTTGTCAGTCTCACCCAGTGGTTCTCAGCTCTGGTGGCACGTGAGGATCACCTGGGGAGCTTTTTAAAGACACTGATGACCAGGCCCCACCCCAGACCAAATGAATCCAAATCTCTCAGGGTGGGTTCCCAGCGTCAGTATTTTTTTTTTTTTTTTTTTTTTTTTTTGTGGTACGCGGGCCTCTCACTGTTGTGGCCTCTCCCGTTGCGGAGCACAGGCTCCAGTCGCGCAGGCCCAGCAGCCATGGCTCACGGGCCCAGCCGCTCCGCGGCATGTGGGATCTTCCCTGACCGGGGCACGAACCCGTGTCCCCTGCATCGGCAGGCGGACTCTCAACTACTGCACCACCAGGGAAGCCCTCCAGCATCAGTATTTTTTAACAGCTCTCCAGCTGATTCTTCTATGAAACCAGGGTTAAGATGAACTACTCTAGTGTAAGCATAAACTTGGGCAAACTCTGGACATTTGCTTTGTAATTTTGGCTGCTCTTTGGAATTCAGGTAATCAATTCAGAGCCAAAGCTCATAAGTATGGTTAGAGGCAGTATCTCACAGTAATTTGCGCTGCTGCTCTAGAGCCAGACAGCCTGGCTTTGTCCACTTACTAGTTCTGTGACTTTGGGCAAGTTATTTTAATCTCTCTGTGCCTCAGGTTCTTAATTTGTTGATGGAGATAATAATGCTCCTTATATGATAAAAGCTAAGGTAAACACTGGAAAGGAAATAAAAACTTGACATATTATGATATTACGATCATCGTCGTCATCATCATGTTGTTTTGCTGTTGTTAGTAGTAGTCGCTGTAGCAGTAGTGCTCCTGGCATAGGAGCTAAGCACCTATTGAGAAAACAGTCTGTTTTACACAAGGCTGCAAACCGGACCCGACCTTACTTGAAAACTAAAGACTCTTTTCAGCCACTTTAGCAGCAGCGTACTGCCTCAGATTCAGAACTTTCCAGTGAAGTGAAATGTTTTGTATCAAGTTTTTGGGGGAGCTGAGGCTTAAACCAGGTAACCTCCTGCAGTTCGATCCAGCTCTAAAAAACGGGCCAGGGCCCTGCCAGCCAGGGGCCTGGACTGAAGGGTGATGCTGGGTTTCTGTTGGATAACTGGGAAAGGCATGAACTGTGTATGGCAGGCTGACCTCCCAAATCCTCAGGGTAATCTCAGTTTCCAGCCGCCCACCCTGCTAAACTCTGGGGCCTGCAGTTCAGAAAACATGGTTGCTATTCAATAGGAAGCAATGGCTCCAAACACCAGCGTCCGTGGCTAATCGTGCAAAAAAAGTGAATACAATTAGGGTGTGTGGGACAGCCTCAGAGAAAAATTAAAGTGCACGATTAGGCATAGTTTCTATTTAATTTTCAGTTGAAGAAATAATTTGAAGTGGCTCTAGTCACTGCAGATACAGTAGCAAGAGTCCCTGACTCTCTGGGGTTTAGTACAAGTGTGGACATTTCATGGATATTACAGGTTCTCTAACACACAATTTCCATCAAGACAGCCTCCAACTGCAATTGTGGAAATTGGTGGAATATTCCTAGGAGGAGCTCAAAGGATTGTAAAGCTGAATAACATCTTTGTCTCAAAAACTTATGTGAGAATCTGGGGTTTCTTTCCCCTTTTCTCCTATAAGCATTTTGTGGCTCACCATTGCAGACACGGCATGTCTTTGTGGCCCACAAAGTCCCCATGTTAATAGTTGTTTGCTAGTTGTGGTCATTTAATTGAAAAAAGCTGGCATGGAGATATTATGGGTCTCAATAGGTCATTTTTGTATCAAGTATGGTGCCATTACCTTTGACTAAACCCCTTCCAAATCCAAATTCATTATAGTTCTTTAAATGCATTAATAACATGTAAGAGGATAGACAGAAAGCTGGAGAAAAAATGTGTGTGGCCTTAAATATGCCAGTCGTCTACAGTTCTGCCTTGGCATATTGCCAGTGGTGCATTATAGAATTCCAGACGGCACGGTTCTGTTGGTACTAGTTTCGGATTTGCTCTGGGAATGAGGTCAAAGTGGATGCTAGACTGGAGTTCTCTTCCTTGCCTCTCCCAGAGTAGATGCTGAAGACTCCATCCCCTCCCGCCAATCAGACAGCTGCCCCAACCTCTCTTGGGGATTGTGGACTCAGCACAATTGCTCACTCCCCGTGAGTTCCCAGGCATCTAGTTACCCAGTACTGCAGAGGCCAGGAAGATTGAACTCCCTTGTGTGAGTTGTGCTTGGCTTCCTCAGACCCCAGGGCTTGGGCAAGTGTGGGTATGAATTCAAAGACTCAATAGATAAATGTTGTGTTTTTCATCAGCTCGCCTGTCTGAACTTGCTTTATTTTCTGTGAGATTCTCTCTTTTAAAAAATAGATAGATAGATAGATAGATAAAACAAAAACCTTTCTTACAGATATTTATACAACACACAGAGAAAAAAATAGTGCAGTGAACTCCCATATCTCAACACCCAGCTTTCACAGTTAGCAAGTTTAGCCATTCTTGTTTTCTTTCCCTTCCCTTTTTCTTGTTTTCCTATACTATTTTAAAGCAAATTCCAGATATCTGATTTTAACTGTACATATTTTAGTATGTAGCTCTAGTACACACAGCATAACTTTTCAAAAACCTAACTGCAATACCCTTATCACACCTAACAAATTTAATAAAGATTACATGCCCTGTCCAGGTTCAGTTCTCCCTAACTGTTTTACAAACGTCCACACACAACTGGGTACTTTGAATCAGGATCCAAACAAGATGCCCCTGTGCATTTGGCTTACCCAACCTTAAACCGCTTTTAATCTATTACAGACATTTCTCCGGTTTTTATGGTATTTATTTGTTGAAGAAACCAGATCATTGTCCTTTAAAAATGTCCACATTATGTATTTGACCTGTTGCATCTTCATTGTGCTGTTTGATATGTTCCTCTCCCCTCCATACTTCCTGTAAATTAGTGGTTAGCTCTGAAGACTTAACAAAATTCAGGTTCAATTTTATCACATCGGGAGGCATAACACCTTTTATTGATGTCAAGATTGATCATTGGGTTCAGATGTGGTCAGCCTGATTCAACCACGATGAAGTTGTCTATCTACCTGTTAACCTAATAGTTTTAGTAACTTAATAATCACTGTCTATATCCATTAGAGGTTACAAAATGGAGATTCTCGATTCTACCATTCTTTCTGCATTTATTAGCTATTATTCTATATAGAAGAACTTATTATCAGTTACTGGGTTACTCTGAAATACAGTTCATACAAGAAAAGCAGCATAAAAGCCTCTTTCCATTTATTTATCAATTTTTAGAATATTGCCCCAGCAACCTCCAAAAGTGACCAATGAGGTTTGTTTGTCATTGAATATCATTATAAACACTTAGGGTTTTATCGATTTCATATGCATCAGTCCACTGTAATCCTTACTCTTTTTGATGCTCAAATAGCCCATCTTTCATCAATGGGAGACCCTTCTAGTTGCCTCTGGTCACCTTTTAACTTAATTCCCCTAGTCTTTTCTGGCAGGATAAGATACCCCAGGCTTCTGGCCTAAATCTGGAATCAACTGTTTCTACAGGGAGTCCTGGTTCCTTTCCATGTATGTAAAGACCACAGTCTGGGCACTAGGAGTAGATTCCTTCTTAAAATCGTTATGTTTGTGTTGGAATGGTGACCTCATCTTCCTGGATATCTCATTATTCCCGCTCTTTAAGGGGCATCTGGTTGCACCTGGATACTGCCTGCCCCCCACACACTTATTAACAGCCAGTGCTCACCTCTCCTCCAACCAGACCCTACCTCTTCTCTCAATCTATCCATCCTTCCCTTCTAATCAGATGCCCTCACTCATCTTTGAGATTCTAAGACGCCAATGTGGGGAACACTTCCTACTGCTGAAGAGTAGCTGTACTCTTTTTTTCACAGACTTTTTTTTTTTTTAATTTCGTGAAGAGCGTTAACCTCCTGTTGCTATCCAAGCCTTTGGTAGACAAATCTAGTCAGTTTCTTAACCCAGAACAGCAGTGTTTTGAAACACCATGGAAATGGCCAGCCCAGTCACCAGATCCGGGGAGGCTTCATGAAAACCAACAGTCCCCCAGGTGTGTGTGTTTTCCTGGGAATCATGGGTCGTTGCATGTTAAAACTTTTAACTAGAGTTGCTGGGTAATAAAAAAGTGTTGAGAAGTTAGTTTATCTGAACCATTTTTTAGGCCACATACCCGTTTGAACATGTGATGAAAACTAGGGAACTTCTCTCTAGAAAAATGCACATACACCCAAAATGTTATAGACAATCTCATGGTCTTCAAGGACTTCAGACTATCTTGGAGTTGAATTCGTTTTCACAGACTAGCTCCTGCTTTGCACTGGCTTGATGGAGGCTGCAGGATTTGCAGGTGGAGCAGGGGTCTGGGCAAAAAAACACAAAACGGGAATCAGGCTGCCGGCTTTAAATTGCTTCACTGAACATTATTCCTTCTTTGGTCTAGAGCTACTGCTGGTGCCAGTCCATGAACCATTTGCTGTTATCCTATGATGTCGTTAAGTAGAGAAATCTAGAGTAAGCATTTAAAAACATTTTAGCAATTTGCCATTGCCACAGGATCCAAGCACGTGGTCAGTGGACTGACCTCATCGAACAGCACATAAACCATTGTGCACGCTGTTGAGTGCACATGCATGTGTCTTGTCATGTGAATAGGACTCCATATTAGTCCTCAAAAGTTTGGAAATGAAATACCGAAGGAAGAATTGTTCCTTCATCTAAGATAGTCTGAGAAGCAACAGCAGTGGAACCCAAAATGCTTTTGCTCTGAGTGCTCTTGTGTTGTTTGAGCCCGTCTTCCTCCATCATCTGCCTCTATCACGCTTACCTAGAACAAGGGACACAGTAGGCACTCGGTAAATCTTTGCTGAAAGAAGACAGAGCAGAACAAAACTGCTCTCCCAAGAGAGAAGCCACATTCTTTCCCTAATGATACCCTGCAGAAAAAGAATCCTTATGTTCCCCAAGGAGTTGAAGTTGCGTACATGAAGAAAATATGATAGGAAATAAATTATAAGCTGTCATTCTTCCCTGAATATCTCCTAGAACATGGAATAAGTAGAGTAACATTAAATAGCTGTTCCTCACTGTGGAAGTCGTGAGCTTTCGGATGGTTTGTATTTCAGTGTGCAGACCACATGAATTAACAAGTCATAGTAACAAATGTGGTCCATTTTCAGGGCAGAAAAACCACCCTGCAGTAGAACAGTCACAGGTATAATAATACTAACAGTGGGAAGAAAATTACTTAATCTTCAGAATAAGATTTTGTAAGTGAAAAAAAAAAAGATACAGCAGTGTACTCTGTGCCCAGTTTTTCCCTTCCTGTCATCTCTTTCTACCTTCCCTGAGGATCCAGGATTAGTAAAATCCACTCTTTGAAGGAATCTCACATCTTTTCTTTAAAAAGTGGGCTTGTGAATGGTCACCTTTAGCTCTCAGGACTCCAGGCTGCCTGAGGACCAACCAACCTTAGTAGGACTCTGCCCTCCCCCATCCCAACCTTACCCCCCAAGCCTGGCCCCAGAAGAGCCCACGCCACACTCCCAGCATGCCTTGCAGCTGCCCTGACACTGTGTAGCACGTCTGACATGAACGAGCTGCCGAGGGGACAGCGTGGCTCCAAGTCACCAGCTGTCTCACTTATCAGAGAAAGGGATTTTACCGCAGGACAACTTCTCAGGGTCTGAAGCCAGTCCCTGCTTAAGACAGACCGTCTTCCTTCCTTCCTTCCTTCCTTCCTTCCTCCCTTCCTCCCTTCCTCCTTCCCTCCCTCCCTTCCTTCCTCCCTCCCTCCCTCCCTCCCTTCCTCCCTCCCTTCCTCCCTTCCTTCCTTCCCTCCTTCCTTCCTTCCTTCCTTCCTCCCTCCCTTCCTTCCTCCTTCCCTCCCTCCCTTCCTTCCTTCCTTCCTTCCTCCCTTCCTTCCTTCCTTCCCCCCTCCCTCCCTTCCTTCCTTCCCTCCTTCCTTCCTTCCTTCCTCCCTCCCTTCCTTCCTCCCTCCCTCCCTTCCTTCCTTCCTCCCTCCCTTCCTTCCTTCTTCCCTTCCTTCCTTCTTTTCTTTCTTTCTTTCTTTGACTTTTTAAAATTGAATAGAATCAGAAATATTATCTTCCAATAGCAAGAGAAGAAGAAAAATTGATAATGCCTCACACCATTGATGAAATCAGCAGTAGATGGTGTAAGGGTCCATGTGGGAGAGTGACACCTGATTTGTGTTTATCCACAACTGTTAAGTAAACTAGAAATTTCTGGAAACAATTTTGCTTTTTAACGTCCTCTCAGAATAACACAGGCTGTTTGCCCTATATCATGAAGAGAAAGACAAAAAAAAAAAAATTGGTTCTACTTACCATGCATGGGGCACTAAGGGGATAAAGGAGCTTGTCCATAGTATGTGGGCCCAGAAAATACACAAGTGCTGAAGTCTGATATGACCTTTGTCTCCACAAATAAAAAAACTGATAACCCTAGGTGTCACCGCCACATTTTTTAAACACATATATCACAAAGGGCTCAGCTTAGTAACTATTTTCAAGTACAAATGAATTTCCTGAAGTGGAAGAGAAGAAATAGAATCATATCATGTACACATAAAGAGAGGGAGAATTGGGGGTAAAAGGGCTTTGGTTACCCCTAGTGTTCTCCATCAATATCTACCAATAAACATTCCCTACACCAATGCCCTGACTCCCATATGGGAGTTTTATGGTTACTGATAGTAGCATGATTATGGTAACCATTTGTAGAGCGCTTCTATGTACCAGGCATGGGCTAAGCCCTTTATGTTAGTGGATTTTTAAAAACCTCTGCAATAGCCCTAAGAGATAAGTGTTTTTATTATTCCATTTTATAAGTAAGGAAACAACTCACTCAGATTGTGTGTCTCATAAGTGGCCAAGCTAGTCTAGGAACCAGGTCTAACTTCTCAGCTTTAACAATCACACTGGCCTTTAGGGGTCTGTTTATTTGTTTGTTTTTGCTTTTGTCTTAAAAGTTTAAAAAGAGAGGTTCTTTTGCTCCTTGGCTAGAAAGGTTCCAGACCACTTTTTGTCCTCAAAGGCGCATAAGCCATCAGAGAGGCTAGAAACTGGCCACAGCGCTATCACTGAAAGGTAATAATTAATGAAAAAGGTGTCATTTAAAGAGGTCAGTGACTCAAAGCGTATGTTTCTCTTGGATCAACTTTCCTAACACTCTTTAAATAATGTGTTGCTATCAGCACAGACCAAAAAGAATGCAAACAGACCTGAACAGTTTAAACCTCTGGGAAGAAAAATACGAAAATAAAGCTGTTCTTGTAGCCTTAAACAACGACTTACACTTCTTTTTCTGCGATAATAATTGTGATAATTACCACTTATTGTGGGACTTTTTTTTATACCAAGCAAAGTGCTTACCTTTAATCCCCAAAGATTGGAACAGTCTCGGTTTTACAACTGAAGAGGTTCTATCACTGTATAGGATCTTAGGAAGACTTTCTCTCCATGAAATTGAGTATATTCAAAATACTTGGTGGTCCAGTGGTTAGGACTCTGCACTTCAGCCTTGGTGGCCCAATGGTTAGGACTCTGCACTTCCACTGCCAGGAGCCCAGGTTCGATCCCTAGTCCTGGAACTAAGATCCAGCAAACTGCACAGTGCGGCCCAAAACAAAACAAACAAAATCCAAAATACACAACAGAAGTAACAGGAAAAACAGCACAGATTGCTGCACACTTCCAAGGGATCTATACAAAAATATCCTCTAACAAGTCACAAACAGTGGAGGAACAGCGCCCCCTATGGTGTGGTACGTTGTCATTGGTACGCGCGGCAATTAAGACACAGGTCCACGCTCCATTTGAAAATCGGCTAATTGTGGGCTGAATACCTTTGGTGTAACCTGTAAAATACTCTCTACAAAGACTTGGAAAGGGGACTTGTACCTTCTTGGGGCTGCAATGGTACTGCCAAGGGTCATGCCTGGCTGTGATTCTGGAGCGTTCCTTCAACCTTCTTTGTGGGTAGCAAACCCGAAACTCCCCAGAAAGTTCAAGGGTCAAGGTTGGGCATCCTGACCTCAAATCCAGGAACCCCAGCACCAGGATATCTCTCCCCAGCAGCGTCGCCTGGTATGAGTTATTTAACTTCTCTGGACCCAGGTCTCATTGACATACTTCTTGGCAACACGGCATGAAAATAACGCTAGCCATTTGTACAAATGGCACTGAGCTCCTTAGAAGATCACATGAACTAGCTGGGTTATTTTGAAGGTGGAAATGGACTTGGTAAGGAAGAGAGATTATAGCCGCCGGTAAACCATAGGTTTCCTCCATTCTGTGACCCTCATTTCTCTGCATCCTTAAAGACTTTGCTAGAGCTTAAGTTTTTTATTTCTACTTATGAGAATGCTTCTCTCAGAGTTTATTGATAATTCCTGCCCTCACTCACCTTTGTAGAGCAGAGATTGGGCCCTGCCAATGGATAGTCAGTCACCTTGTGGCTTGAACCTGTCCGTCCGAAGAGTGACTGTAAGAGGTACTTTTTAAATCATTTAGAGTGAGGGTTGGTGCAGAGCCGGCATGCCTGGGTGTCACTTCCTGCCAGTCCACCAACACATGGAGCCCCTGTGACAGGTGACCTGTTGACATTGGCAGTTCATTTCTTATCAGTCTCTGAGACTGAGCATTTCTGCTTCCTATTGATAGCAACTTGCACCTTTAGGATTTTCTTAAACATCCCTCTCCCTTTCCTCCATGTTCTCTCTTCCCTCTCTTTTTCTTCATCTCCTCACTTTTTTATTCTCTCCTCTTTTCTCTCTCTTTTCCTTTCTACTTTTCTTCTCAACATTATACTCAACCACTATGTCAATAAATCCAGTAAGTGACCATGAAAAGACCAATTCCAACTGCAAAATGGCAGCTCAGCCTCAGCTTGGAAAACACTAGGGCAAACGAACTTAAGTCATCAAAGACTCAAGAAGAGATACTAGACAGATGGGATTTCACATGAGATGTATATTACAGTGAAAATTCTGCTATAAAAAAAAAAGAATCTTTTTAATTTTTTTCCTTGGTATAGTCAGAATAATTTATACCAAATGCCAAGAAATTATATATAATTAGTCCGGGTGATATATAATTTCCATTTGATTATATATATTAAAGCGATTAAGCAACTTCAGTTTTTCACTGGTAAATATCTGCCTTCTTTGTTCCATTCTGGGTCTGTAATGACTGTATCAAGCGTAGGATTCGTTCGGAACCAACGGGAGCAAAGGTTTGAATGCCTTCATCAAGCTCTGTTGACTGATGTCTGTGAATCTGGGAGATAACGTGAAGTCAGCTATATGGGAGGAAAAAACTGAAGGGAGATTTACATCCAGTCTAAAACCATTATGTAATTTTTGCATTACTTCCATAAGAAAGTTGAGTAAAACAGTGTAACTGGAAAGCCATATTTATAGAGAAGTTATTCAATAAAGTATCTGACATCACCAATATTTTTAGTATTGCTTAGAATAAAATGAAATTTTTGACATTTCAGTTTTTAATTAATGACTTCTGTTTACTTTTTGTACAGTACTTCTCTATGTTTATTACCACATATTTATAGCAGTTTTTCTTTTTTCCAATTAGAGGATAGGTTTCATCCTTTATCTTTGCAGGTAGCTGATCCAAGACATTTTTATGTAAATGGATTAATTAATTGGTAACCTTCATTTGAAACTTAAAAAGAATGTAATCCTTTTTGAGAGGCATTAACTGTTTTTTCATAAACAATTCTTAAGCACCTTGTCACACAATTAGAAATTGTTTGACAGCGGTAATCATAATAAAATGCATTACCCCTTACCACATCACCTTTTTTTCAAGGTGATTAAAAGAACCCATTCATTAAAAGGCTATGTAGCAATTTTGCTTGTAAAAATCATGTTTTGGGGAAACTTGCTGGTACATATTCACAAAACTTTGGAACAAATGACATCACAAGTTCAATTTCCTATACAGCCTTTGTGAGTAGGCATCTAGCTACAAAAATGTACTGAATTTGGGGAAAGGCAGCTACACCTGGCTTTCTTTGAGAGCCCTGAAGCCCCTCTGCCTTCCAGCCCTAAGATTTATGCAAATCAGAAAGCTCTGGCGGTCTCCACTTCCTGGCCGGGCCAGCATAATCCACTTCCTTCGGGTTCATGTGACCATGCAAATTTGAGCCCTCCTGAATAGTCCCAGAGGGGCTGTGCCTCTCATTATTCCTGCCCCATTCTCTGCGAAGTGCAAGCATTCAGACTATGAATGGACAAGGGTTTAATTGCTCACCACATCTGTCAGATCAGATACGACTCGAGAATGAAGAGAATCCCAGACAAGCCCAGTCGTTTCTTTGCAGTGTTCCTCAGGGCCGAGGTCATCCAGCTCTGTCTTCTAGGGAATATTTTCCACTCCTTGTTTCATGACCCTTCTGGAAAACAAGGACTCCAGCTTTTGGAGATCCATTACTGGGCCTTTCACATTGTGTGTGGCCTTTACAAATGTTAATTAATCTTCCTAATGATGCACTGAGCCTCAGGGAGCCCTTTATTCCCCCAGGGCTTCTGATGACCAATATGAATGCCAGAAAGTTTTCCTTACTGTTTCCTGACCTACAGGCTCCTCTCTCTGTGTGCTTTGCCTCTTCCCCCTCCCCCCAAAATGTCTCCCACATGACAGATTGACTACTCACATTACCAGGTCAGCCAGAGTTTGACACAGTAAAGTCGGATGGTCCAAGTAGAGGATACACCTACGTGGAATAGGGTTCTTGCAGATTAAACATTCCTGAGGCCAGCAGCCCAGGCCCTCCAAGGAAAATGCACATACTAACAGGTAGGAAGGAGGGTATCTGCTGGGAGCCCAAGAGACGAGTACCCTCCATGGAGGGGCACTAGCCTGCCCTCTCTCTCTGTGTTTCTATTCTTTGGGTTTAAGAGGAGGTTCTGGGCATGTGCAACTCAGGAATATAAGGTTCCATGGATTGCCATAGTGTTTGGGGGGTTCTGTTTTTGTTTTGTTTGTTTTTCCTTTTACCTTTTTTTCAAATGAAGTAGAATTCACAGAACATAAAATTAACCATTTTCAAGAGCATCATTCAGTGCCATTCAGCACATTCACAACGCTCTGCAACCATCACCTCTATCTAGTTGCAAACATTTTCATCACTCAAAAAGAAATCCCTGGGCTTCCCTGGTGGAGCAGTGGTTGAGAATCTGCCTGCCAATGCAGGGGACACGGGTTCGAGCCCTGGTCTGGGAAGATCCCACATGCCGCGGAGCAACTGGGCCCGTGAGCCACAATTACTGAGCCTGCGCGTCTGGAGCCTGTGCTCCGCAACAAGAGAGGCCGCGATAGTGAGAGGCCTGCGCACCGCAATGAAGAGTGGTGCCCGCTCGCCACAACTAGAGAAAGCCTTCACACAGAAATGAAGACCCAACACAGCCATAATAATTAATTAATTAAATTTTTTTTTTTTTTAAAAGAAATCCCTGTACCCATTAAGTAGTTACTCCCCCTCCCCCCTATCCTCTGTCTCTGGATTTACCTACTCTGGATATTTCATATATATAGAATCATACCACGTGTGATCTTTTATGACTGGCTTGTTTCATTTAGAATAATGTTTTTGAGGTTTGCCATAGCGTTTTACTGTGGCATTTTCTGGGGGTTTGTGTGTGTTTATCATTCTTACCCCATCACAATTATTCTTCACATGTTCTCTGTCTTGGATAGTGGCGTTACCCTCTAAGGAAGCCTGAGAATCAGCAGAGACCCATGTCTTCTCTCACTCCTGTAGTCTTTAGGAGTGTTCTTTAGGTTCTGTCGATTGCACATCTGAAATACCTCAGGTCACTTCTCATTTATGCTCTTACATCTCCTGCCCCTTTTCAGAGACCATTCATTCCCCAGCTGGTCTTTCTCAAGCACAGATCCTCCTGACCCTGTCACTGCCCAGCTCAACTCTTGACTGGTTCCTCCCCACCTTCCGAACTGGGTTCAAGCTCCTTCCCCTGCTGGCCCAGGCCGTCTGCAATCTGTCCTCCCCTCCCACTGCCCTCAGTCCCATCCCTACCTGCTACACCACGTCTATCCGACCTCATTAGACTGCTCTTGGGTCTCTGACCAGGGCACACACTCCCTCTGCTGTGCCTTTCTGTGTCCCATTCCCTCCCTAAAATGTCTTCCTTCCCACCATCCCACCCCTGCTTCCCACTGCAGGAATCCATCCCTCCTTCTCCCTCTCTTGCGTTTTACCTTCTCACCTTCCCTGATCTGTGAGTCAGAATGAATTCCTCCTTTCTAATCCCGTGGCTTTTCCTTCTCCAAAGAAAAAACTATGGGCCTGTAAGGAGCCAGAGAGAGAGAAAACAGTCTGATGAAAGTAACAAGGACTAACATTTAAAATTATTTTCGTCTCCTATTGAATTCAAAGTTACAATGGTTTACCAGTTTCAATTAGCAGAAAATGCAACTTTGCTTTTTTTTTTCCTCCTCAGATTATGTTCTTCATTACAAACCTCAAGAGTTGTATATGCAGTTGCCAAAAATCTTTTTGACAAATTGCACAGGATGCATTTTGGGATTGTGTGATAGAGTTTATTGAATTTAGGCCAAGTTCTGTACCCTGATATCTCTCAAAACAAAAATACAGATGTAGGGCTACTCAAAAATTTATCTATTTATTTTATCGCAGCCCTCCAAATTCATTGTCTTTAAGAATAATCTATTGGATTCTTTTTAAATTAAATGCCAAGTAAACGATGCAAATAAAACAATTTTGTTTGCCGAGAAGTAACTGAAAATCTGCAAGTAATTACAAATTGGCAAGCTCTGAACCTGCAAATAGCTGAAACCCTCTGCTGATGCGTTGTTTACAGCAGGGTTCAAACTGGTTTCCTTACACCAGCCATCCACAAGTTATTAATCAATACTTTGCCAAGTTCTATACCTCACCTTCAAAAAATGGTAATAAACATTTAATTTTCAATATGGGCTTCATAAATAAAGCTTTTAAAAACTAGCGGAGGAGGTGTAATTGGTTAGAACACACAAAGTCTGTTCTTGAGTTAATGTGAGTTGGCTTTGGATTTAAGTACCCTGTTCTTCCTTGACTGCTCAGGAATCCTGCAACTCAGTTGAAATTAATATCTGCCGGTCTGGTCACTGCGTCCCCTATAGCACTCCACTGATATAATACAAGACCTTTTTAATTGTAATTCTGGAGAAAAGCAACATATTTGTGGGCCACAGAGAGACAGGGATCAACTAATTTGATTTGCTATTGCTGCAAGCAGGTAAAGCCGAATTTACAAATGACTCCATTCTGAGTGGTGGTTTAAACACACACACACACACACTTACACACACACATTCTGATGCTTCCATACCTCTCAGACTCCATCTCCTACTGTTCTTTCTCTCCCAACTGACCTACATTCACTCTTGTTCAGTCTCTGCCCCTGTTGCTCTGTTCCTAGAATGTTCTTCCTCTAAATCTTCACTTGGCTGGCTCCTTCTTTTCCTTCAGGTTTCAGTTTAATGTCAGTCTTCAAAAAGGCTTTCCCTGTCCACCTTCCCTGATATCTTGTACTTTATTCTCTTTCTTTGTTTATTTACTTGATAATTGTGAGATGCCTCCACTGGATTGTAAGCTATACAAGGACAGAAACCTTGTTTATCTTGTCCTCTACTCTAACCCTGGTCCCTGGAATAGTGCCTTGCACGTGGTAAGTTCTCAGTAAGTACTGGATAGATGGATGGATGGATGGGTGTTTAGGTGAATGGTTAGATGGGTGGGTAGGTAGATGGATGGATGGCTAGATTAGAGGGATGAATGAAGGAATAGTTACGTTGGTTGGAACAAGCAGCAGAGTGAAGACAGAAACTGAATGCTAGGAAGGACATGATTCTAAAAGCATCTTCTTTGATAAGAAACCAAAACCTCTTCTGAATTCCAAAATTAGAGACTTCTTTCCAAACTGGGGTGCATTCAGAGGTAAGAGATGGTGAGAAATACTACACAACAAATACTCTTCAACTTTCACAAGGGCTGTTCTGTAGAAGAATCATTAGACCTATCTCTGTGGCCCCAAAGTCTTGACCCAGGACCAGTGGGTGGAGATTACTAGAATGCATATTGTGGCTTAAAATGAGAACACTTTCTCACGGAGAGAGTTGCCCTGAATGGAAAATTAGTAGTGAGATGATGTTGGTGGAAGGATTTATATACAAAGTACCTGGCTACTTAGCAAGGGTGCTTATCACAGGGGATATAGGCATCAAATGTGCTGTGGTTCTAGATGACTTGTCTAGGCTCTTACTACCCTGAAGCTCTGTAGTTCTGTAGTGATCAAAGGAGAAGCCTGCTCAATAGTTGACAATTATTTTTAAAGGGAGAAATTCCAATGAGATTTGGATTATTCATTTTGTCCCATAAGGAGATAACTAAAAAATGATTTTGAACTGAAAAAAGATGTTCCTGGCAAAATAATAAGGCTGAATTCTGAAAGTCTCTTCCCCATCTTCTGTTCCCTGGGATGCCTGGGACAGGGCATGCAGTATTTTAGGTACATTGTGAGCAAGAAGCCTGCATTCCCAGGAGGTGGCAGGGATGGCCTGTAAGGTCTCAATCCAACTCTGTGATCTTAGGGCAAAGCCTCTATGTGTGAAACACAGTAGTACCTCCAAAATAGAACAAGAGCACTCCATCCATGTGAAGATGACTGTCAAGGTCACTGAGACCTACAGTGATCTGGCAAATTAAAGCTGTCTGTGGCTGCCTTTCCTTTCAGGACATACTTTAGGAGATCAAAGAAAAAAAAATTTTTTTTATAAATTGATGATTTTCTGTTGCTGAGTCATTTTTCTTGCAGTTCTTTTTGCTTTTCCTATTTATTGTTGGTTTGATGCCTGAGCCATAGCATTGTTGCCTTCCAGCTGGTGTGAAGGAGAGAGCCGAAGATGCAGGTCTGTGCCCCGGTGGGCAGCTCTAGGCATGGCCATGAGGCCCTCCTGCAAGTCCACCAACGTCCAGAGATCAAGATGAATGTTCTGGTCGGTTAATGAAGTTTGGGTTTGTCACTGCACCACAATCCAATTGTTTCCCTTGCCAATTCCTGGGGTGAACAGAATGCTGAGAGTGGAGTATGGGAAGGGAGTTTAGATTTCTCACCTGGTTTCTAGCCAGGCTGATACATTGTCCTACGCAGGAGGCCTCAGTCAAGCCGCAAGTAATGTAGACTAGTCACTGGCAGAGCATCCAGGATGTTCTCTCTGCCTGCACTTCCCTTCATCCGGGTAGAGCTCACTCACCTGGCAAGGCTCAGCTTAAATCTTAGCTTCTCTTGGGAGCTCTCCCAAGCCCTCATTTGGAATAACCATTCTTCCCTCTGGGCCTCCTCGCTGACTTCTGTCTCCCCTTCAGTTCATGGTATAAATTATACGGTGCCGAAGTGGCTCTCCTCTGAGGCCGTGAGATCCTTGAGGGCAGGCATTGTGTTTCCTTTTTCTTTATATCTCCAGAATACAGTGCCCTTCCTGGCACATAATAGGTCCTCAGTGAATGCCTGACGTATTGGGAAAAAATGACTAGACACCTGAAATATTAAGGGAATTAATATTATGTGGGTGGAGAGTAATAAAGACATGCAAAGTTCTATGTGAAACTCATCTTTTCTCCCCAATACAACCTGATTAACCAGTGACAGTTTCTTCCTCTCTTGAGCCACCTGGATCTTAATGGTTATTTTCTTACAAGGTTGTTGAGTTTACAAGATGACAGAACTGTATTTACCTTGGACTTGGGGCTGTCCTCTATTAAGGAGCTTTCAGCAAAGCCTAGGAGTCAAGTTCTGGCATTGCGGGCTAAAAGCCAGTGGGGAAACCCTGGGGGAAAAACCCTCGTGGGTAAGAAGTACTTTGTCATCTGGTCCCTGAGTCTTATGGACTTAAGCAGTGACCTAGCTGAGTGATCCCACAGTGAGGCCTCAACATGTTCCAAGGCCTTAACTTGCTCTAAATGGGCTCCGGATTCCCAGTGATGCACGCAGCCCCTCAGGGTCAGGGGCCACCATGCTGCCAGTCAGGCAGGGCAGGTGGAATGCTGCACAGCTGCGCCTCTGGTTGCATTTCCCAACACCTCCCTATCCCACAATGACTGGTCGTTGGCATGCTATTTCTGCCACCTTGTCATCTCAATGGCTTGTCTGGGGTCTCAATGGCTGTATATGCGGAGTGCCTGTCCCCAGCCCTTTTTTCTCAGGACAAGCTCAACTTCACTTCCTCTGGCCTTATCAAACCCCTTGTTTCCAAAGCTGTTAGCCACTTGGGGAGTTGAACTCGACTTCTCCATCCCAGCATCCTCCCGGCTGAAAGTAATGAGAAAAACAGTTGACCATGGTGAGATGTCCAGCCTTCCCATTCTCCCCCATCTACCATGACTTAGAGGGATAAGCCTGGAGAATTTTGTCAGCTGCGTCTCGTACTGCTGGTGGTTATTTGGCCACCTCTGATTCGAGCTCAGCTTAAAGAAACATATGGCCCCAGATTCTGCAGTGCTACAGATTTGGAACTTTCCCATGTTAAAAGACTTAACAGATGAAATATGGTTTTCTATACCTCTTTTCATTGACCGTCAAAATAACAAGTGGTGTCTTGTCTTTCAACAGAGACACTCTTTTTACTCAGTTATTCAATGAAGAATGTGCTGTTGTCTTTGCTGTAGATTTTTATTTTATTTGTAAATTGTGCGTGCTGCGTGCTATGGAATACTGAAAAGCTATACACCCTGGCTTGTTAGCTGACACACAGTATGTGTGATTACAAATTGTTTGAATAACAGTGGACTATTGAACTGCCATCCAGATGTGTGTGGAGTTAACTGTGGGAATGTCCACAAAAGAGGATTATCTTTCTGGTTGCTGGGTCCAAGCCCCCCAGAAAGTGGAAACATAAGCGTGGAAGCTACTCAGATAGAACAGTAGCTACAAATGGCTCTTCAGAAGCAAAATTAATCATTTTTTTAAATTACACATTGCAGTTAAGACTGAATTTGTTCTTCTAAAGTAAATCAGGCAAAGAAAATACCAAACAACAACAAAAGAAGTTGCGGCTTTGAATGGCCTTTGCAAATGGTTTAGTCATTTTATGTTTTTAATTGTCTACAAATTCAGAACACTGTAGACTCAAGATAAGACCCTGACCATCCCAAGTCTCTGAGCTAACGTCTTGTGTACTTTATCTGTGTTTCTGGCACTTCCTTCCATCTTGTCTGCTGCACCGGATACCACAATCATACAGCAGTTGGCGTTCGTAGTCCTGGCCAGGGGAAAACAATACAGAAATCCCTTGTGAACATTTCCTTCAAAATATTTGAACCACAGTGAGATACTACTTCACACCCAGTAGAATGGCTAAAATAAAAAAGACAGACAATAACAAGTGTCGACAAAGATGTGGAGATATCAAAACCCTCACCCACTGTTTATGACAAAGTAAAATGGCATAGCCACTTTGTCAAACAGTTGGACAGTTCCTTACAATGTTCAACATGGAGCTGCCATACAAACCAGCATTTCCACTCCTAGGTATATGTATCCAAGAGGAATGACAATATAGGTTCACATAAAAACTTGCACATGTATGTTCGGAGCAGCATTATTCATAATAGTCAAACAGCAGAAACAACCCGATGTCCATCAACGGATGAATGGATAAATAAAATGGCAGTTTATTATTTGGCCATAAAAAGGAATGAAATACTAATACAACCTGGATGAACCTTGAAAACATGCTCAGTGAAAGAAGCCAGACTCAAAAGACTGTGTATTATATGAATCCATTTGTATGAAATGTCCAGAATAGGCAGATCTATAGAGATAGAAAGTAGATTAGTGGTTGCCTAGAGCTGGAGGGGTTGAGGGAAAATGGAGGGTGACTGCTAATGGGAATGGGTTTTCTTTTTGGAGTGATGAAAATTTTCTAAAGTTGATTGTGATGATGGTTGTACAACTTGGTGAATATACTAAAAACCATTGAATTTTAAACCTTAAATGGGTAAATTGCATGGTATATGAATTATACCTCAGTTAAGCTGTTTAAAAATGAAGGCAAAATAAAGACAGTTTCAGGTAAAAAATTTTAATGGTATTTCAAGGTGATTTTTTTTTTAGAGAATCATGCCTCAAATTAGGAAGTCTTCAAAAACCACATATCTGGACTTTTTTGGCAGCATGAAAAGAAGGGGAAATGGTTTTAAATTTAGTAGCTTATGTCCTTTTTTCCCCCCTGGAATGAAATATCTGTTACTTGTTCAACAATGTCAATGCTTTCTATCTCCACTTGGAATCTACAGCAGTAAGTTGGCACCCAGCCAGCAAATACCTAGCTCTACCTTCATGCAATAAAGCTCCCTTTAGCAATGAGCATTGAAATATATCATTTTGAACCTATTTTAAATTCTGTAGCAAGCAAGTAAAAAAAAAAAATGTAAATCATGAAACATCAACCAAGTCAGAAGAAACAAAGAAACGAACAGGAAATCCTCTCTAGATTCTGTTCTCACTCCACTTTCTATAGTTTAATCTAAAGAAAAATGTGGCATTTCCTGCAGAGTGATTAATAGGCCAGTGTGGTGACATACAGGAACTCTGAGCTTGACCTTGCAGGTAAAGGCTAACTGGTATGTTAAGTTGATTACACAATTTCCTCTAAATAAGTTGACAAGTGGTTTGCTCAGTTGCCTTGACTTTTGCCCTTATAAATGCACACTTATAAATGACTTGCTTTTTCAGCTAAAGCAATCCTTATTTTAGATGTGACATGTGTTAAGTAAACAGACTGATAGGGAACCCAGCTTCCTAGCCTTCATAGCCAGGTCAGATTAGCAGAGTTGCTAGGGGACATGAGTTGGGGCAGCCTGAAACTTGGCTTTGAGATATGACTGTATTCATAGAGCATGAGAAACCCAAAACTGTTTTCATCCTTCCGGTATGGTGAAGTAGACTGGTGGATTTGAGGAGATGGTTCCACAAGTGGCTCAAAATATTCCAGGAGCAGAGGTGCTGACTGGTTTGCATGGAATGACAGTAGGTTTATCTCTAGTGTTTATCTCTAGTTTATCTCTAGTTCAGGTCTCCTTTCAGGATGTCACGTCTGTAAGAAAATACAGCCTCTGGTGTGTTGTCCAAAAATATCACGGAGAAAAGGTTTCTGGTCAGCATTTCTGTTCTATTATCATTTTCATAGGAAGAAAATGTAGTCCTTTTATAGTCAAGAGGATATCGTTTATTGAGATATTTTTATTTACAGATGTACTACTTCCTTCTATTGAAGGGGAAAGTTAACAAAAAGCCACTCTAAGGAACAGGAAATGTTACTTCAGATTTTAAATCAAAATGATGTTTAGGAAAATAACTTGTTATTTGTAGATTTATAAGTCAAGCACCTTTATTGAACTTAATATATCCTGATTTGATAAGAGAAAAGAACTTTGCTAACATTGTTGAGTTAGCTGGAATCTATTTGTGTGTGTGTGTGTGTGTGGTGTGTGTGACTCTTCCTGAATGAGTTAAACATTTGGAAAATGAATTGATTTTTATTTGTATATACAAAGAGAATGCCATTTATGCTTTCCAGGTCTAGAATAGGACAAGCCTTGAGCTCATCTGGAAAACAGAACATTATTAGGACTCAGAGGTTAAATTTACCATCCCACCATCAAATCCATGAATGTCCCTCTGAAACAATGTGCAGACCCATTATAAATCATCTTCCTTCACATTAGCTCTTACATAAGATGAAACTCGCCAGCCTGGAAATGTTTACTACTTGCCACAGATGTCTCTCTTAGACATCTTTTTGTTTATTTCATTATTTCATCCATAAGTATTTGCAACAAAAGGATTGCCATCCATCTTCCGGCTGGCTGTATGCTTGGGCAAAGGACTGGGGCTAATCTGTCCTGCCATGTGGCTTCCCCTTGAAAGCTGTCAATACTCAGTAACCATTAACTATTAATAACAGCATCCTCAATGCATGTGTCTGAGCCATGTCACTTCCGCCCCAGCTAGCCAGAGCCCAGTTAGACGTACTCATGAGATTTTTTCACACTCAACTCTCTCTGCTTGTGGAAAGTTAGGATCTCCTGAGGTTTGGCTTTCAACTCAGCCTGGTAAACCCAAGACTGATGAATTTCCCACCACAAAGGAGCAGTCAGAGAAGTTTCTGCTGGTTCTCAATTTTCTCTCTCAAGAGAGTACCCTTTAAAACTAAAGGATAAACACTTCTGTTATATACATTTTAATCAAATATTTCAGAAATTAAAAAATAGGACATAATAAGTGGACACCCTTCATAATAAATGAACACCCCTCTTCCCAGCACAAGCTTAAGAATGAATATTTTACAAATACAAATGAAGTCCCCGTTCCACCTCAGGAGAAGTTTACAAGACCAAGTGCACAGTACCTTGAAGACATCCACATGAAATATTGGGAGCTGCCCTGTGAGAGGAAGAGAGATGACATGCTTCTGGAGAAGAAATGCACTTTTCTCTTGTTGGTTTGAGTTTTTTATATTCCAAATATTTCAACCATAAGAAATTGCCGAGATTCAGTTATTTTCAAACCTCAAAGGTGACAGTTTTCTATGGTTAGCCTCAGAGCAGAGAGACAGATATCCATTGCACATTACAAGAGGAAACCAAAATCCAGGTCACATCTTCTCTTGTCTAGATCGTTAGCTTAGACTCAGAATTGGCTTCCCTGCCTCAGTTCTCAGCCCCTTCCAATTCAGCCTCCACGCTGTTGCCACAAGCATATGTATATCAGATCGAGAATCAAGACAGGGAAGCTGTCTCGATTATATAATATATATATAGTGGAATTCTTACTACAAGCCAGCTACCTTGCAGGGGCTGCCACTTTACATAACTCATCTCATTTCATCCTCACAGGAAACTATGAGACATCCAGGGGCAGATCCAAGTTTTGTGGAATCCAAATTTGGGACCTTGATGAGGGGAGGTTAAATTCAAAATTAGTTAATATTTGTTTAGGTTAAGAAAAGAAAGTACAACAAAATTTTAAAGGCAGTTAAATACTACAGACGCCTCAGAGTTTAGAAAAATCACAGTTTTATTAATTAACCACTTGACATACATTTATAATACTTTTTTCCCCTATATTTTTGGCTGCATATTCTTTGGTCATTTCTTCATCTAACAAGTATTTCATAATATCATTTTCTATGACAAGGATAGAAGGATGCTCAGTCTTTCCTCTAACGTGGTTGAGCAAACTTCTTTTTAAATTATGGAGAGTATTTTTTTTTTTTCCTGCGGTACGCGGGCCTCTCACTGTTGTGGCCTCTCCCGCTGCGGAGCACAGGCTCCGGACGCGCAGGCTCAGCGGCCATGGCTCACGGGCCCAGCCGCTCCGCGGCATGTTGGATCTTCCCGGACCGGGGCACGAACCCGTATCCCCTGCATCGGCAGGCGGACTCCCAACCACTGCGCCACCAGGGAAGCCCCTATGGAGAGTATTTTTAAATCCTCTTTTTCGCTTCATAGTTCAACATTAGTAATAATCATGTAAGTTTTTAAGATCGTCGTCAAATGGAAACATCTCACTTTTTTCCCAGATATGGAGCTGTAAGATTTGGAATTTTTTCCACACACTTAGCTTCTGGCTCCGTGCATTTCTTTCTGTACCTCCCACATGCCTCTGGAGCCGGTTGCTCTAAGGCATGTTCATTATGACAATATGACCTCTGGCCCTGGCCCTTCATGTCCCAACACTAGATGAGTTGGCCGTTTCCAGCCCAGGACAGCTAGCAATAACCTACCCAAACATGGAAATGACTGTATAACATGTAAGCATATCCCACTGCATCCAAAGTATATTATCCCTAACTCAGCTTTTCCCCATGGCCACCCCAATGCTACCCAACACAAGGGAGAGTCAGAGTAGAAAGAGACGGTCGTCCTAAAGGATTGCAGTTAATATGTCTTATGTTTACAAATTGTACAAAATATTTGACCAAGTGAACATATTTCTAGGGCCTCTCCCAGGGCCTTGGAAGGAGCCCAAACAAGTGAGAGACTGACCCTGAAGGCTGGATGGGAGCTGAGAAGCTGCATTTGCTTTTGCAAACTTGAGCAAGGTCACTTGGGTAGCAAGTGACAGAGCTAGGACTTGAACCCAGTCTGTAGAGGCCAAGTTCTTATCTATTAAATTATGTTAACTCATCTTTTTTTTAAACTTTTTATTTTATATTGGAGTGTAGTTAACAATGTTGTGTTAGTTTCAGGAGTACAGCAAAGTGATTCAGTTATACGTATGCATGTATCTATTCTTTTTCAAAGTCTTTTCCCATTTAGGTTGTTACATAATATTAAGCAGAGTTCCCTGTGCTATACAGTAGGTCCTCGTTGGTTACTCATTTTAAATACAGCAGTGTGTACATGTCAATCCCAAACTCCCTAACTATCCCTCCCCACCTCCGTTCCCCCTAGTAACCATAAATTCATTCTCTAAGTCTGTGAGTCTGTTTGTGTTTTGTAAATAAATTCATTTGTATCTTTTTTTTAGATTCCGCATATAAGCGATATCATACGATATTTCTCTTTCTCTATCTGATTTCACTCAGTATGACAATCTCTAGGTCCATCCATGTCGCTGCAGATGGCATTATTTCATTCTTTTTAATGGCTGAGTAATATTCCAATGTATATAGGTACCACTCTTCTTTATCCACTCCTCTGTCGATGGACATTTAGGTTGCTTCCATGTCTTGGCTAAGGATGCATGTATCCTTTCAGACCATGTTTTTCTCTAGGTATATGCCAAGGAGTGGGATTGCAGGATCATATGGTAGCTCTATTTTTAGTTTCTTAAGAACCCTCCATACTGTTTTCCATAGTGGCTGCACCAATTCACATTCCCACCAACAGTACAGGAGGGTTCCCTTCTCTCCACACCCTCTCCAGTATTTATTGTTTGTGGACTTTTTAATGATGGCCATTCTGACTGGTGAGAGGTAATACCCCATTTCGCCATTGGTCAACATTTGCTACACCAAAAAATGGGCATTCGAATCTCGAAACAGATTTGCTCTATTCCTGTGCACCCTTGGGCCAACTTCCTTTAAGACTCTGGAACTCAACCTCTGTTGGAAACAAATTTTATCATGACAAAGATTTTCCAACAGCTCTGTATTAAACAAAATTCACTGTCTCTCCTCCACCCATGTTCTAAAATTCATGTTGCTCCTCATCCAGCTAGGAATATTTCTCAGGCTGCCCCAAGGGTTGATAAATATAGTACAGTCCCTTACGTTTATTCTGGTGTCCCTAAAAGCCATATTTTGGAAGTGGTGGGACAGTCCTCATTAGAAGGGGGACAGCCAGCAGGGGCCCTGCTCTCCATGCCCTGGCGCCTGCAGAAGAAAGGCTTTTTCTGATAAACCCTCCAATGTCTGGGACCCGCGGTTGTGCACATGGGCGGAACGCTCTCTCACAGAACAAGTGTGTTTGCCAAATCAGGGGCTGAAGTATCTTGCAAGTCCACTTGTTCCAGAAGAAAGACAGGATAAGGAAAGTGGCAGAAGCAGTGATAGGAAAGGAGTTTTTCGCACTAACAAGCGTGAGCTGATAAGCCTGACCTGTAAGGCAAATGTTGAGGGTCCTAAGTACACCTCTCAGGCCAAAATTAGCTGAGCAAATTTGATTTGGCTTTCCATTTTATAGTGGGAAAAAAATTCCTAGGAAGAAAGAAAACTCAGCATGTATTGCTATCACAAATGACAGATTTGACTGCTTAACTGCTAGATTTTCCGACTGAACAAGTCAATGGAATCACTTTCTAATATGCCTGAATTGTAGGGTGACATGATAAAAATATAGTAATAATATATTTTAGTCCTTGCTATGCTCCAGTCCCTGGGCTGAGTGTGTTTACATTGCTTATTTCATTTGATCCTCGTAAGAACCCTATGAGGCTGTTTCAAATTACAGGTGAAGAAAATGAGACTTAGAGAGGTTCAGTAATTTACCCAACGCAGCCACACAGCCAACAGGTGGTGGAGGCTAGATCTGAACCAAAGCAGCCAGACTTGGGAGCCTGCACACTTATCTACTCTTATACATGGGAGAGGTCCATCTACATGCCATTCCTGTCTCCCTGCTCAGGGATCACCCTACCTCTCTGAACAGTTCCTATAAAAGGGAGACTACTTTGAGAAACTCTCTGTTACTTGACATATGTATAAAGCAAACAAGGATTATTTTTATTATGTGCCACAAGTACCCTTATTAGCTTTTTTTTTTTTTTTCTCTTAGGGTGCCTAGAATAAAACATAAGAATATTGGTAAGGGAGCAAAATAAATATTTATTGAGCTTGAAAGGCTTGATATATGCTTAGTTCTTTTCCACCCCTGCTTGGAGGCCCAAGCTGTGTAAAAGGAAGCTCTCAGAAGGGTTAAGGAGAGTGTGGCTGCTTCCTTCTGGCAAACTCAGGTTCCTGTGAAGTATC